>NC_062282.1:90898609-91502359 GCF_902655055.1 Lutra lutra
ATCTGTTTTGTTTCTTAAGTTCCACATGAGTGAGATCATAAAGTATTTGTCTTTCTCTGGCTGACTTACTTCGCTTAGCATAATACTCTCTAGCTCCATGCACATCATTGCAAATGGCAAGATTTCATACTTTTTTATGGATGAATAATATTCCATTGTGTGTGTGTGTGTGTGTGTGTGTGTGTATCTCCCACATCTTTAACCATTCACCAGTTGATGGATATTTGGGCTCTTTCCATAAATTGGTTATTATTGATAATGCTGCTATAAACATTGGGGTCCCCATTTCCCTTCAAATCACTATTTTTGTATCTTTTAGGTACACACATAGTAGTGTAATTGCTAGATCATAGAATAGTTCTAATTTTAATTTTTTGAGAAACCTCCATATTATCTTTGAGAGTGGCTGCACAGTTCGCATTCCCACCAACAGTGCAAGAGGGTTCCCTTTCTCCACATCCTCACCAACACCTGCTGTTTCCTGTGTTGTTCATTTTAGCCATTCTCACTGGTGTGAGGTAATATCTCATTGTAGTCTTGATTTGTATTTCCCTGATGATGAGTGATGTTGAGCATCTTTTCATGTGTCTGTTAGCCATCTGTTGGAGATGTCTTCTGTGGAGAAATGTCTGTTCATGTCTTCTGCCCAGTTTTTAAATGGATTATTTTTTTTCGGGGTGTTGAGTTTGATAAATCCTTTATAGATTTTGGATACTAGCCCTTTATCAACTATGTCATTTGCAGCTATCTTCTCTCGTTCTATTGTTTGCCTTTTTGTTTTACTGATTGTTTCCTTCCCTTGTGTAGATTTTTATTTTGATGTAGTCCCAATGGTTTATTTTTGCTTTTGTTTTCCTTGCCTCTGGAGATGTATCTAGTAGGAAGTTGTTAGGGCTGATGTCAAAGAGGTTGTGTTTTCCTCTAAAATTTTGATGGTTTCCTGTCTCACATTTAGGTCTTTAATCCATTTTGAACTTATTTTTGTGTATGGTGTAAGAAAGTGGTCCAGTTTCATTCTTTTGCATGTGGCTGTTCTGTTTTCCCAGCACCATTTGTTGAAGACACTATCCTTTTTCTATTGGATATTCTTTCCTACTTGATTGAAGATTAGTTGGTCATATAGTTGAGGGTCCATTTCTGGGTTTTCTATTCTGTTCCATTGATCTATGTGTCTGTTTTTGTGCTAGTGCCATAATGTCTAGATTACTACAGCTTTGTAATAGAGCTTGAAGTCGGGAATTGTGATGCTTCCAGCTTTGCTTTTCCTTTTCAAGATTGCTAGCAACAATGTCCACAATAGCCAAACTATGAAAAGAACCTAGGTGTCCATCAACAGAGGAATGGATAAAGAAGATGTGGTACATATATACAATGGAATACTATGTAGCCATCAAAAGATGAAATCCTGACACTTGCAATGACATGGATGAAACTAGAGGGTATTATGCTAAGTGAAATAAGTCAGTCAGAGAACATATGGTCTCTATGATATGAGGAATTTGAGAGGCAGGCTGGTGGGTCATGGGGGTAGGAGGGAAAAAAATGAAATAAGATGGGACTGGGGAGGGAGACAAACCATAAGAGACTCTTAATCTTAGGAAGCAAATTGAGGGTTTCTGGGGAGTGGTAGGGGAGTGATAGGGTGGTTGAATGATGGACATTGGGGAGGGTATGTGCTATGGTGAGTGCTATGACTTGTAAAAGACTAATGATACACAGACCTATACCCCTGAAGCAAATAATACATTATAAGTTAATTTTTAAAAAAAAGACAAGGAAAGAAAAGAAAAGGAAGGGAAAGAAAAGAAAGAAAAGAGAAAGGAAAAGAAAAGAAAAGAAAAGAAAAGATTGCTTTGGCTATTTGGAGTTTTTATGATTACATACAAATTTTAGGATTGAAAATTCCCTATATTTTAAATAGATATATTTGATTCCTGAAATTATATTGTGCAGAATATGTTAAGAAAAACACCTTTTGTGATGTAGACTGTGGTTGATCTGGGTTGGAAGGAAGGGTTAAATCATCTAATAAGTAATTTAAATAAAAGCTCTTACTCTTCCAAAACTCACATGTGCTTTATATATCTCTTTCCCAAGAAGGATGAAAACCTGTTTAGCCACCTAAACAAATCCAGTCAAATCTGAAAGACCACACTCTAAGTAGAAATGAAGCATTTGGGAAAACATGTTCAAGAGGTCACATGGTCGGTATGGCCAATTGCCTTGGAGGAATTGCTATTTGCACAGGTGCCGTCTTACAATCAACTTAAAGTTATAAGACAAGAAACAGATTAACTTAAT
Source organism: Lutra lutra (assembly GCF_902655055.1). Taxonomy (NCBI): domain Eukaryota; kingdom Metazoa; phylum Chordata; class Mammalia; order Carnivora; family Mustelidae; genus Lutra; species Lutra lutra. The sequence continues at coordinate 90,900,911 of NC_062282.1, forward strand.
TCTTTCCACCTCTGCATCTGGATAGCAAGTCTGAAACCTACTTGTGATCCAGATGTGTACATATAACTTCAAGTTTTTAAAATACCTTGACTATTAAATTTTACTATTAAAACTTACCTAGAATTTTTGTCATTTTCCTCACATTCTATGATTTATTTTAAATATTTGTGTTTTGGGTATTGTAGGTATAAATATCAGCTCCCTTTTGTACCTCAGTTAGCTCAACCATCAAATACAGATAATAATAGTACTATATTGTGGAATAATTTTGAGGATTAAATGAGTATATATAAAGTGTTGAGTATTGGCACTCAAATACTGGTAATATTGGTAATAAAATATTATACAAATAAAATATTATATAACCAAATTATTTTACAAGATAAAATAACCAGATAACCAAAGGGTATTCAGAGACCTCGCCAGTATTTCTGGGCACAACCAAAGGATAAGCACTTCCATGTGCCTCAGTGATGCTTGTCACAGCTCCCTCTGAACAACTGCCCCAGGTCTCTTGCCATTACTGGTTCCTTACTGCCCCTTGCTCCTTTCTTCCCACCCTTGTCTCAAGCATGAGTTCAGCCCTTCTCTTCTTCCTCATACCCTAGGACAAAACTGTTACAGTATTGTTGTCATTATAGAAGGTTTAAAGAAAAGTTTGAGAGGGGTGCCTGGGTGGCTCAACTGGTTATGCATCTACCTTTCACTCAGTCATGATCCCAGGGTCTTCAGATGGAGCCCCATGTAGGGCTCCCTGATCAGCGGGGAGCCTGCTTCTCCTTCTCCCTCTGCTATTCCCCCGCCTGTACTCTCTCTCTCTCTCTCTCAAATAAGTAAATAAACTCCTTAAGAAAAATAAAATAAAGAAAAGTTTGAGAATAAAGCAAGACAAACAACACAAAGCCTATCACCTCAGCATAATAATCTTCCCTCACCCACTGGGATATGTTCTGACATCCCAGTAGAAGCCTGAACCACAGATAGCACCAAACCCTATATATACTATGTTTTTTTCCTATACGTGCATACCTATGATAAAGTTTAATTTATAAATTTGGTATACTAAGAGATCAACAATAATAAAATACTATAATTATAATGTTATAAGGTAATAAAAGTTAGGTGAATGTGGTCTCTCTCAATCTCAAAATATCCTATTATACTGTACACATAGTTTTTCTTGTGAAGATGTGAGATGATAAAAGGTTTACATGATGAAATGAAGGAGATGAATGACGTGGCATTGTGACATAGCATTAGGCTACTATTGACTTTCTGACAATACATCAGAAGGAGGTCCATCTGCTTCTGGGCCAGAGAAAACAAAACTGTGGATAAGGGAGGGCTACTGGACTCCTAACATGGCTGTAACAGGCCACTGCTGATATGGGGACAACTGGTAGTCCCTTCTTCTGAAGCCCCCCTACCGTCCAATGGCTCTGTCCCTGAGGAGGCTTTCAAACATCTGTTCATTTCCCAGAGTCCTCTAGGACACTACCTCTCCCCAGACTGTGTCTCCTCCAAGCAGAGAAAGGGCAGATTAAAAAATTCTAATACTTTCTTATGCAAAATAGTTTATCTTCCTTGCGAAATAACCTCACGTTCTGACTAGTCTGGGGGTACCATTCACAATTAAAATGACTTCCTAAACAAAAATTCCATTTGCTGTCCCAGGAAAGAATGCAAAACATCTGGATTTACAATAATTATTGTCCAACTGTACATTTAGCTATAATACAGTATCTAATTGATGTGCCACAATTTATTTTCAGTAGGTACATGGGGGAAAGATGCATTAGCACATGAGTAATGCCTCCAGTTACACAATTACAGATGTGAGGCTCAGAAGCATCGTGATCAGAATAAGGAATGTGGAGTCAAAGGACCTGGGAGTACATCTAGACTTCTCCATTAGTAGCTGTGTAGTCTTACTACCTCAGTTAGACTCACTAATGCTGATTTTCAATCTCTGTAAAAATGAGGAGCTGCCTACCTAAAAACTCTAAGTTTATGTGACAGGAAAAAAAAAACCAACAAGAACTTGTTGGGATGGAATACTGAAACTTAATTGCCTTTTGCAATTATAAATTATTAGTCACATTAGCATATGTCTTAGCTCTTAATTTCATTTGATACCTTGTATAAAAATCTAACATTTCACTCAATACATTCCTATACAAGATCACTGATACATAATCAGCCTCTGCTATAATTATTCTTTAAAAAAAATCAAGAGCGATGATTGATGGCTGTAACAGAAATTACACACACACACACACACACACACACACACACACACACAAATGTAGACACCTAGATCAGCTTCTGCTTTTGATGTGAATTCAGTTTTTAAGAGCCAGCTTAAATTCTCATCCAAAGCAATCATGAAAAGATAAAGATGCAAAGCAAGACTTAGAAAACTAGTAGGAAAAAATAAAAGTTGCCATAGAAATAGATAATATAACAAATGTCAGTAGCTTCCATATCCCACACTTACCTAATGTTACTAGTCCTCACTACTTCACTTTATTTTGATGTGACCCAGCTTGGTAAGGAAAAATATGGTGATCCCCAGGTAGTAGAATTGGGATGAGGAGGGCTGGAAGAGATGCAGCATACTGATACATGCAATAATACTTATTGGTTCTTTAGATGATGGGAGGGATTATTAATGAGTGGGTTGGGAAGGGTTCTCAGGGCTCCAGCTTCAGTCACTGGATTAAGAGCTGGAGCAGCAAATATAAGAGAGAACTGAGAAACAAAAGCATGTTTAGAGAAGAGAAAGGATGGTGGATGGGTCTAGGTTGGGAAATGTCATGTAGATGTAATGTATGTCCAACCTACAAGTGAATACAGTTCTGAGACTAAACCCAGAAGTCTGAACTAATATAGAGATTCTGAAACAATCAAACGGAAGACATTTAAGACAGAAATAGAGATAAGATTATCTTAGAACATCATGTGGGCCAATGACAGAACCTTGGGGAACAGCACTATTTAAAGGACATACAGATCAGAAAGAAAATAGAGAACCATCAGAAAAGAGGAATACCAGAATTGTCTAAAAGGACACACATGGGGGGTGCCTGGATGGCTCAGTGGGTTGGGCCCCTGCCTTTGGCTCGGGTCATAGTCTCAGGGTCCTGAGATGGAGCCCCGCATCCAGCTCTTTCATCGGCAGGGAGCCTGCTTCCCCCTCTCTCTCTGCCTGCCTCTTTGCCTACTTGTGATCTCTCTCTCTGTCAAATAAACAAATTAAAAAATCTTAAAAAAATAAAAAAGAGAGACACACATAGCCTTCAGCATCTAAAACAACTGGAACATCTTTCATAGACAATGTAACAAAGTAAAAAGGAAAGATCAAAAAGAGAAGAGAATTTCCATTTGAGCATGTAGGAGAGAGAAGATAAGGACCTCAGTTCTCTACAGAAATAGAGGCGCTGGTCTTCAGTGACCATCTTCCTCCTCTCAGACATAAGAAGCTAAGCAAAAAATACAAAAGCTATGTGCATGACACTTTGGAGAAGAGAAAGAGGACAGGAGGCTAAAATAGTTCACTCTAAGGAAGTAGTTTTACTTTATGTTTTAATTATTTTCTTCTTGGGTATAGAATTCTGGGTTAAGAGGTTTGTCGTTTCTGTTTGTTTTTTTTTCTTTCAGTACTTTAGTGGTATCATTCCTTTGTCTTCTTTCTTGTAAATATTCTGGAGATGTCTGCTATAATTCTCATCCTTGTACCTCTGTAGGTAAACTGTTTTATTTATTTATTTTTTTCCTCTGATTGCCTTCAAGATTTTCTGTCCTTGATTTTTAGTTACTTTGATATGCCTCTGTGTGTGTGTGTGTGTGTGTGTGTGTGTGTGTGTGTGTGTGTGTTTTGCTATATACCTGGCTTGGTGAACTCCAAGCTTTTGAGTCTATGAGTGGTATCTGTCATTAATTTTGGAAAATCCTCAGTCACTATTTCTTCAAATGTTTTTCCTGCCCCATTTTCTTCTTCTGTGATTTCAATTATGCACATGCTATACCATTAAATATTGTACTACAACTTTGAGATGCTCTGCTATGCACTTGCATGTCTGCCCACTCCCACCAGCCCCTTCTCTTTCTCTCGTTTTCTCTCATTTTTTTCTCTTTGTATTCCAGTTTGAGTAATTTCTGATTTATCTTCAAGCTCACTAATTCTTTCCTGAGCTATGTCAAACCCACTAATGAGCTCAAACACACTCTTCATCTCTGTTACTGTGTTTTTGTTTTTGTTTCTTTATTTCTAGGACTTCCATTTGACTCTGTTATAATTTCCATCCCTCTGCTGAAATTACCTGATCCCACATGCTGTCAGTCTTTTTCATTAGAGATTTTTAACACAAATTATAATTACTTTAAATTCCTTGTCTGAGAATTCCAAAATTTGTTCTGTATCAGGGATGATTCTGTATATTGTTTTGTTTCTTTGGAGTATTTTCTCTTGCCTTTTCACATGAGTCATTTTTTGCTGAAAACTGGATATCTTGTATAGGACAGTAGATACTGAGGTAAATATATGTTTGTGCTTCAAGTGAGCATGCTTTTCCATCCACTAGGCCTTCAGCACAGGACTCTGAATTAATCTAGCCAGAAACTGGACTAGATTTGAGGGCTTTTGTTATGATTAATCACAGTGTACCACAGGTTTCTCTAATGATACCACGTGGTTAGGTTGTGGAACGACTTCCCAGGGGATATTTTCTTAATAGCTGCCCCACCCTCAGTTATGGGTCCTCCTTTAGTGCGGAGCCTCAGACTCTCTGTCTCTTGACACTCTTGCCGCCATCTTCCACTGTTAATTTTAGTGCCTGCTGGGATGCTTCTGGGGACTCAGAGAGAAATAAGTATTACTTGATGTTCTGATTTAGCCTCAGTCTGAGGTAGGCACCGTATCCCTAGGTGCCATAACTGCTCTGCCCATCCTCCAACTATAGTGCCAGTCCTGGCACATATTCTTACCTCGCCCCTGAGGAGAGAGTTTGTTTTTCCCCTGTTACCTTCCTCATCAATGGATTTACCCCAGTGCCCTCAGTCAGCAGTTCTTGTTGCTTTTTGACTTTGCAGATTAACTCTTTTATCCCACTGTGGAGATTGGTCTACTTTCAATTTGCTTTTAAGATTTTATTTGTTTATTTGACAGAGAGAGGGAGAGCACACAAGCAGGGGGAGCAGCAGAGGCAGAAGGAGAAACAGTTCCCTGCTGAGCAAGGAGTCCAACTCCGAACTCCATCCCAGTGTCCTGGGATCATGACCAGAGCCAAAGGCAGGCACTAAACCAAATGAGCCCCTCAGGCATCCCTACTTTCAATTGTGGCTGCTGTTGTCCTCCTCAAACTTCCCAGTTAGCACCTAGTGAGGTTTGTGGAGAAAAAACCCAATAAAGGATCCCTCTGCTATTTATGCAACCTCCAGTGTGTCCCCACACTCATGCTAGCTCACACTCAGCCTCTAGCAATCCATTCAAAGTTTTAGCTCAATCTCCTTCCTGGTTTATATGGCATCTGGTGATGTCTGCCTGATGCAAGCAAATGATGGCATCCTCTTACTCCTTTTTTTTTTTAAGATTTTATTTATTTTATTTGACAGACAGAGATTACAAGTAGGCAGAGAGGCAGGCAGAGAGAGAGAGAGGAGGAAGCAGGCTCCCTGCAGAGCAGAGAGTCCGATGCGGGGCTTGATCCCAGGACCCTGGGATCATGACCTGAACTGAAGGCAGAGGCTTTAACTCACTGAGCCACCCAGGTGCCCCCTCTTACTCCTTCTTGACAAGTGCCTCTCTTCCTATATTTAGGGCTGGCTGACTGTCTCACAACCTCAATTCTCTGATGGATTTTTTTTTTTTTAGAGTCATGAATGTGTCATTTCTTCAGCTATATCTTTGGGGAAGGAGGGAGTAGCACTCTTTGAAGATCTGTACATCTCTGAGCTTAAAGCAGAAGCTAGAGAGTTCACTCTAGAATTTCTCAATATTCTAAAATTAAGACATGGAGGTTATCTTATGGGAGTAACACAACGGAGAGGATTTGGTGAAAATGGTAACAGTTTGGATGCACTGAAGTTGCAGTGCCTCTGAATTTGTTCATTGCAACGAAGTACTCTTGGCTGAGAAGTGACACTAATATGTTTTAAGGCCTTCAAGGAAGAAGCTGAGAGAAGGTACAGCAAGTAGTCCCCTAAAGGAAAAGGTTTTGGTCCAGCTCTGAAGGAAGTTTGCTTCTTTGGTAGGACAAAGGCCAGGCTAACATCCTTGGCTAGAATGTATATTCCAGTTAAATTGTTCTGAAGGAAACTGTAGAATGAGTTTTCATGTGGAGAGAGTTGTACCTTTATAAATTTTTATGTTTACACTTACACATGGAACAAGGAGTTCCTCCTGGGTCTCAGTGGAGTCCAGAACCTGGGTACCAGGAAGGACATAAGAAAAAAAAAAAGGCATTTCATGTGGGAGATACACAAAGCAACTAAGTGGTATGTCACTGACTAAGGAGTAAGGACTTGGTAAGAGGTTGTTTCTGTAAATGTTAGGAATGATCATTTCTTAATATTTGGTTATAAGTGTTTTCTTTCCTGCACTGTTGTTTCCTCCCATTATATCCAGCAATCAGTGAAGTCTGGTTACATGAAACAGCATGGAGCTGGTCATGCTTCACAGAAGGAAGGGAGAAACCAAAGTGTCCATCCTCGGGCCCAACAGTTCAGAGGCCTCTTTGCTAATAGAGAAAAGACAGGCTTGATGTCACCACAGGTGACTTGCAGGGGTCAAAATGGTGGCTGTGAGCAGAGAGCTGGGCAAAGCTGCTCTCATTAGAATACAAAATAAAAAGATTTAGATTACTTTAAAGCAGAGCCACTCAGAATATTATAACCTTCTTTTTACCTCTCCATTGGCAACACGGGTGAGAGGATTAATGTTTAAGGCAGAAATAATTTTAAAATAATTGTTTCAATTCTCAGGAAAGTGAATCTTTTTTATTCCATCCATTCTTAAAGATGACAGATGTCCAACAGAGATAGTGTTTTTGTATAATTGGCAGATGCTTAATGAGCTTAATTCATTAATCAATATCATGTTTATGCTTGGATGGAAAGGATAGGTAGAATCTATACTTTGACTATAAGCATCATAATGTGAAAAACATTTATTGGGCCTGTTCTGATATATATATATATATAGAGAGAGAGAGAGAATATAGTCCTAATCTTAGCATTGAAAGAAATCTTCCCATTTATTTAATCTACTCCCCCCATTTGACAAATCAGTAAAACATAGACCAGAAAGGTAACTCACTCAAGGTCACATAATGGTAAGAATTTATGAAATGAAAGTGCAGGATAATTTAATTAATGATATATATTACTTTAATGAAAGTATGTAACTTCGGTTTCAAATGAGCAGATACCAATTAAAATATCTATTAATCTTCCTCATCCATGTCTATATGTGCAGGAATTTATGCCTATAGGTCTCTATATTTATGACTATATATACATTACAAACACATTTATAAATATAATAGCAGTAAATTAAAAATCATAAATTAAGATATTCAAGTTTCTTACAAGTCACAGAATAGTATTTAGAACAATATCCATTTGAAGAACCATAAAATTTGATCAGAACTTTGAAAGATCTCATTGTAAGACCATCTCATAATTGCCTCAGAAAAGACTGCCCCAACATTAGAAAACCTATCAGAAAGTTATAACTTACATCTGTTCTGAATAGACAGCAATACTACCCAGTGGAGGACACACTCCTCTCTGACCATTTTGCCAATGATTTCAATTGCTTTGGCCAAGGGAATACATGTTCTGAGTCCCTGCATGAACAAATGGAGGGGGAAAAAAATCTTTTGCTTCTTAAGTTTTGATATGCAAACATACTAGGGAGTTCTCATCTTTTTCTCAACTCCCTTGTATAATTTGAATACTCCTTCAGAGACTACTGCTTCTGAGCAATGCCTAGGTCTCTCTTGAAAGGATTCATATTGTTTAAATGCAACCCCGCTGCTAAATTAATGCTAGGTAATGGCCCCTTCTAGAAATATACAACATGGTGATTATTATATAAAATTAATTTTTTTTTAAAGATTTCATTTATTTATTTGACAGACAGAGATCACAAGCAGGCAGAGAGGCAGGCAGAGAGAGAGAGAGGAGGAAGCAGGCTCCCTGCGGAGCAGAGAGCCCGATGTGGGGCTCGATCCCAGGACCCTGGGATCATGACCTGAGCTGAAGGCAGAGGCTTTAACCCACTGAGCCACCCAGGCGCCCCTAAAATTAATATTTTAAAGCACATGCAGTAAGCAGAGATGAAGGGCCTCTAAAGCTTGTATCTTTTGTTTTCAATGGGTTTGTAGCAAACATAGTTTTCATTGTGGCACTATGGTGTTGTCATGGTTTTCAGTAGCTAAAGTACATTTGGTTTTTAATGCTCAGTGATCCAGATTCTCTGAAGAGCTTAAATCCTAACCTGGCTATGACTTGGTGGAGTGCTAACTCTCTGAACCTCTGGGGTACCATTGAGTGCACAGCTCTGTGGAGTAAGACTGCTGTCATGCGGTCATATTAACTGGTGAGAGCTTAATAAATATTGTTGACTGAATTAAAGTCAGGATGTTGAGAGCTATAAACATGTCCAAGTCATTGACACAGAAGCAATATTGCCAAAACAGAAGTCTAGACTGCTACAGTAGTAAAAACAGAAAGGGGAAGGACAGATATGACCCTGAGTCACAAGCGAAATGTCATAGTCCCAGACACTGTTGGAAATGGGGCTGTCCCTGTATTTCCACGTGTGTGGTATATGACCCAACCTAGGTGACAGAAGGTACTGGAAAGCAGAGGTGGGGCAGGGGGTGGGGGGAAGGTGCTAACTATTTAACAATTACTCTTTCTTGATCTTGGCATCATGGCTTTTAACATGCATAATTGAGGAGAACATGTTAATAGACAGAATGACCTTTTTCAACAATAACGGACAGAACGACATTTTTCAACAATAAAAGTAAGGTTGTTCCACATTACTCTGTTTACTGATGGATCAATTCTGTTTAAAAATCCCTAAGACTTAAATTACTTGGTACAGAAGCATATGATACAACTAAATACTGTATAACATTATTTTGGATTGTTTTTTGCTGGGTTGCTTTGACTTTTTGTTTATTTCTATTTTATAACATGCTTTTGATACTGTTTTCTCAATTTACCCTTGAAACAGTCATCACAGATATTGGGAGCCTTTGATAATAACCTAATTATTTATAGTTTTCTTACCTTCCTTTCCTCCACCACAATGTAGATACAGAGTAGCAAATCCACAACTATAAGACAGGACCTCAAAGACCATACCCTCCTGCCCTTGAGAGCACTGATCTTGGGAAACCAAATAAACACATCAAGAATTTTCACTGAAATCATTTCTAACATTTAAAACCTTTGATTGGGGCACCTGGGTGGCTCAGTCAGTTAATCCTCTGCCTTCAGCTAAGGTCATGATCTCAGGGTCCTGGGATGGAGCCCCACATCCAGCTCTCTGCTCAGTGGGCAGCCTGCCTCTGCCCCTCTCTCTCTGCCTGCCTGTCTGCCTGCTTCTGATCTCTCTCTCTCTGTGTCAAATAAATAAGTAAAGTCTTTTAAAAAATTTAAAAAAAAAATAAAACCTTTGCTTACAGGTAGCCATCTCAATAATAAAAAGTGATACTTAATCATAATTTTAAAAATAGAGAATTGGTTATGGTTAAGTAGCCTTTAAAAGTTTTTTTTTTTTTTTTTCTGGAACAAAATACTAATAATAGGAAACTCCACAATGTTATTATGCTTTTCTTCATAATTCTACTTTGTTACAGAGCGATACTGTCTACAAGAATTGAATAGTTATTATCGATTCAACAAGACTCCTCTCTATTTTTATGTATCTTTGGTGTTTACATGGTTAACTACAACATGTGCAATTATTTCTGGGACATAATCATTTGGAATTCAACTCCAACTTGAAATTGTCCAAAAATGAAATAGCAAACACATCATAATATCGGAAAAAAAAAAGTGGAGGTTTTTCTAAGACAACAGTGTAATGATGGACTTTGGTCACTAAAAGCATCATGTGATTGATTTCAAAGGAAATGGTTGGTGATCAGATCTTATTCTTTCAGACTTTTCCTCCATACTCACAGTCATTTTGTTCTCAGCTATTCTTGTACTATTGTTGATTATCTGAGAAAGATTCTTTTTAACTGCTGTAAAATAATCTATGTTTTTGCAACAATGAGCGTAATTGACAATTACGGCACATTATTCAAAGCTCAGAGTATTTGCCAAACAAGTTACCACAACGTGATGAAGACAAGTACACAGAGGTGGGAGAGGGACCAGACTTCAGACTCCCTGGCAAGAATTAAAGATTAAAGTGGGATAGACTTGAGTGGATAGGATTAGGGTGGGGGAGGAGGATAAAGAGTAACAAAATTATTAAAAAATGTAATTTTTTGGTCAAAAATGTAATTTAGTTGTCAAATATATTCTGTAAAGGGAGAGGCCATAAGTATTTTACTCACTATTGGCTAGCCAGAGCCCAGCATAGCTCCTGACTCAAGAGTAACCATTCAACAGACATTTGCTGAATTTTGTAAAGAGCACAAGCAGGAAAGCAAGAGTAATAATGAAAAGAAGGAAACCTCTAAAACTACAGGTCGTTATTTCAGTTTGTGGCCAATAAAAACAAATGCAAGCATCCTATCTGGTGTTGCTTTGTGCATTACTTTTCAAAGCAGCTGTACATATAGTATCTCTTCTGACTTTCTTTGAACTCTGATGAGTCATCACGGGGAAAAGTCCAGTTTCCATATACTTAACTTTATTGGGATCCTAAGTTGTGACAACAAACAACAAAGTTCCTTTGATTTATTTGAGAGAGATAGAGACATACAGAGAGAGTGAGCACGTTTGGGGGAAGGGGCAGAGGGAAAGAATCTCAAATAGACCCCCCACTGAGCATAAACAGCTTCCCCACCCCACCCCCACCTCCTGCAGGTGGCAGGATCTCATGACTCTGAGATCCTGACCTGAGCAAAAATGCTCAACTGACTGGGCCACCCAGGCCCCAGGTTGTGACAGCTTCTGCAATCTTGTACTTAGATGGTGACTGATACAGTAGAGAAAGGAGGCCAGTCTGGGAAAGAAACCATTGTTTTTATTTTAACCATAAAATTACCAAAACAATCACTCTTATAGGGTAACTGTGAGGAGTAATAAATGTAGATACCTCAGCAATGCAATACAAAATGTATCATCTTTCCCAAATTTCTTTCTGCTCTGCCCTCTCCAGGCAGGCACTAACAGAATGAAATGTTATAAATTGCTCAGCCTGGTCCATGAAAAGAGCAATTCCTTACCCAAATTGAGCAATATAAAGTATGGCAGGAAAAAGGTTTTTTTAAAGAATAAGATAAATTTGGTTTACAAACTTTGGACAACATTTTTAAAGTCTTCTGGGCAAAGAGGCTGAGAGGCCTATTTCACCAGGTGGGCTCCGAGCTCTAGACTCAAAACTGAGAGCCCATTAAGCTGGGCTTTCAACTCAATATGCAAAGAATTTTCCAGATATGCTGTACCCTTCAAACATTCAGGATTTGCTTCTGGTTTTGAATGAACACTAAACAACAATTCTGTCAAAAGAGAACAGGGAACTTCAATTAAAAGACATCTGGTGAGTGCCAATTTTATCCAAATGTAGAGCATCCAAAAGAATCTGAAGTCAAACAGAGGGCAATTTCATCAAGAAACTAACAAATCAAATTGAGCAAAAGAGATCTTGAATCTTTCTTACTGGTAGGAAGAAAATGATACATGACACTAGCAAATCAAGAATTTAATGTAAGGGACACCTGGGTGGCTCAGTGGGTTACGCCTCTGCCTTTGGATCCAGTCATGATCTCAGGGTTCTGGGATTGAGTCCCGCATGGGGTTCTCTGCTCAGTGGGGAGCCTGTTTCCCCCCTCTCTCTCTGCCTGTCTCTCTGCCTACTTATGATCTCTCTCTCTCTCTCTGTCAAATAAATAGATAAAATTAAAAAAAAAGAATTTAATGTAAAATACTGTAAGATACTTTAGAATTCAATGTATAAGATAACTGATTAATGACGAATTAAAATTTATCCAGTTCATTCTATCAGATGAGAAGATTTATAAACATTTATGGGTTCAGAAAATATCAACAGAGGTATTATAAGGAAAGTTACTTAAAATTTTTTTTTACTGGGGCACCTGGGTGGCTCAGTGGGTTAAAGCCTCTACCTTCGGTTCGGGTTGTGATCCCAGGACCCTGGGATCAAGCCCCGCAAGGGGCTCTCTGCTCAGCAGGGAGCCTGCTTCCCTTCTTCTCTCTTTGTTTGCCTCTCTGCCTACCTGTGATCTCTGTCTGTCAAATAAATAAATAAAATCTTTAAAAAAATTTTTTTAACTTATCTTATTTAAATCCAATTAGTTAACATATAGTGTATCACTAGTTTCAGATGTGGAATTCAGTAATTCATCAGCTGCATATAACACCCAGTGCTCATCACATCACATGCCCTCCTTAATGCCCATCACCCAGTTTCCCCATCCATCTCCAGCAACCCTCAGTTTGTTTCCTGTGATTAAGAGACTCATACTTTGTCTCTCTCTCTGATTTCATCTTATTTTATTTTTCCTTCCCTTCCCCTATGATCCTCTGTTTGGTTTCTTAAATTCCACGTTTGAGTCAAAATATATGATAATTGTCTTTCTCTGACTGACTTATTTCATTTAGCACAATACCCTCCAGTTCCATCCACAATGATGTAAATGGTAAGATTTTATCCTTTTTGATAGCTGAGTAACATTCCATTGTATTTATACACCACATCTTCTTTATCCATTCATCTGTTAATGGACATCTGGACTCTTTTCATAGTTTGGCTATTGTGGACACTGCTGCTATTAACATTGGGGTACAGGTGTGCCTTCAGATCACAACATCTCTATCCTTTGGATAAATACCTAGTAGAGCAGTTACTGGGTCATAGGGTAGCTCTATTTTTAACTTCTTGAGGAAACTCCATACTGTTTTCCAGTTTTTAATAACCTCTGATTTAAAAATACTCTGTAAGGGAGCCTGGGTGGCTCAGTGGGTTAAGCCGCTGCCTTTGGCTCAGGTCATGATCTCAGGGTCCTGGGATCGAGTCCCACATCGGGCTCTCTGCTCAGCAGGGAGCCTGCTTCCCTCTCTCTCTCTCTCTCTGCCTGCCTCTCTGTCTACTTGTGATCTCTCTCTGTCAAATAAATAAATAAATAAAAATCTTAAAAAAATAAAATAAAATAAAATAAAAATAAAAATACACTGTAAGTATAGAAATCTTTATGTGTCTTTCCTTTTTGTCTGTACATTCACTTCCCACTTTGGTCAGCATAAAAGCAAATGGTATTGGTTAAGGGAATAGAGATGGTTCAGATAATCAGGCTGAAAATCTGAAAACTTAGTTCAACTAGTAAATCCATCAACAGGACTAGGAAATTCAGAGATCTCTATCACTGGATTGGATGTCCATAACAAACAATATGTTAAAAGCAAAATAACAATAGGAAAGGAAAAGAAAACATTTTTAAGTAAAATTGAAATTAGCCCTGAGATCTATGAACAGATTATCAGAACCTCAAAAATCATCACTGAGTTTCCTTACCATAAAACCTAGAAAACAGGAAATGAAGAGGATGATGTTCACCAAGTCATTTTCAGGGTTATCCAAATGAGAGAATATGTGGCATCTGGAATATCTGTCACCATCCTTCGGGCATAAATATCACAGTGACTTCTTAAAATCAGCCCATGTGGATATCAAACTCTAGGAATTTATCCATTCCTTGTAAGTTGTCCAGTTTGTTGGCATATAGATTTTCATATCATTCTGACACAACTGTTTGTTATTTCTGTAGTATCAATCATTACTACTCTTCCATTAGTGAATTTGTTTATTTGGACCCTTCTCTCTCTCCCTCTCTCTTATTATGAGTCTGCCTAGATCTCTTATTATGAGTCTGCCTAGAGGTTTATCAATTTTGTTGATCTTTTCACATAACCAGCTCATGGTTTCATTGATCTGTTCACTGTTTTTGTTCTTTGTGGGTTAGTGTGTGTGTGTGTGTGTTTCTGTATCATTTATTTCTGCTCTAATCTTTATTATTTCCTTCCTTTTTCTGGGTTTGGGTTTTGTTTATTCTTCTTTTTCTAGTTCCATTAGGTGTAAGGTTGAATTGTTTATTTGAGATATTTCTTGCTTCTTGAAGGCAGCCTGTATTGCTATATACTTCCCTCTTAAAACCTCTTTCGCTGCATCCCAAAGGTTTTGGACCACTGTGTTTTCATTTTCAGTTGTTTCACACACTTTTTGATTTCTTCTTTGATTTCCTGGGTGACCCATTCAATGCTGATTAACATGTTATTTAACCTTCATATATTCATGCTCTTCCCAAATTTTCTCTTGTGGTTGATTTCTAGTTTCATATTATCTACCAAAACTAAAATAGGAAGAAATAGAAAATTGGAACAGACTGATTATCAGCATTGAAACTGAATATCTAACAAAACAAAACAAAACCTCCCAAAAAACAAAAGCCCAAGACCAAATGACTCTACAGGTGAATTCTACAAAACATTTAAAGACATTACCATCATTCTTCTCAAATTATTCCAAAACATGCAATGCAAAGAAGATGGAAAACTTCCAAATTTACTCTGTGAGGCCAGTATTACCCGAATAACAAAACCAGATAAGGATACCACGAAGAAACAGAACTATAGGCCAATATTTCTCATGAATACAGATGCAAAAATCCTCAACAAAATATTAGCAAACCAAATCCAACAATATGTTAAAAAAAAATCATACACCACATCCAGTGGGATTTATTCCTGGGATGCAGGGGTGGTTCAGTATTCACAAAACCATCAATATGACACATCACATTAATAAGAGAAAGGATAAAAACCATATATGATAATTTTGATAGATGCAGAAAAAGCATTTGACAAAGTAAAATATCCATTCATTATAAAAAGTCTCTGCAAATTAAGTGTAGAGGTGACATACCTCAACATAATCAAGGCCTTATATGAAAAGCCCAGAGCCAACATTACTCTTGGTGGCAAAGAACTGAGAGCATTTCCCCTAAGGTCAGAAACAAGACAATGTCCACTCACCACTTTTATTTAACATAGTACTGGAAGTCATAGCCAAAGCAATAAGACAACATAAAAAAATAAAAGGCATCAAAACTGGTAAGGAAGAAGTAACTCTCTTACCATTCACAGATGACATCATACAGAAAACCTAGAGACCCTACCGAAAGCTACCAGAACTGATAAATGAATTTGGCAAATTCAGAAGGATACAAAATCAATGTATAGAAATCTGTTGCATTTCTATACACTACTAGTGAAGCGGCAGAAAGTGAAATTAAGAAAGCAGTTCCATTTACAATTCTATCAAAAACAATAAAATATCTAGGAATAAACTTAAGCAAAGAGATGAAAGACCTAAACTATGCAAACCATAAAACACTGATTAAAAAAAAATTAAGGCAATGTAAAGAAACAGAAAAACATTCTATGCACATGGGTTGGAAGAACAAATATTGTTAAAATGTCTATACGGCCCACAGTAATCTACAGATTTAATGCAATCCTTACCAAAATACTGACAGCATTTTTCACAGAACTAGAACAAATGACACAAATTTGTATGGACCACAAAAGACCCTGAATACCCAAAGCAATCATGAAAAAGAAAAACAAAACTGGAGGTATCACAGTTCTAGATTTCAAGTTATATTACAAATTGGAAGTAATGGTACTGGCATAAAAAGAGATATGTATATCAATAGAATAGAATAGAAAACACAGAAACCCAAAATTATATGGCAATTAATTTTTGACAAAGGAGGAATGAATATACAATGGGAAAAAGGATAGTCTAACAATGGTATTGAGAAAACTTGACAGCCATGTTCAAAAGAATGAAACTGGACCACTTTCTTTTCTTTCTTTTTTTTTTATTTTTTATTTTTTCAGCATAACAGTATTCATTATTTTTGCACCACACCCAGTGCTCCATGCAATCCGTGCCATCTACAATACCCACCACCTGGTTCCCCCAAACGCCCACCCCCCGCCCCTTCAAAACCCTCAGATTGTTTTTCAGAGTCCATAGTCTCTCATGGTTCACCTCCCCTTCCAATTTCCCCCAACTCCCTTCTCCTCTCCATCTCCCCTTGTCCTCCATGCTATTTGTTAGGCTCCACAAATAAGTGAAACCATATGATAATCGACTTTCTCTGCTTGACTTATTTCACTCAGCATAATCTCTTCCAGTCCCGTCCATGTTGCTACAAAAGTTGGGTATTCATCCTTTCTGATGGAGGCATAATATTCCATAGTGTATATGGACCACATCTTCCTTATCCATTCGTCCGTTGAAGGGCATCTTGGTTCTTTCCACAGTTTGGCGACCGTGGCCATTGCTGCTATAAACATTGGGGTACAGATGGCCCTTCTTTTCACTACATCTGTATCTTTGGGGTAAATACCCAGTAGTGCAATTGCAGGGTCATAGGGAAGCTCTATTTTTAATTTCTTGAGGAATCTCCACACTGTTCTCCAAAGAGGCTACACCAACTTGCATTCCCACCGACAGTGTGAGAGAGTTCCCCTTTCTCCACATCCTCTCCAACACATGTTGTTTCATGTCTTGCTAATTTTGGCCATTCTAACTGGTCTAAGGTGGTATCTCAATGTGGTTTTAATCTGAATCTCCCTGATGGCTAGTGATGATGAACATTTTTTCATGTGTCTGATAGCCATTTGTATGTCTTCATTGGAGAAGTGTCTGTTCATATCTTCTGCCCATTTTTGTATATGATTGTCTGATTTGCGTGTGTTGAGTTTGAGGAGTTCTTTATAGATCCTGGATATCAACCTTTTGTATATACTGTCATTTGCAAATATCTTCTCCCATTCCGTGGGTTGCCTCTTTGTTTTTTTGACTGTTTACTTTGTTGTGCAGAAGCTTTTTTAAGATTTTATTCTATTCATTTATTTGAGAGAGAGAGAGACAGAAAGGGCACAGCAGGGAGTGGGGCAGAGGGAGGGGAAAAGCAGACTCCGCGCTGAGTTGGGAGACTGACATGGGTCTCCATCCCAGGACCTGGAGATCATGACCTGAGCCAGAGGCAGACACTTACCCATCTGAGCCACCCAGGTGCCTATGGACCACTTTCTTATACCATACACAAAAATAAACTCAAAATGGATCAAATACCTAAATGGGAGACCTGAAACCGTAACAATCCTTGAAGAAAGCATAGGCAGCAACTTCTCAGATGGTAGCCCTAAAAATATGTTTTTTAGATACATCTCCTGAAGCAAGGGAAATAAAAGCATAAATGAACTATTAGGACTACATCAAAATAAAAAAGTTTCTGCAAAATTAAGAAAACAACCAATAAAATAAAAAGGCAATGTATGGAATGAGAGAAGATATTTACAAATGACATATCTGATAAAGGGTTAGTGTTCAAAATATATAAAAAACTGATACAATCAACAACCAAAAAACAAATGATCCAATTTAAAAATGGGCAGAAGACATGAACAGACATTTTTCCAAAGACATACAGATGGCCGACAGATGCATGAAAAAGTGCTCAATATCACTCACAATCAGGGAAATGCAATTCAAAATGATAGTGAGTCATTACTTCACACCTGTCAGAATGGCTAAATCAAAAACACAAGAAACAACAGGTATTGGTGAGGATGTGGAGGAAAAGGAACTCTCTTGCACTGCTGGTGGGAATGCAAACTGATGTAGCTACTATAGAAAACAGTATGGAGTACCCCCAAAATGTTAAAACTAGAACTGCTCTATGATCCAGTGACTGCACCACTGGGTATTTGCTCCCCAAAATATGAAAATGCTAACTGAAAGAGATTCATGCACTCCATGTTTATTGCAACATTATTTACAATAGCTAAAGTATTGAAGCAGCCTAAGTGTCCACTGATAGATGAATGGATAAAGAAGAGGTAAGATATATATATATATTATCTCTATCTATCTATCTAATATAGATAGATATATCCATCTCCATGATGGATATAATATTCCATCATATATTTTATTTGTGTGTGTGTACACACACACACACACACACATACATAGCATATCTTCTTTATCCATTCATATATTTACAAATGTGATATATAATAATAATAATAATAATATATGATGAAATATTATTCAGCCAGAAAAAAGAATGAAAGCATGCCATTAGCAACTACATGGATTCAGCTAGAGAGTATAATACTAAGCAAAATAAGGTAGTCAGAGATAGACAAATACCATATCATCTCACTTATATGTGGAATTGAATAAACAAATGAGTAAAGGAAAAGAGAATGAGAGAGACAGACCAACCAAGAAATAGATTCTTAACTACAGAGACAAACTGTGGGTTATCAGAGGGAAGGGGATAGGGAATGAATGAAATAGGTGATGGGGATTAAAGAGTATACCTATCGTGATCAAAAAATAAATTAAATTTAAAAGGATTATCAAACTTTGTTATAGAAGGAATATTTGTGTCACCCCCAAGTTCCCATTTTGATGCCCTATACCCCAGTGTGATAGCATTTGGAGATTAGAGCCTTTGGGAGATAATTAGGATTAAATGAATTTACAGTGAGAAGGTCAGGAAGAGATTGCTCAATCAGACAGCACCTTGAACTCGGACTTCCCAGCCTCTAGAACGATAATACATTTCTGTTGTTTAAGCCCCACAGTCTGCGGTATTTTGGTTAGGGCAACTGAGCTGAGCAATATACCCTTTTGCCCCAGTGACAGGATTTTATATTTATTTGGAAAATGACCTTCATTTAAATTTATGAATGGGTACAAGATGACCTAGAATCAAAGAATTCATAACTGGCAGGAAATGAACTCTCACCTAATTTAACCACTCTGTTTTGCCTGAATCTTTTGCATAATATGGATCTTGGAAGTTATGCTTGAACCCTTTTAGTGAGAAGAATGCACTTCATTTCCTGGTGTTTCCATATGATTCATTTCTGGACCAGATACTATCACTCAGCTCTGTAGCTACAAAAAAGCATCTGCAAACGTCAACATTGAATTTATCAAGCAACTACTATGTGCAGATATTTTCCTCTTCGTTATGATATACTTTTTCTTTTCTACATACATAAGCACTAAGACTCAGGAAAAAGAAAAAAATAATTCCCTGAAGGTCAGATCTTTAAGCACTAGTGGATGTGAGGACTGAATCCAGGTATCTGCATTCAAAAACTATTCTTTCCACTGCAAAGAATGGCCTCTAAACTATTTTTATTACATATCCCTAATGGGAAAAACATTTTCAATGTATTTTCCTAATTCACGTATTTATCAATTACACACATTTACATCTGTGCATTTATTGAACATACATTAAAAGCTGAAAAGAAAGTAAATATAAACAGGAGTCCTAATATTTTCTTTCTGAAGCCCAAATTTGAGAATATTGCACTGGATCTCAAATGGCTCCCTTATACCAGTAATTCAGTAAAAAGCCAGATCAGTGAAAGCATATTACAATATTGAAAAGTTTGAGAACCTAACATTGTGCTATCCTGATTATTACTCCTAATACAAAGAAAAGTAAATCTATTAAAGAATTATTTTCAACAGAAGTACAAGCTGGTGGAGTTAAGTCTTTAACCTCAGAAAAGTCATACTATATCAATATTTCACTGGAGAAATTCCAAAGAAAGTCTGAGTCATGGATGTGATGCTGGGATTACTATAAATGGCTCCTTTATCTTTGGGACCAGTGGATTGAGAAGAACCACTAGAGTTAATACAGCATGCTAAAGGGCTGTGGTAGAGTCTTGACCACTGCAGCAAATTAAACTAATTAAAAGCAGAGTTCTTGCTAGAGCACTTTTTCATAAGATTTTCTAACAGCTTCAAAAAGCATAATCATTATTAATTACTCTTCCTGTCCTAAATTGCTATACTATGTAGATAGAAGGGAAAAAATCCTACATGTTTACAACTAAATGCTTTCTAGAATAAAATTAGATGACTTCATGAAAACATATTTAAGTCAGGAAAAGGCGAACTTTAAATAGAGAAATTAGTTGATCCATTATAATCCAGAATAGTAAACAAAAATAAGGCTTCCCTTCTACACAGGATTTTCCTGCTTTTAAACTTATGCTATATGAGTATATGCCCCATATACTCACCAAGCCTCATTGCACCAAGCATGGTTTTGAGATAGGATGGTTTTATAGTAAAACACTAAAATTTGTAACTGTTGTACAAATAAGACTTGTTCAGTCCCATGAAAGCAGAAGTCAGAACAGCAAGAACTGTCCCCAGCTTCCACAGATGGGGAAGACCCCCCTGGAAGGTTAGCACAGAGAGAATCCTGTTTATGCTCTGCCCTTTTGGCATGTGGACCAAGAACCAGCACCCAGAAAAAACAAATGTGACCTCAAATACCCCAAGAGGTATAAAACTCCAAGAAGTCACAAGGACTTCAGATGAGACATGTGAAAATGAAATGTCAGTCCACTAGGAATAGGCCTGAAAGCTTTAAAAAGAGGTACAGCATAAATATCACAAAATGTATGGGAGAATTTTCTACTGCAACATTTCTTGCTGGAAATAAACACTTCATGGAAAGGGTCTTCTGCCAGACCAAGGGTTTTCCTTTTCTTCTCTTTCTGTTTGTAATTATTATTAAATTAGAAAATACAGGGTTTGTAAAGAACCAGATGCTACCTAAGTGATCATCTGCTTTGTATTTTATGATATTTTTAATTTGTTTTTCCTTGAATGCCCTAATTTTTACAGAACTTCATCTGGACAACGTGGTTTTCCCAACACTGGCATTTTACAGGCACTTAACATAGGTAAAAGCAGGTAAGAGACAGTCATTATTATTTTTAATCCCAGCTTTGACTACATTTTCAGAACCACAGAGAGGAAAGAACATAGGCTCTCTTGCTTACAAGTTATGGTAACCCCAGGGCAAAGCCAGAGATAGAACTCATTAGGTACCTTCGATGTACCAAGCATCACTATGCATTATTGTCCTTTCCCCATCACCCGTAACATTAGTGGAGTCAGTAATTTGTCAAATATCCCACAGTGGAGAGTTGAAAGAGCCAGATTTTGAACCCCATTCTGAGTGATTTTAAAGTTCACCTATTTTTTTTTTTCAACTAAACCAAGCCACCTTTCAGGCAAGTCATTTCATTTCCCTTGACCTACATCTCGGTTTCCCTATCAGCAAAATAAAAGGGCTGAGTTGGAAGATCTTTAAGTTCTCTTCCAACTATAAGAAAAAACCATATACCAGAAACTCCATAAAGTTAATAAGCCCTGTAAAATACAGTGAAATCATTTTTCTGAGAGATAAATATTAATACCATGTATTCTAAAAACAAATGGTGTGGACAGTTGGAACAATTATGTAAGTGAGTAAAGGAAAGCTTAAAATATTTGCTTTTGATATTTTCACCTGATGTGTGATGTATTGCAGAACAGTTGTCCACTTCTGAAATTTGTGGACCTCTTTCATTGTCATAGATAAATTTATGAATCACAACAGCAAAATTTAAAATATTTCGTATTTTAATAACATGATAAAAATGATAAGATTTTAAAATTTTGGCCATTTATTATAAAAGTTTACATGTAAATTCATCCTAATAATGTTTGACACTATTAACCCACTTAGACATTCAACTCATTTAGCCATTTTCAATTTAATAAGCAGCATAAGTACTCTGATTTACTTTAAATTGATGTAGCTATGTTATTTAACTTATTTTGAATTATTTTTTAAGAAAATAATTATTAATAAATTTTAAAATTACATATTTTACTTGGTTCAGGAACAATATAAAACTATAGATCAAAACTAATCACATTGGGACACCTGGGTGGCTCAGTGGGTTAAAGCCTCTGCCTTCGGCTCAGGTCATGATCCCAGGGTCCTGGGATTGAGCCCCCGCACTGGGCTCTGCTCAGCAGGGAGCCTGTTTCCCTTCCTCTCTTTCTGCCTACCTCTCTGCCTACTTGTGATCTCTGTCAAATAAATAAATAAATCTTTAAAAAAAAACTAATCACATTATAGCATCAAAAATACTGACGAAGTAACACCTGTTTTTATGAGCTGAATTTTGAAAGTTTCTCTTAAATCAACTAACGGAAGTCCAGTTTTGTTTACACATGAGGAAATAAGAGAATATATCTAAGGCTGCTATGTCTTAGCACTTTTCCACAAATAATATTTTACAGGAATAAACAGTCTTTCTTTCCAATAAATTAAAAACCAAAGGAGAAATAACTGTCACTGTATTTCCCCCTGTTCACCATGTTCAGTTTCCAGAGATATACTGGGGGTGCCATGTAAGACTTTTAAGCAGATAAAGGCAACTTGTAGATCTGCTGAAGGCAGCTTGGGGTTAACCTTGCAGGATTTTTTTCTTAATTTCAATAATAGTATCCCTCTATTTTCTATATTAAATCAACAGTCGGGGGTATATGTTTAATAATTAAGTTGAGTTTCCCAGTCTATCTATTGTGTGAATTAAGGAAGATTGCTTTCCACCCTTCTATATATTCCACATCTCCACAGCTGTGGACTCAGACTAACCCTCTCCCTATCCCCTCCCTTCCACCTCGGCAGAAGGACAGCATCCATTTTGTTAACTACAAGCCCAGGGGGCATTTTCCATACTTTCCTCTCCCCTAGATCCTACATCTAATACTTTTCCAAAAGCCCTATCATTTTTGCCTCCCCAAATATCTCTTAACTATGTTCAGTCTACCTCCCTACAGTTACCACCATGGATTTGTTATTCCAGGTTTTGTTCATGACCTTGAGGCTACCAGTTTCCCTAACACTACAGGATCAAGACACATCAAGTTCACTCTGCCTGAAAGCCTCCTCTTTGCCTAAGTCACAGTTCAGATTACAGACTTCCCTAAGGATCCCCTTTTCTCAGGAACGCCTGGACTGACCTCCCTGACTGAGCCAAGTCATTCTGTTATATGTCATCACCGTGCTAGGACATTTCTCTCAGCAGGTATCACGAGGTATTCCTTCCCTTGTTCTTTTACCACATAATTACCTACCATGTGAAAGATACAGTGACAAATAAATAAGCAAAGCCTCTGTCTTGGGAAGTTTACATTTTAGGATGGAGAAAGAAGCCATTACATAGGAGGACAGGTGGAAGGTATTTGCCCTATGGAAGGAAATATGGTGGAGAATTACTGTTTTACAGCTATGTGTGTGATTCTTTGATGCATGTCTCTCTCCCATGGGAGACCCTAAAGACCACACTTCACTTTTGTGAAGTCCCTAGGGACCACGCTTCGCTTTTGTACTATTCACATGAGTTCCTCCCATTTTTATCCACCACAACCACAAATTATGCTCCCAAAGGAGCAAAATGTCACTTAAAGCAAAAGGTACCTTGTTTATATTTTCATAGCTAACATTGTTCATGGATCCCTTCCAAATAGAGGAAGAATTCAGAGCATTAATCATTAAAAAGAATACTACGCCAGATCTTGAATGTGAGGAGAAAAATATAACCACTCTTTAAGTGCTCAGGGATAAATAATTGTCTAAAGACGATCTTTTTTTCCTTTCTTTTGTATGCCTGAAGTTTCATGATGACACATACAAGATATGTGGAGACATGCAGGGAGGAGCAGAGGCCATTTTAACATTTAGAATATTCTCTTTGGATTTTTAAATGTCATAATGCCTAAGACGAACATTCTCAAATCCTAAACCAAATTAATTCTTAAAATTTTCCTCATCAAAAACAGGAAACACCTACTTCTAAGTGCATAATGTTGGACTTTGTTATAATAGAGACTTAAGAAGTACAGGATGACTTTTCCAGACCTATGCAAGATGAACTTTTGGAACTCTAAGGTGACAACTTCTAACTAGGCAGAAAGTTTGCTCTTTACTCTGAGAAACAGCAATCTCCTGCCTAGAGTCATGTAATTAAGGGGAAGCACTTTCTTTATGCCAGTGGATTTTTGAGAAGCTAAGAAGCAGTGAAATGAGAGCTCTACTGTTTACATTTAGATACACATAGGCAATTCAGATTCTCTTAATCTGGGAATTGTGAGCTTTTCCACCAAGACGAAAATTTCTGCATTAAGCAAATATAAATAGGAAATCTCCGAGCATCATTAAATGCTCACAATTCCTTAAAGTCACAGCCCAGTTAGTCATTTGCTTTTGGAATGTTTTCCTCCAAGAACAGGGCAATGTTTAATAATATTTTTTTAAATATCCAAAATATTCTCTCCTTTGCCTTTACACATTTCTTTTCCTATCACATGGAAACATGGCAATGACATTAAATGAAAGAAAGAAGCATTATATGAATGGTTTACTTTCATATTTAACCTAAAATTTAAAAAAACTCAGTAACAGAAAGAGGTGTGGGCAGTTTGCTCATTTGTATGCAAGTCACCTCCTATTACAACGAGCAACTATATGATGAACAAAGGAACTCCAGGCTCCAAGCCATAGCCCTTTCTTTTATCCAGTAATCCATACAACCAAACACACCAGGAAAACAAATGAATTTCGACATTTCCTCAGAGTTTGTTCAATTTCTTCCATTGGTTATTAAACACCGTCTGGACTCCAAGAACTGGCACACTTCTGGGTACATCCTCATTTTTTAAGAAATATTTTAAGAAATACTCTACTTTAAACCCTACTTTAAGAAATCCTTCCCTTTCCACAGGCATTGCTCACCCTGAAAAGCCCGATAGTAATTCCGCAGAAAGAATCAGAGATGGCCTTGGGCCATCACAAAAGAATCACGGGTTATAACACAAAGAGTTCTCATACTAGAGAAATGTGTTTGCATTTGTGGTTTTTCTGATGTCTTCAAATGAATGTTCCTACGTCACAACTGCATCTGTTTGGATGCCTTTTTTCCCTTTGGGTAAATGAACAAAGGGACATGTTCTTAGAGCTTGCCTCATAGAAATTAACTGCTTCCTTTCATCCTTGCCTTCTGTAGCTTTCTTGGGGTTGCTCTATTTGCTTATACTTCTTTCCATAAGCCAATATGAATCTAAAAATTATCACTAATTCGGTGCCTTAAGGAGAGTAGGTAGTTGGAAAGAGGGCTTAATCTACACTGGGGCCCTGAGGACATTCACTTAAAAAAACGTTAAAGGAGGAGAGAAATTAGAGACATATGCTAGGGTAGACTGCTCATGGAAGTGATGTCCTCCTGATCAAGTATTCTCATTATTCACCATGTACATGAACTTTTGGAATGTCACTAATTGAAGTACTTAGCAGGGTTAATTAACTTTATCCTTTTGGACTTGCCCAGAAAATTCAATATTCAAAACATAAATTTCTTCAGTTTCGGTTTTTAATCATATAATTTCTGCATCGATCCAAATCTCAGAGCATTCAATCTCATGCCTTTAGGCTTATACAAATGAATGGTAAGGCTTACAAACTGGCTGAAAGAGAATTCTCACCAAATGTCAACCAGGCCACAGAGACGAACAAGTCTCCATTTGTTAACAAGCTGCATACAGCCTGACAACTGAAAGTTGGAGAAGGGGCTTCCACAAGCCTGATCATGATAGCACCGTATTAAAACATAAAGAAAACAGAAAATAATTATGTGTACGCATTTTTAGATAAGAAATGAAAACAAAAGGTACTTACACTTTTGCTCCGAGAAAGCAAATCACAGGTATTTCTTTTCATGGTGGTGCTTTAGGTAATTCAAGCGGACAATAATTGTTTCCAATGTCACTGCTCTCACTGCAACAATTATCCACTCAAAAGCCAACTGGCATTCTGAAGAGAAAAGCAAGGAAATGTTTAATCAAGTATATGATTAACACGTGCACTTCGAAATGCTATCTTAGACTAGGACAGTAATTCTTAAATTATTCAGCACAACAAGCTAACATGGTGCAGTGTTTAGAGCCATAAAAGTCCACACAAGTGGCATTTCCAAAACAGCTTTTGTTAAATGTAAGTTAGAGATTTCAAGCACCATCTGTTTTCCATTAAATATTCAAGTCTACATTTCTAGTGGCTTAAAAAAATAGGTACAGTAGCCACAATTTACACTTACATGTATGAAATGAAGATGCATGGTGAGCCGTGGGCATGGTGATTCTGGCTGGTACAGCTGGGGACCCCTCAGTTTTCCCCTCAGCATTCACTAAGTAAGGTAGCCTTGTCCACCACCAGAGGGATCTGACTACCTCTGAAAGCCTTTGACCATAACATGGTGGCCTCCCGTTTCATCATTAGCAGTAATAAACAGTATAGTGGTTCTTCAGCAAATTTAGTGAGTTCTCTAATCTTTGGGTTCAAAGATGTTGTAAGAAACGGTTGGGAGAAACAGTTTACCGAGTGGAGCAACAACTATGATGTCTAAGAATATCCCAGAGTAGCTGTCACTTGAAGGATATGATAGCCTTATTACCTTACCTCCACTTCCCATGAGACATTAAGAGGGAGATTCTGTTTTTCGTGTTGAAGAAAGAGCAAATACAATAGCTATCAGAGTTGTGTTCATTCTGCTATTCAGCTGAATCTGGGCATGATTGACATATTCACAGGGAATATTTGCATGTGGGCTGAAATGCCTTTTGGGCAAGAAGGCACTCTAAGAGAATGGGGATAAAGCAAACAGGCTTGACCAAAACACAAAAACGCTGACATTGTAGACGTAGGCTGAAACAGGGGGGACAGACCAACTCTAACAACAGCATGTATTCCATCATTTGGATTTACTCTAAGTTTCTCATAAGACTTGTGCCTGAGGTTTAGGGAAAAGAGTAACAGTGAGCAAGGTTTGAAAGAGTTTGTTTTACTGAAATGATGGGAAAAATACCAAAGTGCAGAATAGTGTGAATTATACTTTCAAAAATATAAATACATTCAAACAAAGCAACTATATATACTTTACAAAACACACCAAACACATGTAAGAAGGGAATAGAACATCTCTCTGGGCCCTCAGCTACAGGGGAAGCCACTGGTCCCCCACACCAGTGCACAGGGCTCTCCAGAATCCTGCCATGGCGCACTCTCAAGGCTCAAAGACTCGTTTTCAATCCCTGTCAATCACCCCTCAAGACTTATGAGACTAAAAGGCAGATACTTCTAGGGAGACCAGAGATCCCACAACAGCAAGGAAGAGTTAGAACTAGAGAAATCCAGTTTATCACTGCTAAGAATATCCCAAGTCACAACTCGGGAGACCCAAAGGACATTGAAATACAAAGTCTTCTTCTAGGGTTCATAAAAATGCTTGCCTGAGGTTAAAGAAAAATGCACAAATGAAAAGTGACTTTCTAGGATAAATATGGTTTGAGTATGTGAAGATTATTTTTCAGGGAGTGGGGGATGGAAGAAAGACGGGATCCACAAATGGAAAGTTCTCGACAAGCATACCTCCAGGACTTCAGCCACATTTCTCAGTGGGTTTTAATGCCATTCATTTTATAAGTTCTCAGAAAACATGAAATTATATAACCAACATTGAGTCCATTTAAGAAGTGGACAGAAATAATATAAATAGAACTAAATATTCCATATCTAGGGATAAAATGCCATCTAACTAAATGCTGGGGGAAGCTTATACACTGTCAGAGAAAAATACATTCAAAATATTTAATTACTCACTCAGTAATTAATGAGTACTCTTAGGGGCAACCAGGGAATAGTTAGTCGCCCCTAGTGGGCTAGTAACTCACTGGTTTTAAATTAACAAATCAGTCAAATCAGACGAATCATGGAATTGACCTGGTAAAGTTTGCTGAATTCATCAAGTTTTTAACAAATTTGCCTTGATACCACTTAAAGACTTCTCGATAGGAATTTGGGACTTGTGGATTTGGGGGGAGGCAAATGACTGTAACTGAAATTTGACTTGTTGGGCTGAGCTTTCTCAGCCTATATACTTGGAGGCAGTGTGGTCTGGTTACAACAGTATGGACCTCGAAACCAAAAAGGCATAGGATTTGAAACTAAAGAGGTTAGGATTTCTGCTCTCCAAGGGCATTCTGTGTAGTTTTCAGCAAGTTACTTAACCTTACCTTTTCTGAGATCTGCAAAAAGGTGATCATAATAACTCATGTGTGCTTTGAGTTTAAATGACCTGATGTGTATAAAATAATGTCTAGAAGAATGCTTAGCTCATATTATCACCACCACCACCATCATCATCAGCCTTCATTGCTACCTTTTTCTTCTCTTAGTACCAAATGACAAGCACCAACAATCCATTCTTTTTTTTTTCCAACAATCCATTCTTATATTTCCACTTAAAAGTGTTCAACTCCGTCAGATAAGACAGAACTAAGCAAATATACTTACAAATAAATGGTAATGAATAATGTATCAGTTAAGGTCCCAGGAATAAATAGCACACTCATATTAGGACATTTAAGGAGGGGTTAGAAAAGAGATTATTAAAGAAGATGACAATGGGGGGGGGGCACCTAGATGGCATGGTTGGCTAAGCATCCAGCTCCTGGTTTTGGCTCAGGTCATGATCTCCTGGTCCTGGGACAGAGCCCTGCATGGTATCTGGCTCCACGCTGAGTGAGGGGTTTGCTTCTCTTCCCCTCTCTCTCTCCCTCTGACCTTCTCCCTGAATTATGCATGCATGCATGCATACGCATGTGCTCTCTCTCTCTCTCGCTCTCTCAAATAAATAAAATCTTTTTTAAAAAGGAAGATGAGAGCAGGGTAAAGAAATCGACAAAGGATAGTGATAATGGACAAAAGATAGTAATAATGGAGTTTTTATCGCCCCCAAAAGGGACAAGAGTGGGGCACAGATACCTAGAGGGAGAGTGTCATAGGGTAAGCTGCCTTGAAAAAGGTTATTCCCTGGGACATGGCTAGTCTCAGCTGACCCAGAAAGGAAAGAGATAAGGAGATGAATGTGCTCTCATCCTCCTCTGATCCTCTGATCTCCTGCTGGGACTCCCCACTGGCCAAATGCAACAGAGCCAGAGGGCAAAGGAAGCTGCTGCTGTCCACCTCACTGAGATGAGACAGAAAGCATCCCACAGTGGGGTGGGGAAGAGAGCAGAGCAGGAGACCCTCCATACAAACGGGATCTGCAGCCCAGGAAGAGGATGGCACTTTTCTGCTCATTTCATCATAAGAAAAATATCATTTATCTTTCATCTTCCTGATAAAACTATGAGGTAGATATCATTAATGAATTCTTCCCATGGCACAAAAGAGGAAATCAGCTCCAAGCACCGAACTGCCGAGTAAATAGCAAAATCAGGATTCCAACCTGATTTGTCTGACTCCAAAGTCCATGTTTTTGTCTAGGCTGCCATCGTGCTTCGCAGCCAATATCCGGCATGAACCAATGCATTTTAATGATCAACAAATGGTAACCTCTGCAAATACCAAAGCTGTGCCCAAACCAAATAATGTTTGATAAAAGAAAAAAAGGAGGTTTACTCTCAGGAAGGCAGTTATGTAGCTCCTACGAATTCCTCCCTCAGCAAAGATAATGCCATGAGGCAGCACAAATGCTTGCTCCCTCCAGGGGCACTAAACGAAAAACCAGGTGAGAGAACACTCACACATGCAATTTCATTACTATAGGAGTTCCCACATGAAAGTTAATTAGGGAGAAGGAAGAGTCAGCTCCTGCAGGGAGAACACGTTAAAAATAGAGAGGAGGTAGGGAAGATAGACAGTGCTGCAAAACTCAGACAAAGATTCTGAGCTCTAGCACCTATATAAGTTTTGTGGCTTTGATGAAAGGATAAGAGCATGAAGACAGGTTCTTTCCTAGAGATTAAGGATTTAGAGAGTGAAAAATGCCCCGAACTGGGCATCAGAAGAAGTTCCACTTACAGCAACGTGTCATATACACAAGCTGAGTGGTATTAGGAAAATCCATTCTCTTTCTTCCTCCACCAGTGGCTTGCTTCTCTGTGAAGAGGAGATAACATTATCTCCACAACCCACCTCATACGGCTGTCATGGGGATCAATTAGATAGTGTGTCAAAAAAGTTTTCTGAAATCTATCAAGTTCCCTGCAAACGTAAGTTGCATCTATTCATTGAAACATCAGATGTGCCAAAGCAGGGAAACCCTCTCAATATGACTGAAAAGGTTCTAATTACTTACAAATGTTAGAGAGACGACTGAATATATTTTATGTATTTTAGAGAAATTTTTTGTTCTTTATTCTTTTGTAATTCATATTTTTTCTCCTACATTGTAATTAATTTCATGAAGTGACTGCTGAATTATAAAATCATTCAGATGAATTAATTAAAAAAAACTACACATTTATTGGGCATCATGAACTGGCCAAGTGTTCTGCTAAGCTCTTAGATAACCTCCAAACTCTCTAGATTCAGAGCAGAAGGGTGGTGCGGATACCGTTGCCTACGAATGATCCAAGGATAATCAGTCCATTTGTCTCCTCTTCACCACCTCAGCAAGATCTGGTTTTCTAGGACTGTATAAAATACACATCAAAATGAAATCAGGATAGGGTACCAGGGTGGCTCGTCGGTTAAGCGGCTGACTTTGGCTCAGGTCATGATCCCAGGGTCCTGGGACTGAGTTCCACATCGGGCTCCCAGCTCAGCAGGGAGTTGAGTTCTCCCTCTAGCCCTCCCCACTGTTCCTAACTGCGCTCTCTCTCTCTCTCTCTCCCCCTTTCTCTCAAATAAATAAAATCTTAAAAAAAAAAAAAAATGAAACCAGGATAGACAGTCTCTTTCCTGGATTAAATTCTAATCTAAAAGGAAAAATAAGTAGATATGGCACATATTAAAAAAAAAAAAAGTAAGTTTGATCACTGTAAAAGATAGCCCCAAAGAAATACAATAAAAATGACTCAATTTATCAAGGATTGTCCACCAAAATATGTGCAAACAAGAAACCTGGTGGTGGCAATTTAAGAATTAAATGTTCAAAAAGTTAAGAGAGAAGATGCATATGAGTCAAAAACAGACTTTTGATGAGGTTTGAGTTAATGCCATATGCTTTTAAATGCCCACTAATTTGCCCCATCCACACATAAGATAGGTAGCATGAACACTTGCCCCAGTGTCCTGTGGCTAGATTGGTGCAGAGACAAAGGAAGAAAAGACCTCATACCGTCTAAAGTTCTGACTTAAGAGAAAGGGGTCCTTCCTGGTCTAGATCTGAGGGTGACCAGAGAGTTTCCTGCCTATTTACACCCTGCCTCTTCTCTCCAGCTTGCCCAGTGAAAGCTGTCCCTTATCTGAGCTCTGGCTAGAACCTACACAATTTGAGATCTACAAAGAGCTCATGGCACACATGAGGAAACTGAGGCACAGGAAGGTAAGCAATTTGCCTGAAATCACCAGGCTATGTGGAACAACACAGAAATAAACCTGAGATCTCCACACTCTCCTGCCCAGACCTCTGTTCAGCTAGGGATGCCGCTTTATGCACTGATTTTCCTAAAATCCACTCTACAGGATGACTCAGAGGTATCTGTCAGCATGCCCAGCAGAGTTCAACAACTTAGTTCTTGCTGAATCTCGTAAAATCTGCTTGTGACACAGGGATGGCCCTTTTTAGTGAGGTTGTAGCTTGTGCTTTGGAGGAGCCCCTGGGCTGCCTCACAGGAGGGGCCAGGTGACCTGAGACTTAGAAGTTTAATGTGACTTTACCTAATGGTCTGTCCCCAACACAAAACTTCCACCCTAATCTGAATGGTCTAATACCTCCAACAACTGTGACATGTTCATTTCCACCTCCTGGCCCTCAATGGACATTCTTAAGATGTTCTTCTATTGTCCAACTTTTTGAACTTTTCTGTTCTTCAAAGTCCATGAAGTCCTTCTTTCTAAAATGAGAGTTGCCCTGCTACCCCAAGTCACACAGCTTTCGACTTCCTCTGAGTTCCAACAGTAAAGGCTATCTTGTGCCATGATATCAACTACTATCTTCCAGGTTTTCTCTAACTGCTTTATGGGTTTAATCTCTGCTTCCTCAATTGAGGGTTGAATAAGTCACATTTTATAGCCTTTTTCATACTATGAGTTATACAATTATAAAATACAAATGCCTTGGGTTAAAAGAAATTCATCACCATTCTTTTGCCTTCTCCACAGTGCTCAACAGTGTTGAGTGCCAGCAACCTCTCAATAAAATATATTTAAAAAGAGAAGTATAAGTCCATTAAAAAACATTTTAATTAATAAGTGGTATAAAATTTGAAATAAAATTTGTCCAAGTGTGGAAAATATTCAATTTCAATATTTGTCAAAGAAATGAAAATTAAAATCCCAACATTTCCATTTGTCTTGCCTATAAATTAGCAAAATTCAGGTTTTTTTAAATAAAATACTTGATAATGCTGTGTATATGATGAACTATGCAATTCATATATTGCTTATCAGCTTTGAAATGACATAAGTCTTGGGAAAGAAATTTGATACTAAATATCAAAACCAACAACTGTATTATGTATTTTTTATAGTAATTAGGAAAAACAACCTGAAATATAGTAAGTGTTTTACATGCAAATGTGTTTGCAACAATGCTACTTAGAGTGATGAAAATTTAAAAACAGTCTAGGGATGCTTAGGTAGCTCAGTTGGTTAAGCATGTTACGTCAGTTCAAGTCATGATCTTGGGGTCCTGGGACTGAGCTCCACATTGTTTTGGGCTCCTTGCTGAGCAGAGAACCTCTTCTCCTCCTTTTACCCCACGCCAGCTTGTGCTCTCTCTCTCAAATAAATAAAAATAAATAATAAAAAATCTTTTTTTAAAAGATTTTATTTATTTATTTGACAGAGAGAGATCACAAGTAGGCAGAGAGGCAGGCAGAGAGAGAGGAGGAAGCCGGCTCCCCGCTGAGCAGAGAGCCCGATGTGGGGCTCAATCCCAGGACTCTGGGATCATGACCTGAGCCAAAAGCAGAGGCTTTAACCCACTGAGCCACGCAGGTGCCCCTAAATAAAATCTTTTTAAAAATAAAATAAATAAATAAAAATAATTCATGTCCAATAGTAATGGAAGAGCTAAATAAAATATGAGAAATCTCATGATATACTATACAATTAAAAATATACACTGTATAAGACATTTTAATTACATGGGAAAATATTTCTGCTGGAGCATTAAATGACAAAAGCAGGATTAAAGTTGTAGGTACAGCATATTCCTATAAAAAGTTATGCACAGAGAAAAGACTAGAAAGAAATATAGGAAACTATTAGTAGCTATATGTAGGTTTTAATATTACAGATATTTCTAGTCTTCTTTCTATAATTTTTAGCTTCTTAAATTTTCAACATTTGGGAAAAATAAACAAAAGTCAAATTAAAAGAAAGTAACTGAATGAATTTGGAACAACTCATTAATCCTCTTTTCCTACTTCAGAGCATCCTTTAAATGGTAAACTTTTGTTGGTGTGATTGTTCTAGGAGGTTAGTGGATTTTACATCCATTTATTTGAGTATTTGTTTTTACATGCTCAACTATGCTATTTCATACAAAGTGTTAGACTTTGCCTTTTGGAAATCTATGGATGGGGAAAAGACTTACTTGGAAAGAGACGGCCAACATTAAGTTCTCGCTCACTGACCCTACTATTTCTTTCTCCATTTGGATGTCTGTTGACCTCCCCTTTTCTTTTGATCCCAGTAATAGTGACAATCACACACACACACACACACACACACACACACACACACACACACACATCTTCAGTCTCTGCTTCATCCAGAAAATCAGTTACCGAGATTCCACTATGTTAGTTTCCAGTAATGGAAAACATATCAAACTCAGACAAATGTAGATTATGAATCCACAAGAGACATGGGTTTTGTCAGACCAAGAAGAGCTCAATCCACAAAATACTTTCATTTGCATTTAAAGTTAGGAAATGAGCATGGATGAGGAACTGTTTGTCACAATTTACAATAAAAATATTCATAAAATAATAAATTAACTGTTAAACTCTTTACCTCAGTTTAGCTTCAACAATCTTTGTACCTTTTGAATGGTTTACAGCCTCTTCTTAGTATCTTGCTGAACATTCTATCAAACATTGCACCTCAGCTTCCTGTCTCACCCCATCTCACTTTCATTTACCTCCTTGAGAGGATGAAGCATTTCTTCTGTGTAGAGTTGTATCTTCTACCCACTCTATACCTTCCTTCCCTCTTTCTTCTCTAACTGGCCCTCTTTCCTCAAACTCTAAATAATATCTTGAATCTCTCTTCTGGCTAAAACATTCTCCTTAATCCTTCATTTTCTTCCCTCCAAAGGGTATTCTTTCTCTCTATAATCAGATGATTTGAACAAAATTTCTATTAAACTCAATTTTTCAACCTCTTTATTCCGACATCCACCCCTCATACCGCCATAACGTAGTTTTACTCCTTTTACACTTCAATTTCTTTAACATTTCTAGACCACCATAGTGCCAGATATAACAAGCACTTCCCAAATTCTCTGACTAGAATTCCCTACTATAACATCATCCTCGTTCCTTCTAGAAACTCTCTCCTCCCTTGTCTTCTGTGATATCACTCTCTGCTGGCTCTGATGGCTTGACCTCTCTCTACCTCACGGAGTCTTCTTTTGTCCATCCCTTAACCATGGATGATACAACTGTTCTTAGTCTTTATCAATGCTTCCCAAACATGAGTGTATATCAAAATTAGTCAGGGAATTCCATGTAGCACAAACTGTTGACCCTCCACTAAATTAATCAGAACCTCCAGGATATGAAGGAATCTGCTTTTGACAAATTGTCCATATGATACTCATGAAGCTTTCAGAGTACATGATGGCTGACTGGCACTTGGGAATCTCTGGTCTACATTATATGCCCAAGCAATCTATTAATTTTAATTGTTTAACCATATGTATGCTAATATATGCATGTTAATCATATTCCTACACACACACACACACACACATACACATATATATGTATAACACACATTTGATACCCTCATTTCTCCTAAGCTTCAAATTTGTACATTTCAATGACATCACTTGGAAGACCCAAAAGCATCTCAAATACAACATGTCCATATATGAACTCAACTTTCTTTCTTTTTTCACTCCCAAATAGGTTCTTCCTCTTACCCCCTCTCTCTCAGTTAATGGTATCACCATCCACTCAGGCAATCAAGCCAAACTCCTGAACACTTCCCACTCCCTGATCACAAATATTCAATCCATGATCATGCTCTGCTAAAGTATCTGGAAAACATCCTTCAGCTCTATCGTCTCCTTGCAACTCTAGGACCACTACTCCCTTTCATATTTTCATCCACACCATTTCTGTAGGTGCCTGCTAAGAGGTCTCCTCATCATCAGCACTGCCTACTTGCCCCTCCACACAACACACTTCACACACTTGTTATACTGAACCATTTGCAGCTCCCCACATACTCTGTCATTTCCCACCTCCATGTCCTTGTTGTTGATTTTCCCCCCTCCCTCTTCCCCATATCTACTTTCTTCTTTACCTGGCTACTCCTGTTTCAAGGCTCACCTGAAGTGTCAAGTTCTCTTTGATGAGCTTCCTGATTCCCCAACATCCCCAGCCTCACCCCCAGTGCCAACCTGAACCAACGCAGTGGATTTCCACTTCCATTAAGGCCGCAGGGATGCCCTCAACAGTGTATTTGTCAAATTATACCAAAATGATCCATCTCACTGCCACTGCTACCCAGGACTCTAAGACTCTTGAAGGTAGAAAACGTTTCATGTTTGTATAGGCAATCACAACTTCACATATGCTCAATAAATTTTTAGTGAACTGTGCCAAATTGAACTGCTTCCCTTGGCTAGAATTACAAGAAAGAGTGCACATTTTGTCTTTAGACGAAGAAGAATCAAATATTTTCCTTTGTAGTTTATACTCATACAAAACCATCCTCCTATTCCCTTCTCCTATTCCACAATGATAACAGTAGTCCCTCTTACTCATTTACCAGGCATTTACTAGGCACTTGAGGCATGCAATGAGCTGTGCCAGGGTCCAGGGATGTAAAGATAAACATGATAAAATCTCTCTCCACCAGGAGCTTAGAGAACAGTCGGGGAGAGAGACCAACAGTACAATGCACTAAGAGCTCTGATGGAGGCTCAGAATAGCTGGTGAGGGACCCAGAAGAGGGAGAAACACCTAATGGCTTCAAAGCCAGTTCTGAGTTATTCCGCTCTTGTGAACACTTTGCTTTAAGTTATTCAACTGCCTTCATATACTGATGTTTTTCCCCAAGTAGATGGAAAGCAACATGAAAGGAGAGACCGGCAGTTCCTTTCATCTCTTGCACATGTGGTCAGATATCTGTCCCTGCAGAGAGATGGCTGGAGAATTCCACACCCAGAAAATGTTCTGTAAAGGCCTGTCGAATGAATAATGTGCAGGTGATAACCCTTACATAAGAGAACACCAGCCACTTTTGATTGCAGTACAAATTTATTATGAAATACTCGACATTTTGGAAGATAAAAGTCCATGTGGCTCCCAACGTAGCCCAATTCTTCACTTCCAAGGGTATGGAAATGCCAAAACACCCACTGTTTCAACACTCACCTTGACCAGTATTTCAAAATAGTCCAGCTGAGTCGTTCAACAGCAAATAAATTACATTTCTTTTTGGATTCCACGCTTTGTGGCCTTTCCCCACAACCTGAAATAATTGCAGCTCTCTAAAACACAACTCTTCACCCTAAATAAAAGGCTAGAGACTTTCCAATTCATCTCTCATAAATGGAGAATCTGTTTCTTGAGCATACCTTGTTCTGGGTTTAGCTTCCTGCTGCAGTGAGGAAAGTTACAATAGAAGCTTCTTTTCAACAACTTTCCTAACCATATCCCTCCCACTCCCTCATTATGGTGCCCTTCCAGGCTTGGGCGGTGGGAGGTGACTAGAGTAGTTTTGTTGTGTGATCATAGGACAGCAGGGTGCGTGGTCTGCTGGCCTGGGGCCAAGATGGAAGGAGCCTCTGGCTTGTGTCATCCACAGCTAAGTTATAACAGATCCATTGAGAGCCTCAGGACAAAACCCCCTGTGTCATCATGAGGGAAAACAAAATGATGGCAAGACAATCCAACCTCTGGCTTAAGCAGTCACTATCTACGAAGGAAGATCACTGAAGTGATGAGGCTTTTTTTCTTTTTCAATACTTTTGTGTCCCACATCAGACGAAAGTAAAAGCCTACCATCTGAGGACTTCTAAATTTGAGAAGTGTTTAAGTGGCATTGTCATGAAAGGCTGTGGACTGTATACACAGACCGGAGTCTACAAGTCATGCATTACCAAATCCCAGTCGGTACACTCCATCATGGGATGAGCTCAGTTGTAAAAGATGAACTATTCTATCCCACTAGTTAAAACAAGAAAAACGCAATATGGATGATGGATCAGTTGATGATAGATAGATAAATAGACAGATAAAGAAAGAGAGAGAGAGGGAGCTGGGGAGAGGAAGTGAAGGAGAGAAAGGGAGAAGTCTCCAAGTCAAAGATTTTGGATTTTATTATGCACAGCTTTCTCAATCTAAGCTGTAGAAGCAAAACCATCATCTCTAATGTAAGCCTGATCTTTTCAGAACTTCCCTTTAAAA
The DNA here is from genome assembly GCF_902655055.1 of Lutra lutra. Taxonomy (NCBI): domain Eukaryota; kingdom Metazoa; phylum Chordata; class Mammalia; order Carnivora; family Mustelidae; genus Lutra; species Lutra lutra. The sequence continues at coordinate 90,938,679 of NC_062282.1, forward strand.
CAAACCCCCCTCTTTGTTCTTTAGTTAGTTGCTTCCATTTATCAATTAGCAATGAATCCTGCTTCTTATTTTCTTGCAAATTCTACATTTGTGACTAGCTCCCTTGAGAAACCTTACAACTGACTTATTTTAATAAGTCTCTATTGACCTAATAATACTATTATTTTAGATTACATTGTATAAATGAGAATTTAAAGAAAATAAACCAGTTAAAGATAAAAAGAGACTGGGACAGTTGGTAGAGCCTCATGCAGAGCTTACTTAAGGCAGGTGATGAAAGTTTTTCTAATGAGGCTTCACCAGAACAACTTTTATCCTGAAAACAAGTAACTCAGTACCCTCAGGCTATCATTTCTCCCTGATTAACAATTGCTACCCAAGGAGTCATACCCTGCAGATTATATGACTAGAAGAAAAACAAGGCAGAAAATGAAAGTTCAATGTTAATTGAAAGCAACATAAACAAGGAAATTAACACAACAAAGAAGCCAAAGACAAGAAATAAAACTCAAACTTCTCAGTGCTCCCCCTCTTAGGAAGCAACAACCCATTAGCATCCTTCAAGGGGATGAGCCCACTGTGGAAGCCTCATTAACACACACAGGAAAAACTGCATGCCCTTCAGTTTTAGCTGGAGCCAAGGAGCAAATTTTTAATCAAAGGTAAAATGCTGTTGTCTTTTTATGTTAAAATTAAAACAATAGCGGAAGAGAAGCTGGACAAAGAATCTGAATCTTTTCTGTTCAAGAATTTTACTACTTTACTATTTCATGATGGGTGTTAAAAGTAACAAATGACAAAGTCAAGACGGATTAAAGCAGAAATTATAATACTCTTCTGCCCTGGGACAGCCATTTTTGACATATTCTTTCTCTTTCTTATTCAGTGGACATATGGGAAACAGAATCAAGTCAACCCTCAGGAGAGTACCCTTTGTTTTTCAAACTGTTTTCCTCCTTATGAAGGGGTGTTTAGTTCACTCCATTCCAAAAGAAAGGGCTTTAAGATATCACCTGAAGAAGAGGAATTTACACTACAAAAGCTTATTCAGAGAAGAAAAGGGAAAGAAAAAAATGAACTAGTGGAATATTAGGAGTTTGGAATTTTCTGATTTTGTGACCTTGAGGGAAGTAACGCTACCCTTGTGAATGTCCAGTTCCTGGTCAATATCCAGGTAACTACTGAAACCAATACTTCAAGGCCATGATATAGACTAAATGATGGACTGATGGTCAGAACATACTAAGCAGCATGCCTACATGAGAAAAGGGGTTCCATAAACATTAACTTCATTTCACTTTGTTCACCCTTTACTGGAGTAAGCAAGTACTGGTTTCTTAGGAAGCTCAGATTTTACTAATGTTGCAAAAGTGTTTCATTAAAAATGAACTTTCCCTAGGATTATTATTCTACAGTCACAATGACAAAGAATGAGGACCCTGTCCTAATTCTCAGGAGGCTCAAATGTCGTGCAATATATAATCTTTCGTTTCTGTGTCTGAGCCTAAGTCCTTCCATGGCCTTTTCTAAGGTCAAATGAATGTTTCAAATCTTATTTCAGAGGTCTGAAATCCTTTTCACTCTAATACTTCCTTCCTCAAGTACTCAGTGAATGAGCTTTAAAATGAACTCCATCACTCTTCCAGCAAGAAATTAATTGTAAAACCCACTCTCAGCTGCTAGCATTCCGCAGGTTTCAAGTTTCTCAGCGAATCTGAAAGCCCCTGAGTGTACAGAAAGGACAAGCAGAGGATCCTGACGCACAGAAGAAAACTCACCTCTGATTAGCATGATCCCCATGATTACCCAATAACTGTTCAGAGCCTGGTTGCTCTAATTGGAGCCTGTGCTGAATCACTGCCATTCATGAAGTACCCATCTGGCACCTGAAATTAGATTTTGTTCCCTCTTCATTTAATGGTGATGAGTGATGGAGGTACATAACAGCAAAACCCCTTAAAGATTACTCTGCTAATAGATGAACTTCTTAGTGAAAATGGAAAAATGGCATTTCTTTTCTAAAGATCTAGCTATCTTTTATCACCCAATGGTTTATTAGCTCCATTTTTCAAAAGGACAATCATACTGGGGATGATTGGAATGCTGGAGTTTTATTGTTAAAAATCTCTTTAATTCACTGAAGAAGTAATATAAGGTAAAGTGTATAAGTTGCAAAATAAAACCAGATTTAATGTCTCAAGTGTAAGTAGTCAAGGGCAAGAAATTTGGAGTAAAACGGGTATTTAAGTTTCCAGGTCATCTAAAACCTTACCATCTGGAAATGATGTCATGCCATACCATATGGTGCCATCTCAGAGACACTGCTATTGATCATTCTATTCCCAACTATTACTAGGGAAGTAGACCCTTCAGCCAACTACAATAGCTAGAATTCTTCATCTTTTTTGTGGGACACCAGTTTATCACTTATACTTAGCATAAACCACTCCATTACAATATTTCAGAACCTTAAAATCTTAATATTATTAATTAAAATACTAATTATAATTTATCCTCAGCTATTCAGCTTTTAAGGACCAAGACTATCCTGGCTGTGTTACTAATTATATGACTTTGAGCCATTTGCCTAACCTCTCCTTCTATCTGAATCTCTTCACCTGTAAACTAGAACTACAATATCCTGCTTTATGCTGTTGTTGGAAAGAATACAAATTTCCTAGAGATAAAGCACTAGAAACTGTGGTAACACAAAGGAAGCACTCATCAAATGTGAAATGTCATCATCCTAGTTCTTTCTTACTCTTGAGAAATTATAATCCCTTTACAGTGAATGCACAGTAAGCGTATAATGGAGACCACTGTTTTGACAATAACAATCCAACGTATTTTCTATTCACTCTACATCAGGTTGCTCTGAGACAGCCCCCTCCTTCCCCTGCATTAGTTAAATCAATTACTTTAGCCTGGTGAGAAAGCAGAGAAATTATTAAAACCCTGGCTATGCTGAGGGAAAAACAAACCCATTCTACACTCCAGAAGGGACACACCCCTACCGTTGAATTTCCTCCTATCCACATAGGGCAGAAATACTGCTTTAGGTGGAATGGGAGTCCAGGATACCACCCAGAAGGCTTCTTCAGGGGCTGAGTGACACTGAAGGTAACTTAGAACTCCCATATGCCCCCCGTGGAAAAGAGAGATGGCTGACAGTGCTGCCTGCAGAGCTGGACTGTGACGGTTTGGAAAAGGCGCAGCGACAGTACCGCTAAGAGCTGTCAGGTGGATTTCCCTAACTGGGGGTGAGTTAAGACTTGCAGCCAGACCTGAGGAGAACCACAGTCCCAGCAAGGGTTGGGAGCCTGTCCGTGGGCAAAGAGAGCTGAGTTCCCTGAAAGTCATTCTTGTTCTTTGCTATGGGAAGAGGACAGTGAAAGAGTACTAAACCAGTTTTAGGCACTTCAAAAATGAAGGCCAGAGGGACCTAGAGCCCATCCATGCACAGATGAGTGATATAAAAATACTCAACTGGAAAACAGCCTGTGAACCAAAGTCACCTTTCCCCGATGCTATGAGGACACTAATAAGTCTATTATTATAATTACAAACATGCAGCAGGCATTCACTATGTGCCAGGCAATGTTTGAATCACTTAAAATAAATGAACTCATTCAATTCCCACAAAATTCTGTAAAATAGCTACTATTTCAATGTCCAATTTGTAGACGGAAAAAAAGGAGACACAAAAAAAGATTATATAAACAGTTCAAGATGAAATGGTTAGTAAACTGTGAACCCAGGAAACAGAAGTTTCCTCCTGTACTTAAAAGCCATTCTGGGGGCGCCTGGGTGGCTCAGTGGGTTAAGCCGCTGCCTTCGGCTCAGGTCATGATCTCAGAGTCCTGGGATCGAACCCCACATCGGGCTCTCTGCTCGGCAGGGAGCCTGCTTCCTCCTCTCTCTCTGCCTGCCTCTCTGCCTACTTGTGATCTCTCTGTCAAATAAATAAATAAATAAAATCTTAAAAAAAAAAAAAAGCCATTCTGGGTTGTTAGGGAAGTGGTAAGAACGAAAGGAAAAGGAGAAAGACAATCTTGATCTACAGCTAAACTTTGAATTCCCTGAATACTTGCACAACAGAAACCATATTTAATTCCTAAAAGAACTAAAATTAAGGGTTTTTTTTCACCCTCATCAGTGGGAAAAATAGTCCTAGACCTAGAAGATTGATTACAGGAAATAGACCACAGTGTTTCTATAACTAAACTATATAATGAGTGAATTCTGACCCGATTATAGATGCTAGCCAATGTCAGTGCACCAAACTTCCAATATAAGATAGAAATTTCACCCCATGTATTTCATTCTTCTTGCTCCCAAATTCACTTTGAAGCTACCAAAGAAGTATAGCAATAGGAAAATCAAGGAAGAATGCCATCAAGTCAGGGAATTTCCTGTAAAACAGCCCACAGGAGCCAGAATGCCCATGAGTCTACAGAGTCTGTAACATGAGAAGAACCTAATAAGAAGAAATCTATTGATAAAATTCATCATATCAATAGATCACAGAAGACTCCTCTCTAAAAATGTCTAAAAAAAATATGGAAAAAAACCCAACATAGAGTTCTGATTCTTATGCTTTAATGAAACAAGAATATAAGACATATCATCCTTAAATAGCCAATGTCTTGTTTAGGGATGAAAGATTGGAGACATGCCCTTTAATGTCAGGAGCAGAAGAAGGACACACACAATTACCACCCATAGTTAACAATGTGTTTTAAACTATTAGGTAATAAATATTTAAAAAGTCATATATATTGAAAAAGAGGAGGCAAATCTGTAATTATGTTAAAGAAGTTAAAAATTAAAAATAAAAATTTAGGGGCGCCTGGGTGGCTCAGTGGGTTAAGCCTCTGCCTTCGGCTCAGGTCATGATCCCAGGGTCCTGGGATCGAGCCCCGCATCGGACTCTCTGCTCAGCAGGAAGCCTGCTTTCCTTCCTCTCTCTCTGCCTGCCTCTCTGCCTACTTGTGATCTCTCTCTGTCAAATAAATAAAAAATCTTAAAAAAAAAAAATAAATAAAAATAAAAATTTAGTAAAGTGACCGATTACAAATCAATATTTTCCTAGATATGATAAAACAATTGCGAAGGTAATAGATAAGGCAAAAAACCTTTAAAACAACCCACAGGAAGATTTTTGGGGCTTTGTTCACTTGTTTGTTTATAAAGGTAGACGAGATATATGGAGGAAAAAAATAAAAAACCTACCATTTTACCAGACAACCGAAAAGGAGATATGAAAAGAAGTGACATGTCTCTGAGGAGGAAAGCAAGCTCAGTTCCAATTACATACAGTTCTAACCTAAATTACTTTCTTATTTATTTCCATTTAGGTTTTGTGTTAGAGAAACCTTTACAAATACACAAAGGCAGAGAAAATAGTGAATTCCGTGCACACACCACACAGCAAGAAAGTATCAGTATTTTTCCCATACTACTTTATCTACCCTTAATGTACACTTCTCCTATATCTCCCTGCTTGCATAATTTAAGACATCATAGAAATAAACATGCATGTTTATCTAGAAAATTTCTGAAAAACAGTAAAATTGAAGGAAGAATTTCTATGATAATTAAAGTAACTTATCCTGGCATCAGAGTAGGAGAAAAACCAGTGGAATTGAATAAAAACACCAAAGAGAAATAATTATAACAAGAATTTTAAGTGTTTAGAGCATGGGTTAATAAGTCATTAGATAGAGACAACTTGATATTAGCTTGGAGACAAAACCTCATACTTTATAGTATACCTAATACATACATAACGATACCTCATATCATACCACAATAAATTCCACATGAATTCAAGGTACAGTTTTGAAAAATAAAGCCATGGAAATACTAGAATAAAATATTTGCATGTGTTTTATTTCTTTAAGGGTAAGGAAGGTCTTTCTAAGCACTATACATACCAGACTCTTTGCTAAATGCATAAACTAAGAACATGATGTTTGAGCTGGTTTTAAAAATGAAAAATAAGTATCAAAATATTTAAAAATATATATCACAAACTAGGAAAAGATCACACATATTTTATGGAGTTACACCATGGAGAAGTCTTACAAATCAGTAAGAAAAATAAGTATGTCCCAGTAGAAAAGCAAATGCGCAAAAAGTAAACTAAAATTTGAAATTAATATATGGAAAAATCAGCCTCACTAAACAAACAACAAGGAGATGCCCTCCTTTGTCCATCAGATGGTACATTAAAATTAAAAAATCACACCAAGTGTCGGAACATTCATTTACCACCAGTGGGAATATAATCAGTACAATATTTCTAGACAGGTATTTGGCAAATATATCAAAAGCCTGATAAACATGCATACCCTTTAAATCAGCATGAAAAAGAGATCCACAAATGAACATTTGAAGATAATACTCAAAGCATTGTTCCTAATAGGAAAAAATGTGAACAAAGTAAATACTTAACAATAGAGGAGTATCTATACAATTAATTAATTAATTAATTAAAATTTTTTAAAAAATAAATTAAAAAAAAACAGGTCATGATCTCAGGGTCCTGGGATCGAGCCCCACATCAGGCTCTCTGCTCAGCAGGGAGCCTGCTTTCTCCACCCACCCCCGTCTCCCTGCCTGCCTCTCTGCCTGCTTGTGATCCTTCTCTCTCTGTCAAATAAATAAATAAAATCTTTAAAAAAAACAATAGAGGAGTATCTAAATTAAAATTGCTGGAAATATCTAATGGAATATTACGAGGCTATCAGAAATAATGATGTAGATGATAAAACTGTCTAGTGAAAAGCACAGGTTACAAAACTGCATTTATAGTATGATCCCATTTCTATACATATACATACATAGAAAATAATCTCAAAGAATATACATAAAAATATAATAGCGTTTAGCTCTAGAATTACGGGAGGATTTTCTCCTTTTATTCCTGTGCCAAATGTAATTCAATCTTTCTACAGTGAACATGTGCTATTCGTATTATAAAATTAAGTAATAAAAAAGTATGTATAGTTACAGCTTTCAGGATAGTTTAAAGCTAAAGGCCAAAGTTGTAGCCAGAAAAAGTGATAACAGAATTCCTCAGTCATGATTGGGTTGATGCTTCTAAAGAGAAAGATGATGGAGACTATCCATGACTTCCCTGGAGACTGTGTATTTCAGATTGTTAACTTGTATACCCTAGCTGCTATGAAACATGAAGCAGGCTTTGAAATTCAAGTATCACTTTGAAAATCAAGTATCATATAGAAGTTCAAACCTGCAGTCATTACAGTTAGTTCTCCTGAAGATTAACAAAGGTAGTGAAAGCAAGGAATCTTAAAAATAATAGGTGACTGACATGTTTATAAAAATGAACAATTTTTTAACTTGCTAATTATGATTCCTGAAGTGAGCATTAGTTGACATGCTCCACACATAAAGTTTCATTGACTTACCTGTATACAAGATTTTGCAAGTGCCAAGATATTTTTCTGTAAATTAGAGCAACCATGTTGTTTAACCTGAATAGGCAGGAAGACCTCAGTTGCACATGCCCGCTCTCACAGCCTGCGAGATCCCTGATGATCCCAAGCCTGACCCAGGCCTGTGCCCAGCAACAATCTGATTCCAAATCGAGAGGAATGTATAGAGCTCTATTTTTTTTTAAACATTTTATTTATTTATTTGACAGAGAGAGACACAGCGAGAGAGGGAACACAAGCAGGGGAGCAGCAGAGGGAGAAGGAGAAGCAAGTTTCCCGCAGAGCAGGGAGCCTGATGTGGGGCTCTATCCCAGGACCCCAGGATCATGACCTGAGCCAAAGGTAGACACTTAATGACTGAGCCACCCAGGCGCCCCTAGAGCTCAATGTTAATGCACACTGAGAGAAGAGAAAGAAAACAGACATTGGCTGAGTGGCAGCTTCTTGCCAGATACTATGTTATTAGCTTATACCTGTTATTCTAGTTAGTTCTTCAGAATCTGTGCAGTGGATGGCATTTCCCCATTTTCGATGGGGGTGAGGAGGATGATAAAACCAAGACTGAGAAAAATGAATCGATTTTCCCCAAGTGTCACCAGTAACAAGTAGTAAAAGAGAGATTCAAAACCCCATCTCTCTGGCTCAAAGCTCTATGCCTTATCCTGAACCAATCTGATTCTGCCACTCTGAGATAAATAGAGTGCAATGGCTTCGAGGTCAAGCCACAGACTCCTGAGCCAGAATGCCTGGGTTGGAATCCCAACTGGGCCACTTGTGAGATGTGTGGCCCTGCACATGCTTCTCCACCTGTAACTCAGTTTCCTCCCCTGTAAAATGGGAGTGATAGTAGCACCCGCCTCATAAGTTGTAAGAATGAATAAGAGTTAAGAAGTATAAAAGATTAAGGACTTTTCTTGACATAGGAAGCATTGGTGTGGGGGCTTTGTATGGTCACTTTGCCCTCCATTTTTGACAACTGGTCTTCCTCTTATTCCTCACCAACCTTTTCTCCCAGCTTTCTCCCTGACAGCTTCTCAAAGACAGCAACTCAGATCCCCAACTCAGCGTACGGGCCCCTGCTGGATGCCAGGCCCTTCTGAGGTCAGCTGCATGAAGGCTTCCAGGAGCACTCAGTCTGCACACACTCGGGCTCCATCTCACTGTGCTCTGCCAGCCTGCGGGGAGCCACCTGGGAGCCTCTCCATGCCCCTGGCTGTGCCTCCTACCATCCGTCACCCCTTTTGGAGTACACTGCTCTGCTTGCAAACCAGCACAACATCCTCCTGTCTCTACCTGTGGCACCTGCCCTTCTTGGAACAGATCCTGTTTCCAGATTCCAGCAGCACACAATTCAAAAATGCACCCAGTGTGACCCAGGACTGTCCACTAAGCCTAAGCTCACACTCAGAGGGAGACAACAGAGAAGCCTTCTCAAGCTAGAGGATGTGCACCTCTTCCAATCTCCAGAGTACCCTGAAAAGGTCGTGCAAGGTAGGAACTAGGAATACACTTCACTTTAAAAAACTGGACAAATGGGGGCGCCTGGGTGGCTCAGTGGGTTAAAGCCTCTGCCTTCAGCTCAGGTCATGATCCCAGGGTCCTGGGATCAAGCCCCGCATCGGGCTCTCTGCTCAGCAGGGAGCCTGCTTCCTCCTCTCTCTCTGCCTGCCTCTCTGCCTACTTGTGATCTCCGTCTGTCAAATAAATAAAATAAAATCTTAAAAAAAAAAAACTGGACAAATGGCACAACATTTCATTCATGCCAGTAACTGAGGTACGTCCACACATGGTATCATTCTATACTGAGAAATTATACCTGAGTGTATGAGACAATGCTTCCTCTACACCTGGACACTCTCAGCTTCTTCTCTTTCTGCCAAAACATGTTCCCTGGCATGGTGCACTGTTATCAGACTCATATTGCCCAAAAGAAGGATTTGCAGTCTAACACCTGATCTGAAATCACCTGCAGATCTCTCATCACTTTGGACACCTCTCCTCTTATGTTAATAAGTGGTTAATGCTACCTCACAGGTTCAAATGCATCCCAACTGCCTTTAACACTATAGGCATGTACTCCAAGAAACAGCCAAGCGTTTACGGTAACATAAGGGCATGTGGAAAAAGAAAATACTGATGCTTCAAAGGACACATTTCCCACCCTTCGCTAGTACCTTAGAAAAGGAACAATGACTTCTTTGGCCTCACCATTTATCCAAAATTTCTTGTGCTTTGTTCTGAAATTTCTAAGAATTAGCATTTTAATTTTGCTTTCTGAAGATGAAGGTGTTATATCTACAGTATGCCTTTTACCCGAAGTTCTCAAAATTACTTTATACATACATTCACAACGTGGAAGCTGATATTTAAATTTCAGATATCACGAAAGGGAAGCAAACTCTAACAGTGACTTTTCAAAAATGTATCTGTATACAAGATGCATAGAGCTGATACTGAATTGGAATTGGAAGATAGCAATGTTCGATAAACCAGATTTTACTTTCTCTCCTAAAATGCTGTTATCGTTTCCAGCAGGACTCAATAAATATGAAAAGCCAAATATTTGTTGAGCATCTCCCAAAGGTGTAACATCTACCCTAGGATGTATTGAAGGGAGGGGGAAAAAAGTGTAAGGTATAAATCTCTTTAAATACTATCTTGTTCAGAGAACCAGGCTGACACTAGAAACAATTACAAAACACTACAGTCTATAATTAGAGCTTAATGCATTGTGTGGGACAGCTAATAAGTTCAAAAGTAATTAAGAAAAGAAAAATGAGAGAAATTGTTGTAGGCTAGGATCATGAAAAACAAAGTGCACAGTTTTCAAGTAGACCTTCAAAAGTGTTAAATGTATGGATGAGCATTAAAGAAAGGGAATGGCATTCATGCCAAAAGGAATAGCATAGGGGTAACCGACATGAAGTCACTGAAGATGGGACAGAAACTAGTAAACAGGTATATAATGGGTAAAGGGTGGCAGGTAAGAAGAAAATCTTCTTTACCAGAACAGAGTGTATGTTACAAAGAGTAGAGGGAAATAGCCTGGGGGCATTAAGTGGAAAGGAGATTATGCGGGACATTGAGTGCCATTTTGGCCTGATCCAACAGGAAACCAATGCAGACTCTTAGCAGGTGAATGATACAGCAGGGCGCTCCTTTAAGACGTATATTCAGCCAAAAGAAGTTAAATTAATGGGAGCTGATCTAATTCATTGGTTTGTTTTCCCACAGAAATCCTCATGTGGTAGCAGAAATTGTAAAGATCAGGTCTTCTCTTATTATTTCTGAAAACTTGGGTGATCAGAGACGTTCAGAATCTTATTCCAAATAGGAACAGAAACATATTTCTTACATTGTTCTTATAAGAATTAAATCAGGCTATATAAGAAAAGTGATTAATATATAGAAAGCATTTAGCAAACCAGTTCTTTCCCAAATAAGGCATTTCAATATTTTACAAATATTTAAAGATGAATTATAAATAAGACTCTGATCTTTAGACAAAGCTGTTACATGGAATGTTCCAAACAACAATCACACTTGGTATTTAATCACTCTATGGTCTGATCTTATTTTTGTATAATCAACATAAATCTAGAATGGTTTCATAAATGAATAAGTATACTGAATTTTGGTTCCAATTTTTTTTTAAGATTTTATTTATTTATTTGACAGAGAGAGAGAGAGATCATAAGTAGGCAGAGAGGCAGGCAGAGAGAGAGAGAGAGGGAAGCAGGTTCCCCACTGAGCAGAAAGCCCAATGCGGGGTTGGATCCCGAGACCCTGGGATCATAACCTGAGCCGAAGGCAGAGGCGTAACCCACTGAGCCACCCAGGCTCCCCAGAATTTTGGTCCCAAATTTAAATGGGGCGAGTTAAAATAGCTTCTCTGCTATTCTCTAATTAAGAAATAGATATATCGGGTATGGGGCATCCATCCAATCATTTGTTCTTTGTAATAAAGTATTTACCAAGCATCTGGTAAGTGCTAAGCACTGCTCTGGGCATTGGGAACACAGTGGTGAACAAAAAGACAAAATCCTAATGTTCGTTTACCTTATATTCTAGAGGAAGAAGACAGGTAACAGATTAATGTATAAATAACATACAAGTAACATAAATAAACAATGATTAAAATATTATGTGCAATGGTGATATGTGCAAGGACAAAAACAAAACATGTATAAAGGGTCAGGAACTACAATTTTGATAGAATGTCCTGGAAGAGATTCTCTGAAGAGATAGCATTTGAGGAAAAGCCTAAAGGAGGTACAAGAGGGAGCCCTCTAAGTATATGGCAGTGCCCTGGTGTGTCTGAGGCACAGTCAGGGTAGCTGGGGCTGAGTGAGCCACAGACTGAGTTCAGACATGTAACAGTGTCATAGGAGCCATGTAAGGCATACTGTGACAGATCTCTGGGTCTATGGCTCTTGTAGAGCAGGAAAATACAGCAGGACTGTGGCTGGCCCAGAGTGGACACTGAAGTCATGGAAGATGCACACAATGGCACCAAGCTCCAACACGGCAACAACCAGATTTATCCTTCAGTGCTACCCAATTTTGAACGGCTGCTTCCAACACCCACCCTATGAATCCCCTCTCCCATAATATTACTAACAGGGAGAAACCACAAAGGAAATAATAAAGGCAAAATACAATGATGGTAGGAATAAACCTCATCAATGCATCAGAGTGCATCATGAGCTAGCCACACTACCAGCCACCCTTTGAGAATCGCTCTCCTAGAACTGACAGGACACTCACTGTCTGGCTTGCAGGAGATGCCAACAGGGCAGAAGGTGCCAGCAAGGACAGATGGTGTCTGCAGGAAGCCCACCTCACTAGGGTTAGGCGGCCAGTGACAATCGTCAAATAGTGAAGGAAAAGGCAACTTGAGGTTTATAAATTAAAACCAGCTGGGCTCCTCCCTTTTCCATCCACCGATGTAAAGCCAGTCTGGCTGGATTCATTTTCATGGACTCCAGGAAGAGAAATGTGTGCTGGAAACCACCATCTAGTGTCAGATAATCCTGCCAAGAACCATTAGAAAGCCTGCTTTCCCCAAAGCATTTTTCTTAATTAGTGTTAGTGGCCTGGGTACCTGGTTTGCCCCCTCTTGTACACTAGAACCCTCATACTTTAAGTAATTAATAAGAAAATTCCCAAGGATATGAAGTCTCCCATTTCCCTGTGATGACCCAAGATAATCATAGCATTGAAACCTTAAAAACATGGCCATGTCATTGTTTTCTCTCCGAGTAATAACTGGGATTTTGGAAAGGCTTCCCGTTGACAATTTTGGCACTCACCTAAAAAACAAAAACACTAGAATTCTGTCAGCATTTCAACCTCACAAACTGCCTGTTGGTATATGGTATTATATAAAATAGAGAAACAACTCTGGAGGGTAGTCTCGGGGTGGTGAAATGTCACTGTTATGGCAACTCCCTCAACATCATTTCATGATGGGATTTTTTTTTTTCCCTACAGAGTAGTTTGGACAAAGCATTTATTTCCTGAGATGGGTTTAGAGGTTACTGCACTCAGACTGGCAGATGAGACACAGTGCTAGAAGGAGGGAGGAGAAGAGAGAGGAGAGACAGAAAGGGAGAGAGAAAAAAAAGAAATTCAGGGAGACAGGGAGAGAGACAAAGATTGCAGGCATAAACTGGCTATGTTTTTTAACTATCTTGAACCTAATGAAGTGTTTGCTTTAAGTTGGGAACCTCTTGCAACAATTACCTTCTTTGAGAATTTAAATCAAAGTTACCATAACATGATCAGAAACCTCCTTGAGTAAGTAAATCACTTACTTGTAATTACTTCCTGACTTCTGCAGCCATAAGGTAAAATGCACTCAAAACAAAAGAAAATGCACAGCAACTGCAAGTTTCAAGATTCATACTCAGAAGCCACAAATGTCAAAGGAGCTTCTCACTTGTGGAAAATAAGTAATACTGCCGGTTTCCTTAATGACCCCACAAATGTTCCCAATCAGATCTGAACTCATCCAAAGTTTTTTTTTTTTTTTTTAAGATTTTATTTATTTATTTGACAGACAGCGACCACAAGCAGGCAGAGAGGCAGGCAGAGATAGGGGGGAAGCAGGCTTCCCGCTGAGCAGAGAGCCCAACGCACGGGGCTAGATCCCAGGACCCTGGAATCATGACCCGCGCCGAAGGCAGAGGCTTTAACCCACTGAGCCACCCAGGCGCCCCTGAACTCCTCCAAAGTTTTAATAAAGTTGCTAATCAGGACAAGTTACAGAAATTTTTAGGGTTTTCTTAAATCCAATAACTCTGGCAGAGAGAAATAGAGAACTGAAAAAAAGTAAACAGAAACCTTCAAGATTTTCACTTACCTCTAAAAAGAGATGTTCCTTTGGTTTAAAAAAAAAAAAAGCAAAACTTTTTTAAAACCTCATGTTAAAAAATATACAGCCTCATAAAATGAAATTAAAAATTTGAAACAGCAAAATAACAAAACCCATAAATCATGTTCTTAAAACAGGGAAAACAAAACTGGCTTCCGTCAGGAAGCCAAGTACTCTAGACCTACTCCTCTGACAAGTTAGCAAGACAGTAAGAAGCCTTTCCCTACAAATAAAAGGATCTTTACTTGAGAAGAGACCCCCCCCTCCCCAAACAAGAGGTAATTAGAAGCTATTTGGTAAGTGTCCAAGAAGCCAAAATGACTGTTTCAAACACCATTTCAAACCTCCCTGCAAATACTTCACAGCATAGTACCATTTTTATAGAGTTTCTTTTGGGTCATTCTCTTGTGTTTCCTTTCTTTTACAAAGGAAAAAAAAAAGAGAGAGAGAGATTAGGGCACACGATTTTCTAAGGGACTAGAAAGTCCTTAAAGATTAAAGGGCGGCTTTGGTAACGAAGACCAGTTCCACTCTGGTGCTTCTGTTTCGAACAGCTGCATGTATAATGGACGATGCTTGCCACAGCTGGGAGGCTGGGCCTTGGCAAGGGGCCCACTTGGAGCCCTGGCGGCGCCACAGCAGGCGGCTGCGCATACCAGCCCGCAGGATGCAGGGGGAGGGGCGGCACACACCTGCCGCTCTTCTCCAGCTGGGCTGCGCTGATCCTCACCTCTCACCCCCCACTGCAACCCCCCCCCCCCCCCCCCGCCGCCCCGCCCCACCCTGTGGCTCCTCTAACACCATACAGGAGCCCTTCCAGCACCAGCAAATCGCGCAGACCAATAACAAAAAACTGTCATTCCGGAAACGCTGCCCCTGATGTAATTCTCTGCATTCAGGGAGCACTCAGGAATAGCCCACAGATGCCTGCAAGGCAGTTCTCTACCAGCGACGCTGAAGCAGTATGCGTGGACCTTGATGGCTTCCCACGAGGCAGGAGAAGACTGGTCAAGCGGCCTCCATTTTGCAGACAAAACTAATGGCAGCCAGGAGCCCTGTCACAGCAGCCTGGGGATAGATCCAGAATACATAGCACAGGTTCCTCAGCTGTCCTGAAGGGAAAGCTACTTCCTTTAGTCTTGTGTATATATGTACACACACACACACACACACACATATAACATATATACATATATGTAATCACATATACATACGAATGTAATTTCCTCCTTCCATATTATGTTCAACTTTTTTTTCCAGATTTGCTACCATATACACACTAAAGGGCTGAAAACAGAAAGAAGAACTTTAGAAAAAGAACTAAAAATATGTATTTATTGTGTAACATATGTGCTTCTGCACTCCCACTTATCTTTGGCACAGTCATTTTTGTCTAGTTTTGAGATGAGCTATTTGGATCCTTGTAACATCAGCCACCTTGATGGTGCTGCATTTAATACTAGTACTCCAAAAACTAAATGAATATGAATCCTGTAACATCCCCTGAACATTCCTTCATTTAATAATCCCTGAAATTATGCTTAGGCTACCCACGGTCTCCATGATTAACTTGACTTCAAGGCATGAAATTTATTTGTGTTTTGAGGACATCATAGTGACTGAAACAGGCTCACAAATCTGTAAGCTCCCCAAGCATTACTTCCATCACCATATACATAATTTTTTAAATGTATGTAAAAAAAAGATAAAATATATGTAAAAATATCATCATGAATTTAAAAAACAAATTCATTTTTAAGTGTCACTAAATTCATAGCAGTTTTTTGTCATTATATATTTTTCAAGCCACGCATTCTAAAAATATAATTACTCTCACATGGAACTGTGGGCTGGATTTAATGACTGGCTTCTAACAGAACAGAATAGAATAGAAATGTTTTGTGAATTCTGAGACAAACCCATTTACATTTCACCCAGGATTCCCAAGTCAGAGACTCTGGTTAATGTGCAAACCTGGTATCCCTGCTTTCTTTCCTGGATACAAAAGTCTTAACTTCTGACAATCCTCCGGGGGAAGCTTTTCTACATTTGACATGGAGCAGAACATATACCCTCCCACCAGCAGGGGTGGGCATGTAACCCAGGCATGGCCTGTCAGAGCACCCAGGAGCCCTCAAGTGACTGGTGTAGTAAAAGGCATGTGACCCAGGACAAACTAATGAATCTGTACCCTGATATTCGATGTCAGGGATCCTAGAGGAGCAAAGGAGTCTCTACTTTGTAGGAAGACTGGTAAGCAAGAGATAACCCTCCTTTCCAGAGTCCATTATTTTTCCTAGCTTTGAAGAAAGAGAATGCCTGACAATGTTGCCAGAGAGAAGGTGGGCAAGCAAAGCCAAGAGAGTCAGTGAGAGACAGGCTGAGCTGAGTGACACCATTTAAACATCTGTGACTAGATCTGTTCCCGCTTGACTTAAAATGATGTGAGATAGTAAATTTATATTTTGCTTAAATTACTTCAAGGTGATTTTCTCTTCCTTGCAAAGAAAGCCTTGCCTGATATTAGAGGTAAATAAAATGCCATTGAAAAGGTCTCGTTTAAAAAACAAACAAACAAACTGATGATCAGGATGCCTGGCTGGCTTGGTCAGAAGAACATGTAACTCTTGATCTCGGGGTTGTGAATTAGAGCCCTACATTAACTTTTTAAAAAACTGATGATCAAAAATTGAAAAAAAATTGACAATCACTGCACTACAGCATTTTCACAGTCATCCACATCCTTCCTCCTCAGCTTTTCTCCTTTCTTGATTGCCATAATGCCACACTCTCTCAGTTCTTCTCCTAACCAACACTACGGCCATTCCTTTGCTTCAATAACTGTCCCTCAGGTACCCATGCTCTGTGTTTCTGTTCTCAGCCGCTTCTCTTCTCTCCATTTTTCCTCCTTCAGTTTCATCCAGGGGCTAGTTTCCTATTACTTGCCTTATTGCTGTTGGGAAACAGGTAAGAAAATGTGGTGTTCCTGCATGGACTCAATGACACCACGGTGTCTGAAGACATGTGGCAGTGACAGTTGTGCCAACCTTCTGTATCCAGATGTACAGCCACAGTGTGTACTCTTGAACTCCAAAGGTTCACCTGCAATCTCCTGCTACATCAGACTTCTTGCTGTCTTGCTTTGGGAGTCATTTTCAGAAACCCACCTCTCCAGGCCTTCCAATGCTTTCGCAATTCTAGGAAAAGCTAGATGGAATATTTGTCACCCAATTTTTCTAGACTTCTTCCCACTAAAAACAGAATTAAGTTTGAAACTTTCAACAGCCAATAAGACCATGAGTTCTATAGCCACTGATGTCCAGTGTAACTTCATCTCTTGCCAGTTTCCTTCTCACACTTTGACACACTGACAGGTCCATCTGCCCTCAGCCTCTGTTATTAGCATATGTTCTTCTCCCTGCATCTCCCTCTCTCTCTTGATTTCCTGGTAAATGTCCTTTTCCCTGCATCTCCCTCTCTCTCTTGATTGCCTGGTAAATGTCCAGGAAGCCTTCAGAGACTCCTCCAGAGAGCGTATGCACTTGTTTGTAGGCACCACAGGACCTTATGCTCAACACTTCAGAATTATCAGGTAACTATACTGTAATTTTCATTTTTCATGACTATCGTTCCATTCTAATTGAAATTCATTGAGGGCACAGGTAGTGAATTTTTCTTGGTTTCCCCAAGCCTATCATAGTATATGATACTTAAATAAACAGAATGGGAATTAAATCTTCCCTCAATTTATGAAATGTTATGGTGGCTTAAATGCATTTCCCTTCAGCTCCATCTCCTGGGAGAAATGATAAGATCTGAAATAAAATGTTCCTG
The DNA here is from genome assembly GCF_902655055.1 of Lutra lutra. Classification (NCBI taxonomy): domain Eukaryota; kingdom Metazoa; phylum Chordata; class Mammalia; order Carnivora; family Mustelidae; genus Lutra; species Lutra lutra. The sequence goes on from NC_062282.1 coordinate 90,956,352, forward strand.
CTTTGAAAAGGCAGTATACGCACATGAAGACTATTAGTATCACTCCTTACCTGGCTTCAGGAGCACTCTCCAAACCACCCAGCGTCACTGTCAGTCACTTCAGTTTCCTTGAAGACAAGGAAACTTCAGCTATTTCCTCAAAACCCCACAACCTCCTTTCTAGCCCATGACCCAGTCCACATTTCCATTTTCTCCCGTAAATTCACAGGAAGTTGAGAGACTACTTGGACAATCTCTCTTTTCTGTTATCCTCAATGCTTTACATGTTATAGGCTTATATAACTTAGAGAATTCCTTTTTTAAATGGAGGTATCCACATGTGCTCCTTCTTCATCACCTTAGTAACAATGAATTTAGTGTTACTACCAGACACCATTTTAATAAGAGTTCAAGCTTATCTGTGGAGTGCCATAGTGTAAACCGGGGGGCCTGAAAGAGTGACAGTAGCAGGAAGGCCACACGAATACCATCTCTTATGGGTGTTTCAACCATGGTGCATGATCCTTCAGTACCTAGATAGAAGACAGCTGCCTTTGCTGATCCATAATATGAATTTAGAATGGAGAAAAAACCATAACACAAACAACTGGACTTCACAGAAGACATCTAAAACTCAAAGGCTAGAGGGAGAAAGAAAACCTCTGAGGCAAAAATCTCTAAGCCACAGAGGCCCTCAAGGCCAGCAACACTCCAATTTCCTTCCTCTGAAATGGGAATAAAGGCATGATGAGAGGTAGGCCTGTAGAATGCGTACTTGCCCTCTCCTTCATGCTACCCTCAGCACCGTCTCCTGTTTGCCAAAACTGACTTAACATCAGCCAAAACAACAGCAACAACAACAACAACAACAACAAATCCTTGCTACCAGATTTTAATTTCTAAGGTAGGTTAACCACATTCCTCAGTTGTGGCTGATGGAAGGAGAGCAGTGTGATTCAGTCCTTTGCAGTGGTTCCTATGACTCATTTGGTGACCAACTCTGGAGCTGGCAGAATTGAACATTACCCCTTTTAATTTCAGTTAGAAATGCTGTTTGAGGACATCTGATTCTTGACACAACAAGGACACAAAAGGGGAAGAAAAACAAAAAAAGCAAACCAGAAAATCCTATTAGACTGAAGAGATAAGGAATTTTAGAGCAAAGGTGAAGGTTTCTTGCAACTCTCCCTATGGGTTATCCTTATAGCTGTTTATCAACATATTATTTTTGTTTCTTCTACAAAGTATATGACCTCCAGGAAGTTAATTTAATATATGGGTCTACCTTCACCGCAACCCTCAAACAAATCAGAACTGCAAAAGTTAATTGGGAAGCAATTATTTTTGTTTTCATAATAAGGGCTCTTTATTTTGCAAGGAAAATAAGCTTTCTTCAAAGTACAAGTTTCCCTACTGAGTTAAAATAGGAGGTAAGAAGAGTCTTATTATGCCTAAATGGGGGGGGGGATGTATCTTCTATCTAGTTCTTGAAATGTGGCCTCTGGACAAGTAATAGCACAGGACAGGAACTTGTTAGAAACACCAATTTGGGGTCCATCCAAGACCTATGGGATCATACACTCACGGAAGTAGGGCCCAGCAATCGGTTGCTTAATAAGCCTTTTAGGGGACGATCCTGATGGACATGAAAGTATGAAAACCATAGATCCCCCCCAAAATGTTTTATGGATAGAAGAGGGATTGATGAGAGAATGGATTCCCTATGAAGTGTTTATTCCAGGTGGCAATGGTTCAAAAGCAGCCATGTTGTTTATCTGCTGCATTCGTGAGTGATCTAAATGGTATTGCTATCGTCCTACGAATTCTACACCTGTGTTGAAAAAACTTTGGAAAGGAGAGGGGTTGAGCAGTGAATGACTAAACCAATGTATTTGAGGATAAAAATTTGGGAGATTCTGGGCCCCCTGTTTTACCATTAGGAGAATCTCTCTGGACCTGTGGGAGGAATCAAAGCAGAGCTCTGTTCTGACCTGTGTAATCTAGAGATCCACAAGTGACCTTGAAAATCCTTGAAAACCACTTCCAAATAAGAGTGCAGAAAAGCATCTTAGATACCTGATTTGCTTAGGCCTGCTGTGACCCTCTCTACAGCTCCAGTTCTAAGAGCAGAAGAAAAAAGTTCTTCAGATTCCCCTATTCATATTTCAACAAATAAGCATCATGTCTCTACTGTTAGAACACAGCCGGGATCCTCACCAGTGTGACTGGGGTCCTATCGGATCCTGTGAGAAAACTCCAGGAGACAGAGGGCAAAAGTCTTCTGGGGTGGAATAGACACGGGAGGATCCCCTGAGTGCTCTCCTGTCCTCCTTTAGATGGATCTGCTAAGTGTGAAGAATCATTAACTTGCTTCTTGTCATTTAAAGCTAGGAGATAATCATTGTTGTTCACTTGTCTCATTTGAGCCTTGATTGCTTAGGGGTAGCCCACATCCTGCAGGTAACCCACATCCTGCACGTAGCTCACATCTCACATGCAGTTCCCGTCCTGCATGAAAATCTATATCCTGTTTGTAACCGGATCTAGTATAAAGTATAAAAGAAGTGATTGTAAGAGCTGACGTCTTCTACTGATCATCAGTCAGTAATTCTTCCATTATTTTGGCTCCCATCACCAGGATCCCCTCCTCATGAAGGTGACCCTCTACCTTGTACCAGGTACTTTCAAGTAACTCGCTGATTAAGACTTGAAAAAACCAACTCTTGCAAGTCATGCATTTTTATTCCCTTTGTAGTTTATATCCACTACTTGTGTTCTCACAGCACCGCACCTCCCTTCTCTTGGCAATTGCATAACTACTTATTTGTGTGAACCATTCCCTTCTTGGCTTCATCCTGGGGTTGATCATAATGGTTTTTCTCTTTCTTCACATAGGTAGACAGATGACTCAGGAGGACCCAGAATCTTTCACTATGATTATTATATACCTAAGTGAATGGGACAGAAAGACACTTTTATTTCCTTTTGAGATGCTCAGCTGGAGAGTTGTAAGCCTAGAGATGCCAGCTGCCATGTTTCTTGCTACATAAAACCCATCCAGTGGCAGTGAGAAAGAGGCCAACACAGAGGGGGAAAAAAAAAAAAGGCAGAGGTAAGAATGTCATGGTGATGACGGCCCCCTAAGGTCTCGTATATAGAGAGGTCTTACATACATATACATGTATGTATACATATACATACAAGCAACAACAGTTTCGGTAACTATTCTGATTCTAGAATCTACCCTCCATCCACATCAGCTTTTCTTGCTTGAGCCAGCTTAGTTTTCTGCCACTTGCAACTGAGAGTCTTGACTAAGATAACACATTGTGAATGACTAAAAAGACTTAAAGGATTAAGAATATTGTCTACAGTTCCTACTTAGTCATTGGAAAGACAGGACACCTAGTTCTAAAGTCCAAAATATGTTCCACTATGCCACAGTTACCTTTAAAAATAAGCCTAGGGTTTGTCTAATTGAATACATTTTGTGGTGACTGGGTTTTCAAATCACATATTAAAACAGAACAGAGGGCGACTGGGTTGCTCAATTGGTTAAGTGTAAGACTCCTGATTTTGACTCAGGTCATGATCTCAAGTGGTGCAATGAAGCACCATATCAGGCTCTACTCTCAGCGGGAATCTGCTTGAGACTCTCTCTCTCCCTCAGTTCTTCCCTCTGCATGGGCTCACTTTCTTTCTCTATCTGTGTCGAATAAATAGTCTTAAAACACACACACACACACACACACACACACAGCAAGAACCATAGAAGAAAGTGATAATTTGGACTTCATTAAAATTAAGAAATTCCATTCATCAAAAGAAAGCATAAATATATTCACATATGTATCAGAATACATAAACACAACTCAAAAACAAAAAGATAATAGATAAAATACTTGAACAGGATCTTATAAAGGAGGCTCCAAAAAGGGCAATATGTATATGAAAAGGTACTTAATATTATTATTCATCAGGAAAATGAACACTAAAACTGTAATGACATACACACATTCACCAGAGTGGCTAAAATTAAAAACACTCAATACAACATATTGGCACAAATGCAGAGAAATGAGGGCTCTCATACATTGGTGGTGGGAAGGAAAACTGGCACTACCTCTTCGGAAAAACATTCGGCAGCAAGGACTAAAGCTAAATTATTCCTACCTTATGAACAAGCAAGCCTAATTCCAGTTCTATCTACCAAAAAAAGAATGAGTACATATGGCCATCAAAAACCAGCTGCAGTGCATAGTATCTGAAAAAATGAAAATAAAGCAAATATCCATCAAGAGAAAAATTATATATCCATATCACCAAACACCACACAGCAAAAATAGGCAAAACCAAGCTATAGGGAGAGAAGTAGGAATGGTGGTAATGACTGCATGGAGGAAAATTAACTGGGTAGAAAAGTAATTGGCAAGAGTAATGGTTTTTAAATCTTGCTTTCTATCTTAGACCAGGCAGTGGTTATACAAGTGTATACATATGTAAAAAAAAAAAAAATCAGTGAATTATACACTGAAGATGTACGTCCTTTCTTCCTCATTTAAGGAAAAAAAAATTAGGAAAATTCTACAAACATACCCAAATTGAAGCCCAAAAGAGAATAGAATTGAAATCATTTCTAACGGAGTATCCCTGTTAACAGAGGTTCACATTTCTGCGTAGGTGAGTTGTGTACCACAATAGAATCTAGAAAGTATTTACATATTTCAGGGTTGTTTGGGGACAGGGTATGATAAAGTGATGAGCAGAAATAATTTACACAGTGTTAAATCACCTTTCTTGATCCACAAACTCACCCCAAGTTGAATGTCCATGCTCCTTGAAAACAGGAAAATAAAAGTCATTTCATCCAGGCTCATCAACCCTGTGAACTAGAGATGCTGGGCAAATTCTGTTTTGAGGAGTACGGTGTTATTAAATTACTATTTAATTTTATAAATATATCTACCTCTTCCAAAAGCACCCTCAAATAATTATATTTTCTCTGTATTTTCAAATTACCTTAGAATAATCCATAAATGACAGAGCATTAATAAAAGAATATACAGCAGACTTGTTATTTCTAGCTAATCATTAAAGTACAATAAACATGACAAAAAGCATGTCTAGGCAAATATACACATGCACAAATATTATCCAATCTCTTTCCAAACCTCCTGCACACTGACCTTATCAACCCAATTAGATGGCTTCCCATTTCCAAAGCAAAGTTAAAAGCAGTAAACATATCATTAAGAAAAATGGGCAAAGGTTAGCTTCCTGCAGAATTGTTCTTACAATAACTGAATGATTTTTGTCAATTTGTTTTGAGAAGTGACAACTGCTGCTGGAATAATCTGTTTTATGCTGCTCTCACTGACATAATCTAGCAGCCACCATTGAATATAACATTACAGAACTGGAAGGGGCCATGGGAATAATTTAATTCTTCTTCCACATTCAGAAAGTGAGAAAAATGAATGTCTGAGAGCTTTAATTACATGCCTGAGTCAGATATTTGAGGTATACCTAAGTTTCCTTACAGATAAAATTTAGAATCAGTCTATGAGCTCTAAAAGCGAAATGCAAAAACTATATATTCCATCAAGGAAATGTTAGTTTACAAATTGTGAGGAACCTACCATTTCTAGTCCATCTCCACTGATACATTGGCAAGGTCCTTGAGTTTTACATTTTGAAACAGACCAGTGACTCTAAACCTCGAAAATAATGGAGGTCTGAACTAAAGCAGGAACAGTGAAAATAGCAAGGAAAGGATTTATTTATTTATTTTTTTTAATGAAAGTAATGAAGTTCCCTGAGTTCCCTGGCTGATGAGCTGTAGTGACGGTCTTCAATCTCACTTCTCGCCCACGTCCACTGATTTTTCTAAATGATTCTTCAGGCTGATCTTCCTGAAGCACAGGTTTTACCCTCCAAGACAATGCTCATGGCCTATTTTAACCGAGTTCCCTAGAAACAGATGCTGACACTAGGAGTCCTGGATAAGTCACTTATTTGCATTTCCAGGAAATGGAAGGAAAAGGAAAAGGAAGGCTGCAAGATAAAGGCATGTCCACAAAGGTAAAACTGGCTCGCTAATGCCGGTCACTCTAGAGACTGTAGAAGTTAGTGCTATTCAAAACATGGTCTGTAAAGCTCTGCAGCCTGAGAACCAAGCATGCCTGGTCCATGATGAGGTACTATACTTGCAGCTAAGGCTGGAAGCCCACTGATTATATCAGATGACATTTCTTTTCCAGAGCTCTTTCGTTAGGAAGGAACAGCGTGTAGGTTTCCGTTCTGCCACAAACTCATTGTGTCCTGGATGGTAAGACATTTGCAGACTGACTACTTTGAGTGGACTGGTAGAAATCACCCTGCAGAACTGTCCTGACCAGGGGAGAGGAAGCTGCATCATTTACATCCCATCACCATCAGTCAGTGCTTAAGGACTGGCTCTTGGGGGTGTGGTGCAAAAATGCCTAGGCATTCCCAGACCTTGGCAAGGAGAGGAAAGAGCTCTCTGGCAGTCTGAGTGTAGTCCATCTACAAGGAAACATCAGTGCTGCCTGTTCGCTGGAGCCATACAACATCATTGCAAGGAAGAGGCAAAAGATTCCAAGGGAAGAAAGGAAGAACACAAACACCTTTTGCTCAATTGCCTGGAAAGTCCACACTTTGTCCTACAGCATGATGCCTGCTACATCTGGTCTCCATCTTTTCAGTTTTATCTCTAATTACATCCTATCCCAGTCCATCTCCCTTTTCCCTAGTGGTTTTCAATTTTGCTGACACACAGAAATCACCTGGGGAGTTTTTTTGTTTAAAACTACTGATGCCTAAATTTTATACCCTTTCAGTCTCGAGTTTATCAGTTGAGTAAGTCCTAAATGGTGGCATTTTTAAATTCTCTCCCTCATGTGATTCTCTCATGCAGCCAAGATTGAGAACCAGTGCTCTCAAGCTTATATATCAACCTGCTTTCAATTCCAGAAGTTTGGCACTGATCAGCTTTGCTTGCCATGCCCTGAACCCCACAGAAATAACCGTCCTGCGTCTTTGCCTTGGGAAACCCAATATTCATTTAAAATGCTATTCCTTCTCAAAGGCTCAATTAACTACCATATTCTCAGTTCTGAAGGTTAATAAACACATGCCCAAGGAATTCAGTATACTTAGCACCTAACCAAAGGGAAGGAAATGTCCTTTTATATATTGCAGATGTATATAATAATTTAAACCTCTAAAAAACTTATATGGATATATGAATCACATGCTTTGATCTAGAACATTCCTGAAATCCTAGAACAAAGAAATAATACCAAACATTAAAGAAAAAAACCTTTACATACAACTCCACTGCATTCCTTCAATGAGAAACCACCTAAATATTCATCATGAACAGAACAGTTACATAAACCCTGTGGTAGTCCTACAGTGGAATATATCAAATGAAAGCATATTTCAAAAAAATTTTTAATAATCTAGGGAACTAGGAGTATTTGGGTGGCTCAGCTGGATAAGCATCAGCCGGATAAGCTCAGCAGGATAAGCTGACTCTTGATTTCAGCTCTGATCATGATCTCAGGGTTGTGAGACTGAGCCCCACCCCCCACCAGGCTCTGCAGTCAGTAGGGAGTATGCTTCGTTCTCTCCCTCCCTTTCTCTCAAATAAATAAATAAACCTTCAAAAAAAAATAATCTAGGGAACTGTATGCTGTGACCAACCAACCACACACACACATATGCAGTTTATAAAATTGCAAATACAAAATACTCATATTTTTCAAAAATGTATTTAAGATGGGACACACAAAAAAATAAATCAATTATTCTAAATGATGGGATTATAATCCAAAAAATAAGATATCATTAAAGTTATCCTATAATTACTATGTTTTGACTTATTAAAAAATTAAGACTATACCCTTTAATATTTCCCCTGGGAATTTCTCTCATCAATTATAACATAGCACTAATGTATATCTTTCTGTGGCCTTGGATTACACATTTTTTATTGGGGTATAATTTACATAAAAATGTTCAGGACATAAACATGCTATTGAATTGGTTTTGACAAATTGTTTTAACAATTCCAAAAATTGGTTTTGACAAATTACTCCAGAAAGCTTCCTGGTAGCCATGTGTACTCAATTTACCTCCCACCCCAGTAATTGAGAAGCAACCACTGATCTGATTTATATCAACCTAAAGGAGTTGTGCCTATTCTAGAATTGTGTATAAATGGGATCATAGACTATGTACTTTTCCTCTTTTTACTCAGAATAACATTGTTGATATTTATTAATATTACTGCATTTATTGGTAGGTAGTTCCTTTTTATTGGTGAGTCATACCAACTATGTGAATGCACCACAGTTTGTTTAACCAGACTCCTGCTGATGAACATCTGGGTAATTCCAGTTGGCTATCAAAACTGAAGATACTATGAACATTGTTGTATAACATTTTGGTGGACATTTGCTTATACTTCTCTGAAACAAATATTTATGTTTTAGGCAGCCTCCAAAATGGCACCTAATTATCCTTGAATCCATGCTTTTACATGGTGGCACCCCTACCACACACACACCCACCACCCTGATTAGGGCATGTCCTTTAAAGCTATAGCATAAAAGCTGCTACCTTGCTCTCTTTAGGATCATTCACTCTGGGGGACACCAGCTGCCAGGAGGATGCTCAAGAAGGGATATGGCAGAATACACGTGGCAAGGATCTGTGGTCCTTTGCCAATTACCAGCCTCAACTTGTCAGTCATGAGAGTATGCTGATTTTGAAACAGAATCTCCAGCCCCAGTCCAGCCTTCATGTGACTGTAACCCTGGCCAACACATCAACTGAAACTTCATGTGATATCCTGTGGCCAAATCACCTAGCTAAGCGAGCTCCTGAATTCCTGACTCCCAGAAACTATATGAGATAATAAATGTTTACTGTTGTTCTAAGCCATTTTGGTTTGGTAATCTATAATGCAGATAACCACTACAATCTAGGAGTGTTACTGGTGGGTCATAGGGTACATGTATATCCAATGTTTTAAGGGATACTAAAAATTTCCCATGGTAGTTGTGCCATTTTATACTTCAGTAGTTACAAATTTTTCATTTTCACCAACACTTAGTATCATCAGCCTTTTTCACTTTAGCATTCTAGTAGATGTGTAGCCATATTTTATTGGGATTTTAACTTATATTTCAGTGGTGACTAATGATATTGAGTATTTCATATGCTTATTGTATGCCTGATATTTTATGTATTATTTACACTCCTTTCAGAAAACTGTAAAAAACACCTATCATGGAGTTTGATACTAATCAGGGATTAATAAAAGCTTGATTAAAAAGTTAATCAACAGATGAACAGAGTTTTTCCTTCAAAACTTATGAATAGAAGTAACCCTGAGCTCTTTCAAACATAAGAATTATAAAATGCGTTGGGGCGCCTGGGTGGCTCAGTGGGTTAAGCCGCTGCCTTCGGCTCAGGTCATGATCCCGGGTCCTGGGTTCGAGCCCCACATCGGGCTTTCTGCTCAGCAGGGAGCCTGCTTCCTCCTCTCTCTCTGCCTGCCTCTCTGCTTACTTGTGATTTCTCTCTGTCAAATAAATAAATAAAATCTTTAAAAAAAAAAAAAGAATTATAAAATGCGCATTATAATCTATAGTTTAATTATGGTGGTAGCAATTTATAATGAGATGTTACAAGTTTCTTTCTTTCATTTCCTAGAAGAAAATACGTCATACTTCACCTTTCTTATTTATTAGGATTCTTCTTGCTCAGTGTACTTGGCACTGCACTGAAAGTCTTACAGTATAGAATGGGAGTAGAGTAAACCTCTTAGATAATAGAACATGGAGGAACAGTGAGATATGAGTTAAGTTAGCAAAATCAACACAAAGTCAATTAAATCTAATGTCTGAGGAGATAGCCTTAGAAGATATTATGTTAATAAGGCCAAAAACATGCAGGCCTTGAGCATAAACTAATTAACAGTGTAAACATATCTACAGATTCAACTTGCCATTATTGGTGGAATGGTCACATTAGAAAGAGATAAAAGGTAACCAGGGAGCCAGAATTTCCTGTAATTTATTTAGTATGCAGAGGAGAGAACAATACTGAATGAGGAATAGGGTACAACACAAAAATTCTAATCACTAAAGTGGTGTTCTCTATTGTGGGGGCAGAGGTCAATTAGCAGGTCCATTTATCATGGCTTAGATGACAGAACTGCTCTTTTTACCTTTTTTCAGACCCCATGATAACCAAACAGCCTCATGACTAATTTAGCTTCCCACGAGGGTATGCACCGGAGGATACCTGACCATTCAATTCCAACACAAGAAATAGTTCCCACTAAAAAGAATAAATGGATGCAGGAAAAGATAAGCTAATTAGATAATGAGGACATTCTAATTGGGTTACCAATAGTATATCACACATTTAATTAAGATGGAAGATAATGAATTCACAACCAGGAAACTTAGTTGTACTAAAAAACAAAAACAAAAACAACTTTTCATTGTTCTATTACTATACTTAATTCCTATCTTAAGCCCTATTTTTCCGGTAGCCAATAAATAATTTAGTCACTTCAAGGTATTTTTCAGTAACACATGGGTTCCTCTGTCATAGGAAGATCTTCCCGGTGAAATCAAGGGTCCCCATCTCCACCTCCCCTCATGTTTGCTCGTAGCATCTGAGATTTAGAGAATGGATGGCTGGAAGGGCTATCATATGGTAGAACTCCAAAAACACCAATTACAGCAATATTAAAGTGTCCTCTCGGTCAGTATTTGTCCACACTAATGCCCACTACTAATGAGCATATACGTGTTGTTTTCTTATCAGTACTTAGGAATAAATGTTCCTTCTCAGTGAGGTCTTTTGAAGGGAAGGATTGTATAATCACCTCCAGACAAATTAGCCTGTGAATTCCCTTCTGACCAAAAGACTTCTTCAGATCAAAGGTAGACAACTCTACCAATTTCTGCACAATTCTAAGGGCACCTGAAGAGCTGTGTACTGGTTATCTATTGTGGTAGAGAAAATAATCCAAAATTTACAATAATAATTGTATTATATTCATAACTGGTAGGCCAGATCTTCAAGGACAGGTCTGGGTGTTTCTCTGTCTCCCCTGGGAACAAATGGTGGTATCTGGCTGATGGCTAGACTGGTTTGGAAGTCCAAGATGGTTTCACTCACAGGCCTGCTGTTCTGGTGGGGAATGGATGATTGGCTGAGCTTAGCAGGCCTCTGCTCCCCATCCAGGCAGTCCTAGATGGGCTCTCCAGCAGGGTGGACAGACTTCTTCCATGACAGCTAGTTTTCCCCCAAAGGGGCATTCTAAGAGAGCCAAGTAAAAGTTGCTCAGTTTATTAGCTAGCTTGGAAGTCACAGAAGCTTACTTCTATTGCCTTCTAGGGGGCGGCTAAGCCACTAGACCAACCTTCATTCAAAGGGAAGAGAATTAGCATCTACCTCTCCATGGGAAGAAGCAAAGACTTTGTGGCCATTTTTAAACTGGCTTGGAAAGGGAAACAGTAACTCTTCCAAACTTCATTGTGGGTGTCATAAGAAACTCAGTAAGGTTGGGGTGCCTGGGTGGCTCAGTGGGTTAAGGCCTCTACCTTCGGATCAGGTCATGGTCTCAGGGTCCTGGGATCAAGCCCCTCATCAGGCTCTCTGCTCAGCAGAGAACCTGCTTCCTTCTCTCTCTCTGCCTGCCTCTCTGCCTACTTGTGATCTCTGTCAAATGAATAAATAAAATCTTAAAAAAAAAAAAAAAAGAAAGAAAGAAACTCAGTAAGGTTAACTCAAATTCTCTTGGCCCTCATTATCCCATTATGCCATGCTATACAACATTATCCCTATTCAAATAGTGTCAAACCATCCCAGGATGTGATGTAATTCCCACCTGGGAAGTAAGTCACAGGTGCTGACTGTTCTTGGGGCCCCAAATCACTGGTAGCTTTTATCATCGCTTCCTGGGGGTTCAGCTTTGGAGTACTCTTCAGGACAGGAAACTTTCTTTCAAAGACCATCACCCACATTTACTCCAATTCCATCTTCCTTAGCTCTTTTATTCTACCTAAATCAGGAGGATCCTCATCTTTACCCAGCAACCAGGACAAATGGGCTTTGACTGAAGAAACTTTCTTGCCCATCTAGAATTTAGGCCAGGGCTTTAGAATTCAAAACTCAAAGGCTTTACATATGTATATTTTTTTTTCCTTCCTTGGTCTACTGAAGTTTTCTTTTGAGTCAGGGAGACCAAAATCTAGATCAGAGGCAAATGGGACTACAGGTAAAATGGACTGAAGCAAAAAAAAAAAAAAAAAAAAAAAAAAAAATCATCTCACAACTTGCCTCAAAATAATTATTCTGTCACTTTTACAAATGAGGCTTTTCCATTAGTCACTTATGAGTTTGTTCAATTCCTTCTCTCAGAGACCGTGAGTGGATTAAATCTAGGTTCAATGATACAAGTCAATCACTGGACCTGCAAACCTGAGAACCCAGCTCACTTCATTGAATTCCAACAAGGGCACTCTCTGGGGCTCTACTTCATAATACAAGTAATTAAATCCTACCTTTCATTTTGTTGGTACCTAACACTGTACGAGGTGCTTTATCCATATTATTTTATTAAATACAATAAAAACCCTATGAGGTAGGTCAATTATTACATCTATTTTATAGATAAAGAAACTGAGACAGAGAGATCAAGCAACTTGGAGAAGGTCCCACAGTGACAGGTACTCTAACCTATGTAATCAGACTTACAGTTCAGACTCTCAACTACTATGCTTCTGGTACTTTCATGCTTGTTTTATAGCTACAAAAAAAAATGTAATTTGACTATTGCAACTACTTTCTGACAAAACTTACTTCTGGTTACACTGAACTCTCGCTAAAGTCATGTATACTGACTGAGGTTTAATTTTAAACATCTATTTGCCAGAAGTCTCTTGTAGCACACCAGCCAGGAATTTTAAAGAATCAATATTTGGATACAAAGGTTTAATATAGCTAGAAAAAAAAAAAAAAGATAATGATAGTAAATCCAGAAAATATAATAGAACATATAAAGGCAAAACAGCCTAAATGTCAATTTTACCTATCATTTGAATATAAACCTCAAAAAAAATTTTTTTGAAGATTTTATTTATTTATTTGACACAGAGATAGAAAACACAAGTAGGCAGAGCAGCAGGCAGAGGGAGAGGGAGAAGCAGGCTCTCCACTCATCAGGGAGCCCGATGTGGGGCTCGATCCCAGGACCCCAGGATCATGACCTGAGCCAAAGGCAGACGCTTAACCAACTGAGCTACCCAGGCGACCCTCAGAGATACTTTTTAAAAAATCAGACAAGATGAATATTTTTGGACAATAAGAAATAACAAACCTGGAGGAGGAGTCAAGATGGCGGAGAAGTAGCAGGCTGAGACTACTTCGGGTAGCGGGAGATCAGCTAAATAGCTTATCTAAAGATTGCAAACACCTACAAATCCAACGGGAGATTGAAGAGAAGAAGAACAGCAATTCTAGAAACAGAAAATCAACCACTTTCTGCAAGGTAGGACTGGCGGAGAAGTGAATCCAAAGCGACGGGAAGATAGACCGCGGGGGGAGGGGCCGGCTCCCGGCGAGCGGCAGAGCAACGGAGCAAAATCAGGACTTTTAAAAGTCTGTTCCGCTGAGGGACATCACTCCAGAGGCTTAACTGGGGTGAAGCCCAGGCGGGGTAAGCGCGGCCTCAGGTCCCGCAGGGTCGCAGAAGGATCGGGGGTGTCTCAGTGTCGCAGAGCTTACCGGTATTAGAACGGGGAAGCCGGCTGCAGAGACAGAGCCGAGGAGTGACTCTCAGCTCAGGGTTGCCTTGAACCGGTCGCAGGCTCGGTCAGCTCGGAGCGCGGCCGGAGGCCAGGGTGACGGGAGTCATTTGGCGCTGTTCTCTGAGGGCGCACTGAGGAGTGGGGCCCCGGGCTCTCGGCTCCTCCGGGCCGGAGACCGGGAGGCCGCCATCTTTATTCCCGTCCTCCGGACTCTACGGAAAGCGCTCAGGGAACAAAAGCTCCCGAAAGCGAACCCGAGCGGATGACTCAGCACGGCCCCGGGTAAGGGCGGTGCAACTCCACCTGGGGCAAAGGCGCTTGGGAATCACTACAACGGGCCCCTCCCCCAGAAGATCTACGGGAAACCCAGCCAGGACCAAGTTCACCTACCAAGGAGAGCGGCGGAATTCCAGAGGAGAAGAAAGCAAAGCACGGAACTCATGGCTTTCTCCCCATGATTTTTTAGCCTTGCAGTTAATTTAATTTTTTTTTCTTTTTCACTTTTTTTTTCTTTTTCTCTTCTTCTGCTAAATTTTTTTTTAACTTTTACCGTTTTCTTTTTTTAACGTTTTTTAAATAGTTTATCTAATATATATATTTTTTCCTCTTTTTATATTTTTTCTTTATCGGCTTTCTTTTTTTTAATAGTTTTTTTTTTTTTCTTTCTTTCTGAACCCCTTTTTATCCCCTTTCTCCCCCCTCACAATTCGGGATCTCTTCTGATTTGGCTAAAGCATATTTTCCTGGGGTTGTTGCCACCCTTTTAGTATTTTACTTGCTCCTTCATAAACTCTTATCTGGACAAAATGACAAGGCGGAAAAATTCACAACAAAAAAAAGAACAAGAGGCAATACCAAAGGCTAGGGACCTAATCAATACAGACATTGGTAATATGTCAGATATAGAGTTCAGAATGATGATTCTCAAGGTTCTAGCCGGGCTTGAAAAAGGCATGGAAGATATTAAAGCAACCCTCTCGGGAGATATAAAAGCCCTTTCTGGAGAAATAAAAGAACTAAAATCTAACCAAGTTGAAATCAAAAAAGCTATTAATGAGGTGCAATCAAAAATGGAGGCTCTCACTGCTAGGATAAATGAGGCAGAAGAAAGAATTAGCGATATAGAAGACCAAATGACAGAGAATAAAGAAGCTGAGCAAAAGAGGGACAAACAGCTACTGGACCACGAGGGGAGAATTCGAGAGATAAGTGACACCATGAGATGAAACAACATTAGAATAATTGGGATTCCAGAAGAAGAGGAAACAGAGAGGGGAGCAGAAGGTATATTGGAGAGAATTATTGGAGAGAATTTCCCCAATATGGCAAAGGGAACAAGCATCAAAATCCAGGAGGTTCAGAGAACCCCCCTCAAAATCAATAAGAATAGGTCTACACCCCGTCACCTAATAGTAAAATTGACAAGTCTTAGTGACAAAGAAAAGATCCTGAAAGCAGCCCAGGAAAAGAAGTCTGTAACGTACAATGGTAAAAATATTAGATTGGCAGCAGACTTATCCACAGAGACCTGGCAGGCCAGAAAGAGCTGGCATGATATATTCAGAGTACTAAATGAGAAAAACATGCAGCCAAGAATACTATATCCAGCTAGGCTATCATTGAAAATAGACGGAGAGATTAAAAGCTTCCAGGACAAACAAAAACTGAAAGAATTTGCAAATACCAAACCAGCTCTACAGGAAATATTGAAAGGGGTCCTCTAAGCAAAGAGAGACCCTCAAAGTAGTAGACCAGAAAGAAACAGAGACAATATACAATAACAGTCACCTTACAGGCAATACAATGGCACTAAATTCATATCTCTCAATACTTACCCTGAATGTTAATGGGCTAAATGCCCCAATCAAAAGACACAGGGTATCAGAATGGATCAAAAAACAAAACCCATCTATATGTTGCCTACAAGAAACTCATCTTAAACCCGAAGACACCTCCAGGTTTAAAGTGAGGGGGTGGAAAAGAATTTACCATGCTAATGGACATCAGAAGAAAGCAGGAGTGGCAATCCTTATATCAGATCAATTAGATTTTAAGCCAAAGATTATAATAAGAGATGAGGAAGGACACTGTATCACACTCAAAGGAACTGTCCAACAAGAAGATCTAACAATTTTAAATATCTATGCCCCTAACGTGGGAGCAGCCAACTATATAAACCAATTAACAACAAAATCAAAGAAACACATCGACAAGAATACAATCATAGTAGGGGATTTTAACACTCCCCTCACTGAAAGGGACAGATCATCCAAGCAAAAGATCAACAAGGAAATCAAGGCCTTAAATGACACACTGGACCAGATGGACATCACAGATATATTCAGAACATTTCATCCCAAAGCAACAGAATACACATTCTTCTCTAGTGCACATGGAACATTCTCCAGAATAGATCACATTCTTGGTCCTAAATCAAGTCTCAACCGGTATCAAAAGATTGGGATCATTCCCTGCATATTTTCAGACCACAATGCTCTGAAGCTAGAACTCAATCACAAGAGGAAATTTGGAAAGAACCCAAATACATGGAGACTAAACAGCATCCTTCTAAAGAATGAATGGGTCAACCAGGAAATCAAAGAAGAATTGAAAAAATTTATGGAAACAAATGATAATGAAAACACAACAGTTCAGAATCTGTGGGACACAACAAAGGCAGTCCTGAGAGGAAAATATATAGCGGTACAAGCCTTTCTCAAGAAACAAGAAAGGTCTCAGGTACACAACCTAACCCTACACCTAAAGGAGCTGGAGAAAGAACAAGAAAGAAACCCTAAACCCAGCAGGAGAAGAGAAATCATAAAGATCAGAGCAGAAATCAATGAAATAGAAACCAAAAAAAACAATAGAACAAATCAACGAAACGAGGAGCTGGTTTTTTGAAAGAATTAATAAGATTGATAAACCCCTGGCCAGACTTATCAAAAAGAAAAGAGAGAGGACCCAAATAAATAAAATCATGAATGAAAGAGGAGAGATCACAACGAACACCAAAGAAATACAGACAATTATAAGAACATACTATGAGCAACTCTACGCCAACAAATTTGACAATCTGGAAGAAATGGATGCATTCCTAGAGACATATAAACTACCACAACTGAACCAGGAAGAAATAGAAAGCCTGAACAGACCCATAACCAGTAAGGAGATTGAAACAGTCATCAAAAATCTCCAAACAAACAAAAGCCCAGGGCCAGACGGCTTCCCGGGGGAATTCTACCAAACATTTAAAGAAGAACTAATTCCTATTCTGCTGAAACTGTTCCAAAAAATAGCAATAGAAGGAAAACTTCCAAACTCATTTTATGAGGCCAGCATCACCTTGATCCCAAAACCAGACAAGGATCCCAACAAAAAAGAGAACTACAGACCAATATCCTTGATGAACACAGATGCAAAAATTCTCGCCAAAATACTAGCCAATAGGATTCAACAGTACATTAAAAGGATTATTCACCACGACCAAGTGGGATTTATTCCAGGGCTGCAAGGCTGGTTCAACATCCGCAAATCAATCAATGTGATACAACACATTAATAAAAGAAAGAACAAGAACCATATGATACTCTCCATAGATGCTGAAAAAGCATTTGACAAAGTACAGCATTCCTTCCTGATCAAAACTCTTCAAAGTGTAGGGATATATGGCACATACCTCAATATTATCAAAGCCATCTATGAAAAACCCACCGCAAATATCATTCTCAATGGAGAAAAACTGAAAGCTTTTCCGCTAAGGTCAGGAACACGGCAAGGATGTCCGTTATCACCACTGCTATTCAACATAGTACTAGAAGTCCTAGCCTCACTAATCAGACAACAAAAGGAAATTAAAGGCATCCAAATCGGCAAAGAAGAAGTCAAACTATCACTCTTCGCAGATGATATGATACTCTATGTGGAAAACCCAAAAGACTCCACTCCAAAACTGCTAGAACTTGTACAGAAATTCAGTAAAGTGTCAGGATATAAAATCAATGCACAGAAATCAGTTGCATTTCTCTACACCAACAACAAGACAGAACAAAGAGAAATTAAGGAGTCCATCCCATTTACAATTGCACCCAAAACTATAAGATACCTAGGAATAAACCTAACCAAAGAGACTAAGAATCTATACACAGAAAACTATAAAGTACTCATGAAAGAAATTGAGGAAGACACAAAGAAATGGAAAAATGTTCCATGCTCCTGGATTGGAAGAATAAATATTGTGAAAATGTCTATGCTACCTAAAGCAATCTACACATTTAATGCAATTCCTATCAAAGTACCATCCATTTTTTTCAAAGAAATGGAACAAATAATCCTAAAATTTATATGGAACCAGAAAAGACCTCGAATAGCCAAAGGAATATTGAAAAAGAAAGCCAAAGTTGGTGGCATCACAATCCCAGACTTCAAGCTCTATTACAAAGCTGTCATCATCAAGACAGCATGGTACTGGCACAAAAACAGACACATAGATCAATGGAACAGAATAGAGAGCCCAGAAATGGACCCTCAACTCTATGGTCAACTCATCTTCGACAAAGCAGGAAAGAATGTCCAATGGAACAAAGACAGCCTCTTCAATAAATGGTGTTGGGAAAATTGGACAGCCACATGCAGAAAAATGAAATTGGATCATTTCCTTACACCACACACGAAAATAGACTCAAAATGGATGAAGGATCTCAATGTGAGAAAGGAATCCATCAAAATCCTCGAGGAGAACACAGGCAGCAACCTCTTCGACGTCAGCCGCAGCAACATCTTCCTAGGAACATCACCAAAGGCAAGGGAAGCAAGGGCAAAAATGAACTATTGGGATTTTATCAAGATCAAAAGCTTCTGCACAGCAAAGGAAACAGTGAACAAAACCAAAAGACAACTGACAGAATGGGAGAAGATATTTGCAAATGACATATCAAATAAAGGGCTAGTGTCCAAAATCTATAAAGAAATTAGCACGTGCACCTGAATGTTTATAGCAGCAATGTCTACAATAGCCAAACTATGGAAAGAACCTAGATGTCCATCTACAGACGAATGGATAAAGAAGATGTGGTATATATACACAATGGAATACTATGCAGCCATCAAAAGAAATGAAATCTTGCCATTTGCGACGACGTGGATGGAACTAGAGGGTATCATGCTTAGCGAAATAAGTCAATCGGAGAAAGACAACTATCATATGATCTCCCTGATATGAGGGAGAGGAGATGCAACATGAGGGGTCGAGGGGGTAGGAGAAGAGTAAATGAAACAAGATGGGATTGGGAGGGAGACAAACCATAAGTGACTCTTAATCTCACAAAACAAACTGAGGGTTGATGGGGGGAGGGGGTTGGGAGAGGGGGTGGGGTTATGGATATCGGGGAGGGTATGTGCTATGGTGAGTGTTGTGAAGTGTGTAAACCTGGCGATTCGCAGACCTGTACCCCTGGGGATAAAAATATATGTTTATAATGCTGTAAAAAAAAAAAAAAAAAAAAGAAAGGATGAATCCCCAAGTTTTGTAGCAACATGGACGGGACTGGAAGAGATTATGCTGAGTGAAATAAGTCAAGCAGAGAGAGTCAATTATCATATGGTTTCACTTATTTGTGGAGCATAACAAATAGCATGGAGGACAAGGGGAGATGGAGAGGAGAAGGGAGTTGAGGGAAATTGGAAGGGGAGGTGAACCATGAGAGACTATGGACTCTGAAAACTATCTGAGAATTTTGAAGGGGTGGGGGGGTGGGAGTTTGGGGGTACCAGGTGGTGGGTATTGTAGAGGGCACGGATTGCATGGAGCACTGGGTGTGGTGCAAAAATAATGAATACTGTTATGCTGAAAAAAATAAAAAAAATTAAAAAAAAAAAAAAAGAAATAACAAACCTGTAGGAATTCCCAGGTAGCTCAGTCAGTTAAATGTCTAACTCTTGATTTTGGCTCAGGTCATGGTCTCAGGGTTATGAGATGGAGTCCCGCACTGGGCTTCATGCTGGGTGTTGAGCCTGCTTAAGATTCTCTCTCTCCCTCTCCCTCTGCCCCTCCACTTCCCGTACCAACTCACACATGCATGCATGCTTTCTCTCTCTCTCTCTCAAAAATAATAAAATAACCTATAGATTGACAGTTATGACTTCACTTTTTCTTGACATGAAAAGTCATTTAAAGTGACTGTGCTAAGAAATCTTTCTTTGTATCCCTGTCACATCTGGTGACAGCAAGTTAATTTGTTAATCCCCAGTTGCAGACTAAAAAAGTAGCAGACTTTAAGAGAGTAGAACTATAATAGTAAAGTAACAGTGAATCATGCATTTCAAATCACAGCTGCTCAAATAAATAAAATATGGTGCCCCAGAAAACCCAAAGAAAAAAAACCCAGTTGGGATCAACCTTTACAAAAATGTGAGCCTTGATGTACTGTGTCTTGACTCCAAACAGTTTTATAAATGTAGAAAAGATATTTAAAATACAGTTACTTGATTTTTCATTTGAGAATAGCTCTTCTTTTAAATGCACTTTAAACAATCCTTTTTACACTGCAAGGAAAATCATGTATAGACAAATCCTACACAGATGCCAACAGCTAGAAAAAAACAAGCTGAAACCAGAAGAAATCAGCCTGAAAGAGCTCCCCAAAACTCAGACATACCTTCAATATTATACTGGTATGGGGTTCTATTTTAATATTCCCCCCAAACTCCCTTCATCACCAATGCCATCTGACACCCGTCAATCCTTAGCTGTCCTTCTGGGACCTGTATAAACTGTTTCAAACTGACTGAGTCCAACATTACTACCCAAGACTGTAAGCCTGAAAATGGCTGTCTGTGTTGCAATAACTTCCAATTGGTCTTTGCACTGACCACCAATTCTCTGACACAAAAAGGGAAAAACATACAAATATATAGATATACATAGATCCACATGTGTACATTCTTCACAAACACATCATCACACCTAAACAATTGAACTTGCAATCAAAGTTTCAATAGTAAAATATATATGTATAAACCATCAGTTATTAAATGAGATAATAGTGTATAAGTGGATATGGTTAATATTTAGTTGATACTTGGTAAATATTAGTTCCATTTCCTTTTCAGTTTTGCAGAAAATATCAATATCAAAACTAGGAACAGGTGAAGAAGAACAGGAAAAGTCTTTCACATAATACCAAGGATATACCTTTCATGAGGTGAGGGGATTGATTTTGTTGATTAATGGATCCTTGGCACCCGGCCATGGTAGCATTCAATAAATACATGCTGATGATTGTTTGATAAGGAGGGAGGGGAGTGAAAAAGGAAGGAGTGGGGGAGGGAACAAGTCTGGCTAATGAACTATGTGGCTCATACTGTAATATTCTTTCACAAGATGAGTGGCTCTGATTCAAAAGCTAAGAAATCACTTCTTCCCCCTGAAATATAATGTATTCACTCTAGCTCTGTAGGAGAGTGGTTAGGCTCATGGGCTGGAGTCAGACTGGAGTTCAGTTCAAAGCCCATTCCATCTCTTTAACTTGTGTGATCTTGTTCAAGTGCCTTACCTTCCCTAAGCCTCAGTTTTCTCACCTGAAAAATAGTTACAGTAAGTAATGCACAGCATTCAGTATCTGTTGTGGACTAAATTATGTCCCCCTAAAATTCTTAGGTTGAAGCCTCAATCCTCAGTGTGAATGTATTTGGAAAGAGGACCTTTAAAGGGTAATTAAGGTTACATGAGTTAATAATGGTAGGTCTCTAATCCAATACAACTGGTGCCCTCATAAGAAGAAGAGACATCAGGAAGGCAAGGGGATGGAAGAAAGGCCATGCAAAGGACACAGTAAGGAGGAAGCCATCTGAAAATCAGGAAGAGGGGCTTCAGTGGCAAGTAACCAGGCCAATACCTTGAAAATAGACTTACAGTCTCTAGAACTAGGAGAAAATAGCAGTTGTTCAAGGCACCCAGTCTGTGGTGTTTCCTATGGCAGACTGACAAATATAGAATTTCATAAAGGTGTATGAGCCCTGAACTAGAAAATAAATTTAAGAAGTGCCATGCCTGGGGTGCTGGGTGGCTCAGTTGGTTAAGTGTCTGCCTTCAGCTCAGGTCATGACCCCAGGACCCTAGGATGGAGCCCCCTATCAGGCTCCCTGCTCAGTAGAGACCCGGCTTTTTCTTCTCCCTCAGGCACTCCCCCTGCTTGTGCTCTCTCTCTCTCTCTCTCTCTGTCAAATGAATAAATAAAATCTTTAACAACAACAAAAAAGAAGTGTCATGCCTAGCATACAGGTGCTGCCTATAAAACCCAACTAATATTGTTGGCAGACAATTCTCCATAAGTCTTCCACATTTCTGTACATCTTCTTAGCAGAAACCCTGAAAGCTTTGGGTCAGATGTATATTTTCAAGGATGTTTGTAGAGCAAAGAGCCTTAGAAAAGAGAAAAACAATGTTTTCATCTGGAGCAGAGAGAAGGTTTGCCTACTGCCCAATAATTATGATCATGCTTCACTCCAGGACAAATGTTGGTCAGGTTTGCTGAGCCCATTAAAAAAGACTCAGGTTCCCTAAGCTCAGAGTTCCTTGACTGAGATGAAAACCTACTATGTTTGTATAGCATCCAATGTGGCTGCTCCATTTTGCCTCCAAAGAACTTGGGGGTAAAAGGAAGGGTAAATGACACCAACTTAAATCTCATTTATACAATGTCATGAATCATCATGGCCTTTGTCTCTGACCCAAGAGTCTCATGTCTTCTGGTAGCATTTCTGAAACTATGTCAAGCTAACATTTTAGCTTATAAGTAAGGAACAACTCAAATTCTTCACAGTTCTTGACAATTATATTACCCTTATTGTTGTTATTATTATTATTACCCTTATTCCTTTTATTTAGGAAATAAGAACATAAAACAAAAAAATTTAAATACAACCTTAGAAAGGGTAGCCATTTCTGAATTAGGGGCATACTAGTTAAGGAAATTACCAAAGAGAAAATGTATATCTTCCTAAAACCAATCCTTTCAGTTGTGCTCCTATACTCTCTCTTCTCCCCATTATCTCTTCTCTCTGATCCCTCTGTAAGCACCTTCTATCTCTCTCTCACTCATAACCAGACCTCTTTTAAGAGTTGCATCTTGGGGTGTCTGGGTGGTATAGTTGGTTAAGCATCTAATTCTTGGTTTTGGCTCAAGTCATGATTTCAGGGTTATGAGATCAAGCACCATATCAGGATCTGCATTTGGCATGGAGTCTGCTTAAGACTCTATCTTTCTCCCCCTCTGCCCCTGTCCCTCCCCCGGCAACCTCTCTCTCTAAAGTAAATAAATAAATCTTTAAAAAAAATTTTTTAAAAAGAGTCACATTCCTTACCTGCTTTTTCCTCTCACTGCTTCCTCACTCTTCAGTTACCTCAATATGACATACTTCACCATCTCTACTCACACAGTTTTGGAAAGGTTACCAAGAAAGGTAACTTCTCTTTGTCAGTAAATACAATGGGCATTTGTCATTCCTCCTCTTACTTGACCCTTCTACAGCATTTAACATTGCCATTCAGTCCCTCCTTCTTTAAAACTGTTTGGTGTCTGTAACATTTTACTCTTCTGAATTCTCCTACATTCTCAGTCTCGAACTCCTATACTCAAGCTATAAAAAGTTTGGCTTCTAAAGGCCCAATCCCAAGTCCCCAACTCTTTGAGTATATTGTTGTCTCTCCCTGCTTGATCTCATTTGTGTCCACAGGCTCAGTCATCAATAACCAATCACAAATTTAATCTCTGAACTAAACCTCTCCTCTGAGATCCAAACTCCTAGATCTAATTCAACATGCCTTCTTGAATTTTTTAAAATCATCTCAAGTTAAACATGTGAGCCAAAGTCTTTGCTTGCCTTTCTCTCTTCCTATGTTAACACAGAGCAATAATGCACATCATTTGAATGAATTAATATATGCTAATGCAGGAGACTGTCACTTCAGTGGCCCCCAATAAACCAAGTTTCCCAGCACCATACTCTTGTCATCCTCTTCCTTTGAACCTGGGGTGGCCTTATATACTCACTTGAACCAATAAATGTTACAGAAGTAACCCAGTTCCAATTTCAGGCCCAAGCATTACAAGAGCCTGGAAACTTCTACTCCTTTACTCTTGGGTACCCTAAGCTACCATGTAAGAGGTTCCACCACTGGAGGGATTGACTCAAACACCATGTGAAAAGAGAGAAGCCCAGCAATTCAAGCATCCCAGCTGACCCTAGCACCAGACCACGGCTGGCCTACCAGGTGAATATAGGCACATGAGTGACCACCACCACTACCAGGAAAATGATGGCATGCTAAGCCCAGTCCAGGTTTAAGAATCATGAGAATAGTAAAAATGGTTATTTTTTAAGCTATTAAGCCACAGGGTAGTTTGAATGTAGTTATAAAGGAGCACCTAAGAACTAGGAATAATTAGGCATTAATTTTTTTTTAATTCTATATAAATTCACTGACACATTGGTATTTTTTAATATCAATATTTTTTTTCTGCTTAAAATAAAAAGCCAAAGAATCCTAAGTTGAGAATTCTGAGACTCTAGAAAATGATAATTTACTAGTAGAAGTATATGCAGCTCACCACTCATAAATAATACACATTCTGGCAGCTTGGATATATCACTTCAGAGCTTCAGCACTCTTTTTTTTTTTTTTTTAAGATTTATTTATTTGAGAATGAAATCATGTGAGAGTCAGGGGAGGGGCACAGGAATAGAATCTTCAAGCAGACACCCCGCTGAACACTGAACTTGACAGAGTGCTCCATCCCACAACCCAAGAGATCATGACCTGAGTGGAAAACAAGAGCCAGTCAACTGACTAAGCCATCCAGGTGTCCCTCAGTACTCTTTTAACACAACATTTCTCTAGTATTACTTTTTAAAGTTGACGGTCCATTGTTTTCACTCAGAAATGAAAACCATGAAATTAAATCATTCTCTCACAAGGTTAACAAATAATACTTTTCTTATAAAGCCTTACGCTTATCAATGATGTGTTCTTTTGAGATTAGGCCATCAGAGTTCCTTGACAGCAAAGTTCTTGGAGATAAGTAAAATAAAAGTATTTTACAGTGTAAGATGACACGAAAAACATTTAGACCTGAACCTGAAGTTTTCAGATTATTTCAGAGAAGTTAAGAAGATACAGGTACTCTTTATTCCCAATTCATAAAAGATCTTCTAAATTCTGAAAGATACCATTACTTACCAAACCTAATGGAAAAATCCATACTCTCAGACAGATCTCCTTCAACAAAGGCCTTAATAACTAAAATGCTCACATCCCAAATGACAGCCCACCTACTACCATCAAGAGTAAATTTCTACACAACTAACTTCTCTGAACAAACAGTTGGGTCTAGCTTTCAGAAACCTAGCTCTAAAGTAGTTGATCAAGTAGCAAGAATCAACACGTGATTGTGAATACTCCCACAGCTGCAGGCGTAGCAGTTACTCAGCAAAGTTTCATTAGAGAAATCTGGAATTCAGCCCAATCATTTTGGACAGAAATGGTCTTACATAAGTCTTCTTCAATCTAAAGGCAGTTTAGACTCCTCTCAGAAGGAGTTATTTCTGCTGAAGGGACATTTTCACTCTATTACATTAATTGTTTAGATAATGCTGACCACATAACACCCAAACTCCCCAAAGGAAAAAACATAACAAAATGGTTAGGACAATAAACCTCGTGGGAGTTTATGCTGACTACAATGTAGATTTGCAGTTGTGGTTCATTTTGTTTTTAATTAACAATAAATTATGAAAGGTAAAAATCTAACAAAAATTACCCTACAGCTTTCAAATAAAACTCTGACATGTGAATCTAAAAACGTTTTAAAAATTTCTTGAGGGATTTACTCATTTTCAAATGAGTTTTTAATTACATTGACATAATGAAGTTTTTTTAGACATCATTTAATAAAGTTACCAAAAGAGAGGTTCTGAATTAAAACAAGACCATATTCCTGAATTTTGCAGTCTGGCTAAAAATCGACAACATAATATATCTTTTGCAATGGGGAAATTCATTCTAGTATTGTGTTTATCATTCCTTGAGAGCAAACCATATCCTGCATGGGTAAATCATTCTAGATCTTTCTTTGCCAGTAGAAAAGGCACTCTGACCACTGGTGTAACTCACCATGGTTTTGGCAAAAACAACAGTGTGGGGCATTGATTTCAATTTCACTTGATATTAGAACAAAATACTTGGGAACTTCTCTCCATATGAAAAAAGTATTCCATGATATTTGACTGTCATGGTGTTTTACTAAAGAGAAAGACTTCAGGTCAATGGTAGAGAAGAAAATGTTAGAATAAATGAGTTGGGTAGCACAAGAAAAGGTCTCAGCCTCTATTATGTTTACAAAACTTCATTGAGGAGTCTTCCAAAATCACTTGGCAGCCTAAAGTGAACTGAAGCTTGGAAAGCAATGGTATAGTAAACATCATCCATCAGAATTAGGTAGGCTTTGGCAAAGGCTCTGGAAGATGTCATATGAAACCCTGGGTTCTGGCATGAATAGGGTTTAAAGTTTGTTCTTTCCACTGGTCTCTCACTGCTCCCACCTGCTTGCATGGAGAACGTAGTGATGACCTGAGGGATGCTAAAAGGTACAAGCTTGCAACAGAGGAAAGAGAATGCATGTTCATATAGAAAAAGCAGATAAAATTGGCAATATTTCATAAGGGTGGGAACAAATTTAAACCATGTACGGTGGGGAGGGGGTACAAATTCATCCTCTCATTTTCCAACCTTGACATCATGATCTAACTTGGGAAAACCACATTTCCCCATCTCGGCCAATTTTGGTGTATGACGTCCTGATTACAGTGATGTGTTCAATGATGGTCATGTGACCTACATAAAACTCCTTTATTATTCAATCCTGAGACTTTCATTAAAACTATTAGGACAGGGGCACCTGGGTGACTCTGTCCATTGAGTGTGGAAACTCTTGGTTTCAGCTCGGTCATAATCTCAGGGGTGGGGGGGGTCCCACACTCAGTGGGGAGTCTGCTGGAAGAGTCTCTCCCTCTGCCCCTCCCCTGACTTATGCACACTCTCCCTCTCTAAAATAAATAAATCAATATTAAAAAGAAAAACTATTAGAGAAGCTGTCATTTTATTGAGGATTTTGAAGCAATAGGATGTGAACTTCATAAAACTCAAAGTAAGTTGGTAACAAGCTCACGTGCCTGGAGTCAGCTTGCTTGTTGCTAGTACAAAGGAAAAATGAGCTGTGTGACAGAGACACAGTCCCATTGATCTCTCTTAAATTCTGACCTACCCCCTGGGTTTTTCAAGGATCAAATCCATTTAAGTTAGATTATCATCACTTAAAACCAACAAAACCCAACCTGAAGCAATACACCATAACCTGTCAAAGAGACAAAGTAACCAAACATTGTATGGAAAAACACATACCCCAAAAGGTCACAGTAAACTATGCAAATGAGACCATAATAACCCTATCAAGCCATTCTCTGCTAGGAGTCCAGCAGAAACCTCTCAGAACGATGACCCCAAATCCTTCTGTCTTCAGCCTTTATAATATTGCCAGCTCTGACCTTGGCATTGTGACAGCCAGCATAAAACAAGGTCACAGTTCAGCTACAGAAAGGCAATATTAATAATTGAAGGAATTGCATAATAGTTTAAGCGATTATGTGTCAAAAATACCAATGCAGACAGCAAAGGTTGGAGCCCACTGTTAGCTGACATAGTGTGGGGGAATAGGAATTCCCTTAGTCAATTAATTGTTTAATAAATTTCCTCTAATCATTCTCTTGTGAGCCCTGTTCAAAGCAGGTTTCTCACAAATAAGATCTATAACCAACTGTTTCTAACTATGTTATCTGCAAAAAAGAACCACTTTGACATTTTAGGGCTTCATGCACTGAGTGGCTCAGTAGGATATGTAAATTTAAAGTGCTTTAAAAATTAAAGCAGTTTTAAGCAATTTATGATAAAGAGTTTAGTAACACTAAGACACAATGAAATACAGTAGGAAATACTTTAAAACAGCAGCAGGTACTAAGCAATCTGGTCATCATTATGGTTCTGTTCTCAGAAGACAGTAATTTAGTTGCTGACAGGGGTTCAAGCAGGTTATGGAAAGGCTTTTGAGTCAACAAATAATCCTACTTTCTTGCAACTTTAAATCCTTTAAATCTGCAGTCAATTCTCCTTGGATTACTAAGAGGATCAGAAATAATTTTTCTAGCATTGATGTTTTGCCATAGTTGAGCATGGTGGGCCAAAATACTAGTTTTATTCCTTTATCTCAAGTGGGTAAATTCAAACTTGTGAAGCCACATCAAAGGTGTGCTTTTGAAACACCAACGGATACAGAATGGTGTCTCAGAGCCTGTGCTGGGCACCACCATTGGGCACTGCATCCTTCCAAAAACACATTTCCAACAAAAAAGACTATAGAGGTTTCTCAACCACCATGAACTGAATTGGGTAAAGCAAGTTATTTCACAAAGGTCCAGGAAGCATAATTATTACCAAGCACTGTCCTGCCAGTCAGGGAGGAGCTAACTGTTCACAACACACAAAGAAGACTTAGACTTACCTACGCAATAGAAATGGTAAACTGAAACTTGCTCTATGGAACTAGTGTATATTCAAGTTTCTCTCCAAGAAATAAAAATGCCAGTGCAGAGGGTAAAAGAGAACAATGAAACTATTTAAAAGGTCTTCAGACTCTGAGAAGAAGAAACATGAAAATGTACTGAAAACTTGGAAATCAAAATAGTGTACACAAGCAAATGCAACAACAGACATACCACCAGTGAAAACATTACTGAAAATTGAAGGAGGGGGGTATTGAATAATTTCAGTTATCCTTTAATACTTGGAGGAGAGAATTTCTGAAACTCAACTAAAAGACCAGAACCCATATGTCAAAGCAAAAATCTCATGGGTAGAAGATTAGCAAGGAACAAGTGAACTCAGACATATTAGAGGTAGCTATATAGTCTTAAAGGAGAACAGAAGGAGGTGGCCATGGCCAGCCACACACACAGGCGCGCGTGCACACACACACACAGGCGCGCGCACATCCACCACACGCACATGCACACATACATTACAAAAGTAAGTCACACCCTTGTGATCCCCTTGTGTCATCCATTGCAATATATTTTCTTTAAATCTACCATGTAATAACTATTTTGGAAGGCACTTTTTTTTTTAAGATTTCATTTATTTATTTGACAGACGGAGATCACAAAGAAGCAGGCAGAAAGAGAGGAGGAAACAGGCTCCCTGCTGAGCAGAGAGCCCGATGCGGGGCTCTATCCCAAGACCCTGGGATCATGACCTGAGCTGAAGGCAGAGGCTTTAACCCACTGAGCCACCCAGGCGCCCCTTGGAAGGCACTTGAAGATCTGTAATACCCTCCTGATGTTAAAACTTTAATGGTTATTATTTTTCTTAAAGCTGTCAGGTTCCAAGCACCACTGAAGAGATTTCATTTTTAAACCCAAATTTAGGATTTTATGAAACAACAAAATTTTTACACTAACCAACACTTTCAGATAAATATAAGAGTACCAACATTTTATTTTGCAAATAAAAGGCCATAAAAATAATTGCCACTAACTATAATTATTTTTTTAATAAGGTAAATTTTAACAATGTCGCAAATGGCAGGATTTCATTTCTTTTGATGGCTGCATAGTATTCCATTGTATATATGTACCACATCTTCTCTCAGAGTAGCCCTGCTTTCATAAGCAGGGTGCTCACCAGGAACAAAAGCAATGACGTGGATGAACTAGAGGGTATTATGCTTAGCGAAATAAGCCAATCGTTGAAAGACAACTATCATATGATCTCCCTGATATGAGGAAGTGGAGATGCAACATGGGGGGGATAGGGCGTAGGAAAAGAATAAATGAAACAGGATGGGATCGGGAGGGAGACAAACCATAAGAGACTCTTAATGTCACAAAACAATCTGAGGGGGGCTGGGGGGAGGGAGGTAGGGAGAGGGTGGTGGGGTTATGGACATTGGGGATGGTATGTGCTATGGTGAGTGCTGTGAGGTGTGTAAACCTGGCAATTCACAGACCTGTACCCCAGGGGCTAATAATACATTATATGTTTATAAAAAAATTTAAAAATTATAAAAAAAAAAGAAAAAAAAAAGAAGAGTCCTTCTGGCCTTGTAACAAGCCTTAAAACGTAGTAGTCTCAAATACTATTGCTAGAAGGGGCCCAAGTTTAATTGGAATGCGGAACAATTTATCCTGCAAGGCATTGTTGAAAACAATAGAATAGACAGCCAGCAATTAGCTGAAGCCCAGAGCCAAGTATTTTACTAACAGAACAGGGAAATAGGTATTCAAGGGGAGTCACGCTGAAAGTGTCATCTCAAGGTGATTGTAAGTATGCCCAAAGCTATGCCCTCTGAAGAGTACGGGGAGAGATTGCAAACTGCAGGGGAGACAAAAGCCTCTGGTCTTCCAGGCTTGCCTCTGCTGGTGTGGAACCTCTTTGTGCTAAGAACTGGAGTGGTGACTGGAGTCCATTATCCTTGGTCTGCCATGCTTTTACCCTACAAGATGGGGAGGGGAGCTCCAGACTTCTAAGTCCTCTTGCCTCAAACGGAGTTCTACAACATAGAGCTGGGGAGAGGGATTAGAAATGCTGGCAGACTGTCCCTCCTGGGGAGATACTGTAGCCTACACTGGAAGCTTGGGAGAGAGGTAAACCCATGTTTTGAATGCAACTATCTGGAATGCAAGATCTGTTATGATGAACAGTTGGGGCAGAATAAAGGGAGTGCATCACGGCATAAGTGCCACAAACTCTGACTCTGGTAACCTCAGTTTAGTCAATTTTCTTAAATATGTGTTTCTCCATTTGCTATATACCCTTAGGACAATTTCCAGACTTAAAGGGTTAGGTTTTTAGGATAAGTTTCATCAGTTACTGTCGTTTCACTGAGGAGCCAGTCCACAGAGCAACTCCTGCTGCCATTTCAGAAGCTGATTATCAGTTTTTTAGTTGTTTTTTTTTCTTCTCATTGAGCTACAGACTGGTGAAAATTTGATAGTACCCCTGTATCAGTCTACAGACTAAAGGACCAAAGCCTAAACAAGTTATAGTGCGTTGTTCAAAATAAGATGACTCCCTAAAGAAAGCTCTAAATTAAGATTCTCATATTTGAGTGTGCAAGACAATCATCAGGAGAGATTTTTTTAAAGTTCAGAATCCAATCTCCAACTCAGAAATTTTGATGTATGAAATCTGGGGTAAGGCCAGAGAAATTATACTTTTGAAGAGTACCCTAGGAGTACTGTGCAGAATCTAATGTACAAATAAATTATCTGACCATCTGGGATATTTTTTAATAAGATTTTATTTTGGAATAATCAAAATTTAAAGCACAATTGCAATGACAGTATGGAGGATTCTCATACCCTCTTCACCCATCTTCCACTAATATTAATGTCTTACAAACCATGGTATGTTGTCAAATTTGAGAGATTCACATCAAATAATGTTATTAACTAAACTACAGATTTTCCTAGGATTTCATTAATTTCTCCCCTAATGTCCTTTTTCTGTTGCAGGATACTGCATTGCATTTAGCCTGGGATCTTCTTAAAATGCAAGTTCTGCATTTTATATCATGACACCTTTTATACTACTATGGTTAGTTATAAGTATACAGAACCTCCCCAAAGTTCTTTGAAATAAAGGGCTTTTTGTTCCCCATGAACCTCTAGGTAATTATACTTGGGGATATAAACAGCCTCTCTTCTTTAGAATATAAGCTAGAATGACAGCCTGGGTGGCTTTGCTCATCTCTTATTCTAAACTCAATTATAAGTAGTCGTCACATACTTTTTGAGCATCAGGATTATAAAGAGCTCTGGGAGGTCATCTAGAACAGCACTCTTGTTTCACAGAAAGCAAAAGCCCAGAGAAGGATGTGGCTTTGATCAAAGTCATATAACTATTAATCTCCAATCCAGTGTGATTCTTTTATCACTGTATCATCTCCAACACTCCCAATATTTTCAGACCTGGAGGATGCAAATGCCCCCTTTATATGCTGTTATTATCAACTATTTCAATGCAATAGAAAAATAAAAAAATATTACTGTGCCCTTAGTCTTACTAAAACTTAACTGTTCATTATATTCCCCCCTTTTAAGAAATTAATCAATACATCTCCACACAAATTGACCAATATATTTTTTACCAATGATTGAAAAGCAACTCAATGGAAGAAATACTGTCTTTTCAATATGTGGTGCTAGAACATTCCTACAGATGTCCTTAGTGAAAAAGAAAAAAAAAAAAAAAAGAAAGAATCTTGATCCAAACCTTACCACTTACTAAAAAATTAACTCAAAGTAAATTTTAGGCCTACACTAAAAGTGTACAGCCATAAAACTTTTAAAACAAGAGAACATCTTCAGGACTTAAGTCTTACTAAAATAGAGAATGACACCGAAAGCATTATCCATAAAAAGAAAAATATCAATAAGTTACAATTCATCAAAACTAAAAACTTTTGTTCAGTGAATCAACCTGTTAAGGGGATGAAAATATAAGCTACAGATGGAGAGGAATATTTGTAAATTAAATATTTATAAGACTCACAACTACAGTTCCAAAAATACAAAAACCCTCTCAAAACTCCATAGAACTAAAACAAACTATCCAATTAGGGAATGGTCAAAGACAGAGATACTTCACTGAAGAGGATATATGGATGGCAAATAAGCACATGAAAGGATGTTCAACATCACTAACCGTGGGAGGCAGATTGATGCCTTCTCCTCCAAAGATGTCCACATCTGATTTCCAGAAACTGAATATGTTACATTACATGGGAAAGGAGAATTAGGGTCACAGATGGAATTAAGCTTGCTCTTTAGCTAATCTTAAAATAGAGCAATTATCCTGAATTATCTGGGTGGGTTCAATGCAATCTCAAGAGTTCTTAAAGTAGAAACCCATGGCAGAAGAGGTCTGAATGATGTGATATGAGGAGGGCTCACTCCACTGTTGCTGGATCTGAACATATAGGACTGGGGCCAGGAGCCAAGAAATATGGAAGTTAGAAAAGGCAAGGAAGCAGATTCTCCTCTAGCACCTGTTCCAGAAGGAACAGGCGCTGTCAACACCTGTATTCAGCCCTGTGAGACCTGTGTTAGACTTGGATCTATGGAACTCTAAGATAATATATTTGTATTCCTTTTAGCCACCAAGTTTCTGGTCATTTGTTATAGCAGCAACAGAAAACTAATACACTATCATTTAGAGAAATGCAAAGTAAAAATATGATGAGCTATCACTACTCACTCATTAGAATAGCTAAACTTAAAAATAGTGACAATACCAAATACTTGGAAAGATGCAGAAAAACTATATCTTTCATACATTGTTGGGGAAATATAAAACAGTAGAGCCACATACTCGAAACAACAAAATTTTATAGAAATGGAAAACAAATTAGGTGGTTGCCAAATTAGAAGTGAGGGACCATAAGGGAAAGGGAGTGGACATGACTACAAAAACATAGTAGGGATATTTCATAGTGACAGAGCTTCTGGATCTTGACTGATGTGGTGGTTACACAAATCCACATGTGTGATAAAATAAAGATGGATGTCACCAAGCTCAAACTCCTGGTTTTGCTATTGTACTACAGTATGTAAGGTATAGTCATCAGGAGAAATTGAATGAAGGGTAAACAGGACATGTCTGTATTATCATAGTGCCTTCTTGTGAATCTGTATTAATAGCTAAAGAGCTGAAAAATAATTTCATGCAGATTTGAAGCTGCCATGTATCCCTCCCTCCCTGATCACATGTCCTTTCTTCCCTATCTCCCTTCACAGAAGTATCCTACAATTATTGTTCAGAATTTCCATTGTCTTTTAATTATTTTAATATCCATTAATACATTCTTTGAAAATAAAAAATATTGTTATGCATGTTCTAAAATTTTATGTAAACAATATACCATTAATCTTTGTGGACCTTGTTTCTGCTTTTGTTTTTGCTTGACTTTACATTGTTGAGAACTATTTATGTTAATACATCTCATAGAGTTATGAGTTATGTCTGCTGGACAGTGTAAGTGCTGGACACCAGTGATGGACACTGGTCCACTATATAAATATACCACCTTTTATTTGTACTTTCTTCTATTGATGGACATACAGAATTTTTTCCAGTACTAGACCATTATGAAACTAGGCCAAAATAAACACTTAAGTGCATATCATCTGGTGAACACATATGTTTCCATGATATATGCCTAGATATATGCCTCCCTTAGCATATGTACATTTTTAACTTCACTAAAATATGTCAAATTCCTTCCCCAGTTGGTTGTAACAATTTATTCTTCCGCATCATAGAAAATACTTGGTATTTTCAGACTTTAGTTTTTACCAAACTGATGAGTATGAAATGGAATTGTTTTTACAGAATTTTTGTTTTAGCACAATCATTATTTTACTTTATTGTTTGTGTTTTAATGTCTTGTTTAAGAAATCCTTTTCTGCCCAGTGGTCAGAAAGATATTCTCATACTTTTTCTTCTAAAAATATAAATTCTTTATTTTCCCTTCACTTTTAAAGCTATACTTCATCTGGGATTTAATCTGTATTTGGTGTGAGGAAGGGATTTTCTTATGTTCATGCCCCCCACACAAATAATTACTTTTCCATTTATTGGATCCTTTCTACACTATTTTGTAATATATGCTCAGTCATACTTGGGCTTATTTCTGAACTTGGCATATTTATTTATTGCTACCCCAACATCCCAAAGTCTTATTTACCATACCTTTATGGTAATTTTTGGTATGTGGTATGGCTAACGTCCCTAACTTCTTTACCATTGTATTGATTACTACTGACCTTCGGGGCTTCATATAGACTTTAGAATCAACTTGTCAAATTTCCCCAAACAAACAAAACCACCTCTGTGAGAGTTTTTATTAGAATTTATAAACTAATATGGGAAGAAATAAATCTTTACTATATTAAGTAATTCTACTGTAAGCATGGTCTATCTCTCAATTTACTTAGTTCTTTTTTGAATCTTAAATAAAAACTTTGTAATTTTATCTGTAAATGACTTCTTTTGTTAGATTTATTCCTACATGTTTCTATTTTTTGTTGATAGTTTCATGGTATCAGCTTCTAAACAGAACAGATTGCTTATTGATTGTATAGACAAACTTTATTTTATACCCAGCAATCTCTCTGAACTTTTGTATTATATCCACCAGGTTTTTGGTAAAGACTCTTTCCTATTTTGACAGTCCTATCTCAGTTAATGACAATTTCACTTTTTCTTCTTACCAGTTATTTTTTTACTCACCATGCTGGCTAGGACAAGTTAAATATAAAGAGAGGTAGAGGCCATTCTCCTTCTGTTTCAGATGTAAGTGAGTCATTTCTAATATAGGACTACTAGCTATAAATTTCCATTATTTTAAAATACTGAGTTTTTTCTTCCTCAAGCCTACATTACCCTGTTTACTAGTCTCTTGGAGCACCAGCTTTTGATTTTGTTCTATATTTTTATTAATATCTACTTCTTATTATTTCTTTTATTATACTTTGTTTGCTTTTTAAATCTTGACTTGGATGCTGAAATTATTAATATTTAACCTTGTTTTGTTCTCTAATACAGGCATTTACAGATGAAACCTTTTGTTTCAGCCTTAACTACCATTTTTTGCTTCCTATAAGTTTTGTTATGATTATTTTAGATAATATTACCATTCAGTTTTAAATATTTTTAAATTTCCTTTATGTTTTTTGCTTTGATTAATGATTTGTTTAGAATTATGTTTATTAATTTGAAAGTCTATATGGGATCTTTCTGGGTTTTTGCTTAAATTCTCAATTTCAGATATTATCTCTTTTCAGTTATCCCTGTTCCCACCTTCTAGAATGCCTACTAAATACTCACTTAATCTTCTTATTCTCTTTAACATGTATCTTAACTTCTCTTTCACATTTTGTTTCTCTTCAGCAAATTCTGATTGATATCGTCAAATTACATTGCAGTTGACTAATTCTCTCTTCTGCTGTTTCTAACTTATTGTTTAACCCATTTGATAAAATTTTTATTTCAATTACTATATTTTTCACTTCCAGAATTTCTATTTGGGTCTTTTTGCAAACCAACATTTTCTTATATTTATAATTTGGTTTTCATGTCTTAATCATTTTCAATATTCTTATTTTATACTCTATGTGACAATTCCATCATGTGAAAATATTAAATTCTAATCCTGCTCCTTGTTGTATTTTTTTTATAAAGATTTTTATTTATTTATTTATTTGACAGACAGAGATCACAAGTATGCAGAGAGGCAGGCAGAGAGAGAGGAGGAAGCAGGCTCCCCGCTTGAGCAGAGAGCCCAATGTGGGGCTGGATCCCAGGACCCTGAGATCATGACCTGAGCCGAAGGCAGAGGCTTTAACCCTCTGAGCCAACCAGGTGCTCCTCTTTATTGTATTTTATAACTCTTATTCATGCAGAATTTTTTCTTATACTTTATAAATTATGAGTTCATCTTTAGAAAGTAGTTATCCATAGGAAAACTGTAAAGCTTGATTTAATGACAATCTCCTTCCCAAAAAGTTTGTAACTGACTCTACCAGATGTCTCAGATCTATCAGTGGCCTGGGTTAATTTCTTTTGGTTTATTTCTCAAGTTGTGATTCTTTTCCACACTATACAAATAATACAGATTTAAATTCCAAATCCAAATGAGGTGCAAATCCACAGTGGTGTGGCTTTGAAGGAAACATTTATTTCTAAGACACAGCTTTCTTACCCCTCCTGTGTGGATGGTGGATCTTTTTCCTAGAGCTTTCCATTAAAAAGTCCTAACTTTGTGCCAAAGATTTCTGTTATAAACCATGGAGTCTCAGTTTTCATTTCACATCTCCAAAAGGTTGTTAAAACTCAAGCCCTTGATTTAGATAGACTAGTTACATACTCCCAAGGGCAGCCATGGCATCAGTTCACATGTTTAACCTTTAGGTTTTTAATTTCATCTTTATTTCTGACCCATGGTGATGCCCCTTTTTCCTTTCAAGATCAAACATATGTGGGGGCACCTGGGTAGCTCAGTGGGTTAAAGCCTCTGCCTTCAGCTCAGGTCATGATCTTAGGGTCCTGGGATCGAGCCCCGCATCAGGCTCTCTGCTCAGTGGAGAGCCTGCTTCCCTCTCTCTCTGCCTGCCTCTCTGCCTACTTGTGATCTCTGTCAAATAAATAAAATCTTAAAAAAAAAAAAGATCAAACATATGTGAAAGAGATTATTTTACCTAGTATTTCTTTTTTTTTCTTTCAAGATTTTACTAATTTATTTGACAGAGAGATCACAAGTAGGCAGAGAGAGAGAGAGAGAGAGGAGGAAGCAGGCTCTCTGCCGAGCAGAGAGCCCGATGCGGGACTAGATCCCAGGACTCTGGGATCATGACCTGAGCTGAAGGCAGAGGCTTAACCCACTGAGCCACCCAGGCGCCCTTACCTAGTATTTCTAAGCATTTGTACAATGCATGATATTAAGATTATCAGCCATGCTTCTAGAACTAAAGTAAAAAATAAGATCCTTTCTCTAGTGAAAATCAACTTAGAGCACAACTGACAAGACAAATCCTTTTTAGTTCCCATATCAGAAAACCATATATAATTAAGGTCCATACATAGTCCAAAGCTCCAATTACATAGAAACTTTACACAGTACTTCACATAGATCCAACAAAGTCTTTCCATTTTCTGGACTCTCACAAGCTCTTCCAATCACATTTTGCTAGAATCTTTAAGCACATATCACTTTCCATATAAATTTTCTCTGCTTACTATCAACAAATTTCACTGGCTTTTCTTACTTTTTTCTATTCATTCAAAACAGCTTTTCTAAGCACATGCTATATTCTAGACACTGGGGATGTTGCCCAAAACAAAACTAAACCCTGGACCCACAGAGTTTAACTCTTAGAGCAGGGAAAATAATAAAAATAACAAATTAATACATATATTTTAGGTTAGAATAAAAATAAATCCATTTTGACACACAAAAAGGCAATTTCACATAATTCCATCTAATAGAACATGACAGCTGGTGATAAGTGCTACAAAGAAGGCAGGTTAAATGAATAAAGGGTGATAGGGGTGGTGTGGGTGTGCTATTTTAGGGTGCACAGCCACAAAAGACTTTCTTAGAAAGTGCTATTTCAACAGAGATAGGAATGCAGTGAAGAAGTAAGTAGTAAGGTTATCTGGAGGAAGAATGTTCTAATAACAGGGATATGTATTGTGGAAAAGTTCTGAGGAAGGAGTGGGTATGGCATATTCAAGGGACAGCAAGGAGATCAGAGGGTCCTGAGTGGAGTGAGTAAATGTGGTGCAAGATGAGGACAGACAGGGGCGAGGGGTTGGCCCAAGAATGCCATGGCAGCCGCGGTAAAAACTGTCTCACTCTTTGTGAGATGGGAAGCCCTTGGAAACCTTGGACAGAGGAATGGCAAAACCTGACCTGTATTTTCAGTGGTATGGAGGCCAGTCTCCAAGGAGCAGGATGGACATAGGAAGCTTAGTTAGGAGGCTACTGCATTCTCCCAGTTGGGAGACCATGGTATCTTAGACTCTAGTGGTAGCAACGGAAATATGAGGAGACGCTGGATACTCACAATTCTTTCATGATTCTTCTTTCTTTTTATTTGTCTTTAATGTCTCATCCCTAATCCTCTGTCAAAAACATTGTGCCTGCCTGCTATCTGATTCCAACAAGAAACTTACAGATCATTTTAAGTTAAGCACCTCCAAAATCGACATTTACTTGTTCCACAACCTGATACATCTGCATCACCACTTATGTCTCTAATCACCCTCAAAACAATGGCACCATACCTGATCAAAGAGGAGCTGGCATTCACTATGCAAGAAGCCTCACCCAAGAATGAGCATGGGGCTCCAAAGGCCACCAGTGAGCTTCTGCCTCTTTCTGAAGTCTCTGATGGGTGGGCTGAGCCTGAGCCACATACAGGAAAGGGCCACTCATGGCCAGCTGTGTTGCAAGGAGGCTCCTCTGAGCAAGAAACTCCTAAATCCAACCCTGCAGCCAGAACCCTTCCTTAGAAGTTTCTCTACTTTGCAACTTCCCAAACAGGAAGTTGTCTAAGGGGGTTACAACCCTTTAGGGAGAAGCTGACCACAGCTTAATGGCATGTGAATGAAACTTCTGCAACTTCTGGCCACATTTCCCCCTCATACCCACACAGGGTTAGACGTGTTCTAGTATACATATAGGACAAAGTACAAAGTAACTAGCTGGGCACGGTCTTAACACCAGGTCACCATGGCACGACAGAAATTAATTTTTTTGTCTTTCAATGCAATGTGTCCATCAAAAGTAAAGCTTAAACATCTATAAAATATAGTCAGTCCAAGAGGGCAAGTAATGTCAAAATGATTCTTCAACATATCTTACATTAAAAAGGATCCTAAAATATAGCTTGCACACAATATGCTAAGGCAAGGATATGACATTAAAATGTTGCTAAAATTACTGCCCAGTTTCAAGAGTATAA
Source organism: Lutra lutra (assembly GCF_902655055.1). Classification (NCBI taxonomy): domain Eukaryota; kingdom Metazoa; phylum Chordata; class Mammalia; order Carnivora; family Mustelidae; genus Lutra; species Lutra lutra. The sequence continues at coordinate 90,995,825 of NC_062282.1, forward strand.
GCTATACCCATACACTTATGATTTAACTACACAGAGCCCACATAGGGTCACACGTAACAGTATTAAAATGAATATTCAAAACTTGTTTTCTGAAAAGGCACTTTGCAAAGATACAGTAGGTATGCTTTTTTCTGGGGAAAAAAAAATCCAAAACACCTTCATTTGGACTACAAAATGGAATAAGAAAGCAGAAATCAAAATGCATTCATCACCCTGGTTCTTCCCCTACTTATAAATAAAGCAGAAATTACATGTTTTGGTATTTGAGAAAATTGAACTAGATCCGAAATGATGATATTTAAGACTACCAAGACAGAAAATTATAGCTTGAATTCAATCTGCTATCAAAAGCATTTATGATGCCAGATAATATAAGAGAAATTTAAAATAACTATCAAAATGTCCAGTGATATAACCTTTCCTAGAATTTCATTGCTGAAAATCCTCTTCTGATAAAATTTCAAGGTTTCTTCCACTAATTCTATACTCTGACCCGACTATCTGAAAACCTACTTTTCCTGTAGATACTAACTTTACCACAAGACACAGTGATTCTTTGGAAAATTAGGCTCAACTCTCAGAGTTGTTCACAGGGTATCTGTGTTTAACTTACAAATTATTTTTCATTTTTCATAATTCTATGCAAATGATAAAACCACCACAGTACTGAAGGAAAAAACTTTGCTTTTTAAGTTTCAAAGTTCACTGCAGATAAAAGCACACTCTTCTGATGTGCTTAAGTCAGGTCCCCTTCCCTGGTCAATAAGGACTAGCATCTCTAGAAGCAGGGGAGGAAGTATCACCAGGAAGGCAATGGTCTGGATCTGGCTTGGCTCAAATAAGCAAAGATTGTACAGAAGTGACCTGGGTCCCTGGGGCCTTCTCAATCTAGCATCTTGCAGTGTTTTCAAATATTTAGATAAATGAGATTTCAAAGCTAAAAATGTATGTATAGAGAATATGACAGTAGCATACATTTTAAACAACAAAAAAAGTATGCTTTTCTCACTTAAAAACGAAACATCCTCTTTTCAAAAAATACCACTCCAGTTGAAAATCAACAATGACAATTTCAGAGCACAATTTATCTTTTTTTTTTTTTTTTTGGTCAAACATCAGCTACAGGCTCACACCAGCTCATTTAGTTAGATTATTTCTAATGATGTTTCAAAATAGCTGAAGTTGTACTAAAAGAGAAGAGCTTCTGAAATGTTTGATAAAGGAAAGACATAGGCTTTGGGGAGAGTTGAAAGAGCTTTGAATATATGGTGATAGAACGGCAGGGGGCTGGACTGGTAATAGGACATCTAGAAATGAAGGACGCTGCGGCATTCCATTTTTAAGTTTTAAGATTGTACTTCCAGGGGCGCCTGGGTGGCTCAGTGGGTTAAGCCGCTGCCTTCGGCTCAGGTCATGATCTCAGGGTCCTGGGATCGAGTCCCGCATCGGGCTCTCTGCTCGGCAGGGAGCCTGCTTCCCTCTCTCTCTCTCTGCCTGCCTCTCTGTCTACTTGTGATCTCTCTCTGTCAAATCAATAAATAAAATCTTTAAAAAAAAAAAATTAAAAAAAAAAAAAAAGATTGTACTTCCATGAAGGAGTGGAGAATTGGAGCAATATCTAAGAGCATAGGACCCAACTGGAAGAATAGGGGGTATATCCAACCCCTCTGAATTGCCCCTTCTCATCCTCATGGCCTCCCTCCATCAGTAAATTTTAAATCATGTGTACATCACTCCTAAACTCTATTTCATACCCCGTGCCACATTTCAGGGGCAAAGATATATGAATGAGAGTGGCATTTGCCTCCTACTCCTGGGAACTTGACTAGAGGGCTGAGTAGCCTAGCTCACACATTGGTGGATTAAGTCAATGCTTTGAAAGTTCAATAATCACTGGACTGTAAAGAAACAACTCACCAGCAAATGGGTCACTATGAGTTATGGACAGCAACTGAAAGATCAAAGGATATTAGTTTCCACTGCCAATTTATCGAAACTATTTAATAAGATGGCACACAGTTAACCAGAAAGTGCCCATGGTTCTGCTGAGAGCATCTGCTCTGCAGGTCTCAACCACTTAATTTTTAATCAGGGCTCCCACAGCACAGGCTCTTTGCACCTTACCCCAGAGATTCTGAGTAAATGCACTCTATTTTTAGATATTTTCCCTCTTGACACAGGGATCCACAAATATGAAAGAACAAGTCATCCCTCAGGCATGCTAGAGGTTGGTACTGTCTCTTCACTCTCACTCTGTGGTCTCTTTGCAAGCATTTAAAAAAGAACAATAGGCTGGAAATGTTTTCCTGCATTGGCCGTAAAGCGGGAATGTGTTAAAAGGATTTAGTCTGCTTTGCAATGTTAGATTAGCCATTTTTGGTAAATTGGAGGTACTTCAGCGTTCAGAGGCCACCTCAATTTTACCGTCAAGAGCTATCCTATGAGAAAGAAAGGCAAATCTCAGGTAGTGTTTTTTATTGAAAGCACTATTATTACCATTCTAGCAAAAGAATTGATGAAGAGAAAAGGCACCAGTATGTAAATTAATATTATTAACTTATCTTTACAGATGTTCAGAGAATACCACTCACCTGACACGCCTGGAATTAGTATTGAAGTCAAGCGTATTAAATCAAAAGGAGCCACATATATTGATGGTTTCCAAAATAATAATTCAGAATGGCCTTGTCAATATTTCAGAAACTCTAAGGCCCACAGTAATCTGTAATAATGAACAAAATAAAAAGGGACCTGACTCAATGATAATTATTCACAGACCTATGGGTGTATGAAAGGGCTAATTTAGCAAAGCTACCGACATACTATACCTTGAGAATCTTCCCTGCTTCTGAAAAGAATCATCAGTCAATCTTGATTCTTGAAAGAGTATGTCTTAGATAAAACTTTTTTCCCTATACCTTTCTAAAATTATTTTTTAGGTAGGCATGATAAGCAAACTGAGATGCCACCGAGATGCCCTAGTCATGCCCATTCATACATATGTCAGCATCCCCAGTTCCACAGAGAACACAACTGGAAATGTACTGGTCTCCAGATATTCAGTCAAAGATGCCGTCTTGTTCAGCCCAGCCCTGGGGTGCAGGTGAATCATTATTTATTCCAGTTTACACCTGAAGGAAGTGATTCCCAGAGAATCTGTGCTGTCAGAACTCATCTATCCTTCCAACTAAACCAAAAATAATTGTAATTAGTAACAACACATATGTTTTCTATTGTACTCTTCCATATACTCTTGCAATGATAACGTGATTGGGACTTCAAAGCCATCTAGTAATCCATGTACAGTATCATGTGTAAAATGATGGAGAATGCTTAAAGAGCAAGAAGCAGGAGGTACTTGTTAAAAATACAGAATATGTCATTGTGATATTTATACATAATCTGATTCAGCCAGCAATGAGATGTGCAGTCTCAGAAAAGTCATTTAATCTTGTTGACTCAGGCTCCTAATCTGTGAAATGGGAACATTAATGGTATCTACATTGGTGGGTCCCTGCAAAGATTAAATGAAGGGAAAAACAGATTACACCAGAAAACATATTTGAAGCCTTAATGCAATACCTGACATTTAGTAAATGCTCAATATTAAAGCTATTCATACACAGGAAAACATTCATTAGCAGCCATTGTCTTTCTCATAGAAAATCTACTAAAGGGCACCTGGGTGGCTTGGTCAGTTAAGTGTCTACCTTCAGCTCAGGTCATGATCCCAGGGTCCTGGGATCAAGCCACACATTGGGCTCCCTGTTCAGCAGGGAGCCTGCTTCTCCCTCTGCTGCTTATCTTGCTTGTGCTCTCTTTCTCTCTGTCAAATAAATAAAATAAAATATTTTTTAAAAAAGAAAATCTACTAAAAATAGCATGGTTTGAACACTTCCTCCAAGAAGAGGAATGCTACCTCAACTTAAGCTTTGTTCCTGAACTGTCTCATATTTGCCCTTTCTTATTTTTGCAAGTTTAGTAATCACCCCGCATGTCAGAACATGTCAACCAAGTTAGCTGAGATTAGAAAGAGCACACATATTTCAACCTTATCAGCAGTAACTCATGAGAACAACTTAGAAATGGCAAGGAATCCCTCCTGTATATGTGATGATAACTGTTCATGACTAATTTTCCATTTCCTGAAAAATTTTCCAGTATCTCAAGATATTGGCCTTTGGAGTCAATGAGAAGTAGGTTCAAATCCTAACTCTGATGCTTACTAGTTGTATGACATGAGCAACTCACTTTTCTATGAGCCTCCATTTCCTCATTTATAAATACTTATAATTACACTATAGGAAGTCATCATAAGGGTTAAGAATTAAGTTCATAATTAATAGCTCTTAATCAACATTATTATTATGGAGTTCCCAAAAGTAAGTTTACTTTTGGCTATGACATATTCCTAAGTCAAGATAATACAAATACAATGTATTTTCTGACTTCACCTCAGCAAAGTAGTCTATACAACATACTTTCCAAACTGGCCTCTGGAAGTAATTCCTCAAACATTGCTTCTGTACAACTTTTTACATCTGTCCAAACTGATGCTATCACTTTGAATTATAATCCTGATTTTTAACAAGCTCATTATCTGTCTAGACACATTCACCGTTAAAGAGAGAGCTCACGATTTTAGTATTAGATTTGGAATCTTATAATTTTAGTCGATAAAAATCAGAGCAATCTCTCCCTCACATTTTTACTGAGCCTAAGTTACATGAAATCCCCAGAAAGTTAACGCCACTAGATTCTACCGTCACTCTAGTTGGCCAAAGCATTACTCTCCATTCTAAACTATTGCCAGAACCAACTATACATGCAGAGTTCCAAAATCACATGGTCATCACACCCCAAGAATATTATTTCCAACACCACCATCACCTGTCCCGTTACTTCCACGGTTGAGGTATTTTTAAGATCATCTCATCAGAGGTGTGTAAAATCTTTAAAAGCAATATTTTCATTCCACTACTGGGTATTTATCGAAAGAATATAAAAACACTAATCTGAAAAGATATATGTACCCCTGTGTTTACTGCAGGATTATTTACAATAGCCAAATTATAGAAACAGTCCAAGTGTCCATCAATAGACGAATGGATAAAGAAGAGGTGGTAAATCTACACAATGGAGTATTTCTCAGCCATTAAAAAGAATGAAGCGTTGTTACTTGTAACAACACGGATGGAACTGGAGAGCATGATGCTAAACACAATAAGCCAGTTAGAGAAAGACAAATACTGTATGATTTCACACATACGTGCAAAATAAGAAACAAGACAAATGAACAAAGAAAAAAAGAGACAAACCAACAATAAACACAAACAAAAAAGAGGCTCCTAAGTGTAGAGAACAAACTGATGGTTACCAGCGGGGAGGTGGGTAGGGGGATGGGTGAAACAAGTGAAGGGGATTCAGAGAATACTTATCATGATGAGCACTGTGTATAGAATTGTTGAATTGCTCTACTGTACACCTAAGACTAATATAACACAATAATACGTATAACAGAATTAAAGAAAAAGTATACAATAAAAATTGTTAATGGGCATTCAAACACACACAAAAGAATTTTAAAAAACATGTATTTGAAGATTTAAGGGACAGATTAAAAAAATCAGAATTTACTTTATTTCATAAATGCTCACACTGTGACTTTATTTAAATTATAAAATCAGTAATCCTAAATACAAATGTCCCCAACCACCTGGAAATGTACTCTCAATTTGAATCTCGTGAATGTTTTAAAATAAATAAGTCAGATAAACTACATTTATTCAGACACAGATTACATGAAAAACTTTCTAGTAAACACATTAGAAAGTATAAACAAAACAAAACTGGCTCTCTCCTTAAGGAAATAATAATACATACCCATGATTAAGAGGATTAAAAAGCAACATATTTTGAATATGTGAACTGATACAATGTGGACAAGACAGAGATAACTAAGGGGGCAGATTGCTAAATAAGGAAAGTCCATACTGACAGAGACAGAAATGGGCTTTCTTCTTGGGGAACAAAACATACTGGGGTAGAAACAAAAAAAGTTGATTTTTAAATTGCTTAACAACAGTATAGAGTCTATAACTCAGACAGAAAAGATGGCCAAGGAAAACTGAGTTTAATCCTACATGTTATGTGAAGGCGCTGTAGAATTTTAAGGGGGAAAAATAATAAACATAGTATTCAGGAAAGATTCTTCCATTTCAAATCATTTCTACCTATTCTTAACTTTTCCTCACAAAATCTCTGTTGTTAAGGTGAAAGAGCTTTTGTTTTCTTTGTTATATGACAATTTCTGTGGCGTTCGCAATACTCAAACAATTCTGAGTGCTTCATGCAAGACAAAAAAAATTAGTATTAATTAAATTAATTAAATGAGTATTTTTAAAAAGTACAACCTGCATTCTTTGATGTATCTTTTAGTTTCTCTTGCTTCAAAATAAGTTCTTAGCATGCTCTGTGTCTGAAGGCATTTAGCACTTAGCTCCCTCATAAAATGACAAGGGACAGAAATAGACTGCGGCGATTTTGCATTACTTCTGTCACGTCCAGTGGCCTGGAGAGTGAGGCCACGCTAGAGAAAGCATTACTGCCAGCAAATGCTGAGAACGTTCAGCAGCTCCTGAGACAAAATGGGCATTTCTCTGTCGATATGGCCCCTCACCTCCACGCAGTGTCTTCAGCAATCCCAGCTGCACAGGAATGGGGGTTGCCAAATACAGACACAATCTGTCCCCTCTCCTAAAATGAGGTTGATTCTCATTAATTCTTAAGGAGTCACAGGCAAGCTGTTGGCAATTTGCTCAAGTGAAGAGCAAGCCATATTGAGTGGTTGCAACACTTCAGAACTCAGAGCGCAGCATAAACTGACATGTGCCCACAGCCCCAGCTTACCGGCAGTTTCTGAACCTATCTAATAATAGCTGGGACAAAGGGAAGAATGAAGTGTGTCACACACACCTCACTGGCCAGGCCAGGCTTTTGCAATGCTGAACTAACGGAAAAAGGGGGCTCTTAAGTAACTCATTCCGTCCTCGGCGCTGTCTTACAAAATAGTCAGCACAACAGCCTGTTCCCGCTGCCCACAGTGATGGCGGCCTCACTCTGCTTCCTACACCTGTCCAGGGCAGCGGCTAAAGCAATGCTGTGTGTATTCACACCTGCAGGAAATAGCACACTCTGTGGAATGAAGCATTCACACAATAAGAAAAATAAACAAAAAGACGTGAATGGACGATTCATAAAAGAACAAAAATGGAGGCATCTGCGCGGCTCAGCCCAGTAAATTCAGGTGGTGATTTCAGGGAGAGATGGAGCCCCACCTCACTCCACTCTGGGCATGGAGCCTAGTTAAGATTTCCTTCACTTGCCCTCCCTCCCCCCACCCCTACTCTCTCAGGCTCATACCTTCTAAAACAAAAAAGAACAAAAATGATTTCTCAAAAATATATGAGAAAAAGTTTGGCCTCTCTAATATAATAAGACCACAAAATGAAACAAAACAAAGAACCACTTTCCCATTAAAGTTGATCAATATTTTTTAAAAAGTTAAAGAAATACATACTCGTTGCTGGTGAATTTGCAATGATTTGGGGATGTTCATATACTAGTGGAGAGAGGAAATAATGTCACAAACTTGAGAAACAGTTCACCAACAGTTACATTTACATTCTGAAAGTATTCAAAAGGAAAATACTCATGTCCAGAAAGCTTACTAGCCCGTTCATATAGCAAAATAATTAAATGAAAATAAAATGAGGAAAAGCTTAATAAGAAATATGATCGTAAAAGGAGCAATGCTTCAGAAAACCACACAGGAAAACTGTGAAAATTCTATTTGTGAAAACCATGTCACCTTGGACTTCTATGGTTTCCAAATTTTTATTGTGAAATACTTCTTACATATAAAATAGTACATATAATGATTATCAATGCTGCATATAATTACAAGTGAAAAAATCAGACATGTGTACAATGTGATCACAACATATCTAAAAATTCCCTCCATATAAAATATGTCTAGAAGGAAATAATCTGAAGTCTTAATGGTAGTTATTCTCCAGTAGTGAATTAGTGAATTCACTAGTTAATTAGTGAATGGTAGTTATTCTCCAGTAGTGAATAGGTAATTTTTTCTTGTTTTTCCTACCCTCAAAACTTGAATTTCTACTAAGTATAATATAAATTCATCAAATTTACTATCTAACTTCAGATGCTAAATTGGAAAAATGTTAAAACCACCATATTCATCTGTTTATTTTTTCAACAAGTATTTATTGAGTTCTTCCTATGATCACAAAACACTATGTATCAAAAGAGAGATAAACGAATATGAGACATATTTTACACTCTCCAAAAGTTTGTAAGAAATATAGCCAGGTACTAGAAAAGTAAAATAGAAAAATACACTCATCATAAATTCAGTGGAGTGAATTCCTCAGGACACGGTGGCATTGCACAAGATGAAGAAGGAAGTAAATTTCATGGGATCTTGTCCCTCCTTATGTATCACTAATCCGGATGAAATTCTCCAATTAATAATTCCATGCTCCCAGGAGGAATCTGGACTCAAGGCAATCAGAAAATTTATCCAGACCACGGAAAGGAGCTTACCAGTAAGAATGCCTGCAAAGCTGCACTGTGTCCTTTTCTAATCTACTAGAGGTTATCTGTGAGTGATATTTTTATGATATTATATTTATAACCATAGGAAACTCTCATAAACTCCTGATCTTGGATATCGTCTTGACTACAAATTCCATCCATTCCAAAACTCCAGTCTATAAAACATTTTATGTGACAAGCATCTCAAAATTTTTCAAGGCAGTGGCTTCCATTTACAGACAGTTTAACTCAATTCAACACATTTATTAAGGTCTTCTAGGGATCAAGCACTAAACCACACCCTCTTTGCACACTATAAGTAAGAAAAGACCCCTCCCTTCAAACAGCTCATAAAGCAAAAAGAAAACCACAAAATACATAAATGATCACCTATAGTTTACCCATAGAGCTCTGAACTCTTTCTTTGCAATTGGATCCACTTTCTAGGATAAGCACTAAGGAAAGAGTAACTACTTTTACTTTGCAGATGAGCCTGGTCAAAAGTGAGTATGAAAGGGTAAGAAAGGTATCATATTAAAAGTAAAGTATAGTATTAAAAGTATGGTATTAAAAGGAAAGAAAGGTATAATCAGATAAATTTAGGAAACCTCTTCTGAAGATTCAATTATTAACAATGCACTTTTTTTTTTTTTAAGCATCAAATCTTTCATGAAAACAAACAAACAAAACCCAAAAACTGTTTGGGTACATTTAATCTTGTGCTCACCGCAGCGCCACCACCGTGACCACCTATTGAAAAACTAAACCATTTCTTATGCTGTATGTGTTAACGTTTTTTTGGAAAACTCACTGGAAAAATCTGATCTAAACCAACCACACATTTAACAGTGACAAACTGAGGCTCAAAAACACTTAGGAAGTTATTCACCAAAGTCATAGCTGTCGCTGTGGCAGAAACGGGACCAGAATCCAAAACTCAAAGTTATCACCATGCTAATCCTATGGCCTAGAATCACAAACACCCATAGGATTGACATATTTGGGGTACTGACTGACAAAACCAGCATAATTTTAGCCCAGAGTAGGGAAATACTATCAATACAGAGTTGGCAAGAAAATGGGAAGCTCTCAAGGGCCCAGAAGTCAACAATACAACTATTTCTATTTAAAATAGAAAAGTCTGGGCACCTGTGTGGCTCAGTCAATTAAGCATTTGCCTTTGGCTTGGGTGATGATCCCAGGGTCCTGGGATCAGTCCTGGGTCTGCTCAGGAGGGAATCTGTTTCTCCCTCTCCCACTGCCCCTCACCTTGCTCATGCTCATTTTCTCATGCTCTCTCTCAAATAAATAAAGAATAAAATCTTTAAAATAGAAAAGGCTTCATTCTCAATATTGAGGAGACACTAGCGACAATGGAGGAATGAGACTAGTTGCTCTCTCTGGTGGTCAGCTTCTCTGTCAGTCTGTTCAGGTGTCAAAGATAAGGACTTTATACGGAGGCAACTCTCTTCATACAAAGTTGATCATCCCAGAGGAAGGGATGAACAACAAAAATCAACAATAATAGAACCCTTCTCTGAAAACTATCTAACTTCACAATGAGTTCCTGAGGGGGCTGGTGTCCTCTACAGTGGAACTTTCATTACAAAAAAAGGACAGATTATCATCCACTGGGAGAGCTATAAGCACAGTCCTGCCTAAAGGAAAAGAGATGGACTTGATAAAATTTCAAAGTCATTGCCAACTTCTCAAGACAGGCTGAGTCAGAGGCCGGCCATTCTTTCTGTCTGCTATCAAGAGGCTCTGCTGCACTGTCTACTTCTTTGCCTCACCTTTTGATCGTTTTCTTGTTTACTGGCATCTCTGCCTATCCTATGGGGAAAAAATGGAATAAGTCTGGAAACAAGTTATTAGACTGAATTCTTTCCAAGAGAGATCTATTGTTTGTACATGGAATACAACAGAAGAAAATAAAATTGTAGCTAAAATATAATTTGAATTGCTTGTGCATTTTTATATCCCATTTCTCAATCAAATACATACAACCCTGAATGTTGGGATGGTACTGATGAAGCTACATGACCGAGGAGGTGCTCTAGTTAATGTTCCGAACTTAGATTTTCAGAACCAATTTTTCTACTCCAAATCAGAATTTGTGAACATTTGGCTTAATCCTTTTTCTCCCATGTACACTCCCCTAAGCCTCCCTTTAAAACTGACTGCTAAAAGGAAATGATTCTGAGAAGGCTTTTGAGGCGTTTCAATGTGTAACTAAATTGACTACCTTTCTATTTAATTTAACTCTATTTTAAAACAATATAAAGATAACTACAACACTAAAATCCCTTTCATTAAAATAAGTATATGTCTGATTTTGGCTTATCCAAATTAGCTCTGAAGGTTGTTAGGTTAATTTTACTCATCATGAAGACTTGAGTTTAGCACTTACAATCTAAAGATAATGCCACAGGTTTAAAGATTGTAATGATCTTTTAAAAATCAATTTGCATCGATCAAGCTTAAGTCTTCTTGTAGGCACAAGCAAAAAAGAAAAACTTCTTAAATTAAGTACATAATAAGAAATCGACAACTTCTTGAGCCCCATGTGTTCATGAAACAGATAAAAATGTTTCTGAAATTTGTTATTTCTTTTTTAAGATTTTATTTTTATTTATTCATTTGCCAGAGAGAGAGGGAGAGAGAGAACATACGCAAGGGGAGCAGTAGGCAGAAGGAGAAGCTGACTTCCCGCTGAGCAGGAAGCCTGATATGGGTCTCGATCCCAAGACCCCAGGATCATGACCTGAGCTGAAGGCAGATGCTTAACTGATTGAGCCACCCAGGCATCCCAATTTGTTATTCTTTTGAATTTTCCCCTACATCACATGTTCACCAGAAAAAGATAAAGTTCTCCCTATGTTCTCTTGGTGCTAATTATGTCCTATCACTAGGTGGGGGAAAGAACTTCAGTTCAATCTGTGTAATCCTGGCATAGACACTCCACCTGGTTCTCTAGACTCCTCACTCATCTCCCATCTTAGTGCGAGAAAGAAAGGGGGGACCTAGGTGTGCTAAGGCCCATGAGCTCTACCATCATTACCCACAAAGTTTATCACCACCTGAGTATAGCAACAACACCAGCTGCATGATGGGCCTGAAACAAAAAACACAAAAGAGCACAACTATAGAATGGGTTAGCTAACTACATCCGAGTTATCCTGCCTTTCAGACACTGGAAAGAACACCTGGTTTAATCATGAATTTAAATTATTTCTAAGTGGAGCTAAAAGAAACTGGACAAAAATCCAGGAAAGGGGCAGCACAGTGTAGAATGCAAGGACTTCTGGAAATCAGGGATTCCCCAAGGTCAAATCCTGACTCTCGCTGTAGAATCTCAAATCCTGACACTTACTTGCTATGGAACCTTGACCCATGACCTTTAGTTATGTAAAGTCAGGATCAAGGTAGCTCCTCACATGTGAAGTCTTTATTAAATGGTAGCTGCTATTATCGTTATTTTCTCAATGGAAGGGTCCCTGGACCCCTGGAAGCCACTCTTTATTTCCAATCCAGTATCCTGCAGAAAGACAAGGGTTTCCTTGCCCTGTGGTTTAATCTTGAAATATAATGATTTAACAAAAATATCGATGAGCCTAGGATCATCTCCAGCTTTCAGCAGAGTAGAATGCATTTAACATTAGAGAAACACAGAATCGCCTTTTAAAATGCACTAATATTGTGCACTTATTTTTTAACACTACTTCCTAGCTTTGTCGGATACACCTGAGAGAGTGTCCCTCCCACATGAAAGGGTATTTTCCATACTAACAGTGATAATGGGGGAGAAGGGTGGCACAGAGGAAAATCTCACCTCTCATCCTGAAAGATAACCCCGGGGAGAATGGAAAGTGGAGGGAAAAATTGGAGTTGAAGTCGACGTCAGACGTGCCTCGACTCTCTAATTTTCTGTACTCTATTACTTGTTATTTGTGCAAGGAAGAGAGACAGGCTGGATGGGGTGGAAAAAGAGCAGTAGAGGAGAAATCACTACAAATTATAAACAAAAACTTGGTCGTTGTGATTGACAGCTTCTCTTGGGACTTCCCGGGGGAGCCAATTAGCGCTGGTTGCTGGGGTGGGTTTGCTCACACAAACCTCTGTGCTAACACCCACCTGCGCTATGCCTACTTCAGTGAAGCCACACACCTTCTGTTAATAAAGTTTAGGACCAATCACCCCACAGAGAGAGTCCTGTTAAGTCTCTAAAGCAGATGTCTTGGGTAAGCGGCAGGGAAACACCTTTAACTTCTATTGCCTTACTGGAAATCAAGACACTAAAAAATGATCTGGCTCATTCTTTCTGCTCCTCTTTTCTTTCGCTCCTATCACCTGAGGCAACAGCAACCACACACTCCACAGAAGTGTTAATCCATGGCTCTGCCACCTGCTGAGCCTGACTGTTTTCAGAAGTGAGAGAAGTCATGTCACAAGCGCAGATTATAAATCCAGGCAGAAAACAAATGACAAGAATTAGTAATAACTCCAAAGTACTGTCTCCAGGAGCACTGGGAGACACAGTTTATGTGAGCCGTACAAAACAGTTAAAGCAGAGTTTAGCACCATCTGGGAAGCGGCCTGGCCAAATAGTTCCTGGAATAAAATTCTTTAGGGTGTTTCCACCTGCTTCGATAAACAGAGCTCAGGATGTTTTGTGAATCCGTTTACTATAACTTCACACAAACTCACACCGGTTCTGTGGTCTTGTCTCCCCATGAGTGATACCCATCCTCATGGAGGCATCTCTCCTTGTCTCCTACTATCCAACCATCAGGCAGCAAATTTTGACAAAACCTATTTGTTATGAGCAGAGCTCTGTATAAGAGACTCTAAAAAAGAGAAGAAAATGCCTCCAAGTCCTCGGCTTTGAAAAGCAAAAATGAACAAAATTAACCAACTGGGTGTTGCCCCATGTGAAAGATAATAAACTATAAAAAAAAATCTTTGGGGAGTTCTGAAAAGGAAACAAAGACATAAATGCAGGAAAGACTCCCCAGAGGAGATCAGATATGAATTTAATTTTTTAAAGGTGAAAATTGCATTGACAGGGATGGGTAAAAAATGGAAGCAAAGTTCTAGAAGTGAAAATGTACAAAATGTCAAGCCTTAAAAGATAGGACTAAAGATCTAAAAGATATTTAGACTCCCCTCAAGCTCAAATTCTCCTGAAAACAACCAAAGGGAAATCAAAGATAGATTTCTCTAAATTCTATATAGGCCAAATTCTTCCAGAGATGATTGTCTTCCTCTCCCTGGGACAATTCTGTCTGCTAATTTGACCTCAGCACAAAAGAAAATGATGGTACCTTAGCTAAAGAAATTTAAAAATGCTGGAATAAATTCTTTTCATCCCACCCCCATCCTCTCATATGGACACCAGCTTTCTCCATAAACAAATTAAAGTTGGAGAAGATAACCCAGACAAAATGATATCGAGAGAGACAGGCACTAAGTTCCTTTCAGGTTCATTAGGCAAATGGAACGGGATATCTCAGAAGGTGGAAGGTAAAGCTGGTTGTCAAATTCAGCAACATCAGGCAAAGTCTGTATCAACAAAAGCACATCAATCTTAGCTGAGCTTAAACTGGGGATGTGGATTATGTCTTCAGGATCTATTCTTCTCTGTACTGGGATACCTCTGACGTTGGAAGGACTTGGCAAAGTTAGTGAGGACCTGGACGCTCTGCTCACACCCCTCACTATAATTGTTTAAACTCTGTAGCTAACACTGTGATCCTTACTCAGAAAGGGGCCTTAAGAAGTCCTCATTCATTTATTCAAAAATTATTTTATCAAGTACGTGTTCAGTGCCAGGCATCACTGTACTAGACTCCAAGGATACAATGATGAAAATTACAGACGTGTTTCCCACTCTGTGCAGTTTATATTAAAGAGGAAAAATAGTTGGAAGGCAGAAATACACTTGATCCATTCAAAGAATAATGGGTGCATTGTATTCTGATCACCTCCTTTCCGCGCCCCCCCCCCCACTGGTGAGAGTGGTTGATGTTCCCACCCTAGGGGATGTGGGAATCAAATGAATGCATGATACCCAATACGGGATAGCTGAGATCCACAAGAGTTCATAAGGCACACTGACTCACAGCTCCCGGGTGGCCATTGCTTGCCATACAGGGCCACATGGAGCCTCATTCAGGAGTAGCATGAACAAGCAGAGGCTATGAGAGACAGGTTTCATAGTAACAGTGGGATGATGTGACCCCTCCTTGCCACAGGAGGATGTGACTGGCATGTTTGAATAGTTCCACAGGCTGGCAGGGCACTCAAGCCCACCACTCAAGGTGAAGCCGACACTGTGCTAGGTTCGTGTGATAAGAACTGTTTAGCTAGACTCTTTTATCCACAGTAGCATAATCGGGAAGGGAACTGGTGGGTAGGCGCAGCTTTACCACAGGTCGAGGCAGTACATATTGAACCTTATCACCCAGGTACACACAAGACAGTTCAAGGTCCAGCCCTGGGAGTACTAATGCTCCCTGAGAAAACCTCCCTGTTTTCTTCCACTCCTCCTTCCCTCAGATAGCAAAACAGTTCAGGCACACAATGAGTCCTGGGGGCCACCCATTTGTGTCTCGGGTCCAACTCTGCTCCTCAAAGAATGCTACCCTCGTTCTGGAAAGCCACGCCACTGGGACAGCCAGGGAGGACACAGGGCTTTTGGAAGCACTTTCTCTGACAGCAGTATTCAATGCAAGTTAGGAAAGTTAGTGAACATAACCGAAGTTAACGGAAGTTCAGAGAACGTTGGTCCCTCCTGAGAGAGCCAAGAGCATGACAGAGGCAGCCGCACACAGACCAGGGAGGATGGGCGCTTTGTCTAACGGGCTTGCTGAGAAGCAGCAGAAGGCAGGAAGTGGGAAGCTGAATGCAAGAGAAAGAACAGGCAGAGGTTTTAAGCATTGAGCAGCCTGTTGACACTCCTGCCTCAAACACAATGCTGACATCAGTCAATGTAATAGAAAGAGAAAAAAAAAGCTATTTAGAGACATTGCATCTCTTGCAAAGGGTGTGGTTTGCTTCCCCCACAGCAGGCTAACAGAAAACCTCAGGAAAGCATCTTCAAGAGACACAGAGAGTGGAATCAGAGTATTTTTTCAAAAGAATCTATAAGGAAGGCAATCCTGAAGTTCAAGAGTCTAGCAATCTACAAGTTTTGGAGAAGGAAAAGTCACTCCCAAAGAGCTGGTGTGCTCCTTATTTGCTCCCCTTTGTCCCTCTGTGCCCTCCAGTGCAGGCAGCCCTGCCGTTCCTCCATGGAAAGAGGACCACTGTGGGAGGGGACCTGACTGGCTCCAGACTTTGGAGTCCTCAACGGTCACTGCATCCACATCCGGCTGTCCAGGCTACGTACCTCAGTTCACCCAGTCCCACGTAGATACACGACCTAGCTCAATAAATGTAAAATGTTCACTTCTAAGAGAGTAGAAGGAAGGACTCTGAAGGTCACACTCATCTGTCTTCACACGGTTCTCCGTGAATCAGAAATAGAAGGTCAGTGGATACATTCACTCTTCCATTCCATGCTCAGCCAAAAATCATCACTGTGTCCTCCCAGGCTGCAGACCAAATGATAATGTCCCAACCACTTCCCTTTAGAACAGACTGAGAGGACTGAAGAAAAGCATAGGGTATTATTCATGAACCCTATGGCTTCCACCCAGACCACCCAGGGACTGCTTTACTCTTCCTGTGTCTCCTACCACCAGAAAGTTCTCAGCAGAAATGGCAGCTGAAGAACAGGACTCGACTGGGTGACAGAATGAAGCGCTCGGCAGAAAAGAATTAAGTAGTTAAGAAGTTCAAACTGGGGGCACCTGGGTGGCTCAGTGGGTTAAAGCCTCTGCCTTCAGCTCAGGTCATGGTCTCAGGGTCCTGGGATCGAGCCCCGCATCGGGCTCTCTGCTCAGCAGGGAGCCTGCTTCCCCCCTCTCTCTCTGCCTGCCTCTCTGCCTACTTGTGATCGCTCTCTCTCTCTCTCTCTGTTATATAAATAAATATTTTTTTAAAAGTTGAAACTGTATATACATTTTGATTGTAATTTCATCAGAAATTGGCCTGGGGGGGAAAGGACTGGGAAAAAAATATTTAAGAGTATATTAACAAAGAAAAGAAAGGAGACCTTTCTCAGGGCCCATTACTGTACCTACGAGGTTCTCCGAAGCGGTTGAAGTCAGGACAGAACCATTTTGTGTGCGCCCATACCTATGTGTATACCCTTCTGTATTTTCAAAGTTGTATTAGTGAGATTGGAGTAGATAAATAAAACATTTCAGGGCACCTGGGTAGCTCAGTTGGTTAAGCATCTGCCATCATTTCAGGTCATGATCTCGGGGTCCTGGGATGGAGTCATCAGGCTCCCTGCTCAGTGGGGTATCTGCTTCTCCCTCTACCCCTTCCCCTGGTTCATGATCTCTCTCTCTCACTCTTTCTCTCAAATAAATTTGTAAAACAAAAATTTCAAATATACATACACATAAAAGATCACAAGAACACTCCAAAACAATACGACACCATGGGAGCTATTTATTCTATGGGAAAAAGAACTTGAGCTGGAAGCAGACACACTCGGCTTAGTCTCTTATTAACTGTGTGCCCTGGGGCAAAACATTGACCCTTTGAGCTTCAGTATCCCCACCTATTAAAAAAAAAAAAAATGACAGCACCACCTACACTGGAGCATTACCTCTCATCAGGAGTTAAGTGTTAACTGTGAAAGTAACTTGCCTCCTACCGGCCCTCCCAAGTAGTCCGAAAGGTTCCTGTCCTTACCTTTTACACCACTTCTTTGTTCAAGCCAGAGATTCTATCCTCTCTTTTGATTCAAGGCTCTCTGCAGAGATTAGATTGTGGAAAGCTTAACAACTTGGAAAAAATGATCAGACAGCTGTTTCTAGATCTATGTTTGCAACTTTATTGCACCAAAGAAAACACTCTTCCTTTATCTGCAAAATCTGCTGTCTGTGGCAAGATTTATCAGGGCCCTTCAGGGCTTTCTGACAAAGTAAGGGCATCTCTCCTTCCTTCCCAGTTAAAAGGCAGGCTCTAGCAGATGTGTTGCTCTTGTCAGTGGTGTTTTTTTCCTCACTTACTGCCTAGCTTAAGGTTTTGCAAAGACAGAATCGTGCAAAGACAGAATTGTGCAAAACCAGAGGAAGAGAGGTTTGTCCAGCCTTGCACTTTGCAGACTATCCAGGCAGCAGGCAGAGAGCTGCTATGGCATCTGCCAGAATGAATGATCCAAGCGTACAGAGGTCGAGTCCTGCCCTGCCATCATCATCACGATCAAGGACATATAAAGGAAACTGCCAGATAACAGAAGGAAACAAACATTCTCAAAGCAAAAGTCTATCACCATGCACACAATAAAATCATAAAGTATGGCCAGGGGGATGGGTAAGAACAGGTACCTAACACCGTGTTCTCAGACACACATTATATTTGCTTACTTCTAGGAGTCATCAATGACTCAGAAGCTAGTCCTCTTGGTCTAGTAAAACCTCTCACACGGAGGAGGAGTAGGGGAGCCACTCCCACAAACAGCAGCAGCAGCCATACCACCCTGAGGTCTCTCCACAGACATAAATGGGAACCTCTTCACATGTGGTCTGGGGCCTCACAGCCTTAGTGACTTACAGAGCACTGTAGAAAGCATATGACTGGGAGGATGCTTGTAATGTGATCCCAAGTCTCCCAGACAACCCTGTTTCAGGGCAAACACTAGAAACCCCAGATCTAGTCCCAGCTCTTCCTCCAACTCCCCTATGAGAGAGGAGGCAAATCTTTAACCTGCCTTTTCTCCAAAACGAGAGAACTGTACTATAAATGTTTCTTAATCTGAGGTCTCAAATCCTGCCGAAATTTTATGACAAATTTTTTGTCTAACGTCTGATATTCATTTTTTTTTGAGAAAAGTTCCTTATCATTCATCAGATCCTCAATGAGGTCCAAAAATATACTAAGAACAATGAAACTAAATAACTCATAAGGTCCCTTCCAGATCCTGATTTTCAGGGCAAGTTTTTCTGATTATAAAAGCAATGTACACTCATTGCAGAAAATTAGAAAATGTAGCCAGAAAGAAAACCTTCCTTTAACTGGGTGAGCCAGAGATAACTAGTAATATCTACATAAATGTAAATATTTTATGTATTTCATATTTTTGATGGTATAGTCAATATTATGCTCTCCTACGTATTTGTCACACATTAACAATTCTTTGAAACCAACACCTCTAATAGTCAAATAATATTTCATCATAAGGTGGAAATTATGTTTTGTTTAATGATCCCCCTGTTACTGAACATTCATATTGATTCTACTGTTTTGCCATTATCAATAAGGCAACATTTTTTAATGAACATTCTTCAAATTTTGATCACATTTAGGCAATGGGGAACTATTAGAAGATTTTGAACACAGAAACAGCAGAACTGCTCTTTTTCTTATGACAGTGTAGGAAATGAACTGAAGTGGGAGAGACTAAAGGCTTGGTGATAAGGTAGAAAGTTATTATCTGAGAACCTGAACAAAGGAAGGGATAGTGACACAAGGTCCAGAAGTAGAACACAGCCAAAAGGAAATTACCATGAGTCAATGGTTCTGAGGAAGAGAGGAGAGTCTAAGACAAAGCTGAGATTTCTAGCCTTCATCTTTGGAAGATCAAGTATACCATATCCAAGAGAGGGAAGGAAGGCTGAGAAGCTGGTTTGGAGACAAAAATAAGCAGTCTTATCCCCAGAGGGTCACTGCAAGAATGATACCACACATGCAATTATTGAGCTACATGGTTTTTAAATTGTAACAAAACAGTTTTTTTAAAGTGACTGATTATTTATAACATAAACTAGAAAGTAGAAGCCAAGGGAACTCATTAGTATATAATTTCTTAGCTCTTGAACATCAGAATTCAAGTAATTAGGTATTAGTCGATAAACATAAAGTGTAGAAGCTGAACAGTGTGCTTCACTCAAACCAGAAAAATTTTTCATCATCGGAACTATATAACACAGATTATTTTTAAAGATTATACCATATTTTTTACCTTTATCACTTTTATTCTACTTTTCCTTTTTATGGGTTATTTTATTCAGTACTATTTGAGGTAAATGAGGTAAGTGCTAAGGGGAAACAAAAACAGAAATCAAGGTCACTAACACGCAAAATGCCACCACATGTCACGGGCCCGGAGCTCTATTTTCAGAAGAAGGTTACCTAGGATTCTAATTCAGGTAAGACTTTTTGAGCTTTCTCACAACATAGTGAAGCAATTAGAAATAACAAGTAGAAATTTTCTCAATGGGGCCTCCACTTATCATTCACAACCCCCCCACACACAATTCTGAAACAGTAACCCTGGACTTAAATTTGAAGTGTCATCTTCTATTTAAAGATTTACCATGTAAATATTGCTACATCATTTTTTATTAATGGAATAAATTCATTCTAAAAACTTCAGCTTACCTAGCAAGAACATCCATCTATTTCTCATAAGGTTCTTTGACAACCCCATTTTACTGATTTCAAGATACCAAACAGAATAGAGGATATGGATAGTGACCAAAGGGCAGGAGGCTGCTGATATAACTTCCATTTCAATATGAGGTTACTTTTTTTTTTTTTTTTCAATAGCTACCCTCTCTAATGTGATTAGTCTATTTACTGAAGGCATTTTTAATGTAGCAGATACTGGTACTAGGTGCTGCTGCTCTTAAGTTGAAGAGAAATGTAATTGATCACATTATTTCCTTGTAACTGGGAATTAAAGGAACAAAGAAACTAACCAGTTTCTTCTAACCTCTAATCCTCCAATTTCACTTTCTGATTCTTTTTTCACAGGCCCACACCAGGTGAGAGGAAGACTGACTACTTACATGAGAGTCAGAGAGGCATAATCCCCACAAAATAACAAGCCCTATAGAGTAATTTTGAAAGCCATTTAAAAGGCCAGGAGAAATGTTCTCATAACCCCCAGACGTGCCTGTGCTAACCTGGTTTTTAGAGAAGACAATGGGAAATATGATACAAAGAGCCTGATATGTCATTTCAAATGAAGCATGGCATTTAAATGGATTAAAATGGAGTTACACACTGCACTAGACTATCCTCTTACAAATAAAGAAAAAAGAACATGAAATAGTTTGAAAGAATGGCACACAGTATTAAGAACAGCAAAGTATCTCAAGACCATGATCTATGCCCTAATTGCAGGAGCAAATGAAACTTGAGGTAAACCCTGAGAAATACCATTTAGATAAGCCCAGGAGATGGAGAATGAGGAAACAGATCTGAGGGCAATGCCTGAGTATAAGGCATGAGGAAAAGCACAGAAGAATAAGTCTAAATGTTTCCCAACTCAGCGAGTAACAGCCCAGGGAGAAAGACCCCACAGGCCCTCAGGGTGCCAGGCGCCCCCTATAGGAGAAACTCTGACATTAATTTGCACTGGGATGTGGTCTAGAAAGGGACCATTGACCCTCTGCACGGAAGTCACCAGCAGAACAGTGCTCTGCAGATTTGCTAAAGAACTGACAAAACAGAAACCCGAAGCAGAAGCTGTCAAAGCCAGATGGCTGCTGGGGTGCAGAATTCTGGTGGCATACTGACAGAAGGCCCGGGAGATGCTAGGCTGAAGTGTTTCACCAATCCGTACACTTACTTGTTCACTGTTTATTCACTGAAGTTTGGGTTATGTTACAAAATTTCCTTAGGCAAATTCCTGCATAGGAAATGAACTACAATTTTTTAAACATGGCATTTCCTTCAAAGTCTGGAATTCTAGCTCCCTGGAAGAGGAGATTCCACAGATCTGCAGATCTTTTAGAATGGCGCGACTTCCTCACTCACCAAAGGAAAGTGCCAGCTGTGCAAGCTGAAGGAGCTTGATTCTTCTCCGCCCGGCTGCTAATTAAGTGTGTAACAGGCAATTTACCACATACTATTAGAGATCCAAAGTAGAAAAAAAGAGGTGAGAATTCAGAATATGGATTTGTGTCAGTGAAACGAGAACCGCCGTCTGGTTGTCGAAGAAAATGGAACCTAAAATAAATAAATAACTGCTGTAAGCTTATAAATAATATAATTGCTAATTAAGGTCTTTTTTAAAATCATGATGCTTTTTGGAAGAAGAAAATATGTCATTCAACCTACTTAGAATACTCCTCCGCTAATTTTAGGTGTACCTTCTCAGAGATCCTTCTGTGAGAACTGTGATGAACAGAGAAGCCATTCCCTATAACGTGGTTTGTATTTTTCTAACAGTTTCAACTACCTCAACACTGCCCTCTCACTGGTCTGCCATGACAAGCCCCTTTCTTCGTACTCCTGGGAATTTTATTAATATTTATTGAAGATAGACTATACTACAGACACGGGGCTTGATGCTAAAGACACAGTGGTAAAGAAGATAACCTCTACCCTTGGGAAAATGTTGAGGAAGATACACAAGAAGTAAATGAAGTTCTGGGTGATTACTGCAACATTAAGCATAACAAAAGGGTATGTAAGGCCTTCAGAGGGGTGGGATCAAGAAAGGAATCTATTGGGGCGCCTGGGTGGCTCAGTGGGTTAAGCCTCTGCCTTCAGCTCAAGTCATGATCCCAGGGTTCTGGGATCGAGCCCCGCATCAGGCTCTCTGCTCCGCAGGGAGCCTGCCTCCACCTCTCTCTCTGCCTGCCTCTCTGTCTACTTGTGATCTCTGTCTGTCAAATAAATAAATAAAATCTTAAAAAAAAAAAAAAGAAAGGAATCTATTCACAAGCAGTATCTTGGCAAAAGGGACAGTAAGGATCAGGCATATGGGAAAATGGAAAGATACTCAGTAGAGGCTCACCTACTCAAAGGCTTACAGAGAAAATGGTGCCCATGGAAAATGCATCATTTAAGACGGAAAGAATTCCAGAAAAGGTGAGCAAAGCACTGAACCCTTAGTGACTTTTCTTACTTATTTTTAAACTGAAGTATAGTTGACATATCATATTAGTTTCAGGTGTGCAACATAGTGATTTGATGACTATATACATTACGAAATGTTCATTACCCTAAGTGTCGTTGCCATCTATCACCATAGAAAGTTAGTACAATATTATTGACTATATTCCTTATGCTGTACTTTATATTCCTGTAGCTTATTTATTTTAAAACTAGAATATCTTAATCCTATGAATTATTTTTAAGTCATATTAAGAAATATGGGGCGCCTGGGTGGCTCAGTGGGTTAAGCCGCTGCCTTCGGCTCAGGTCATGATCCCAGGTCCTGGGTTCGAGCCCCGCATCAGGCTTTCTGCTCAGCGGGGAGCCTGCTTCCTCCTCTCTCTCTGCCTGCCTCTCTGCCTACTTGTGATTTCTGTCAAATAAATAAATAAAATCTTTTTAAAAAAAAAAGAAATTTAGAATTAATTCTGAGAGCAACAGAGAATCACTGAAGCATTTTAAAGATGAGAAATGACAAGAATAAACACTTTAGGTGCTATATGGAAAATGGGTAAGAAAAGGCCAGTCTGAAGACAAAGAGGTAAGTTAGAGCACTGCAATTTAAGAGACTATGGTCACCTGAACCAGAGTAGAGGCTGTCATCCTAGGGGAAGGCAGGTGTTTTCAAGACTAGTAGAATCCAAGCATCCTAATAATAAGTTCCATTTGGAGTAGAATAAAAGAGCAAGAGTAAAAGATGACTCCCAAATTACCACTGAGATAAAGAACACAGAGAGAGAAACATATTTGGGGGAAATGAGCTCTATTTAGGGCACACTGAATTTGAGACAACTTTGAAAAATTTAAGAACGGTGTCCATCAAATGACTGGGGGGAGAGAGAGAGACCTGACCTAGCCATGTAGAGATTGAATTATCAGAACACGGATGTTTCTTGATAACATTAGAAGAGATAAACATGTCCAATCTGAGCATATGAAAGGAGAAGAGATTTCTCTGATGATACTGGTTTCAGGGCTTTGTCTCTAGATCCATGTTACCTTAAAGGGGAGAGGTCTAATTCTCTTGCAATGTACCAGAATGATTATTTCATCCCGTTACCCAATTTTTAACTAGTAATGACTAGGAAAACCATGAAAGATGGTGGGTCAGGTGAATGATGGTGGGGGTGTAGAGGAATGAGAGGAAAGGAGAACGCAGGATGTTCAATATTTGTTCTGGAAAATAAGGATGACACTATCACTGGTGGGATTTCTAGGCAAATGAGGAGCAAGTTAAGTCTGTGACCATCACTTTCATGAGAATAAGAAGTACCTGCTTTTTAATGACTCCACAACCTCAGGAATAAGCAACCTGGGAAAGACCATGTACGCTTCGTGGGCTATTGCAGTTCTCACCTTTGCAGCATTCTCACTTGGGAAGTTTTTAAAAGTGCAAGCATCTAGATATCCCTTAGACTCCTGTTATTCAAATGATGACCAAATACCATCATGATTAGGGTCCCATGGGAGTTTGTTAGTAATCGTCTCAGACACCATACCAGACCAGGAACCCCAATCTGTATTTATAGAAGATTCTCCAAGAGGTTTATCTGCACATTAAAGTTGGAAACACACTGCCTCACATTCACTTGAAAGTCTTCTTAAAACACAGACTGCTAAATCAGGGGTGGGGCTTATAAATCTGCATTTCTATCAAGTTCCCAAGTACTGCTCCTGCAGATCTAAGACCATATTTTGTGAACTTCTGCCCCACACCAATTAGATCAGAATCTCCCTAGGTGGAATCCAGGCATCAGTATATTTTAAATCTCTCTAAATTATTCTAATTTGCAGCCAAGGTTGAGAACTGCTGGTAAAGATATTTTTTTCTGCTCCTGATTATATAAATAAGGAAATGAACATGAGAAACAACTATCTTCTCAACAGTGTCTTAAACTCATTACTAAAATGTTCTTGAACGTAAGAAGAATTTTGATTAATCAAAGCAGAAAGAAAAATGCTGCTTCATCCTTAGTGACTCATTTCCAGAGACATGTTTGGTTGGGAAAAAAGGTCACCGTAAGTAATCATTATTTTAATCATCACAGATGCCATCAACTCAATCTATCAACTTCCTTTTCTCGTGACTCTTACTCAGTTGGGTATTGACACTTTGAAGGCCACAATATGTTTTTTAACAATTACATTTTTTTTTAAAGATTTTATTTATTTATTTGAGAGAGAGAGAGATCACAAGTAGACAGAGAGGCAGGCAGAGAGAGGGGAAGGGAAGCAGGCTCCCTGCTGAGCAGAGAGCCCAATGCGGGACTCGATCCCAGGACCCCGAGATCATGACCCGAGCTGAAGGCAGCGGCTTAACCCACTGAGCCACCCAGGTGCCCAAACAATTACATTTTTTAACAGAAGCAATACTGAGTAAGTCCCTGTTCTCCAATCAGCCTGCAAAACCAATTCTTGCCCTCCTGTTTGCTTTTGGTTTATTTTTACCTTCTTTCTCTAGGTATTAAAAGTGAGACTTTAGATTATTGATTTGAGTAATTTCCTCTTTTCTATTAGAAGCATCTAGTACTATAAATTACCCTCTCAGGACTGCTTTAGCTGTGCCCCACAAATTATATGTTGCATTTTACTTTTATTCAGTGCGATGTGTTGTTGTTTTTTTATTTACCCTGAGACTTCCTCTGAAACCCATGAATTATTTAAAACATGCTGTTTAATTTACAAGTGTTTAGAAATTTTCCTATTTTCCTTCTGTGATTGAGTTCTAACTTAATTCCATTATGGTGAAAGAACCACATTTATCTGATTTCAATTATTTTATTTAAAGATTTTATTTATTGGGGCACCTGGGTGGCTCAGTGGGTTAAAGCCTCTGCCTTTGGCTCAGGTGATAATCTCAGGGTCCTGGGATCAAGCCCCGAATCCGGCTCTCTGCTCAGCAGGGAGCCTGCTTCCCCTCTCTCTCTGCCTGCCTCTGCCTACTTGTGATCTCTCTCTGTCTCTGTGTCAAATAAATAAATAAAATCTTTAAAAAAAAAGATTTTATTTATTTATTTATTTGAGAGAGAGAGAGAGAGCATGTGTGAATGCACAAGCTTGGGGAGAGGGGAGGCAGAGGGAGAGGGAGAAGCAGACTCCCCTTTAGCCCCATGCGGGCTAGATCCCAGGACTCTGAGATCATGACCTAAGCTGAAATCAGACGCTTCACCACCTGAGCCACCCAGGCACCCCTGATTAGAATTATTTCAAACTGAAGTTTTTTTAATGTCTTCAAATATGATCTATATTGGTATAATTTCTGTACAAGCTTGAACAAATGTGTTTTTTGTTGTTGTTGAGTGGAATACGTTCTCAATGTTGATAGATCCTGTTGGGTGAGGACAATGTTGACTTCTTCCATAGACTTGATTTTCTAGCTAAGCTATTCTATTCATTATTTAGAGAAAGGTGTTGATGCCTACAACTATAATAGTGAATTTACCAATTTTTTTCAGTTCTATCGATTTTTGCTTCTGTATTTTCAACTGTCATTTGTTTCATCCATATTTAAGAAGGCTATCTCTTCTTGCTGAACTAACCCTTTTACCATTACATAATGACCCCATGTGTCTCTCTCTGGTTATTGTAGTTTGCCAGCAAGGGAAAGGAGCACAGGGAGAATCAGACTTCCAGCTGAGTGGAAAGCCCAACATGGGGCCAATCCCAGGACCCTGAGATCATGATCTGAGCTGAATGCAGATAGTTAGCTGACTGAGCCACCCAGGTGCCCTGGCTCCAGTCTACAGTATGAGGAATGAACTCATGAATATGAGGAGAAGGTATATACCTTTGAGAAAAGAAATTATCTGAAAACATTACCAACTCACTAAGAATGTCTAAAGTACAGTAAGAGGGTGAAAAAGGTTTCAAGAAACAAGTCAGGACCAAGTGCAAAAAAAATTCTAGATATAATCTGAGGCAAGAAGAACTATACTTCATGACCTCAGGCTCACATGACCAAATGTCAGAGCCTACTGGAACTCTCAGCTCCCAAGGCCAGAGAGTAGGATGCAACATGGGCCTAGGAAGTTATTTAACCCCTCTTTACTAAATAACAGTTTGTAAGAACTGTATAAGCTGATAAATATAAATTATAACAGTGCCTGGCTCACAAGAAGGACTCTAGAATTGTTAATTATTAATATTATTTACTAAAAATATGTATATTACCTAAAATGAGAATATCCTGGGATAAAAGAAATCTATCCAGCACTTTTTTATTTTTTTATATATATTTTGTATATATTTTAGATTTTATTAATATAAATACATACTGTTTTATTTTTATTTTTAAGATTTTATTTATCTGAGAGAGAGAGCATGAGCAGGGGGGAAGGGCAGAGGGAGAGGAAGAAGCAGACTCCCCACTGATCAGGGAGCGCCACACAGGGCTCAATCCTAGGACCCTGAGATCATAATCTGAGCCAAATAGAGACACAACAGACTGAACCACCCAGGTGCCCCCATCCAGTATGTTCTTAAGCCACAATTCTCCAAGGCTTGGAGGTCAGTGTTGAAGAGGAGGACATGGGGTCATCAACACATGGGGAATACACTTTGTTACGAAGATTTTTAACCATTTCAGGCAGCTGCTTAAGTTCAAAAGCAGTAATGTTAATGTAGTTTAGAAAGAAATCCTGGAAAAGAAATACATACCAGGGAGGGAGGAACTAAGTCTCTCCCCACTCACTCTATTCTTGTTTTAGGAGACTTCCACCTGCCTACTAGGTACTAATCTTCCCCAAACATACTACATGGTAGGTCAAAATCAAGTCCACTATCAAACTTCCTGTCTTTCTAGTTGAACCCTGCTCTTCATACACATTTCCTTATTGCAGTGTTTCCTTAGTGAACCATTAACTTCCAAGGAAACTAAGACAGAAATTGCAATCTTCCTTTATTCACCATTCCTAAAAAGTCATTACACTTACTGATTCTCTATCCCAAAATACTTCAACTTTATTCCTTCTGCCTCTCTCCACTGTCATTCCTGTAGTACAGCTATCATCTCCCTTTAGCACATGTGGTTTCTACTGCCTGGAATGTCTTCTCCCTCTTTCTTTTCTATCCCGTTTGGCAAACTCCTACTCCTTCTTGAAAACCAAGTTGAATAATGGCTCTTTTTCCATTTTTCCTAGTAAGTCTAAATTCTATGATCCATTATAGTTCTTTTTTATTATCTCTATCTTCCCCCACTAGGCCATAAGTTCCTCAAGGGTAGGGTCATGCATTATTCATCCTTAGAGCTGTAGGGCTCTTAAAGAAGGTGGACAAAGAATTCAAAGAGACCTGAATTTGAACTTTAAGCTTTGTCATTTCCCACCTGTGTGATCTTGAATAGTTCACTTTATGTCTGGTCAACTGATTGAACTGAGAAAAAATTAAGTTTGCAGAGATACTGATCCTGCCAACCTTCGGGATACAATGGATCATGAAATCATGAAAAGCTTTAAAGTACTAGTCTATGATTAAGCTCAAGTGCCCTTCAAATATGAATATCATTTCTATGTGTGTTAAGACCAGAAAAGTTGTGGAAGTACTAATTACTTAACTGACCAGTTTGTACATATATAAATTATTAACAATAATACCTAATTCAGAGGATTGGTGGAAGGATTTATATACTTTAAAGGACTCCCAACTAGCACAAATTCTGGGACATGGTTGGTACTCAACAGATGTTGGTCTTACTCTTTTTCTTTTTTTCTATTTAAAGCCTTTTCTCCACCTTTTGTTTTCTTCTTGCTCTTCCTTTTCTTCTAAATATTCTTCAGTTATGTTTGTATTTCTGCTTATTCTCTTTTCTGCTTCTTTTCTTTACCCAAGCTTATTCTTCCCCTATATCCTTATTTTATCCTCGGACTCCAGAACACACATTTCAGATCAGTGGCTTCCTCCATTCACTATGCATGCACACCAACATCACACCATCACTCCCAAGTATCTCAACTTTGAATGCTGAGGAAATGTTACCCAGATTTAGCCTAAATGACAAAAACAAACAAACAAACAAACAAATAAACAACAAAACTATGAGAGTTAGAAGAATTTATCTTCAAGGAGAATAAATTTCATTCATGATGGTTCTCACACAACCAAAACATAAGCAAAACAAGGAAATAATACAAAAATTAAAAGATTATACTGCAAAAGAAATAATTTCGTTTCAAATAATATTCTTCCCATATGAAATAAAGAAATCATTGTCATTCTTAATCTAAATAGCTTGAAATTTATGTGACATAGCAATGAACATTTTAGAAGAAAGATGTAAATACGTATTTCCCAAAATGAGTCCTGAAACATTAACCACCCAAGATGATGCAGGGAAAAAAATGACTGCAAAGTATAAAACACCTGTGATATGCTGCTTTTGATTTGTTTCACCAAAGGAGACCAAAGATTGCATTTCCATGTTACAGGTATAAAATCCTAAGGTTACTTGTTTAATTTGATCTAATGGAGCCTCTAGGGTTTTCGGGGGCCATGGGACCATTCTATTTCTTTAAGTTAGCCTCCTGGAAATCATGATGATCTCTGGTTTAGAAACCAGATGGAGCCAATGATCACAAAAAAATGTGTCTTTTCAATTCATTCATCACTGAATCACTATAGAAAATCTATTATGTGCCATGCCCTGAGATAATGTGACATCAGTGAACAAATAAAAATCCCTGCCCTCAGGGAGGTCACATGCTAGTGGTCTAGAGGAAGACGACACATATTAATAATAAATATTATGTTAGGCTTGAAGGTGGAAAGGGTTGTGAAGAATAAATAATGCAGTGAAATCAGGTTTGCAATTTTTAGTAAAAGAGTTAGGATAGGCCTCTAAGAGAGAGGAAAATTTGTTCAGAGACTTGAAGGAGATGGCAGACTGAGCCACTGGATATCCTGAGGAGAAAACTACCCAAACAGACTTACAACCGTAAAAATGCCCTTGAATGAGAAAATACCTGGCATGTTTTATTATCATCAGTGAGGCTGATATGGCTGGGTAGATTAAGAGACTCTAGTGGTAGGAAGAAATTGAGGTGGAGATTATATACAATATTCTGGCTGAATTGTGTCCCTCCAAAACTCCTATGTTGAAGCCTTCTCTAATTTCCAGGACCTTTAAATGTGACTGTATTTGGAGATGCGTTCTTTAAAAGGTAATTTTTTTCTTTTTTTCAATTATATTCAGTTAGCTACTGTATAGTAGTACATCATTAGTTCTTGATGTAGTGTTCAATGATTCATTTGTTGTATATAATACCCAGTGCTCATCACAACACATGCCCTCCTTAATACCCAGCACCCTGTTACCACATCTCCCAACCCCTTTCCCTCTAAAACCTTCAGTCTCTTTCCCAAGGTCCACAGTCTCTCATGGTTCATCTCCCTCTCTGATTTCTCCCCCTTCAGACTTCCCTCCCTTCCCCTATGGTCCTCTGTGTTATTGCTTATGTTCCACATATGAATGAAAACATATGATGTCTTTCTCTGCTTGACTTACTTCACTTAGCATAATCCCCTCCAGTTCCACCCATGTCGATGCAAATGGTGGGTATTCATCCTTTCTGATGGCTTTCTGATAATATTCCATTGTATATAATGGAGCTGTAGTATGGGACCTAATCTTATTGGTATCCTTGTTAAGAGGAGGAAGTTACAATGCAAAGACCAGAGCAATAACCATGTGAAGAACAGTGAGAAGGTAGGCATCTGCACACCAAGAAGAGAGGCCATCAGAAGAAACCAAACCTGCCCACACCTTGATCCTGGACTTCCAGCCTCTAAAGTGTCTGTGGTTTAAGCCACATAGTCTGTGGTATTCTGTTATGGCAGCCCATCCTTCCTAACCTCCCAAGACCAAGCCAAGTAAATCCAAGACTATGATCACTTACTTATTTATTTTAAGTCTCCAAAGAACTAGGAACAGAAAGAAACAAAATCAACTAAATTCCAGAAAAGAAGAAATACTTCCTAGCAAAAAAGAAACCCACCACTGCTTCCATCCTTGGTTTAATGGGAAGAAGAACAAATCTGCTATGACTGGGCTAAGGAGAAAGCAGCTGAACTCGTCAAAATGTTCAACATTACATGTGGGCTGGTGGGAAGGACAAGAGCTTACAGAAGCTCATTCACAGAGGAGGCTACAGCCCTGACCCAGGGACACATAGGACTTCTCTCAAAGAAAGGCACAAGTCTCTGAAGGCTGAGGATGGGGGAAGACAGGGGAGCAAATGACTCCTTCATTAACCTTTATTATCTCCTCATTCTCCTTTTAGTAACTGCTGAGTCTGTAGTGATGTCACCTTTGTCATTCCTGATACAGGTAATTTGAGGTGCCTATTTTTTTTTTTCCTGATCTATCCTGGCTAGAAGTATATCAATATTATTGATCTTCTTAACCAATTTTTGGTTTCATCAATTTCCTCCATGTTTCTCTGCTTTCTATGCTAGTGATTTTTTTGCTCATTTGGGTTTCATTTGTTCTTTTAGTAGTTTCTTAAAGTAGAAGCTGGGGTCATAGATTTGAAACTTTTCTTCTTTTCTAATATAGGAATCTAGCCCCTTATATTTTTCCCCAAGTACAGATTCACAAGCATCCAACAAACTTTTATATGTTGTATGTACAATTCCAATTCATTCAAAAGACTTTTTACTTCCCCATCACATTTTTACTTTGGCCCATGGTGTGTTCTTATTGTACAGTTATCTCAACAAAGTTCCACAACTGGATAGCATAAAACAACAAAAAATTTATTTTCTCACAGTTCTGGAGGCCAAGAGTCCAAAACTAAGGAGCTGGCAGGACCACACTTCCTCTGAAGGCTCCAGGGAGATTCCATGTCTTGCCTCTTCTATCTTTTGGTGGCTTCTACCTATTTAACTCCTATTTAACTATTTAACTCCTCTATGTCTCTATCTTCACAGGACCTTCTCCTCTGTTCTGTGTGTTCCCTTCCTTTCTTTATAAGTTCACCTTTCATTGGGTTTAGACCCACATGGATAATCCAAGAGTATCTCATTCCTCAATATCTTGAACACTTAATTACATCTCCAAAGATCCTTTTACAGGTTCCAGGAGTTAAGACATGGACATACCATTTTGGTAGGCCAGGTCAACACACTACACATGGGTAATTCGGAAGTAGGCTCTTTAGTGTCAAGACATTTGGGATCCTTCCAAACATCCTTCTGTTATTGATTTTTCATTTCATTCCATCATGGTTAGAGAATATACATTGCAATACTCTTAAATGTACTGAGACTTAATTTTGTAGCCCCAACATATAATTTATCCTGGTAAATGTCTTGGATGAATTTGAAAAGAATGTATATTCTGTTATTGGAGTACTCTAAAAATGTCAATAGGTCAAGTGAATGATTGTGTTTTTCAATTTTTCCTACATCCTTACTGACATTCTACCTACTTATTTTGTCAATTAATGAGAGAGGGGTAGTGACATATCTGACTATGAGTAGTATGTACTATATCATCATGTTTCTAATATTATCTACATCTTGTGCCCACAGGTTCAATGGTATCTACACACATGGGTACCTACTCACATAGCCACCCTCTCTTCTATCAGGAGTCCTGCCCATATTTTGTTCTATTTTAGTTATATTTTTCTACAAATTTTGGTTGATATGGGGGAGATATTTGATTACACAAAAATTCCAACTTCAGTTTTTACTCATACTTTAAAATTCAAGATACACTTTTTTCTTATAAGTGTTACAAATTTATGTTCTTAGTTTCATGAGCTGTCTGCTCCTGATCATTTGATGTTATTCTGTATACAATCGAAGCCACTTACAAAGTTTTGTGAAAGGTACTAAGTGCTCTACTAGAAAGTTTTCAGTCTTAAATATTTAAATAGAAATGAGAAAACTGGTAACATGTTTTTCAAAGATCAGTTAGCAAATTCAAAAAGCAGATTATACTAATTACCATTACTGAGAAGTTACACATCATGAACTCAAATTTCTCTTTATGAGGCTTAATGTAGCTTAATGCTTTACCTCATGGGAGTTACAATATGGAAAGGAGACATAAAAGATTTGGGTTGATTGGTTTATAACACATCAGTGCCTGCAAAATGCACCACATCTCCCAGGATATCCGCACTGTCTGAATAATTCACCTCTGAGCTGTTGTTATATTTGAGGGAGGCAAATGAAGGCCCATGAGTGACTATCTATCAGTAGGAAAGAAGCAGGCCGAGACTGCATGAATTTCCCATGTATTGAGCAAAGCTTGCTACCAGAAAAAAAAAAAAATCTTTCTCATATTCAGCCAGTCAATATGGTAAATCATATTCAGCCAAATCAATATGGTAAAACTGCAGTTTGACATAGGAGACAAACTTCTGTTAAAACTGTCATACAAAAGTCCAGCATATCCCAGTTTGATTACCTGACCATTTTTTTTTAAGATTTTATTTATTTATTTGACAGAGAGAGATCACAAGTAGGCAGAGAGGCAGGCAGAGAGAGAGGGGGAAGCAGGCTCCCTGCTGAGCAGAGAGCCCAATGTGGGGCTCGATCCCAGGATCCTGGGATCATAACCTGAGCCGAAGGCAGAGGCTCAATCCACTGAGCCACCCAGGTGCCCCAGGACCTGATCATTCTCTAAGTATTTACTACTTACTCTGGTTCAAGTGCTATGCGAGGTAGTATAGGGAGGCATTACTATGACGATCATTTCATCTCTGAGAAATTAAACATCAGTTGGTGATAAAAATGAATAATGAATGACAAGCTTACCTGTCATGACACTATTATAATGCCTCTCAGGAATAGGGTTATCACCTGGGCAAGAGGTCACTGAGATAATCTCCTACCTAGGAAAGGAACTTTCAAGAACTGGCCCCTTTTAGGGACATTTTCTTTGGCCACCAGACTGTTCCCTATAGCAGATGATGTATGCAGGCCTTACCTATAATATTAAAGTCTGAATTAAGATACAAATGCATTATATGAGAAATAAATGTATCATTTTCTTTTGGCTGAATGTTTACAATGACTGGTGGTTTACTCTCGGATGGGCTCTGTCACAAAAAGGAGGTCTTAGTGGCGTTTCTCCAGGATAATCCAAGGCAACAGAACATCCTTTCCATCTGCACCATGGCTCTGGCACTGGCAGAGTCTAAGAAAAATCCTTCTTCTGGCTCCATACCAGACAGTTTTACCTGAAGACACTTCTCCACCATTAGGACATCCAGAGTTTTGAGAATCACTGACACTTCACTCACCTTTCTTCCCACATAGAAAGGGGGCAACAGTTCATGGCTTTTAATTTATCTTCGTGTTAGAAGCTTTCTTATCAGACACATACAGAATATGTAGTCGGCCAGTTTATCAAATAAATATACTGCAGTCAGGAACCTTTAAACGTAATACCTTAAACATTCTTCATGGGAATCATTTAAATGCACACAGTTAGCTACTACACTGATGTAGGGTCCAGACCTTTGCTTTATGTACAGATCATCTAGTTAGAGTTCTACATCTTATTAAGCATATCTATTATGCATCATCTACCACTTCCAATTTTGTCCTTGACAATAAAGCAAGAAAGTTAAAGATACTTGAAAAGCAACCTCACTTCAGAATCATTCTACAATTCTCTGTCATTCGTATTTTTTACAACCTTGGTGACTGGCTTACCCACAGCTAATTCAATAGCAATTTTTGCCTAGCAAAGGGACTAGCATTACATTTTAGTTTTCATATAAACATTTCTCTCTACTTGTATCTGCTACATTAGTTTACAGAATAACTTGTTAGATCATAGCAAGTACCACTGCCATCAACAGATTAGAGACTGGTGATAAACATACACACCACAAGGGGGATGTGAAATACACCGTTGTACAAAAGGTTAGCCTTCTAGAATGTCCTTGACATTAGCATGTAGACTTTATGGAGGAAAGAGAGAGCATGAGCTGACCCTCTTAGCTGATGAACAGGAGATGCGATACAAGAGATTCTGCTGTTACTTCTTAAGTGTGTGGCTTTTTGCCAAGGCATTATTATTTAGAAAAGAGAAAGTTAAAAAAGGGAACCTGCCTCAAGTTCCCCTCTACCACCCGAAAATTACCTTAATTAAAATACACAAATATAAACCAAAATTACAGGGAAGGAAACAGTCAATGCTGTCTAGAGTTTATGAAAAAGAAAATTAAGTTTCAAAAAATCAAAGGTGCAAAGGAACAGCAAGAGAGAAAGACTTCTATCCCATGGATTCTCTTGAAGAAAAAAAAGCTTATGTGAATCCAACACAGAGAATCCATGTGCCAGCTCCAGGGCACTTCTACCCAAGTTCCTAGACTAACATGGTGCCTCAACTTCTCAATGTCATCAACAGTGAGTTTCAATAAAAATGACCTTGAGATTTCTTTTCAGGTCCACTTGTATGGACCTGGACAAGTGAATGGCACTTATAAATACAGACCAGCAGACCACATGACTGACTCTGCATGTTTATAAAACTTTTAAAATGCAGTCACCAGATTCCAAGATTTGAAAAGCATTTTGAAATGTCTCATAGTGTACCTGTAAAGGGACAGACTGATTTCAGTCTTTCTGGCCAAATAAAGAGCTTTGAAGAAAGAGCTAGTGTCAATGAAGATATTTTGGTGGTACAACTTCAGGTAAACAAAAGAGCCCATTTAATATTTCACTTGCACATTCACTTCACCGTGAGTTTGGGCATGGCTACGATCAATCTGGGTTGTTGGCTACGATCAATCTGTGTCTCAACAACCCAGAAAATATGATAGTTCTTAAAAATGCGGTAAGGAACTATGTGAGACTACTAATGGGGTGCCTGGGTGGCTCAGTTGCTTAAGCATCTGCCTTTGGCTCAGGTCATGATCCCAGGGTCCTGGGATAGAGCCCTGCATCAGGCTCCCTGCTCAGCTGGGAGTCTGCTTCTCCCTCTGCCTCTGCCTGCTGCTCCCCCTACTGTGTGCTCATTCGCTCTCTTTCAAATAATTGTTTTTGAAAAATCAATTCATTAAAAAGATAAGAACTAGTAGAATTATTAGTCTGTTTGCACCACGACAAAGGTTATATATACACACCCTAGAAAGAGCTGTACAGTGGTAGATAGTTAAGTATATTTTCCAAAGATATCAACATTCTCAAATACCATTTATGATGATGAAACCAAGTCATAGCTCACTTTTCTTGTATTTGATCTCCAAAGATGTTCTTACTCTAGAAATATATAGATATTTGCTTACATAAAACAAAATATCATAAATAAAAACTTAGGTCACATGTGTGTCAGAACACCTGCCAATGATATCTTTGTAGAAACCAGAGCACGATATCTGTGGCCACTAAGTAATTTGTCCCTGATTTTTTTTTGAGACTTCAGTCTATTATACTGACTACCATTGTAACTATTTAACCAGGAAATGTTTGCCCTTATTTTTATTCATATACTTCATGGGCCATTTACTGTCAGCTATAAAATCATTTGAAAGGTAATTGACTTTACAGCTGAGAAAAATAAGAAGCCTCCTAAACAACCTCTGGATATTGACTTAGTGTCTTACAGGTAAGGATGAACTTAAATTGAATGTGAAATTGGGGAAAGGTGACTTTTTAACAAATACTTTTTTTAAAAAAAATAAATGAGGGGTGCCTGGGTGGCTCAGTGGGTTAAGCCTCTGCCTTTGGCTCAGGTCATGATCCCAAGGTTCTGGGATCGAGCCCCGCATTGGGCTCTCTGCTCAGCAGGGAGCCTGTTTCACCCCCTCCCACCTCTCTCTGCCTGCCTCTCTGCCTACTTGTGATTTCTGTCAAATAAATAAATAAAATCTTTAAAAAA
Organism: Lutra lutra; assembly: GCF_902655055.1. NCBI lineage: Eukaryota > Metazoa > Chordata > Mammalia > Carnivora > Mustelidae > Lutra > Lutra lutra. The sequence continues at coordinate 91,032,288 of NC_062282.1, forward strand.
ATAAAACTAAATAAATAAATAAATAAATAAATGAAAAGAGTAGCTTGCAGATGATCAGCTTCCCCCATCCTTAATAATCAGCCTAGCTTCAGAGGGATGAAAAGGCTAAAATGTCTGCCAAGTGTCCATAGTTCAAAAAATGATTACAAGTGTCAAAAGTGCCTTCAACCCAAACACTGACCATCACTGGCCTCCACTACGAGACAACTTTAGAAACTGCACAGGGCAGGATTAGGGAGGCTGAAGGTGCATGGGGATAAGACACCCTATCTCATAGTCATGCTTTCAACAAAGTAGGCTTTATTTTCCAAGAAATACAAAACATAATTACCTTTCTAAAGTCTTTTAATGTCCACTCTGTGTGCAAGGCACTGTTCTGGATACCATGAAGTAATGCAAGGATGATAAAGCCTAATTTAGTAGTCTCCAAGAACTTAAGGTCTAGAGGGACGATAAATACATGAATAATTTTAGTACAAAGCTTTTATTAAAAGGGCTACAAACAACAACAACAAAAATGCACCCTCAGCTCAATTATGCAGCTCATGTAGCTGCTGGCTGGGCTCAGGAGTGTTGAGAATGAACCTAGCCCATCCTGACACTCTGTGTAGGAGAGGCGCCCCCTTCAGGCCTGAGAGCACCAAGGGCAGCCTTTAGCACACATTTTGTGCAATGCGTATAAGTAGGCTTTCCCACTGTGGGAACTCTTCAAAGACAGGAACTGAAGTTCTTACTTACCCCCTATTCCAAGCACTTAGTTCAGTGCCTGGTACATAGGAGGCAATCAATAAATGTAGAATATAAAAATTAGTCAATTTAATTCCCTCAGTCTAGAATGGGCCACCAGTCCTCTCCTCCTTGTTCACTACACACATTCACATTTCTAAATATAAAAATTCTATCCAGCTCAAATGTCACTTCTTCCTTACAGAAGTATCTCATCTTGCTTCATTTTCCCACCCTACAGAAATTTTTATCCTTTCCCTGGAATGTTTCTATAATTCGTAACCCTCAAACTTTTTTAAAAAATTTTATTTATTTATTTGACAGAGTCCCTCAAACTTTTAAAATGGTTTCAAACGGTCCAATTCCTAAGTAAACTGTTGTCCATAGTCCTCATCTGCCAACCCCTCAGTATTCTGTGATTATTGCTGTTTGTGTACCTTTGTTTTCTGTGTAAGCTGCTAGCAGAAGATGTCTGACTCTATCATCCCATGTAGGATGCCTTCAGCATTCTAAGGGAGCATACATTTGTTGGTTTAATAAGAACTTATTCAGTATCAATAATGTGCCTGACCCTAAATAAAATTTTGATAAAATGAAGTTCTAGTTCTAGAAGAAACTGAAAGATTCCAATGGAACAGGAGTTTACTCCTTCAGTCTGTGTCCCTCTAACACTGGCCTGTGTTTCCTCAAAGACTATTGACACTTACGACATCCTGACACTAACTACTCCATGTATATGATTTCTCTCAAACTGCCAAGCACCATTTTCCTCTGATTAATCTTCTAGGATAATATCACAAATGATATATACTGATGACCCTTCATTTATATCTTACATGATATACTTAGAGTAAGAGGTTAAATGATCATTTACTCCATAATGGTTGACAACTTCTACCTCTGAAATCCAAAATTCTGCTACACATTTATGAGTTTTCGTCAATCCCTGGGGAGGAGATTCCTTGATTAAAATGCAAATAGGCTTTCTCCACTCCAAAAGTTTCAAGGTTCTTTATTTGGCCTCTCATATTGCAAACAAAACAAAAACAAAATGAAAACTGCATTAAATAAATGCACAGCTTTTAGCAACTTGCTGTACATGTAAGAAGGATTGGGCTAAAAACAGTTAACTGATAAAATAGATATAAGCAAAGAAGTGTTCTCACTGTAAGCAATCTTGTATGTAACTGGGTATGCCATTTCATAGACCAATCTCATGTACTCAGAGGTTTCAAAACCCAACACTCAGAAAAGTTTATTCTAAAAAATTTGAGTCATGCTGAGCCGTCTATAGCTAGTATTTTATGTTTTCATTTTGAAGTTTCTCACTTACAAGGAATCATTCCTATTTTCTCCAGAGAGCATAAAGCATTTTTGTTACTTTCAATCCCATGTCAAATTGATTTTATTCTTGACAGGATCACAATGGAATATGAGTATTTCACTGGAGTATTTCCTATTCACTAGATTATGTACCTTGTATTTCTGGGAATTCATTCTACAGAATTATCTCATAGATTGCTAATTTTCATAATAAACTAAAACTGCTGATTCACCTAAGAGAAAACACAGAAGCAACATGTATAATTAGACTTGAATCAACAGCTGCTATATCCACTAAAATCTTCCCCCGGTCTCACATTGAAGATACACACCATCACTCTGTTTCTGCAACTAAAAGAAGGTTGTTCTAAATGAAGACAATCTAAGAATCAGTCATCTTACTTTCATGTCTTTCAGCAGAGAGGTTTAACAAAAAATGTTTTAAAAATGTTTATAATGTTAAAATTTGTCAGTTACTGAAAATGCTGACTAAATTCAGTGTGCGTCAGAAACTTCTTGAAGACCCAAAGAAACATAAAAGAATACAAAGCCCAATAGAACTGCATGAACTGTGTCCATGGAAGCTCAAAACAAGCATGACATGCTGCCCTAACTGGAAAAAAAAAAATCTGGCATCAATTTCAGATGATTTGGGTGATCCTAGAAATCATTATAACCTCTCACCATCTGTCTCTGCTAATGTCTCCATTCCTAACTTCTGTTCTCTTTTTCTCATGACAGCCCCAAAGTACAAAGCCTGCTTTGAAGGTTATCAGTTCTTCCCCCAACCCTGTAGGGCAGACTTCCCTACTGCTAAAATAGCAATAAAAAATAACTCTTGCCTACCAATTACTGAGATGCTTATAGAATCTCCTATTGGACCATCCTCTAGTTAAATGTTTAAAACTCAAAATGCAAATTAACAGTAGGCAATGTAGCCATTATGACTACAGCATGACAAGAGAAGAAAGCTTCATGCGAGAATGCAAATTTTTGGAACTGTAATTAAATGTGTAGTTATTTTCATTTTACAGGAAATCTTATGGCCTGAAAAGGAAGAAGAAAACCCCATCTAAAATAGTGTTAGATTAGGGTTTCCACTCCGTTCAAAAAAAATGTCACCTTAGAGACACCACAATTTTGGTAGCACATCTTTTAATTTTATGTCACTGAATTGATTTTTCCTGAATTGTTAGACAAGGTGGATTAATGTACCAAAACTTACTGAGTTCTTTTGGGGAAAATGAATGGCACTTGGCATAGTAATTTACTAATGAAGAAGAAACATGTCCCCTGATATGCTTACAAATGACTATTGAATCACAAAGAGATCTGTATCTGCCCATTTCATATGTGTGAGTCAGAGAGTATCTATTTGTGGCTTTAGTAAAATACACTGCATACACACAAAATATATGCTTATTTCATAAGACGGTGGCCCAGGGTCAAACGGAGTGGAAAGAAGAAAAATTAAAACCAGGGGCACCTGGGTGGCTCAGTCAGTTGAGCATCTGACTCTTGATCTTGGCTAGGTCTTGACCTCAGGGTTGTGAGTTCAGGCTCTACACTGGATTCCATACTGAGTATAAAGCCTACTTTAAAAAACAAGAACAAAAAAGCAAGAGAAGGCCAAAAGCAGTAAGAATATAAAGGAAGGCACAAACCACCAGAGGAAATCATATGAGGAGCAGATAATTTTAAATCAGAACAGAATGGAGACAGAACCACATTCTGAAGATCTCAAGGAGACATAAAGTATGAGCAAGGAAGAGAAGAATTAATGATTGGTGAGTATTAAAAATGACACACTTAATAAGAAATGACTGTGGAAGAGCAGAGAAGGATTGATGGTTTATCAAAATGGAATAATCCATATTTGAAAAAAGCTATACATTCACTTGCAAAAACATACACGTAGAATGACTAATGGGAGAGTATGTAGAAACGAATAAAACAAAGGCATAACAGTTTATCAAAAATGTTATTTCCATCAATGTATGCATGGTTACAAAACAAAAAGCACAGACTAATAACACGAATAGAAAAATAGTAAGTGCTGTAACTTAAGGAAAGAGGCCTGCATGTTTTCTAAAGAACAAAATGTTCTGCACTATCTTCAAGGAATATGAGGGAGAATCAGAAATTGTTAGGATCCTGTTGCTGGGTCTCCTGTTGGTCCAAAGAGCATCATCGTTAATGAGCAATGACCTGGGTACTGACTCAACATCTTGACATGGCCACAAATCATCTTGACATTGCCAACCTCCATTAGAGACTGATAATATTGGTTCATCTTGGATATTTTCAGGGAAGGAGAAAACATGTTAACCATCTGCCTTCTTTAGCTGTAGTTTTAAAGCAATGATATTCCAAAAATAAAAGCCAACTATATGTGACAGACTAATTATCAAACTACTAATGAGATTTCCTATTCAGATAATATCAGTGTAAGATTTCATTTGCCTATGGAGTTCTTTGCACAAAATAATCAATGTCAAAGGATATCACTTGACTCCATAAAAAAAAATTACTTCTCTGAATTAAAAATCAAAAGCACAATTAAAGATAAATACTTATACATTAAAAAAAAAACTAACGAGAGACAAGAATAAAATCCTTAGACAAAAAGATCATGGTAATCATTAAGAAAATCCTAAAACCCTGAAAGACAAAGGCATGAACAACAGGTTTTTAAATTTCCTCCTCATGAGTCATTGAAGATATGCAAACTAAAACAATAAAATTCCATCTAAACTAGCAAAAACAGAGATTATAATAAGTAAGTTTGGCAAGTGGACAATGAGACGAGCATACCTATGTATCTCTACTGATAGAAAACTGCCTTTTTGGAAAGCAATTTGGAAGAGCATCTGACCTGGCAGCTTCACAGCTGGCAATCTATTCTAAGGAAATAATCCAAAATGTGGACAAAAATGTATGTACACAGATGTCCCCTAAAGAAGTTAATGTAATACAAGGAAGTGTCCAACAGTGAAGGTACGATTAAGCAAATTATGATATGTTCCTATAATACAATCAGCATCTTTACTTACACAGGAAAACATTTACAATAAGTGCTAACTAGAAAGAAAGGATTCAATATCTTACATTAGGTATGGAGTCACACATGTGGATGCATGTCAGGCATATATCCACACATACACAGAGAAAACCACATGCTGAAGTAACTAGCTCTATAAGGACGTATCATCTTTTAATAAGAAAAACACATAATCTCTAAGAATGCCATGCAACCAGATCTAAATACCATTTTGGGTTTAATAAATATGGTTTACAAAAACAGAGTTATGAGAATCCAGGCATGGACTGGTATGGTTAAGTAAAACCTGACTTCACTACACGCTAACTAGTCTTTTTTAATTTTTTTTAAGATTTCATTTATTTATTTGACAGACAGAGATCACAAGTAGGCAGAGAGGCAGGCAGAGAGAGGAAGGGAAGCAGGCTCCCTGCTGAGCAGAGAGCCCAATGTGGGGCTCAATCCCAGGACCCTGGGATCATGACCTGAGCCAAAGGTAGAGGCTTTAACCCACTGAGCCACCCAGGCGCCCCTGCTAACTAATCTTTTAAACAAAGTTGAAAGTCTAAAATCTTTAGGATATCAAATAACACTTATGAGAGCAAATCACACTTTCAAAGAGCACTGTCAATGAATTGATCGATATTACTTATCACTCCAAGTAAAATTGAAGGTTTTCTCTCACTTCCAGAACTAGCTCCCATAATTATATTGTTGGAGCACCTGCATGGCTTAGTTGGTTCGGTGTCTGCTTTAGGCTCAGGTCATGATTGGGCTCCCTGCTCAGCGGGGAGCCTGCTTTGCTCTCTCCCGCTGCTGCTCCCCTCCCCCTGCTTGTGCTCCCTTTCTCTCTCTGTCAAATAAATAAATAAAATCTTCTTTTTTTTTAAATCATGTTGTCATGAGAACATATGAATAACTGTGAAATGCATCCTTTTACAACATGGCTCAAAATGCCGATAGGTCCTGATAGATTATATAAATTGAAGAACGTTAAAGTTTCCTGATGATTTGGAGAGGACTCTTGTCTTTATTGTTTCTCTCTCCTTAGTCATGTTCACTTATAAATGTACAACTTATTAAAATTTTTCTTATCAGGAAACTTGATGAACTGTTTCTTCAACTATCCCTTTTGAAGGGTGATTAAAAAGATTCCTGAACGTTGACTACCACTTCAACTTTTTCAAATGGAATTACTGCACTTATTTTTAGTGTGCAATTATATGATAATATGTTTATGTGATGCTTTGTAAAAAGGAGTAACAATCAAATCTAAATACAAAATAACAAGAGAAGAATTTTCCAAGATTAAAAGATTAAAACTAATAATATCAACACTTTGAAGAATCATTAAAATTAAGGAAGAGGATTTTAAATAAATGATATCTCATTCTACCTCCTAAGTCAATTGCTAACTTTGAAATTATAACTCTGAGTAATTCTATTAAAATGGATCTAAAAATAGACATTTTAAGGCCACAGAAATAATATTTTTTAAAAAACTCCAGTTGTTTAGAAATATTTTAGTCTGTACAATTGTAATTTATCACATCTACAAGTTTTTATTTTTTGATGTTACCTGCATTTCCTTATTTTTATATTTATCTTCAACAATTGTTTAAACATGTGAAAGGTAAATTCTAAGTCAGGTGACTATTTCCATTTGATTAAGAAATCTTGATTAAGAAAGACCCCAATCTCCGGGGCACCTGCAGGGTGGGTGCCTCACCCACCAGTTAGGCATCTGACTCCTGATTTCGGCTCAGGTCATGATTTCAGGGTTGTGAGCTAAAACCATGCATTGGGCTCTGTGCTGAGTGTGAAGCCTGCTAGGGATTCTCTCTCTCCCTCTCTCTCTGCCCCTCCCTGTTTGTGCTTTCCTTCTCTCTCTGGAAGGAAGGAAGGGGGAAGGAAGGGGACCTGATCTTTGTATGTACATGTGAGTAATATGCACATTCACTATATCTATATCTATCTATCTATATATATATATGTGAGTAGCATGCATATGGACTGAATTTTCAAAAATATTACATAATTTTTGGTTCTTAAGCAATGAGGAACTCTTAAATATTCTCACAATATTTTCAGCATTATTTAAGAGTTAAGACAAATTCTCAAGAGCTGAAATGTGTTTAAACATTTTTGCAAGGAAAAGATGAAACAAAGCAAAGAAGAATATACTGTGCTGGAGGATTCAGTGTGGTGTCTGCTTCCTTTTCCCAGGTGGCTGTCTCTTGGCTATGTTCTCACACAATAGAAGGGGAGAATTCTGGTCTCTTTAGCCCCTTAGAAGGCCACTAATCCCTTTCATGATGGCTCCACCTTCCCAACCCAATCATCTCCCAAAGGCTCCACCTCTTAAAACAATCACATTGGGGGTTAGATTTTAATATATGAATTTTGGGAGGACACTAACATACCATCACTACAACCACCAACTTGAAAAATATTAACCTACATTTTCTTCTAGTAGTATTTTATTTTTACATCTGTGATCCACTGTGAATTAATTTTTGTTTACGGCTTGACGTAGGAGTGGAGATTCATTTTTTTCCATATGGACATCAAATTGTTCCAGTACCATTTGTAAATAAGACTTTGCATTCCCTCTTTTAATTGCTTTGATGTCTTGAAAAAAATAAAGTTACTATATAAATATATATCTATTTCTGGACTGTATTCTGTTCTCTTTATTTGTCTATACTTATGCCAGAATTTCACCATCTTAATCACTGTATTTTTACAGAAAGTCTAGAGTCAGGTAGAACTCTTCTCTTTTAAGATTATTTTAACTAGATACTTTCCTTTTTCAAATAAATTTCAAAATAAACTTCTCAATTCCTATGACATAAAACCCTCCTGAGATAAACATTAAGATTTCAATCCATAGATTAATTCAGGGAGAATTGACATTTAACAATATTGAGTCTTCCAGTCTACAAATATGGCATTTCTCTCCATTCACTTAGGTCTACTTGAATTTCTCTCAGTACACTCTTACAATTTTCAGTGTGGACGTTCTGCTCATATTTTATTAAATTTATGTCTAAAGATTTTATTGACAATATTATAAATGGAATTCTCAATTTTCACTATTGCAAATATTTATAAATAAAATGAATTTGTACAGACTTGGATACTGAGACCCTCCTCACCTCACTTATATTTCAAGTCACTTTCTTTGAAATTATTCCTTGTGGTTACCTATATATATGTTCACACCACCCATGAATAAAGACCACTTCATTTTTTCCTTTGTAAACTATACCTTTTAATTCTTTTCTTGCAAAATTACACTGGCTAGGATCTCTAGTGAAATAGTGAACAGAGATAGGATAAAAGATATTATTGTTGTGTTTCTCTTATTAGGGAAAGCACTCTTTTACCTTTAAGTACAATGTTATTGGGGCACCTGGGTGGCTCAGCCCTTAAGCATCTGCCTTCAGCTCAGGTCATGTTCCCAGGGTCCTGGGATCAAGCCCCACATCGGGCTCCCTGCTCAGCGGGAGGCCTGCTTCTCCCTCTCCCACTCTCTCTGCAGTGGGAGTGTCTCTCTCGTGCTGTGTCTCCCTCTGTCAAATAAATAAACAAAATCTTTAAAAAAAAAATAAATAAGTACAATGTTATCTATAGGGTTGAACAGGATTTTGTTGTTTGTTTGTTTGTTTGTTTTCTGAGGTGGTTTAATCAAATACTCCTACAGATAATTCTTTATTGGGGTGGGGGCGTCCTGCACCTTAAAGGATGTTCAGGGACATTCCTAACTTCTACCAACTAGAGGGTAGTAACACCCTTCTCCTCATTGTCACAACCAAAAAATATCTCCAAACATTTGCCCTGGGGTCAAAATTGCTCCCATTTGAGAACCACTGAGTTAAACTACGGCAGTAGGTGAGACACCAGAGAATGTAGTTAACGTCATCAGAAAGATCTTTATTTAGCTCACAAGTGTAGGCCTGTGTTTCTGAATTGCAGGTTGAGTTGCTTGAGACCACCCTCTACTTATACCCTGTCAGCTCAGTAAGAGGATCTGACCCAATATTCTAGATGCAACACTTACACGAAACCCCAACACTGAGCTTCATGTCCCCCAAGATATGGCAGTATCTCCCTGGGGAGGAAGTACTCTCTGGCCTCCAGGCTTTCCAGGTCCCTCAGAGTTGACAAAGAATGATAGCAACCTCTCTACTGTCTGTTTTTCCTGAAGAGTCAGAGCCAAGGCCTTGAGAGACTTTCTCACCTTCAAGGTGATCATTTTTTAAAATGACTCAGTTAATTTGCTTTTTAAAGAGCCATATTCTCTCTCTCATTCTCTCTCTCCCCTCCCTCCCCTCTTTTCTAGTATCATCAATGTTTTTCAAATGTAACAAACTATGACAAAGTATATGAACAGCCCAATGACCAGCATTTGACACACGCTACTGAGGTCTGAGAGTCTATATCTTGAATGAACTTTGTAAACTAAAAAAAAATATATATATATATATATACACTTTTCTGTTTTTTAAAAATTTTTGGTTTTAATAAAATGCAAAGTAACTAAAAAGTGAAATTTTCCCAGCAAGGGTTACAATCCACAAGTACTAAAGGTGAAATTAAAAATCTTCGTGACGTTCACCAAGTTCTGTGCCTGAGAACAGGCTGAGAATATGAAGCCTCAACTGAACCAGAAATACAGAGTAATGAAAGCTACAAGCATGGAGAAATAGAAATCTTTAGAGTTTTCTAAAATTCACTAGGAATCAAACTGATGAACTTAGATGGGGCATACACTATGAAATTTTAAAGGCCTTCAAAGAAAAATAAGCAGTTAGATGGAAACCAACATGTCTAGAAGTGTAGCACAAGATCCAAATACGTTAGAAATATGAACACCATTTCAAGTGCATCACCAAGATGATGTTTTTAACTACTCAGTCTTCTGGGAAAATTATTTTCCAGGATATTGTACCTCCAATTGTGTAATAAAAACAAGGTTCCAATTATTGAAATATACCTTATAAGAAAATTGCTGCTATTATTCTATAACCAAAGTCAGTAGGTTCCCTTTCATATAAGTAGCCAAAGCAGGTTTATTTGTAAGAGAATTTATTTGCCAAACCACTTATGTAGGAAATGACAATAATAAGACTTTTTGTGGAAATTTGAACACAATCTAACTTCAATGCATGTTTAATTTGGCATATCCAGTTAAGACACATCTTCAAGATGTTCCAAGTGTGAAGCCCACTCAATTGCAAATGGCTCATTTTTATGGATGTGATTAACAAACCACCAAGCCATTCAGCTATGAAGTAAGGTTTTCAGCCAGTTTAAATGTATATTCAAAGTAACATACTCCTAGAGTACCAAGTTCTTTTTGTATCTGAATTCCAGATAATCCCTCTACTGTAAAAACTATGAAATCTTTATTTGGCCATGGTTTATATATCATTGGACAATCCTTTGCTATCTTTATTCAACAAACATCTACCAAAAATTTACAAGTAAATTATAGGCAAAATCTCGATGAAGCAATTAGGTACCAAAAACTGATATGCGTTGAAAGTATTATTTTTCCTAAAAAAAAAAAAAGTATTATTTTTCCTTAATGTCTCCTGTTTATTACTAACTGCCTCCCACTCAACTAACATGAGTGTGTTTATCTAGAAGGTCAGAGAACTTATTCACCTTTGTAGCCATTTAGAAGAAAAAAAATCTTTCTACTTGTTCCAAAATGACATATAAATACATTCCTAAAGCAATTTCTAACAAATGCATTCCTCTCAAATTTGATTTTGAAAAAAAAAAATGCAACTGAAAACTACACACAGAGAATACTTAAAATAAATCATAACTACAGAACAACAATTACTGTATCTGGATATATAATTAGGTGACTAATTATTTTGAAAATGCAATTGCACACTCTAATAGATATTCAATAACCTCCACCATTTTCCCTCCCACTCCAACCCCCCAACTTCTTCCTGTGTTTTTCACATCAATTTTAGCTCACATATCATCTTTCTCCTCTATTAAGAACAATTTGTTGAATGGTATCATCTCTTTAATACATGCAATTCAATTACATTTTCTTGTTAATGTATCTAACAGTGAGGATGATTTGTGCAAATTGTCTGATCCTTTCATTTTCTACCTGTGTGACCTTTGCAGTCAATGGCGTAAAGGAAATTCTTGTTCTCTAATTGTGTCATCTATCACAATAAGAAAAATATACCACATAGATGGAAGACGTTTGGAATATATTATGGTGGATTCAAAAACAATGCAATTCTGTTACATTTATCTGGGATTCAGGATGCCATGAAACATTTCTTCTTGGAGCACCAAAGAATCAGACCATGGGAGTTGAAAGAAACTCGAACTACAACTGAGAGGAGGTATCTTAAATAAAGACTGCCAGGAAATAGTAATTAAAATGAAAATAATGTCTACTAAATTATAGACTGAACATGGAAGTTTTCACCGCCATTATGGTAGAAAAGGATCTGGAAAAAGAAAAATCCATTCACCCTGTGTATGTATCACTCAAAACTGCATAGAAAAAAAAATTTTAAGCATTTTTTTTAGGATTTTATTTATTTATTTGACAGACAGAGATCACAAGTAGGCAGAGAGGCAGGCAGAGAGAGAGGAGGAAGCAGGCTCCCTGCTGAGCAGAGAGCCACATGCTGGGTTCCATCCCAGCACCCTGGGATCATTACCTGAGCTGAAGGCAGAGGCTTTAACCCACTGAGCCACCCAGGTGCCCCATTTTTAAGCATTTTTAAGAGGAAGAGAATACAGTTTTAAAAATTCAAAGCAAACCTCTGAAAAATCTAACTACAGAATTCAAAAGAAAATTTCACAAAACAATTTGACATTCTTATATTCTTATTTTGGACAAAGCAACATGGCCTCTGTGAAAGGAAACAGGATGAAATGTACAGTATTCCAGGCAAGATAAAAAGGCAATAGTGTGAAATAAGAAGAAAGTGTATTATTAAAAAAAAATCACAAAGAAACTAAAAACAGAGTATAAGAATTGTTACCGAAGGTGGTAAATTTAATCACTATTTAATGGTTGTAGAAGATCTCAGAGGGAGAAAGAAAATGGAAACCATAGTAGCAAAGAAGTAGAAAAACAGAGATCAGGGAGTTAACCAACATTAATCAGTGTTTCTAGAAGACATCCCAGAGAAATAGAAACCACCATGAAAAATACAGTCTTAGAAAATCTTTTAAATTTCAGAAAGAACAGTTACATGGCTTCAGGAAAAACATAAATGAGTAAAGACCTACACTGTAAAATATTTGACATTTTTTAGACTAGTAAATATAGGGGGAAAATTCTGCAAGATGTTAGGCGAGATTAAACACGCCTACAAAAAAGAATCAAATATGCTAGTTGTGGGGACATCATCAACATGGCTGAATAAGACCTTTCTATAGTCTTCCCCCAAAGGAACACCAATTTTGATAACCACCCAGAAACAAAAGAACCTTTGTGAAAATCTGGGAGTCCAGTGGAGAAGTTCAAGCACACAGTTGGAGAAAAAAAAAAAAATTAGAGACTGAATGCACTGAAGGGGTTAGAGGAATAGTTTTACCTCCCCCACATCACTACTCCCCACAGTGCTCCCTGAGCGTGGCCTCAGGTCATGAGAGACTTTCTCAGTCCATGAGCTCTCCCATCGACCAATGTGACAACATATAAGTGAACACCTGCTTTGTCAGCTGTGCAAGATGCTGTCAAAGTGACCCACGTCTTTCTAACCCCATCCAAAATACTGAGATGTGAATTGCACCACTGGGGGTCAGCAGTGGCTGGGAGGCCAGAGTTTTGAAAAGGGAGAGCTCTGATCAAATGTATCAAAGGTCCTAACACCACTTACAGACTCTAATCAGGAAGCCCATCCATGAGCAGCTGGGAATGCCTCACCCATAAAGCCTCCAACTGAACCACCAGCACCCCCAAAGCTCTTCAGATCTAGCCCACATCCACTCCCATCCCACAGCCAGCTCCTGTGTGTGCTCCCAAAAGGGAGAGTGCTGAGAATGAGGCTTTGCAGCCAGCCAGCAAGCACAGCAGAGAGCTGACCTGATTCTGCAGGATGAGGAGACGATTTCCAAAGCAATTCTGAGAAAGAAGAACAGACAAGAAAGCATCACACCTCCTGATTTCAAACTATATTACAAAGCTATCCCAATCAAAACAGTACGGTACTGACATTAAAAAAAAAAAAAGACACAAAACCAATGGAATAGAATAAAAAACTCAGAAATAAACCCATGCGTATATGTCAACTAACATAATATGTCAACTAACATCTTGGCAAAAGAACCAAGAATATTCAATGAGAAAGTTAAGTCAACAAATGAGGCTGGGAAAACTTGATATTCACATGCAAAATGATGAAACTATGCAAATATCTTACCCCATGCACAAAAATCAATTCAGAATACACTAAAAATTTAATGTAAGACCTGAAACTTTGAAACTCCTAAAAGAAACACAGGAAAAATTCTCCTTGACATTGGTCTTGGCAAGGATTTTTTAGATATAACAGCAAAAGCACGAGCAAAGAAAAGCAAAAATCAAGAAGTGGGAGCTACACCAAACTAAAAAGCTTCTGCAAAGAAAAAAACCCCACAAAATGAAAGGGTAAACTATAAAATGGGAGAAAATATTTGTAAACCATATATGTGATAAGGGGTAATATCTAAAATATATAGATATCTACAACTCAACAGCAAAACAAAATCAAATAATAAATACCCCAGTTTAAAAATGGGCAAAACACAGGGCACATGGGTGATGGAAGTGGTTAAGCCCCCGACTCTTGGTTTTGGCTCAGGCCATGATCTCAGGGTCACAGGATCAAGCCCCAGCTCAGGCTCTATGCTCAGCAGAGAGTCTGCTGAAGATTCTCTCTCCCTCTCCCTCTGCCCCACACCCCACAAACTCTCTCTCTCAAATAAATAATTTTTTTTAACAGGAAAAAGACTTGAATAAGAAGTCTTTTTCCAAAGACGCGCGATGGCCAACAGGAACGTGAAAATGTTCTTGAAATCACTGATCATCAGGGAAATGTCAATCACAGCACAATAACATATCACATCAACCTGATAGAGTATCTATTCTCAAAAAAAAAAAAAAAAAAAGAAAGAAAATACAGAGAAATAACAAATGCTGGCAAAAATGTAGAGAAGAGAGGGGCACCTGGGTGGCTCGGCAGGTTGGGCCGCTGCCTTCGGCTCAGGTCGTGATCTCAGGGTCCTGGGATCGAGCCCCACATCAGGCTCTCTGCTCGGCGGGGAGCCTGCTTCCTCCTCTCTCTCTGCCTGCCTCTCTGCCTGCTTGTGATCTCTCTCTGTCAAATAAATAAATAAAATCTTTAAAAAAAAAATGTAGAGAAGAGAGAACCCTGTACATTGTTGGTGGGGATATAATTTCGTGCAGACACTGTGGAAAACACTATGGAAGTTCCTCAAAATATTTACACTAGAACTACTGTATGATCCAGCAACTCCACTTCTCAGTACATATCCAAAGGAAATGAGGTTGTTACCTCAAAAAGATGTATGTACATCTATTTTCATTGTGGTATTATTCACGCTAACCAAGGTTTAGAAACATTCAAAGTGCCTGTCAACAGATGGATGGATAACACATTCTCTCTCTCTCTCTCTCTCTCTCTAAAACACACACACACACACACATACACAGAGAGAGAGAGAGAGAGAGAGAAATATTATTCACCTCTAAAAAGAAAGCCTGCTATTAGCAACAATGTGGAGGCAATTATGCTAGGTAAAATAGCTAGACAGGGGAAGGCAGATAGACACATTATCATGTATATGTGGCATCTTAAAAAAAAAAAATCAAACTTACAGAAACTGGAAGGAGAATGGTAGTTGCCAGAGGCTGAGAAGTGGAAAATATGGGGAGAGGATGATAAAAAGGTACAAACTTTCAGTTCTAAAATGAATGAGGTCCAAAGATCTAATTATTGGATGGTCAATACAGCTGATAACAATATATCATATAATCATATTTTGCTAAGAGTAGACAAGTGTTCTCGAACATGAAAAAAGTAAATATGTGAGGTACAGATGTGTTAATTAACTTAAGAGAGTCCTTGTACAATGTATACAAATCATCACAACACTGTACACTTTGAATATATTACAATGTTGTCAATTATATCTCAGTAAGGCTGAAAGAAAAGAAAAAAAACTATCCTATATTAGGGGGAGTTAAAAATATCAAAGTTATAAAATGTAGGAATTAAGTGTACCATCTGCCAAAGTATGTGAAACACATACACAGTTACAAAATGTAGGAATTAAGTATACCAAAATGCTGAAGTATGTGAAACACATACACACAAACACAATGGAAATTAACATTAGAACAGAACCTTAAAATAAAAACACAAAGTCAAAAATATTTTAAAATAAAACATACCTAAATGGCATAGACTAAAGAAATCAAAATTATAATTATGAGCTTTTTTTAACATTAAAAATAACTAGGAAATATATATAAAAGCTGACAATGTGTGATAAAAGATGAACTCAGATGGGCAAAAACTCTTGGTATTTAGGGATCTCATTTTAAAAAAAAGAATGAAAATAAAAAGAACAAGATATTCAACTCAATAAATGAAAGGATTTTGGTAAAGGTCAATAAAATAACTCTAAGTAGCAGGAATGAATCAATAAAAAGAGTAAGACTAGGTATTCATTTAGTGAACTCCAAAAGGATCATAAAATAACCCTAAAAATAGGGAAAGTTAATTAATACAAATAAAAGCAGAAAAAAGGTCAACAACTTAACTAAAATTCACAAAGGCTAAGTTAAGCAGCAAAAAGGTCAACAAATTAACTAAAATTCACAAAGGCTAAGTAAGAAACAGAAAATTCAAATTTCATTAAAAATTACTAGGTAGATAAGGCCAAGTAAGATGAATATCATAAAAGAATAGTATATACAATTCTGTTCTGATTAACATAGTCCCGATGCAGTGACAATAATGAAAGAAAATATAAATTAATAAAAGTGATCTAAGAAAGAAATAGTAACCAGAATATACTCAAACACATATATAGCAGGAAAAGCTCTTAGAATACCTACCTTTAGAAAAGGAACTAGGTTCAAACTGTTTACAAAACAAATTATTTCAAAATTACACTTCTCACAACATAGATCAACATGAAAAGCTACCATACCCCATTTACATAGCTATTATAAACCTGATACCAAACCTGACAATGATTATTTTATTTATTTATTTATTTATTTATTTATTTATTTATTAAAGATTTTATTTATTTATTTGAGAGAGAGGCAGTGAGAAAGAGCATGAGCGAGGAGAAGGTCAGAGGGAGAAGCAGACTCTCCGTGGAGCTGGGAGCCCAATGCGGGACTCGATTCCAGGACTCCGGGATCATGACCTGGGCGGAAAGCAGTCGTCCAACCAACTGAGCCACCCAGGCGTCCCAATGATTATTTTTAAAGATACACTTACCTCACTTTTATCAAAATGAAAATGGAAGTAAAAAATGAAATCTAAGACTACATTCTTTCAAAAGTCACAACTAAATAAGAGTTACTTACTACTCACTTGATATAGTGAGACAGAGGCAGAATTATTATTTTCCACTGTAATTCTTTTTCTTTTCTTTTTTTACGATTTATTTATTTATTTGAGAGAGAGAGAGAATGCCCATGTGTGCACATAGGGGAGAAGAGGTGCGCAGAGGGAGAGAATCCCAAAGCAGGCTCCTTGATGAGCACACAGCCCCACAGGGTGGGTGGGATGGGAGG
Organism: Lutra lutra; assembly: GCF_902655055.1. NCBI lineage: Eukaryota > Metazoa > Chordata > Mammalia > Carnivora > Mustelidae > Lutra > Lutra lutra. The sequence continues at coordinate 91,049,195 of NC_062282.1, forward strand.
GGCTCAATCCCAAGACCCTGAGGTCCTGACCTGAGACTAAATAAGAGACAGACACTCACTCAACAGAGCCACCCAGGCACCCCTATTTTTCTTAAAATATCAAAAGGGAAAGAACAACAGGAGTTAATCCATTCTAAATAATCAAGTATATTAGAAACTTATAGCAATGAAAACAGGATATTAGCTCTGGACAAGAAAATGACTGAGAAAGAAAAATCATTTGCCCAAAAATGCCTATGCTAAACATTCATAGTATAAAATTTTAGCATGAGAAAATGTGAGACATTTCAAAGCACTGAGGAACCTATATATTAATCACAAGTTACAAAGAAGACCATCACGTACATGACCAGCAAGTACTCAGGTCACAAGGGAAGAGGCAGAGGGCCAAGAGGTTAGCCTCCAAATTCAACCAGACCAAACCTTTGAAAATAAATAGCTCACTGAGAGCACCAATCAGTCTATGCACATGCATGAACTCCATCTGCACTTGCTAGTCTACCCCATTCTTTCATTTCCCACTGTTCCTGCATCACGCTAAATTAAAAAAAAAAAAAAGGAATCATCACATTGTCCCAAAATTAACCAATACTATAGCAAGAAGAGTAAAAAATCTACAAAAGTTTCTTATTCATGGGTGATTGGTTATTTTTGTGGCATTTAAAAACTAGACATATTTCTACTCTCCATTTATGTAGAAAAATAGGAATAGAGTGCCATTGGGAAAGAGAGAATACAAATTCCACTTGACATACAAGAAATACTTCTACAACCAAAAGCCCGATAGTAACCAATTTCTATCATGTTTGATTTTCCAACTAACTTCTCTTTTTCAATATGTTCTATAATAGAACCTTTTCAGAGAATAAATTTAAATGACTTTTATCTTGAGAAATTTCCAACATTCCTCACTGAATTCTGCAGTACTGAAGACCCAGGACTGGAAGTTTCCAAGGATTCCATCCCATGCCCTTCCAGAACTGTTTTTAAGCTTGCTGTGGACATTGAAGGGTAGTCCAATTCATAAAAAAAATAGCAACAAATCTTTGGTAACTGGTCACAAAACTAATGCCATTATAAGATTATCGGCCCATCAGATAAAAAGTAAAGCCAGAAATGCCACAAAGACTTGTGTTTCTAAATAATGCCTCACAGGCAAAAATGCATTCAAAGTGCAATTTAGGATGCTCTCCAATGAATGTTGTACCCTGCCTCAGCATGGTTCATAATTATGCTATTACTGGGAAAAGCCAAGGAAGAAAATTGCATCTGCACTTTAAAGAACTCTTTTCCTCCCAGGTGCCAAAGATAATTCAGATAGCAGAATAAATGCCCTGTGGCAAAGCTGAGGGATTTAAAAAATCCCCTTGGCTTTCAGTCTTCTTTTCTGGATAACAAACTTACCCTAGCACTGCCACTATTTTCCCCCAATATTCATCTGTCCTTCCTCTCAGTGATGCAGCTACATTCAAACTCTTCTCTGTAAGAAAATAATATGGTAAATGACAACCAAATGGAATAGTTCTTTATCCTATCTCTGTGTTTATGCCACCATATATATTATAAACATATTGACCTTGAAAAGTACCTGGCTTTCTGCCTGGATACTCACTATTTTATTTATTCTAAAGTTCTTGATGAGAATCTGTTAATAACGCTTAAACCTTGTAATGGGGGATCCATCAATAAAAGTCACTAATGCCCAAAACAGTAAATGTGTATGCCTCCGATATCCTCTCTGAGAGACAACCCAAGCACAAGAAAAAAAGGAATTCCAAAAGGAAAACAGATGTGAATTACAATTACAACGAATTCTGTTTCCTACAACTTCAACACCCAAGAGTAGCCACGTTTATAGAGAAATAGAAGTGTGATAGTCACTGTTCGCAATGAAGATAGACATCAACAACTGAACAAAAACTATGGAAGACAGTGGATCCTGAGACCTTGATATTAAAAACTCGATTTAGGAAAAAAATATTTGAAATAGGTAGGCATATTGATATTTTAGACAGAGATAGATCTGTCAGCTTTTTCTCTTTTTCGAGAAATTTAGAAATAAATTATTTTCAATCAATTGGTTGATAAGATGCTTACCTGCTTGGGGTTCTATCTCCTAACAGAGAATATCCAAAGCACAAATGTTGCAACAGAAAAACAAAAAAGAGGGGCGCCTGGGTGGCTCAGTGGGTTAAAGCCTCTGCCTTCAGCTCAGGTCATGATCCCAGGGTCCTTGGATCGAGCCCCGCATCGGGTTGTCTGCTCAGCAGGGAGCCTGCTTCCCTCTCTCTCTCTCTCTCTGCCTGCCTCTCTGCCTACTTGTGATCTCTCTGTCAAATAAATAAATAAAATCTTTAAAAAAGAGAAAAAGAAAAAAGGGAAGACTGTACAGATCACATAGTCCATTAGAAGAAAACATCAGGGCCTCTGAGGTCACTGGGATATGCTGAGATGACAAGGTATCAGTACCATGTGTAATGCAGCTGAAAGCTGGAGGTGACAAATTGTAGTTCCACACAGCAGTGCTTACTCGCTTATTCATATAATCACATGATTGTATCACATATGAATCACATTACTGTCTACATTACCGAACAAAAACACATCAGACAACATGTAAGACAGGTAGACTGGTTAGCATTACAATAAAAAGGTTTTCCTGTGGAAATCCTTGAGGCTTTTTTCTCCCATTTAAACGCATAATCTGATACAAAAGTAATATCATTTAAGAGCACTTCCCCTTGGAATTCATTTTGGGATTTTATGGAAATGAACTGGTTGATTTGTGAGTTGTATGTGCCTTGCTTCCTCTAGGAGAAGTAGGTAAAAATAGTACATAAACACTATTGCTTGATCCAGCTGCCATATTGAAATGGCATCACAAAGGCCCCTTTCCTTCTTCAAATGCTCTTTTCTAGGGACTTCTATTATCTGCCTTTCAATGTGAGGTCTTCCCAATCCCTTTGACCTTACACTTATCTAATCAAGCAAAACAACAATCCTACTTTACCAATATTTGGGGGATATCTAGAGATATCTAGATATCTTAGACATCTAGGGAACTGCATTTCATTGTGAAAACTTCCTTTGGAGAAGAACAGTAGGAAACAAGAATGTTTGCTTAAAATGACAGCCAAGTTGGTAGCTGGTTTGGGAACGATGACATATGAGTAAAACTGGTGGTAATGAAAGTGGCTTAGCTTGGGGGAAGGAGGGCTTAAAGCAGACTGAAGAGTCATGAATGAGACACAGAGACTGAAACTTCTGTGACACTCCAATGGGCATGCAGCCAAGATTGGCTAGATGCCCAACAAATTCACGTTTCCTTCCCAGAACAGATCTACACTGTATTTCCCAGCCATTCTTGCAGCTAGATGGGACTGTGTGACTGACTTCCAGTCAATAGCATAGGACAGAAATATTATGTGCCACTTCCAAGCACGGTCCTTAAAATCTCCTATGTGCTTCTCTATACTCTCCTGTGAAGTACGTTAGAAGCAGTCAGTAGTTCTGAACCTTGCTCTCACTGGACCTCTGATGTTCTTCTTATTCTGACATCTTCCTTAATGAAGTCTTTCTGTCATCCCTCCCTTCTCTCACTCTGAGCCTTTGCTCACCTCTTTAAACACCTGCCTTTGTCAGCATACTTATGGTCTTTTTAATAATTTTCATATGGATACATTCTCTCCCCAGGTAAACAAGAAATTCTTCAAAAGGGGAAATAATCCCTCTGTGTGCCCCCACCTAGGCTCCCAGCAGTATAGCTGGTAACATTTCCCATACACAGGAAATTCAGAATTTCACATTTAGGCAATTTCTATAGCTTACTGAGGCGAATTCATTAAAAAAAAAAAAAAAATTCTAATCTCCAGGTGCCTGTCCCCTGTCTTCTTCAGCCAAATTACCTTTTAGAAAATGAGCCTCCATTTGCTGAGTTAGCCTCAGATTTAAAGAAACATCCACTCACCTTGAGTGGATGGAAACATCACAAAGACCACCAATGGATCAACAATAGAAAATGAAAATCCAACAATCTAAACACACCTTTCCATGTAAATTCTGCTATCCTTTCAAAAATAACCTCTAATGCTTGATTTGCCCCAAGCCCCAATATTTAAACAAGATCAATTTGTTCAATTGTCCTCATAGGGAAAAGGACTTTTGTCTCCCTCCTCAGTCATCTCACTTAATAAGTAGAGATCTTTACAAATTTACATATTCTCAAAAGATTATTTTCCTTTCAGCTTTCCCAGTCTATAAAAAATCACTTTTTAAAAGAGTTCCCACCTTTTTCACATACTTTGCTCCTACTTAATGGATGTTACTAGCTTGGATTTTTCAGAAAACATGGATACACCATGGATTATTTGCCTAAGCTTTAGAAAACAACAAATGTTCCCAAACTTCTGGAGAACAGGCATCTACAGTGCTAGGAATTCCACCTTTTTCCTTAAGACAACTCACACCCACTCTTCACAATAACTACCATGTTTCAAACTTTCTTAGCTCTCCTCACATCTCCACCTCTCCCTCCTGCTCCATCACATACAAAGATAGCATCGCTTTACAGAGAAATCAAATCCCTAGAAGAGGAACTCCCTCCTCCTCTTCATACAAAGCATGCAAACGTGGGCATCGGGCATCGCTACAAATCCTTCCCTGCCTACTCCCCTTCTCAAGAGCCAAAGCTACTTCATTATCTTTTTTCCCTTGAGAATATCTGCCAGCTCCCTCCTATCAATTAAATCTTTACTGCTGACTTTCAAACATACTGAAGTCTCTTCCATCTTATATAAAAACCTTCCCCAAATCCTATGTGCCCTATTTTCTATTCTCAGAAGACTTGTCTATTCTGGCTGTATCCAATTTCACAGCCCTGACTCACTCCTCACCCTGCTCTAAGCCATCTTTCCCCTCATTTTCCCACACAACAGATCTTGCTAAGAACACCAAAGACTTCCGTGGCAGGAACTCCAAAGGACTGTTTCAAACCCACATCATTGAAGATGCATTTCAGATTGCTGATCACCCCACTTTTACCAGAGCACAGCTTCCCTTTGTTTTCATAACTCCAGCCATTTCCCTCCTCTTTTGTGATGTTCTCCTTTGCAGGTTGATCTTTCTTCACACAGCCATGAAATGAAGTCCCTCAAGGCTTGGTTCTAAGGCTCTCTTTTCTTATCACTTCTTAGTGTCTCTTGAGGCAGTGGTGCCCACAGGCATGATATCATGTATCTATCACCTGCACACTTAGGACACAGACAGGTCTATCTTCAGTACAGATCTCTCCTCCAGGGGCCACAAATACAGATTTAAATGTCAACCTGAGGTTTCTGCTTGTCTCTTTCAAAGTCACCCCAAACCCAATGAGTTCAAAGTTGAACTTGAAATCTCTCTCTCAAATCCGATCTGCTTCCAGTGTCCTTATCCTAGTGAATGGTGCAAGTAGCCATCAGATTGAAGAAATTCACTTCTCTTTTCCTGATGCTACTTTCAATCTATCACAGATTTCTGGCCATTTAACACTGTAACTCAACCACTTCTCTCCATCTTTCCACTACCACATTAGTCCAGGCTCTATGATATCAGACCTTGTGGCCTCTGTAATTTTCTACTGATCCTCCCCAGGTAGAGATCTTGCCTGCATGCCAATCCTGTGTCCTGAGCTAATAAGAGCTGTGTTTTTAAATCACAAATCTTTGTCACTCACGTCTCTTCAATGACTGTCCTTTACCATAGGATCAAAGGCCCTTAAGACGACCCAAGGCCTTACTTCATCCACCTTGACTATCTGGCCTCATCTAGCATCTGAGTCTTCAGGCTCTCCACCCATCCACTCTCCTTCACCCCAGGTCACCCTGCATTCCTTCAGTACCTGGAATTTTCAGTGTCCAGAGCTGCCACAGAGGTTTTGCCTTCCCCGACCCCTTCCCAGTTAATGCTTATTTACCTTCAGACCTCCGCTCTGAGGGAAGATGTCCCTGACAAGAACAAACATTATTATTATTCCCTCTTACAGCATCATTTCCCTGACTATCATGGTGTATGTCAGTTCCAATTTTCTATTAATTTCTGGGAACATGTGACAAAGTGTCTGCCTCCTCCCCACCTGCCAGATGGTAAGTAAGGTCTATGAGAGCAGTCACCTCCTCTGCTCCCTTCACCACCCTTTTCTGAGCATTTAGCATGGCACCCAGCCCACTGTAAACACTCAATATTATATTTGTTGAATGAATGGACAAATGAATAAATGAACTATTTACTATATTGTCCTCAGAGCTACTTTAAATGTCCTCACAATTGTAAATGTCCTTTAAATATCCTCACAATTATAATACATTTTTAGCTACACATTTTATCAATTTTTTTCACAATGTACTGAATATCTGTCCTTAAACTAGGAGCACCTCTACTTGAGGAATCCTATTCACTGGCTTTTGTATCTACAAGACCCAGAACAGAGCCTAAAAGATGACGGGTACTCAAAAACTACCTGTTGAAAGAAGGATTTACCCAGACTCAGACAGTTTCTTACATAAAAATAGATCCTGTGTTCAGGCTGTGGAATTAGCTCTCCAGACTCAAATCCTCTTTCTTTCATTTACTAATTGTATGAGCTTAGACAAACTGCTTAGTTTTGCTAAGTCACTATAAAATGGGGTTAATAATACCTAACCTCAGAATTAAGTTAGATAATCCTTATAAAACCTAGTTTCATGGCCAAACCTCGGGTTGCCCCTAAGGTACATTCATGGAGGTTATTATTTTCAAGTAAATAAACAATGTACCTTGAGCCACCTCTAAGACTCTAAGACCACCTCTATAGCCTTACCTGCCAGCATACCTGTTAAGGGACAATGTGGTCTACAGAATGACATTGGGATTGACCCCCCACAACAAGACCACCACCAGGGACCCCTGAGACAACCTGGAATACCATCCTAACTAACACCTCATCTCGCATATGCCACTATACGCCACCACATGCCTTGTGTAATACTATGTAATACTATGTATCACTATGATGTAATACTAAATGTAATACTATGATGTAAATGTAATACTATGTATTGTAATAATATAATGTAATATTATGTATTACTAAATAATACATGTAATGTATTAAATGTAATACTATGTAATGTATTACTAAATGTAATACTATGTAATACTAAATGTAATACTATGATGCAACAACTCAGCTGAGATGTAGAAGGGAAAAACAATGATTTAGAGAGGACAAATAAGCATTGTAATGTAATATAATGTAATACTATGTAATACATGTAATAATTGCAATACTATGTAATACTATGTAATACTATGTATGTAATACTAAATGTAATACTATGATGTAACAACGCAGCTGAGATGTGGAAGGGAAAAACAATGATTCAGAAAGGACCAATAAGCATTCATGCTAATCCTCCTTACAATCAAATCTAAAGGTTTCCTTTAGATACTTCCTTGAGTATTCCCAACACTCAAACTCCATAATTACCTATCTTTCCCACTCAACCTCAAAATAAAGTTTAGGGATTAGCGATTATTTAAAACCAACTTCAAGAACAAAAAAGTTGCCATGAAGGAAATTTTGCAGAAGCAGTCACAAGACAGGTAACAAATATTTTAGACTTGTGTGCAGAAGTATAAGTTATCTACACTACTATTCTAGTAGTAACAATAACATATTAATGTATGTTAGAGTCATCTGAATGTACACCACATTAGAACACGAAATTCAATTTGTATTTGCTTCACCTGCACAATAGTATATTTTTTCACTGCTTCAAAATACTCTTGGCATGGTTATTTCCCAATAAAAATTATATCACCCCCACTATACAGATGGAAGAAATGGAAAAAATGAAAGGCAAAATGATGCTCTCAAGGCCAAAGAGAAACTGAGAGTCTATGGTGAGAATATTATGATCTGGAGAATATAAATTCTGTTCTGAAAATGGAAAAAAATTTAAATGTTCCTCAAGTGTATACACTTTTTATGATTTTACAGTGACTTCACACTCCCTGTATGTTACTTGCCTGATCACATTTCCTCAGGATGCTCTCCTAATGGGACAGGATTTAAGATCACCACGTTCCTATTTCACACCTCCCCATGTGTAACTGAGGGAACTCAACATCCAGAAGTCCAGCTTATAAGGAACTAATAACTCATCTGATGAACTGTAGATTCACATACAGTTATCAAGAAATACTATAGAAAGATGCATTGTACCCTTGACCCAGTTTCCCCCAATGGCAACATCTTAATGAAACTATAGTATAGTATTACAACTAGAATATCAACACTGATACAGTCAAGACACAAGCCAATAGCAAAAGGATACTTGTGGGTGACTTCATCTAGTGTGAAAAATAGTCTAAGGAAACAAAGGAGCCAAGAGGCCTTGAGAAGCCACAAGTCTCAATTTTTTATGAACTACTAACAAGTCGAATGTTGCGAATTTTATGACACATGGGAGCAAGAGACAGTTGGATAATGAATCACAATGACAAGGATGAGAAGAGATATTTGTGGGGAGGTTGAAGCCCTGACATTTCTTTCTTTTTTTTTTTTTTTTAATTTCTTTTCAGTGTAACAGTATTCATTGTTTTTGCACCACACCCAGTGCTCCATGCAATCCGTGCCCTCTCTAATACCCACCACCTGGTTCCCCCACCCCTTCAAAACCCTCAGATTGTTTTTCAGAGTCCATAGTCTCTCATGGTTCGCCTCCTCTTCCAATTTCCCTCAACTCCCTTCTCCTCTCCATCTCCCCTTGTCCTCTGTGCTGTTTGTTATGCTCCACAAATAAGTGAAACCATATGATAATTGACTCTCTCTGCTTGACTTATTTCACTCAGCATAATCTCTTCCAGTCCCATCCATGTTGCTACAAAAGTTGGGTATTCACCCTTTCTGATGGAGGCATAATACTCCATAGTGTATATGGACCACATCTTCCTTATCCATCCGTCCGTTGAAGGGCATCTTGGTTCTTTCCACAGTTTGGCGACTGTGGCCATTGCTGCTATAAACATTGGGGTACAGATGGCCCTTCTTTTCATTACATCTGTATCTTTGGGGTAAATACCCAGTAGTGCAATTGCAGGGTCATAGGGAAGCTCTATTTTTAATTTCTTGAGGAATCTCCACACTGTTTTCCAAAGTGGCTGCACCAACTTGCATTCCCACCAACAGTGTAAGAGGGTTCCCCTTTCTCCACATCCTCTCCAACACATGTTGTTTCCTGTCTTGCTAATTTTGTCCATTTTAACTGGTATAAGGTAGTATCTCAATGTTGTTTTAATTTGAATCTCCCTGATGGCTAGTGATGATGACCATTTTTTCATGTGTCTGATAGCCATTTGTATGTCTTCATTGGAGAAGTGTCTGTTCATATCTTCTGCCCATTTTTTGATATGATTGTCTGATTTGTGTGCGTTGAGTTTGAGGAGTTCTTTATAGATCCTGGATATCAATCTTTTGTCTGTACTGTCATTTGCAAATACCTTCTCCCATTCCGTGGGGTGCCTCTTTGTTTTCTTGACTGTTTCCGTTGCTGTGCAGAAGCTTTTGATCATGATGAAGTCCCAAAAGTTCATTTTCGCTTTTTTTTCCTTTGCCTTTGGAGACATATCTTGAAAGAAGTTGCTGTGGCTGATATAGAAGAGGTTACTGCCTATGTTCTCCTCTAGGATTCTGATGGATTCCTGTCTCACGTTGAGGTCTTTTACCCATTTTGAGTCTATCTTTATGTACGGTGTTAAGAGAATGGTCGAGTTTCATTCTTCTACATATAGTTGTCCAGTTTTCCCAGCACCATTTATTGAAGAGACTGTCTTTTTTCCACTGTATATTTTTTCCTGTTTTGCCTGACAACATTTCTTAAGTCACATCAGGTAGATCAGTGATTCAGAGACTTATGCTCAATTGCGCTCCCATGTGGGTAATTTAGACTTCACCTTTAACCTCAGTGACCTTTCTCAGCATGAAAATCTGAGATGCCTTCAGCCAATCACCATATTAAAAAACAAAAAAAAAAAAAACAAAAAAAAACAAACAAACCTATGGGGTCTCTTAGCACAGCCTGTCTGACATCCAGAACACAAAACAAGACCTCCATTTCCTCCTCTTTATCTAACAAAAAGGTAGCATCAAAGACCTTGGAGTTTCAGATTAGGCCAATTGGGGTTCACATTCTGGTTCTGTCACTGACTAAAAGCCATCATGGGCACCTGAGCTTATTACCTCAACTGGAAAAAGGATATAAGAGGCACCAACTTAAGGTGTTGGGGGATTCAATGAGATAATGTACTAACAGACATGGCACCTCATCATCACTCAGAAGAATGTTATTTTGTGTTTTCTCCTTTCCTCTGCTTTTCAGTTTCCTCCTGTTACAGTGGAAGTCTCTTGTGAAAGAGTAATTAAAGTAGAATGCCAAAAAACACGTCTCACTTTGTTCACCTGACATATCAAACATGTCAATAGTTAATGGAAATTATTTTACCTCCTATCTTCCCCACAAATGCCTTTTATCAATATAATAAGAAGACTCTGACTTGAAGGCCAAACAGAGAAGCTTGCTTTTTAAGGAGATAATCTAATGCCAAGCTACCCCTCAAAACTTCTCTGGGAAGTTGGTAACTGCAGGTATCCGCAAAGACAACGATGAACTTGAGGTCAACTAGAAGGTCAAAATAATGTACACAGAAACAAAGGAAAACCAAGCAAATTCAACTACAGCGCTCAGGAAAATGATACCTACAGAGAATTTGCTCAGACTAGAAAACCCACAGAGATGATAACCCTATGACTAGAAGATTCCATGTACAATGCATGAAGGGGAAAAAAACTGAAAAACATAGTAAGGATCCTCAGTACATAACAGACATTGCAAAAAGCATGGCACTGGGGGAATCACAAAACTAGGGAGGGAACATTATAGTCTAAGCCTTAAAAACAAACACACAACTCCAAATCATTTTATTCCCACTAACATTCCTTAAATCACTTCTACCATTCCCTAAGCTTATCCCTGGGACACTTAAGCCAAACAGGAATTGAACAATAGGCAAACTGCTTAGACATTAATGACTGGTCAGACAAGTTCTTTGGGGCCAGAAAAACCAATTGTAGGAAAAAAAATAATAACCTGAGCCATCCTTCCATTTGTGTATCTATAGTTCAGATACACCGCTTCTACGGATCTAAGTTCCCTACCTGATTTGTAGGTATCTCTGCCAGTCAAAGAATATGAACTAACAGCTTTCTGAAATTCAACCTGAACAAGGAATACTGGAAATTTTTATAAATGGTGATTCCAATGATTAATGCTGTCCTTAATGGGAGACAAGGAACAGTGGCTTTCCTTTGTTAACATCTATCAGATTTAAGATATGAATAAATAATTATGAAAAGAAGAAATGACCTAAAAGAAATGTAAGAGCACTCCCTGGCTCTTTTTAATTAATAATTTTTGTTTAATTTTATTTCAAAGTAATTGTAGACTTATAGTCAGTTGTAAGAAATAAAACAGAGGGACCCAGTTGGTCCTTCAAGCAGTTTTTCCCAAAGGTAACAATATCACAACCACGATATTGACATTGACAGTCAAGATTCATCACCACCAGAATCTTCATGTTGCTCTCTCATAGACACACCCACTTCTCTCCCACCCCTTAATACCTGCCAACTACCACTAACCTACATTAATCTCTCGTCCATTTCATAATTTTGTCATTTCCGCTTTATGACCTAAATTGAATCACATGATATGTAACCCTCTGGGATTGGATTTTTTTCACTCAGCTCAATTCACCCAGGTTTTATTTGTCAACAGTCCATTCCTTTTCTATTGCTGAGTAATGTCTGATAGTTTAGGCATACCATAGTTTGTTTAACCATTCTGGTTATCTGGGATGCCTCAATTGTTAGGATATTACAAATACATCTGTTATATTAACATCCATGTACAGGGTTGAACATGGAGGTCCTCATTTCTCTGGGATAAATGCCTAGGGGTAAATTTGTTGCAGGATTGTGTACGAACAGGTTTAGTTTTTTAAGAAACTACTAAATTGTTTTCCAAAGTGGCTGTACCATTTTACACTCCCACTAGCCACGTATAACTTAACCAATATCTACCAGCATTTGGTATCGATGCTCTTTTTTATTTAACTCATCTGATAAGTGCCTATGACTCTCCTTTAGGGATAAAAGTGAAAATAAGAGGAAGACTTGTCTAAAATCAAAGGTACCACTGGAAAGTTTAATTCAGCCATGTAAGTTTTGCTGTGTATTTTTTCCTAAAATCTGGTCAACTACATTCAGAAAAATGCATGTACAGATCATCAGAAAATTTAAAGAGTAAGAGAAATAGTGAATCATGCTGGCGAGGAATCGGAGAAAGGGGAACCCTCCTACACTGTTGGTGGGAATGCAAGCTGGTGCAACCACTCTGGAAAACAGCATGGAGGTTCCTCAAAATGTTGAAAATAGAACTACCCTATGACCCCGCAATTGCACTGCTGGGTATTTACCCTAAGGATACAAACGTAGTGATCCAAAGGGGCACGTGCACCTGAATGTTTATAGCAGCAATGTCTACAATAGCCAAACTATGGAAAGAACCTAGATGTCCATCAACAGACGAATGGATAAAGAAGATGTGGTATATATACACAATGGAATACTATGCAGCCATCAAAAGAAATGAAATCTTGCAATTTGCGACGACGTGGATGGAACTAGAGGGTATCATGCTTAGCGAAATAAGTCAATCGGAGAAAGACAACTATCATATGATCTCCCTGATATGAGGGAGAGGAGATGCAACATGGGGGTGTTAAGGGGGTAAGAGAAGAGTGAATGAAACAAGATGGAATTGGGAGGGAGACAAACCATAAGTGACTCTTAATCTCACAAAACAAACTGAGGGTTGATGGGGGGAGGGGGGATGGGAGGGGGTGGGATTATGGACACTGGGGAGGGTATGTGCTATGTTGATTGCTGTGAAGTGTGTAAACCTGGTGATTCACAGACCTGTACCCCTGGGGATAAAAATATATGTTTATAAAAAATAAAATTAATAAAAAAAAAAAGAAATAGTGAATCATGGGACCCCCCAATGCACCCTAAACTACTCCATCCGGTACATACTTTTTTAAAAATAACTTAAGAATATTGCATTACCATCCCATCTGGTACTATAATTTGCTACTGTGATATTCTTAAACAAAAAGTCGACCCATACAGAGCTGTTTGCTCACTGATGCACAGAGAACTGATGAAAAATCTTGTAGGTACTTCTTAGCCACTGGCAGCTCTAAGGTTATTTTGCCATGAGCTACACTGTGCTTCTGCTTCAATCTTTACAACTATAGGTGTAGGTCATTTTTTAAGTTATTCAAACTTAGACTGCATTAACAGCAAACAAAATCATACAGACCAAACAACTGCATCCTCATTCTTTTCCAAAAGCTCCCTATCTCCCTGGGAAGTCTGAGAGTTATTATGTCTTCTTCACCCCCAGTTTAGAAATCCTATACCAAAGAAAACTGTTTGAAAGGCACTACCAAAGCAGAATATATGCATATCCACGCCCTGTCGATTATATTCCCTAGTATATGTCCAAAAGAAATGTGTACATGTGAGCCAAAAAATATACTTTAAAAAATGAATAAAAGAGCATTATTTGTTATTGCTCCAAACTAGAAATAACCCAAAGGTCCATCAATAATAGAATGGATTCAACAATTGTGGTATATAACATATACAGTGGAATACCATAAAACAATAAAGAGGAACAAATTACTGATACATAAAACTATAAGACCACAAACACAATGTTGACTGAATGAATTTAGTTGAAAAAGAATGCATAATAAAGGATTCCAGCTGTAAAAAAATCAAAAATTGGCCAGATATGGTCACCATTTGGGAGGGAGCAAATAGAAGGAGGTACAAGGAAAATCTCTAGGGTGCTGATAATGTTCAATTTCTTGAACTGGATGGATATTACATGTATGAGTTCACTATATAAAAATTCATCATGCTCAATACAAGATTTCAGTATTTCTCTCTGTTTCTGTTAAACATGATATAACTTATAAAAATGTGATTTAAAAATAAAACAAAACAAAAAAGATAATCAAAAGTTAAAATGATGATCATCATCATGAATGGTCTCTTCTCTAAACTCAAGCAATGGCCACCAGCCTTCTTGCACAAGAAAAGTTAGCCCCGCTTAGTAGGCATTAGGATTCAGAGTTCAGGATTTAGAAAACAGTTCACTTGGGTGGACATGTCGTCCTTGTCACTGAGAGATTTGGGCAAGATGACCCTTTTCTTAATGCAAGAACTTCTTTGAAAAGGGCATATAGTGCCTCGTTTATGATGGTAGTTTATTCAGTTATTCTATGAATATTTATTTTAAAAGTTCCATGTGCCAGGCATCACACTAGATACGAAGATACAGCAGTCAACAACAGAGACACAAAGACTGCCCTCCATTGGGGCTACCATCTAGCAAGGAACACAGATAAACCAGAAAAACCATTAAGGGGACAGATGGCAGCACATGGGGAAAACCACCACAACTAGTTAATAGCAGAAGTTAGGAAAATGTCCAAGGGCTTTCAGCCAATGGCAGAGAATGGTCCTGGCATATCAGATAGATGAGAAGGGGAACAAGAAAAGACAAAGCCAAGTGAGACCACAGCTGAATGTTCCAGGAGGGAGCAGCAGGAGGCCAGACAGGTAGAAGAGCCCAGCACAGGGAAGCCAAGAATGGGGCCTCACCAAAAAAAGGACTGTGCCAGCAAACCCGCTGAGGCAGGCATTCTGACAATTCCTCTTGAACACTCAGAGTTTGTGTGATCTTAAGGAGATAAGGAAAAGGACTGCAGCATACATGGCATGTGTTAATATTTTCTCTGAACAAAAATCCTGTCCGGGACATGGGAGTCCACACTAAGCAGAAAATACGTAGCATATACTGATGGTTGGCACAGTAACCCCAGTAAACTGAGCAGCCCACAGCATCTACAGAAGATCAACCCATGCAGCAGCATGGACAGATCAGGAGGGAAACGGACCCCTCCCAACATCTGACATGGAATTTCTTACCAATACCGCAATCGTACTCTCTACCCCACCACTGGGAAAGATGAGCAGATAATTTGTTCCACTGTTTCAGATACTCAACAAGTATTTATCACAAATCATTATATGCCAAGGTTCTGGGGAGAACTGAGAAAACGTTAAAGCAAAGGTGCTATTAACAGGCAAGCTAATGAAGTGAAAACAAATGCACTTTGGAATTTGTTCACCTGGTATTTAAATCCTGGTTCAACTTCTTACTAAATCGGTAACCTTGAGCTAGTGACTTAACTCCCTGCAGCCTCATTCCCATGTCATGATAAAACACTACCTTGAAGGGTTCTGCAGGACTGAATGAAATAACGCGTACACAGCGCCTACGAGAGTTCTGCATCCATGGTTAGTGGTTCAGAGCAAGCTGAGCCCACACCCGGTCTCTGGTCTGCCCCCCTACCCTTCGCACCTCGCTGACATTTGTAAGCTCAGAGACAGACACCACGGTTTGGCAGCCATCCACATTCCCTTGGCCCTGCCAACAGCTGCCCCTTGGCCACCCAGTGTGGGGAGTACAACCTGCTCTCTGAAGGAATGATCCACATCTTGGCATAGGACCATTTGGGCAGGAAATTCTACAGTCCAAATGCCCCAACCATGATCCATAAAAGGGAAAGACATTATTCCTTGAACTCAAAGAATCCTTACCCAGTAGGGAACACTGTGGCCAGAAGGGAGCTAAACCTGGACCCTCTAATATGCTGGACCAGAATGGGGGCCCTCTTTTTCAAGTCTAAGGGCAATACAATTTGAAGCCAAAAGCTCCAGGAGTGTAAGCATCTTTAAGTAACAGTCTTTCTAACAGACTACTTCCTTTGCTGTGTTTCCGCAACAATCTGCCTCCCTAAGCTACCCCACTCCTCCAGCTATTTTATAGGAATTCCACTCATGTTCTTTCCTTTTCGTATTTCATACTCACTCTGAATCTCTAACAAGTTCAAGGTCTTAAGATTCTTCCTCATTGCTCCGCATATCCCACAATATTCTTAGGAAAGAAGAAATAAAGTCTTACATAAACTTCATTCACCACAGTTGCTGTCAGTCAGTGTGTGGATATAAATAAATATCAGCTACTGTTAATCATACTTTGTATAAGGGCAATTTTAAAGGTGGGAAAAGTTTTAGAAATCTAAGACAAAGCCCAAGAAATGAAACCTGCAAAATTACAAGGAAAATACCAACATCATCCAGAAGCTGACAGATTATCCGCTATCTTGATAGCCACATAATTATCTAAAATATATTTATCCAAGCTAACCACAACAACAAATTGTTCAACAGCTAATTCCAGGACCATATATAGCTATAGCCCTGAGTCACTTAAACAAAAGAAGCCACAGTCTGTCAAGGACACATATGATTCATTAAATAGAAAGAGAAAAATAAAAATTCCCGACGCAAACAAAAGTCAGGGGTAGGATACACTGAGCCCAGAGACTATAACCCATGCTCCATGTCAGGGTTTCCCAGTATAGGGTCCTGACATCCTAGGGGCGTGTGCAAAGCTCAGTGCATCCTGCCCAAGTCAAGGCTCACTCTGAGGCCAGGCAAGTAAGGTCAGGGAGACAGAGGGTCAAAAGCAAAGACAGAAAGCCCTGACCTTCTCTTTAGTTGCTTCATTACACTGATCTCTCCAAAAGAGTCTTCTCTCTCCTTGCAGATCCAACGTATGACTTGTTCTCCTCACTGATTCATTGCAGGACTCATCTTTAAGATACAGATGCTAACCTGATGAAACATCCCCAAGGCTGAAATCTTAAAATACATGAAAGAGGAAGAAATGCACCTGGGGCTCCTAGGACTAATGCCATAAAACTGTCATCCTTCCCCACCAAACGTTATTTCTCCCACTCACTTGACGTACATCTGCGGCCCGTTCACACTGCATATGGCCGTGGACAGATAATGCCTCAGTTCAAAACTGGCACAGTGGGTCTGTAGGAAGCTTCGGCTGCAGTGTTGGCTCCTTCATAGCTTTAGCTCCAAGCTTTGTTATCCTAACATAAGGACTCCGAACAAGCCTACATGGAGGCTCACAAGGTTCCAAATATGGGTTCCAACTCTAGGACTGACTTATGACCATGTAATTGGAGCAAAATATTATTTAAAAGTCTAAAGTGCCAAAAGCTGCTACTCTACCTCTACTATCTTTATTTTTAAAAATTTTTTAAAGATTTTATTTTATTTTTTTATTTGACAGAGAACACAAGAGAGCACAAGCAGAGGGAACAGCAGAGGGAGAGGGAGAAGCAGGCTCCCCACCGAGCAGAGAGCCCCATGAGGGGCTCAATCCCAGACCCTGGGCTCAAAACCCTAGCTGAAAGCAGACACTTAAACAACTGAGCTACCCAGGTGCACTCTGTTACCTTTAGACATGGCAATATTTTCAACCAAACGAAGGAGAGACTACTTTAAATGAACAGGACTTTGGGGCTAGAGTCCCTCAGTCTCTCCCAGGAGTGCTTCTAAGTAGTCAAAACTCTTGCCAGGAATTCATAATGGTGGCCTTTAATCTGTGTGCATCTCTCCTGAGCTCTCCAGAGACCAGGGTGTCCTGCCCCTACACACTCAGCTCTCCTTAATCACGAAAAACACTAAACAAATGAGTTATTGCAGTTTCTTATTTCCTTTACTTATCTTGGCTGAACAGTACTATTTTGATCATTCATTCAATGAGAACTTACGGAATAAATTTCCAAAATTCCAAAAAGAATTTAAAGAACAGAAAGAATATGGTCTCGATATCTAAGAACCACAGAGTATGGTTACGAGGGAAAGAACATAAAAAATATAAATAACAATACAAAATGGACTTTAAGTTCTCAAATAAGTAGATTAAACAAGTGCCATGAGCTCTCAGGAGAAGTGACTATCGTTGGGGGTGTGGCAGAACCGTCTATATATTTATAATATTTTTTAAAAAACAAATCCATGAAACAGTAATGTACATTTTATTATTGTATTAAATTATAAGTTCTAGTAGCTAGCCAAATAAAAGACAATTTTCACATAATGATGAGCAGAAATTATACAGAAAGATATGTACAACTCTAATGTGACATGGGGATACAATGATTTCTATTAATGACAGAGTCATAGACAGGCCCTGCTAATATCCCTGGGATTTGTTATCTACATTGATAATTGAAAAAAAAAGTTAAACTTCACTAATACCATGACAAAAATGATGGTAAAAAAATGTCCCCATCTAGTTTCATTGATGGTCTGAATTCTACCTTCACCCTTCTGATAAAGAAGCCTGTTACAGACAAAGCAGAGGGTAAAGAGCACTTCGAGAAAAAGTGAAGCAGTCAGAAGCATGACGAGATGTGAATTATCTAGCTGGAAACAGTAACTTCGGATGGAGAAGAGAGAAGGGGAACAGAGAGAAGACAGAACATATGGAAATACAGAATGGGCCAATAGTGAGTCCAGCTAAGATTTCCTCATGAATTCTACATGCAAAACAATTCTGCCCCTAGGGTCACCTTCCTGTCCTGGCCACAGGATCAAGTCAGTGACTCATACTCAAATCATAACCAACACACACTTCCTTTGCTGCCATTAACTGGATATAATCATTCCTTCCCAGTAGGGATCTGTCCACGTGCTTTTTCATCCCCAGGTATGATAGAAAGGCAAGATCATTTTGAATTTTCCTATTGTCTAAACACCTGGTCAATTTCATTTTCTTGAAGACTTGGTTATATAAACGTGTCCTTTATCCATCATGAAAATTCAGATTCTGATGCCTCTTATCCTTTTTTTTTTTAAGATTTTATTTATTTGTTTTACACAGAAAGAGAATGCAAGTAGGCAAAGGGGCAGGCAGAGAGAGAGGGGAAAGCAGGCTCCCCGCTGAGCAGAGAACCCGATGCGGGGCTCGATCCCAGGACACTGAGACCATGACCTGAGCTGAAGGCAGAGGCTTAACCCACTGAGCCACCCAGGCGCCTCTGATGCCTCCTATCTAATCTCAGTTGATTAATAGTGCCCTGTTCATAACTGCTTCTAACCTCATAACAACCCAGCAGAGCCCAGCTCCCAGGGGACAGACCTAATAATTATGATCTTGCAGTTGTAGAGGCTAATAACGTGAAACTGCTCATCTCTTCAGGTTGGGGGGAATGGATAGAATAGTTATTATAAATCACCTTCCAGACCTTAGGCAAAGTTCATTGCAAGTATTTCAATAGCCACAGGGGAGCATCTTAAAGCATCAAAATTTCTGAATCCTCTGTTCTGACTCTCTGGCCACCCCTGCCACCAGGCTTATACAGATAGGTCATCTTGGTCCCCATTTGCAAAGTCCGTGATCTCTGTCCCATGTGGCTCCTTGTATAGGAGGCCACAAAGCAAATGGGCTGGCATAGTGCAAAGAACATTGAAGGGCAAGGGACCTAGCTCTCTTGCAAATATTTGTGTTACTTTCTCTGCTTCAGAACCCAGTGATTCTGGCACTCCCCAAATAAGCAAAGATAAAAAGAAGAGGGATGAATGGATCTCTGGAGTCCCTGCTTCTGTTGCTACCAGAGCTGGTTGGCTTCTGTCTGCTTTGTACTGTGCCTTCCATATAACTTGAAAAGTGGATTCTATTTACAAACATTTACAGGAAGCCATTTGTAAATGTTTGAAAACCACTGAACACGATCAGCTCTAATGCACCTTCTAGTCCCAGCCTTCTAGAACAAGACACACCAAGGGGCTAGAGTGGGAGCTTAAGTAGAGTAGACAGTGTCCTTGCCACAGTGAGAAATCAAAGATGCCTATCCCAAATTACTTCCTTCCCATGCTCTTCATCATTTCCATCTTCTTCAAGCTCAGGAGCCCACAATGCTATTTGTAAATCATTGACTAATAAAATTAAGATTAAATCATTTTTATCCCCTTAACATCAGTTTAACAGAACAGGCGTTGAGGACTCTGAGACTGCAGATGCCAGGTGCTACCACCCAGGCCAAACACTGACAACTTGCTTCCAAGTAACTATCCTGCCAAGCTTGCTTTTAAACAGAAAGGCGAGTCTCCTCTGTAGTAGACACAGTGGGCATGCTTCAAGTCTTTTTAAATAGTTTATTCTCTAATGCAGAGTAAGAACCTACCTGAAAGCTTCTTATTTTGGCTAAGCCAGCAAGCCCTTCTGTTTCAATAATGTAAAAATACTAGAGGCCAGTCGTTTTAATTATTATCAACTTGGGTAAGGACCATATTTTACTCTAATTGTGGTTTTGCTGAATGGACATCCTGAGAAAGAGCTAGCACTAAACTCTCGTGGATAACTCAGGAAAAGTTCTTTTTTCTTAAACATGTAACTCTAGGATATACGTTCTGTTTCCAGAGAATGCATTTCACCTATTTCAGGGTGACTAATCACCCCGAGTTGCACTCCTCCATAACACAGCAGGGCAGCAAGCTGCCCTGATAGACTCTTACACTGGTTTCTAAATTGCAACACCAAGAAAGTTGGTTTTCAAAGCAATTTGGTACACTGCATCGATGTATAAGCAAGCGAATCTCTTGCTTCATACGAAAATCTCATTCTCTCTTCCTTTTTTAGGTTGTCCTAAAGAGTCTTAATGGCGGGTTCATGTAGCTGATGACCCATGACCTCTTCTTGCATTTTCTTCCCTTTACTTCCTCCTCTGTCAGCTGATTTTGTGCTTAAAGTCCACTTTAACTTTAACTTTAAAGTCCACTTTAAAAGCCCCACAGTGGCCATAACCATCTGAGATAGGGCTGATGGATAAAAGACAGGATGTCTGGTAAAATGAGAATTTCATGTAAACCATGAATAATATTTAGTGGAAGTATGTGCTATTTTTTTTTGCTAAAGGTCATAACCCTATACCTAGGTAAAGATCCACTGTCTGATTATTTTCTCCTTCCAATAAAATAAAACATTGCTCTAGAAAGTTGTAGAACTGTGCTAACCGCTTAAAATATAAAATCCACAGATCAGTGGTTTCCAAGAGCTGGGGGTGTGGAGAGATGTTGGCAACAAAGAAGCACAAGGGAATTTTGGGGGTGGTCAAACTGATTTAACATATTGATTCTGGTGGTGTTTACATGACTACATCCAGAGTGCTAGGGGTACTCTAAATGTCAAGGAATAAAAGTCCTAAGAGCCATCCTATAGCAGAAATTATAACTAGATACTGCTACTGCCACCACTGAAAACCAATGGATACTGCCTCTAACACCATGAATCAATTCTAATAGTCCCTTGAGGTTGACACAGTTGCTATAGATTTGTTCCCAGCAAGAGAACCAGATTGGCTGAGCCTGAGTCACATGACTACATGCCAGCTGTGACTGTCAAAGGCAGACAGAGGTAAGAAGAGCCTCCTTACATGATAAACCATAAGAGACTCTTAATCTCACAAAACAAACTGAGGGTTGCTGGGGGGGTGAGGGGGTAAGGAGAGGATGGTTGGGTTATGAACACTGGGGAAGGTATGTACTGTGGTGAGTGCTGTGAAGTGTAAGACTGATGATTCACAGACTTGTACCCCTGGAGCAAATAATACATTATATGTTAATAAAAATAATTAAAAAATAAAAGAAGAAGAAGAGCCTCCTTCCAAGGTTGTGCAGACAACTGTCCAAATTTCGGCAGTCAAAAATGACACCTGTCATGGGGCACCTTGGTGGCTCAGTGGGTTAAAGCCTCTGCGTTCGGCTCTGGTCATGATCCCAGGGTCCTGGGATCGAGCCCCATGTTGGGCTCTCTGCTCAGCAGGGAGCCTGCTTCCAACTCTCTCTCTCTCTGCCCGCCTCTCTGCCTACTTGTGATCTCTGTCAAATAAATGGATAAAATCTTGACACCCATCAAAGCAAGTGTGTAGGCTCTTTGTAACAGTTAGTATCCAGAGCCTCTAAAATGGGGCTTGTCTCGCCTTTCTAACCCTAACCTCTGACTGAGAAGAAAACCTCCTCTTTTCCAACTCTGTGGGTCTTTACCATCTCCCTTGGGGGACCTCACACTTAAGACTGAGTGATACTGCGTGCTCATCGTTGGCTTGTTTCCTGATCGCTACGGACTTTTTTTCGAAGTAGGTGCTTCATGGTAGTCCTGTCTCTTTCAGTTCCTCCATGCACTCAGCACAGGCCTTCCCCCAACAAGCTGCCTAAAGCATATCTGTGTTCTGCACGTGCAGATGGAAAAGTGCCACTTTCATTTGGCAGGATCAGACCTCTTCCAGATCAGACCTTTTATTTCAGCTCACAGGAGATCTTTGCCCTGAAGGCCTTGAACTGAACCTCCACAGGAGAGATTATAAACCAGCCCAAACCACCAAAGATTATATCGATGTGCGTGTGGTTTAGGAGCCGCCTGAGAGCTGGCACGGAACATCGTCAAGGCTGCCAGTGCGCTCTCTGAAGAAAGCCAACCGGGGATACAGGCTGAGAGCTCTGCCCAGAGAACCCCTGCCTGCGGTGACTTTTCTGACACTGCATATGTTAAACAAAAGAAAGGGTCCAGATGATCATTTGTTTGACAAACTAAATACAAGAAAGTGGGAGAGCATCCTCTTTGTTTTTTGTGTAGGGGAAAGAGACAATGCGCTTCCCTGGGCTCGGGAAGAAAAAGGATAACATTTGTAGAAAGGGTAGTCTCACCACCCCATCTGAACGCAGAAATATTTCAAGAGGTTATAATGAGAATTTTATCTCCAGTCTCAGCTGTTTTCTTCATGTAAAAGTTTCTGCTTTCAGCCATGACCAGCATGTGGGGAGGCTTCCATCTTCCCACCTCTCCGGGACATCATAACAGCCTTCTTTCCTGACTAAGTTACTGAAGAGGAACAGAACACAGCTCCCTTAGGCCCCTTCACAGAGCAGTGACGTCATTTTTCAGAAAGAAAGAGAGAGAGAGAGAGAAAGAAAGAAGGAGGGAAGGTGGGAGGGAGGGAGGGAGGGCAGGCGGACGAATGAGCAAACAAGTAACTCAAAGTTACCCTTGTTACAGAAAAGGTCAGACTTTGACTAAATAATGTTTGCAAAGGAAGTTCACTATGTAAGGGAAGTTTTATGACTATTCCAGATAGTAAATACAATGAAAAGTTAGCAAGTACAGAGGAGTTGGAACAACCCAATCATGTACGAAAACAAATGATAATAATATGGACAAAGATACTGTCCTCAGAAAGGGGTATCCTTTATTCTCCCGTATGTAATAAAGAAAAAATACCTTCCCAGGCTTATACCCTGCTCTGAGTTTGTATTCAGTAATTCTCTTATCACCCAGTAAGTAAATGTGAAGGTACTCTATAGAAAAATGTTTGTTTGTTTGTTTGTTTTATTCCCACCGTAAAGGACTACACCAGCCAAAAAATGCAAAACCCAAGGGAAGTCAGATGTCTTTTGCACTGTGATTGACCATCTAGTCAGTCAGAGCAACACCTTGCAAACATTCTGAAAGAAAAATGACTTTTTTTCTGCTGGACACAAGATCATGCTGCAAAGAACACTGAAAGTCCAAAAACCCTAGTGCCAGAAAGATCACTGAACTTCCATCCTACCCCAGGAGAGTAAACTGAGCTTAGAGCAGTCAAGTGATCTATGCCAGGGCACATTCTAGGGCCAGGAAGGCATCTGGCGCCCATCTCTAGCCCAGTGCCCTTCCAGGTGCCCTTCTGTTCTCCATACACCACAGCGGCCAGACCCCATCCAGGACTGACTGCAGCTGGACTGTGAAGGACCTTCTGTTTCTGAGAACAAGATCACAAGTGGTCAGTCCATGCTCACTCTGAGGGGGGACTAGAAGGGTAAGCAAGAGCTCTCTTGTCCTATGATTCTTTTTTTTTTTTTAAGACTGGAAACTAATGAGTTTATTAACTTAGCAAAGAAAGGACAAAGTTAGCATTTCTTGAAAGCTCATATACAGTATTTTGCCTCATCATTCCTCTACTATGAATTGTCCTAAGAAATCTCCGAGGGTTTTTTTGTTTGTTTTTTAATTAACCCCAACAGTAGCTTAAAAAAAAAAAACAGCAAAATCCCTGCTTGAATCTCTCATACCTCATCTTCTAAATTAAGATCCATGTGGAGTTCCACAAAACAGCTGGCTGCCAAGGAGAATATAAAGTTAAGTGTATGTGAGAAAACAATTTCTTGATGGAGAGAACTAAATACCTGGGAATATTTTCTCTCTAGGTTTTCATCCATTCCACCCTCTGCCTCACCTCCATGAATAACCCACCACCATTCCCTTGGTGTTGTGATTCAAACAGAGAATCACAGGGTTAAAATTCCTGAAAGGCCTTCGAAGAACCAAAAGCCAAGGATATTTAAAGATTCAAAACAGCACCTTCCATCCTTGCCACCCTGTTAATACTCAAACCTGAGCAAAGACCCCCCACACACAGAGCATTTACTGAAGAAAAGCAATATGTTGTCATTACTTTCCCTTTAAAAGAATATCATCTTTAATGAATGGATAAAGAAGATGTGGCATATATATACGATGGAATACTATGCAGTCATCAAAAGAAATGAAATCTTGCCATTTGCGATGACGTGGATGGAACTAGAGGGTATTATGCTGAGCGAAATAAGTCAATCGAGAAAGACAACTATCATATGATCTCCCTGTTGTGAGGAAGTGGAGATGCAACATGGGGGGGTTGGGGGTAGGAAAAGAATAAATGAAACAAGATGGGATCGGGAGGGAGACAAACCGTAAAAGACTCTTAATCTCACAAAACAAATTGAGGGTTGCTAGGGGGAGGCGGGTAGGGAGAGGGTGGTTGGGTTATGGACATTGGGGAGTGTATGTGCTATGGTGAGTGCTGTGAAGTGTGTAAACCTGGTGATTCACAGACCTGTACGCCTGGGGCTAATAAAACATTATATGTTATTAAATAAATTAAAAAAATATTTTAAAAAAATATCATCTTTAAAACAACCAACCAACCAACCAAGAGCCAAGGTCAAAGCTAACCTAAAGGAGGGTATAACCAGATAAAGATGTGCAAAAATAGAAGCAGGTCCCAGCTTTAAAAATGTGAGGAATATGGTATGTTGGGGTGAAGCCAGCAACCAAGCCCAGACCCATCAGACTTGTAACTCACAACAGTATTTGAACAACATCAATTTTGAGGCAGAGAAGAGCAAAGCAGCCACTCGTGGATCCTTTGGGTCTTAATTTCTTTCCTTAGGTACCTGTTTTCCAGATTCTAGCACAAAAAAAGCAGGTGTATATAATACATTTTCAACCCATAAGGAGATGTTTGGAATAAAGTAAAAGACCAATGTTATTTGTAACCTCTGCTTGTGAATGACACGGGATATGGTCATAACTCTGTGTTCCTGAACACAGAAGAGAAACAGTAAGACTTGGTATTTGGGGGTTATTCTTCCCCATTATCAAAAGATTCATTTCCTTTCCTGGAAGTCAGTTTTCTTACTGGCAAAGAGGGGAAGCTGAACTAGATGTACTCTACGATCATTTTCTGCATTGGTAACTTAACTAACCTGGAATTCTGACTTCATCGCGCATTGACTTCCTTTCCTCTCCATTTCTGCTTCATTGTTTAACTTTCACATTCACACGTGAACATTACGATGTAGCAAGGAAGGTTGTGAATCTGGCAGCATAGCAACATGAATTTTAGATTTTTCCCTTCTAAACCTCAGTAGCCTAATCCTTACAAATGGGCACCAGTCTCAGGAGGTTGCCGAAAGCCCTGACATCCCATTAAAAAGAGAGAATGAGACCAAAGTCCAGGGAGCAGTAAGTGACATGGAGAAAGTGCTCAAAACCATTTGCTGTTATTATCTCTTATTATAACCACTTACCCAGTCTTAAACATGACTATAGCTTTGGAGAAAACCAGCTAACCCCTAACTCCTTGAGATCAAAAATTGTTCTTTCTGTGAATGGGTGTAATTGGAAACCCAACTTGAAAAAGATTAACAATATTTTAAAACCTAGAAAACCTATTTTTCATACTGATAAAAAATCTCTCAGGAGAGAATTTCCCAGGATTTAGCAAAATGCTATATAATAAATACGGTGTTTTCAAAAGGCAAGCAACTCAAGAGATCTCTTTGGCAAAGCCTCATGATTTATCTGGATGGAATTTGTTATTTTATGTATATGCTTCAAAGAAGCAGCTACATGATTCTTTCTGGTGAGCCTGTTAACTCATCTTGTCAACCTTCTGATTCCCTTAAATTGATTAATTTTAATGTCAAGCTACAGCAAACACCAAAAAAAAATTATGTATTCTTTCAGTTTTATAAGAGATAACTGAACTCAAGTCCAAAAGGATTAGCGTATGTGAGAAAATCATTAATTTGGAAGTTAATTTACAGGGGTCTTTCCATGGGGCCATAAATGCTCATCACACTCTTCAAAATGCCTGGATTCTTTGGAACTGGCCATGGCTCCAGCCTGTCGTCAGTGAGCTAGATGTGGTCACTCCACCTGAACTCAGCACAGCACAGATTAGAATGGACTGAAGGAGGCATACGAACATGTCTGCCTAGCCAATAAACTGCTGAAATGACTAAGTACTTGTCCATGGCACAGCCCAGGAACAAGGAAGTCATGTCAGAAATAATCTCCTGGCCCCCAATAAATACAAGGTATATTCACAAAGATGCTGTGACTTTGCAAACGGCGCCAACAATGATGATGATGACCATCGTGTTTACTGGGCACACATATGCCAGACAAAGTTCTGCATACTGTGGGGACAATACACCATGTAACCATTCCAACAACTCTCTGAGGTGGGACTTTCTGCCCATCTTAGAGCCATCCCTTACCTTTCCCTGACTTCCCTGACTCTGTTTCCTCTCATAGAGCAGCTAATTCCGGTTCCCTTGCCAGCTGGCTACAAAAGCAGAGCATGGGGAAGCCAGAGCTTTTCTCCCCTCTCCCTCTGCCCTGGGCAGTCTCCGCAGCTAAGGGTCTTCTCCATGCCTCCAGTCGCACCGTAACTGCTGCACCGTCCCGGAGACCTCAACCCTTGGAGTTCGAGAACACAGTCTCTAACAGATTGCCCCGCCAGACTAGGGTGAGTAGATTCTCTCTGCTTTGGCTAATATTTCACTCGTTTAGTCACCCCCCCTTATCTTCCCAGCTCCTCCCTCACCTAGACAACCAATTAAATTCCCTGAGGTTCAAATACTTAAGATGATTTTTCTTTTTTTAAATTTAAATTAAATTAAATTTATTTAAATTAGCCACCATATAGTACATCATTAGTTTCTGATGTAGTGTTCAATGATTCATTAGCTGATGTGATGAGCACTGCGTGTTATATGCAATAATTTTTTTTCTTTTTTGGACAATTATTATTTTCATATTACAGATAAGAAAATGAAGAGGTAGCTTACTCAAGATCATGTAGTTAAAAAATGACAAATTTGGGTCCAGTGGTTCTGATCCCAATGACCTTGGCTGCTGCATTAGATTGTCACGTTTTAGTGAAACAATATAAAAGTATAAAGGTTAGAAGTACATGAAGGGATACCTATCTGCCCCCTACTTGATAAACAATAATCCACTACATACCTACTATCTTGCTGCCGGTCATCCCCCAAAAGACATGGCCACAATTTGCTGTGGGCTGTGGGCTGTGAGCTTTGCCTTGGGGGGGGGGCATCCAAGTTTATATTTATGTAAAAAACAAGAGAGGTCTCCATTTACTTGTTTTGTCTCTTGATTTTTCCTTAAATTTACTGTTACAAAGTGACTTTATCATGACCTTCCTTAACTAGGTAGCAATCTCCTAGAGAGCAGAAGTTTGTATCAGTGATGTATTAGGCAAATATCTTTATGTGACCATGCAAGAGATAAAAAGTAAAAATACACACACACACAGGGAAAAATTACATACATATATACATATATATACATATATACATATGTGTATACATATATACACATATACATTGTGCCTACCTAGAAAATTTATAAAAGAATATATGCTCTGTAAAGAAATTTATGTAATTCCAACCACATTATGACACAGTTCACTCACTCCATCCATTTGCTAATGGTGAAAATAAACTCTATTGATTTTCTTATTGTTAATAAAGAACAGTATAGAAAAAGGAGAAACACAGAGAAGAAAGTAACGACAGTCACTCAAATTCCAGAGATAATCTCTATTAAACTTTTGGCTTCTTTCCTTCCAGTCTTCTGTGTTATTTTCAATTTTTTAGCATAGCTGGGATTATACTACACCTGATTTGGGATATAATTCCTTTATCATCTAAATAATTTTAAATATTAAATTTCTTGAACAGTTGCATAAAATTACATCAGATGGGCCTGCAAACAATTATCTTATATGGGCAGGTGCCCGGGTGACTCAGTAAGTTAAGTGTCCAACTCTCGATCTCAGCTTGGGTCTTGATCTGAGGATCAAGCCTGAATTCAAGCCCTGCATCAGGCTCCATTCTGGGTATGGAGCCTACTTTTAAAAAAAAAAGAAAAATTATCTTTAATGTATATTTGAATACTAGGTGCTGTCCAACATCTTTTTTTTTTTTTTAACCATAAGTAGTACTGTTGTGAAGATTTTTTTGTTGTTATTTGGCAGAGAGAGAGAGAGCGAGCGCATAAGGCAGGCAGAGGGAAAGAGAGAAGCAGGAAGCCTGACACAAGGCTCAATTTTAGGACCCTGGGATCATGACCTGACCCAAAGGCAGACGCTTAACCAACTGAACCACCCAGGTGTCCTTGTTGAGAACTTTTTTTTTGCAAAAATGACTGAATGTCAGAGTTTTACCCCAAACTAGATTACTAGGACAGGATAAATTTCTAAAAGTGCAATTACTGGGCCAAAGGAATAAATACATTCAAATGACTGAAATATATTACTAAGCTGTTTTCCAGAATAATCCAAGTTCCCACTTAGATGAAAAAAAAAAAAATCACTGAAGAACTTCTAAAACATATTCATAGGCTCCTAACCAGTTTTCTTATATTAAAAAAAGTCAAGCTTATATTCAATGAGTAAAAGACAAAGCTACGAGTTCAATGACGATCTTCAAATTTAAGATTTCTGTTTTCTCCTTTCTCATTTTCGTGTAGGTTGTAAAATCTTACAAAGAAAAAGAAATAAAGAGTACACATGTGACATGCATGAGTTTATAATAGATTTTAAATTTGCCAGGAAGAATTTTCCCATTTTCCTTAAGATCATGGTAATGATGAATCATCTTTTTCATTTGTCTTATTCCTTCTGCCCTTGTAAGGGAAATTCAGCTGGTATATCCTTCTTGGGGCTGAGTGACTCTGACAGAACAGAGTCTACGAGAAGATGCTGGGAACATTCTAATGCAAGCTGAAGAAAGTTACCTGTTGGGGCACCTGGGTGGCTCAGTGGGTTAAAGCCTCTGCCTTCGGCTCAGGTCATGGTCCCAGTGTCCTGGGATCGAGCCCCACATCGGGCTCTGTGCTCTGCAGGGAGCCTGCTTCCCCCTCTCTCTCTATCTGTCTGCCTCTCTGCCTACTTGTGATCTCTGTCTGTCAAATAAATAAAATCTTTGAAAAAAAAAAAAAAAAAAGAAAGTTACCTGTTGACATTCAGAAGACAGTTGACAGAAAGGAAAATCACGTTTCTCTCTATATTCACCCTGCAGAATTTTAGGGGGGAAAAGTATTCAGATACTTTTCTCTACTATTATTCAAGCATCATTATGTACAGCCTTATAAAAAAAATGACCAGAAAATACATTCAATCTTTTTTTGATGGTTTTGCAAAATGCAGAGCAAACTTCCATCCTAATAGTCATTGCTGTGTTGATCCATGGTGGAATAGCCATGACTCTTGCCCAGTGAGACAGAAGCAACTCACTGGGTAGGAATCAGGAGGTATGTGCCCTGCCCTGAGCTCTACCACTCAGTGTGAGATCTGAACCACTCCCCAAATCTCAGAGTCTCTGTTTTCACATCTATAAAATAAAGAGGATGAGCTGAAAGAAACAAACACTCTTTTGTGTTGTCACATCCACTGATCTGAAGGAGTCCTAATAAAACACTGCTTTTTAAATGCTAATTAGGTATCCCTCCTATCTTTCTATATCCTAGTTTCCCTTATTAGGAAAACTGTGATCATGGTATTCTGCCAACTTTGGAAATGACATGAGGTACACTATTTAATTCATTAATCCATCCCGCAACAGGCCTTTCCCAGCACTGTTCTAATCCTGGATTTGAAGCAATGAATGATGGAAAAGAGATCCCTGCTTCCACAGAGTTTACATTCTGAATTGTAAACAAGTGAAGAAATAGACAAAATTATTTCAGGTAGACAAAGGGGGCAATGGGATAGCGATGAGGGGAGGGCAAAACCTGTTACCTTCATTAGGGTGGTCAGCAAAGGTATTTGTGAGGAAGACACTTGAGCAGTGACCTGAATGATGCCAAGAGCGGGATTTTCCAAGGCAGCCAGGCAGAGGCAACAGGCAGGGTCAAAGGCCCCCAGCAGGAATGAACTAGTCTAGTTCAAGAAACAAGAGAGAAGGCCATGTGGTAGAGGTCAATAAGAAGGAGTGGTGAAAAGTTCCTATCAGTAGGACCGGGATCATGCAGACATTTGTAGGAAATGATACAGAGTTTTGCTTTTAATCTAAGAACAATGAAAAGTCAGGAACGTTTTAAGCAGGGGATCAATGTGATCTGATTTATATCTTAAATGATCTCTCTGGCTGCTGCAGAGAGAATGGGTTGCATATTTTATTTCCAGCAACAGTGGAAAGGACTTCCATTCTCTCACAGAAATACTGGTAATACTTGTTTTGGTGAAAAGCCACCAAAAATGCTAGGTAAAACATTTTAAATATTTAAATGCACACATGATTTAGAAAGAAAGAAAGGGAAATGCTCAAACACCGAAATCAATGAGAAAGCACCAATCTATAAAATGAATGTCCTCCTTAAGCCAGCTGCTACGTGATAGCATGTCTCCCACCTTGATGGTCCAGAATCAGAATTTGTTGTAGAAGAGCCAACTGCACAAGAGTATGGAGCAAAAGTGACACATCTTGGAGGCCCCACAACCCCAAGAGATTCGGGATACACAAAGAAGCATCTCTTGCCTCTCCTTCTCCTCAACCGTCCACAGTACGGACAGATAGTTCTCAATCATCACAAGTAGGAAAGCTGCTTTTTAGCATGAAAAATCTTCAATTCCCCTTTACACATACACATCCACAATTGTATTTTCACTTATTTAATTCACCATAATTGCCTAAAGAACTCAAGAATTGCCAGCCCCTAGGGAATCATTCTGTGCACACTGAGTAAGTCAGCCACCATACTGGGGAATAGGGGGAAGAGAGGAAGGAAGTCCAAAATCCATCAAGGTGCCAGACTGCAGGGCTGAAATTCAGCATGACTCAAGACTTTCAAGGAAGTGTAATCCAAATCCAACTGTTTTACTTTTATTTTGGAGTAATCACAATCAGAGCCCAAGATATCAGCGACTGCCTTTCCAATTAAGTGGACAAGTCTTTGACTACTGCTCACCTACCCTGCTGAAGGGGTAAGCAGATATGCCTTGCAAAGCCACATCAAACTCTCAGTGTTTGTTAGTTTGATGCATCTCAATAAAACCTCTGAAGTCCAGGAACTATCTCTTGGGCATCAGTACCAAGAGGAAAAAGCCAGATGTGGGACAAGTTGATTTGAGCTTTTTCCTCTTCCAACAAATATTTTTCAGTTTGCAAACAATATCTAGGTAGCAAAATTACAACAATTTTTCTCATTCCTTCCTCCTTTCCAATGTTTCTCCTTCCAGCATCTCATATGGCACCCTGCACAAAGAACCAAAGCCAGGTAGAATATTAGGAAGTGTATATTCTGCTTCCTGCAAAATAATACTAAATGAAATACATCTTTAAGCCAGTAATCTACTCCTGGAATTCCAATTTTTAAAAATCTGAAATATGGAAATGGTTTGTACACAAAGGTATTCTATGCAACAGTAGTCTTAATAGAAAAGAAAATTAGAAATAGCTTCAGTGACCTATGACACATTCCCTGATGGAATAGTTTTATACACACACACACACACACACACACACACACACACACACAATGAAAATTCTCACAAAATGATGTTAAGTCCAATTGCTCAAAATTCAATTTCCAATACAATGACCTTCACAGAACTCTACAGTATTCGTTCTTTTCTTTCTCCAGCTTGCTTCTATTTTCCAAAAAAAAAAAGAAGAAGAAGAAGAAAAAGAGGGAGAGGAAACGAAAAAAAGCTTTAAAGAACTTTTATTACTTGTATTATGTTTATAACTGAATATACATTTTTTATTATTTTTTTAAAGATTTTCATTTATTTATTTATTTGACAGAGAGAGAGATCACAAGTAGGCAGAGAGGCAGGCAGAGAGATGGGGGAAAGCAGTCTTCCCGGTGAGCAGAGAGCCTGATGTGGGGCTCGATCCCAGGACCCTGAGACCATGACTTAACCCTCTGAGCCACCCAGGCACCTCTGAATATACATTTTAAAGGCAAAAAATATAAAATTAAAAATGCAGATCTTAGCCTCAGTATCCTAACATTATGAATGAAAATCTCATACATGAATATTCTCTGAAAATAGAATTTATAAATTCCATTTATAAGATTCACATTTAGACCATTAGAATAAATGTCCCAGGGACTATTAATTATAGGGCACATATAAAAGTATATGTTCAAGGAAACAGTTTCCCCAAGTATATGGAAATTAATAAACTAAAACCTGATTCTACAAAGTAAATTTAGAATCAAATAGGTAAGCTAGTGTACAAAAGGGAGCATGATGGGAAAAGCTGAATTCATTAGGTTATAGCCATGATACATACTAGTGGTAACACCAAGTAGAAAGCAAACCACTATTTTTCTTATATACAGGTTGTAGCCTAATATACTCATATTTTTATCCACTGAATGTACCTTTTTTCAAGTACTAGCAAAATTAACCTTAAGCTGACAAAATCCCTACAGAGATGTTTTTCTACATATTAAATATACCTAAGAAAATTAAAACTCAAAGAACTAAGTAAAATTGATATAATTTATGTCACTATTGCTAATTACAATGTTGAGGTTTACCCAGTAATAATTAATAAATTCAGGCCTAACCATTAGAGACCTCACATGTGAAGAAAATCAAACAGCGATCACAATGTTTCTTAAGGTAGCAAATAGGCTTTATTTTCCTTTTTCCTTATTTGTAGCAGTCAGTAGTCGGACACATTTAGAGATCAGAATCATGCCTTTAAACTGCTGACATTTACTAAGGCAGAGCAAAAAAGATTTCATTTCAAGCCAAAGTCCAAGGAGGCAAATACCAGTTGAGTGAATTCTGAGCTGGGAGAAGGGAAAGGGACTCCTTCTGAAATGTATGAACATGGTTCCTAAATAAGACCTTCAAATGATGAAAATAATGTTTCCTTAAATCTTCAGTCCAATGTAGTTTGAAGGACCTCAATGTCTCTTTACAAAAAAGGATCTGAATCCTACAGCTTTCTAACATTCCTTTCTTCTTCATCTTTTGCACATTTAAAGGGGTTTTCAAATGAATTTTTCAGGTTGCAAAAAAATTTTTTTAAGGTTGCAACACAGTATTGCATTAGGTCAAGGGCGGCTTGGGAAGCAGTTATGTATATCTCTTTTTTAAAAAATGCAATAGGGGCGCCTGGGTGGCTCAGTGGGTTAAGCCGCTGCCTTCGGCTCAAGTCATGATCTCTGGGATCGAGCCCCGCATCGGGCTCTCTGCTCAGCAGGGAGCCCGCTTCCTCCTCTCTCTCTGCCTGCCTCTCTGCCTGCTTGTGATCTCTCGGTCAAATAAATAAATAAAATATTTTAAAAAAATAAAATAAAATAAAAAATGCAATACCCACCACAAATAGTCATGTAACAATGTCAGTGAACATATTGTCAATAGTTGGGATATAGGCTTAGCCAGTGAGCCACTAGAATAAACCTCCTAAGTAGGTTACAGAGTAATTCCTAGAGATTGTAGGGAAAGTTTCCAAACAGCACAATCTGTTAGAACCGCTACCCTGAAAATAATGCCCTGGCCCATTATCGCTTTGGAGCACCATAGGAATTCACTCCACCTGTATGGGAACAACTTGGCTGCAAAACACAGTCACATCCTGACTTCAGCTTTGTAAACCATGGAAAGATCTGAGCTGATTCAGTCATAGTCCTGAGATACCAGATACCTGGGGGTGCAATGGTATGTCTTCCCGGAGATGAACCCTGGAGTTCTTACACAGGACAAACCACAGCCCTTGTCAGGTGCTTTCCTTGTAGTCCTCGGTTTTCAATGACACCCTTTGTTGCCTCTCCAGTCCAAGAGTCCTCTACCGATACTTCTTATCAGTAACTCAGGCAGGCCAGCAACCAACCCCTTCCCAGGTACTGGCTACCTCCTGGTCATCCTGACAAAGGGGTAAAAGCCTAGAGGCTTACAGATGTCCAGCAGGTCACATAGAGAAGTGAAAAGCAGGCCAGACATAAGGTATCACAAATGTGTGGGTGGTTGGGAGCCAGTAAATGCAGGCCCCGTCCAAAGGGAACAGTCAGTGCTCAGCGCCAGGAAGTTGCTGACATGCAGGAACGCAGGATGGCCATTGTGGGATGGCCTGATTCAAATATCTATTGATTAAACTAATTTTCAAGTGTTGGCTTATTTTTTTCTTCAACTCTTTGAGACAAACAAATTTTGATTTGAGACAAATCATGATTTAGGCTCTTTGTAGTGGTCAAAGAGTCTTTAGTCTTTTTTCAGGGTTAGGATTCTATGGCTTTAAAATACCTTAACAGACTTCCCCATGACTATAAGTCCAAAAAGATTCCTACTCCTGTGTCCTCTTCCTGGAACTTTTCTAGAGCTTCAGCTGCTGAAGGCATTTGTACAAGGTATTAATCAGACAAGGCTCACAGGCTATGTGCCAAAGAATTCCCACTTACACCTGCTACGGTTTCAATCAATTGAACTCTACATCACCGTCACACAGGTAAAAGGATCTTGGGCACCATTTCTGATCTCATACAGCCATGTATGTGCTCAGCCCTTCTTGGCAGTATTCTCTGGAAACCGTCCCAGCTTCCTGGATCATCTAGAAGTAAAAGAATCTCCACCTCTGGAGTAGAGAAAAGGACCCCTGCGCAAAGCCAGAATGCCACAGTCAACAGCAGCACAGTCCCAAAGCTCTCAGCCTTTGTAGCAGAGATCACTAGATGTCCAACAAATACCCACTTTCTCCTTCCTCCTTCCTAACAAAGACCCAACTGAAACCAGACTCACTGCTGCTTGACAAAATAGACTACATTCTCTAGTCTCTTTTGCAGGTATTAAGGATATGGGACAAAATTCTAGCTAATAAGATGCTGAAGGAGGTACTGCATGGGCCTCCAGGAAGAAGCGGTCTTCTGCATTCCTACTGTCGGGAATGTGAGGGTAATATTCAGAACTCCAGCAACTACCTTGGATTGTGAGTTGACTTTGAGAATTGAAGGCATGTGTTAAGAAAATGGATAACAGAAATAGAAGGAAATTGGGTCCAGAATAAACTTCTAGAATTGCCATGCCAGATCCATATGACCTGGTTCCAGACTTCTTTTGACATGAGACATCAAACTTTTGTTGTATTGAAACCACTATGTGGAAAGAAGTCTGTATTCTTCATATCTGATTATAATTATTAGACAGTATAGCCGCTTCCCTTCCCTGGGCCACTTTTGCTCCACCCAATCTTCTTATCCCTTTTAAACTCCTATTCTGGGGACACCTGGGTGGCTCAATCAGTTAAGTGTCTGACTCTTGGTTTCAACTCAAGTCATGATCTCAGGGTCATGAAATTGAGCCCCAGGTTGGGCTCTGTGCTTACTGTGGAGTCTGCTTAGGACTCTCTCCCTTCTCCTTTTGCCCCCCACCGCAGGCTCTCTCTCTCTCTCTAAAATAAATAAATAAATCTTTAAAAATAAGTAAATAAATAAAAATAAACTCTTATTCTCTTGCAAATTAAACGCTCCTATATGCTCAATATTTTTCTATCCCTCTTCCGCACACCATTTCTCCTGAAGATAAAAACTCCCTCCTACGGCAAAGTAACAAACTCCCTCTTCTGCCTGTGTGTACAGCCTAGCAAGGCTCACAATTACTTAACAGAATGCATTTCTGTCCCTTCTCTGGAGACTACTGGAAGATACCAACCTTTAAGTATGAAAGTGATGCTGTTGACCCACCATCACTAAAGCATCTAGAGAAATAATTTTTTGCCAGCTTTCTACCACTCTTTCTCTCTCTGCTCCAAGACAGGCAGCATGAGCAGGCCAGGCAAAAGAGTTAAGGCTAAGGTCCTGGAAGAGAACAAAATCAAAGGGTCACCTGGCAACAGGACCCACCACTTTGGCCTCTAATTAGTACTGTGCCTTAATGCATAGATATGAGCAGCCATAGATATCCATTATAATATTTGTATTTTCTATCTCTAGTTTCAACAACAGGACCCTGGAGTCAAAACATTTCCCATGGAGAGTCTACACTTTTGCCTGCTCCTGCTTTTTAGCTCAAACAGCTCAATTTTGTTGGACTTCAAAGTACAGTTCAAGGCACATTTTATAAGTCAAGTTAATGGGCCTGGGGAAATCACCAACTGTAACTCATTGATTAGAGGGAAGATATGAGGTCTGTGTAAACATTCTGGAGTGGCTTGAAAAAAGTCCCAGTTGTATTTGTGATTATTTCTAGTGGTATTTCCACAATTTTCCATGAAATAATATAATGGCTAATGAGTTGACTTTGGAAAAGTTTGGAGGAAGTACATGGCTCAGTTGGATATCCACCACGGCAAAGTTAAAGAAAACAGAATCTGCCCTATTTTAAGAAGAAAAATAATTTATGCAGATAATTAAATGGCTTATAGAATTACCGGGGACAATTGAAGAAATATATCTAGGCTGAGCCTTCAGAAATAATTCCCAAACCTCAACAGAGAACTGGGCCACCATAAGAACCACTACATCTGTGAGCAGCTGCTTGTCACCCTGGGACATTGCCAGTTCCAGAATTATGGTGTCTCACCTCAAGTAAGATGCAAACACTGACAGGAAGGTACCTGGAGTATGAAGTCACCATCACTAAGAGCCAGTCAGGAAGCTGCTGACCCAGTGGCAGATGCTGTCTATTTCTAAATCATACGATGGCTGCCATGTTTTTCACCAGCACACATGACCCCCCACACTCTTCCTCTAAACACGGCTACTGACTGGGCCCTCGTACTCATGCCAATGGTCAGGGCCAATCAGTGAGATCCCAGGGCCACTCCTCTTTTATCTCCAAGGAAGTCTGGGACATTGTTCTGTAACTTTCCAGCTTTTGCTGGATCAAACTGTACACCAGTAGGGGCTTGGAATCGATGTTGAGAGACGATATACCTTACCTACCATAGAATAAGTTCACTTTTAATATGTCATATCACTAACTAATGTATTAAATTAAAGACTCTGTATGTATATAATACTATACACAATCCAGGAAATTGATAGTATTTGCTGAGCAAGTCATGATGTTAGACTCTTCAATTTTCATTGATTAGAGGACATAGTATCCACATTATTCCAATTTTTATATCACTATTTACTAGACCACAGGTAAGGAGCCACTGCATGAATGCTTATAAATAAGAAAGATGATCACAGTTAAGTATTCTGGAAAGCTGTAAAATATATATATACTTTCCCGAGAAGTTTAATACTTAATAAGAGAACACAGCAGAAATATTAACATCTATGCATGAAGTGAGAGAAATATGAAGAATGTTCCAAACCAAGCCCCAAAATTTAGTTATAATTACCTCTGAGTTAAAGAGTCCAGGAAGAAAATGGGCAAACCAGGTTTATGTGAATCAGCACTCCCATCTGCCTACTTAAGAAATGCTGTTTAAGGGGCGCCTGGGTGGCTCAGTCAGTTAAACATCTGCATTCGGCTCAGGTCATGATCTCAGGGTCCTGGAATGGAGCCCCACATCGGGCTCCCTGCTCAGCAGGGAGTCTCTCTCTCTCTGCCCCTTACCGCCCACTTGAGCTCTCTCTCTCTATTGAAAAATAATAAACAAACAAACAAACATCTTAAAAAAAGAAAAGTGCTAAGTACCATAGACCATGTTTCTTCCAAAGTGCCAAACACAGAAGTAGTGTAAAGTGAACAGAAATTCATGCATGGAAAGTGTATTCACAGAAACACGCAGGCACATTATTAAATATTGCGAATTGGTTTTCAGACCAATGTGGACAGGTCTCTGAAAATAATGGTCGAGGACACTCCCTTCATTCTGTTGGACACTGAAATGAATGTGCCTGGTACCAAATCTGTTCTTTGACAGTCCCAGAGGAAAACAACGGCTGGACCATGAATTGGGCTGTCCAATGGTCAGAATCCACTCCCTTATGTAAGCACTTTCACAATAAACCATGCAGAGCAGGCAGTACTGGCTGTGATTACTATTCCCACAGCAAGACCTTATAAATACAGATGAGTTATGAATTATGGAAATGCCATGACACAAAGCAGGCATAGCTGATACCTTTCCCAAAAGCTATTTGTTTTTATTATTTTTGTTTTTATTTTTTCCACAGCTGAAAAACATAAGAAGGGGGAAAGACAATGACACAATTCTACTGTGAGAATACTATAAAAGATATAAAATAGGCTCAAAAGTCAGGAGACCAAACCCTAGGAAGGCCACTGTGGGCCTCTGGGCACCTTTCAAGTGTCTCTCATTGTACATCGTACTAGGACCAAAGTGTTCAAGAGCAATACTTGACATTACCAGCAAGGATATGGGTCTGCTCCACTGGATTAGCTGGATCACAATCCACTTCCCCCAGAGCCTCCTGGCAGCAGACCACGTGCCTTCAGAAGCCCAAGCACTAGTACCTTGACTCCTCCTAAGAATTCACATTTGGTTCCTAAGCTGCCTTAGCCAGTGCAGGGATAGAGAATTGGCTCAGACCAGGAAGCACCTTTTAATCTACTACTTCCCCTTGCATTCATCCCTGACCTTAGCCTGGTTCTTGATTCAGACAAATTCAAACATAAAGTCTGTCTTCCCATCCACACCACCTTCAACTCCTAGCTATCAAGAGAGGCCTCATGAGGGGTCCTGAAAATGCCCTCAAGACGGTGGAGGAACCCCAGGGGGCCCACCATTCACTTGTCAGGAGACCTAGAGCCACATGGCGGTCTCACGGATCCAGAGCTGCCCTTTCATCAACCCCCAGGACCTCGAGCATTACTTTCCCATGAAAATTAACAGTGTTCTCACTAACAAGACAGAGTACTTTCTACATTCTCTCTGGCTGTGCTTACTGAACAGACCAAATAATTACCCTGAACATTCTATTATCAGGATGAACATTCAGCATTGCACCTAACAAAGACTGTCGGGGCTCTTCTTCAAATGCTGTTCTCTTTCTTCCTTCCCTATGTATACAGGCTGTCTTCAGCTACAGCACTTATTTTTATATCACTTTGGAGAAACCCAGTGATATTACTATCTGCTTGTTCACATTTGAACAATAAGTTTTCTGAAATAAACAATAAGTTTATTTTACTTTGGATATCCTAAGATCAACCTATGATCAGAAAATATGCTCCTGAAGCCACTTCCTATGGCTTCTAACTTAGAGACATTTACTAGGTTTACCTCTTTTTTCCCCACCTTAATTTCCCATCACTTAACTATAGGAATATTACTGAATCAAAGAGTGGATAATTATGAGTAACTGAATGCATGGCATAGAGGTTGGGAAGTCACATTAAATTTGTCTGAGTTAGCATCCACTAGACTTGTCTGAGTAATCCAATTGTACATCGCCAGGGACTCCGGGCCTTAGTAAGACCAGAAGTGAGGCAGCTGCACTTGTCTGTTGGTGTGCCATGTCCAGCCATGGTAGCAGGGCCTCTGTAAGCTGTTGATGACACTGCTAATCACCTGGCAGAAAGCTACAGAACCAGATATTCAAGCCCATCAACAGAACTACAAGTGCCAATGTCAGAAATCCACTGGTCATGTTGTTACAGATCAGAAAAAAAAAAAAAAAAAAGATGAGTTTGATACAAATATATATATATATCCCAACAAGAGGCAGAAAGAGAGGAAAGAAAAGAGTTTCAGTCCAAGTAGAAAGCAGGCAGGGAGGGTGAGACAGGGTACCAGAAGCCAGATGTGCCTCAGCAGTACCAAAAAAGAATGGAATAATTGAAATCAAAGGCGGGGAGATGTGCTGTGGGTTAGATGGGGTCCTAAGGATGTACCTTCCTCCTGCCCCTACCCCAGAGAACCATAGTTTATAGCTGTAGACTTTCCCCATATGCTTCGCTACTAAGTAATGTCTTTAATTTAATTACATCATTACATTTATGAATGTAGAATCAAGCTGATGGTGAATTCATTTTTAAACTGCCTGACTTATTTTCCTGAGTTGTCTTTGTAAAAAAGAAATGAAAATCAAAATGAAAAAAAATTCACTATTGCTCTTTTAACACCTATAATGAATAATCCATGCCATGCCTTTTTTTTTTTTTAACCGCCTTCACTAATCTTTATATTCAACTCTATTAGCTGCAATTTCAATTCATTAGAAAATGATACCATTCTGGGACTAAAGCTTGATTCTTATTTTTTTTATGCCAAAGCAATTACATTTCAAAAAGTAAAATTTTATGTGCCTTCCACTTGAAATTTTTACCAAAGTCCTGTCTTAACTATTGTTACCTCTCAGTAGAGCTGGAATGAGAACAAAAACTTTAAAAAAAATTCAAACACCAAGAAGTGGGAGCTGTGGATATTATTATTCCCCTCTTATAACAAGTAGGATGAATGGTACACAGGAATTTTTTTTCTACCTCTTTGGTAATGACATTAGTAGTGGGGTACCTAAGTAGCTCAATCAATTAAGGGTCTGCCTTCAGCTCAGGTCATGCTCTAGGGATCATGTGATTGAGTCCTACATGGGACTCCCTGCTCAGCAGGGAGTCTGCTTCTCCCTCTCCCTCTGCCTCTCTATCTGCTTGTGCTCTCTCTCTCTCTCTCTCTCTCTCTCTCAAATAAATAAAATCTTTTTTAAAAAAATCAATAGTAATTGTAACAATATAATGAAGAACTGCACATTTTTCTTCAACTTATGTTGTTGATTCTTCTCTATGTCTGAACCTAAATAGCCAGTCACACACATTTCCCATCTCCATTTACCATGTATACGCAGTCTTTCTGACCCTGCCATTATTAATAACAGCAGGATGTTAAGCAATAAATATGCATTAGTTCCTTTAATTTTCACAGTAATGAAATCATATTTTTATTACTCTCTCCATTTTACAGATCAAAAAACTGGGGCATGGAGGGATGAGTAATTTCCTGGCTGGCAAACCGAACAAAGATCTGAACCCAGGCAGTCTGCCAACAGAGACTGCACGTTTTACCACTCCGCTAGTTTGTAGTGGTCCCAGGTCTGCTTTCCAGTAACTGATATGGTCAGAAGTGGGAGGATCCAGGAAAGAGTGGCCCTACGCCCACACAGAAGATGGATTACCCCCAGAGGCAGAAGAGGCTCCCACACTGCTGATTCACAGGTAATGAGACAAATCAAGCAAAACATGGATTCTTGGCTGTTTTTTTTCCCTTGTCCTTTTGCTTTTCTAGTTGTCTTTTTGATCACCTCATTTGGCCCTTGGTTCTCTTAGCCAGTCTGGGTAGCTGGCAGAAGCATTGATAAATGATCACGTTTTGGCTGACTCTATCAGACACACTATGGTATATTATGTTGAGCCAAGAAAATATCTTATTCTGATAGCATATTCCCTGGGTGGTACCAAGCACGACACTATTGGCACGGTGCATTCAGCAGACACTTTACATGACAACCATCCATCTCCTCCTGCCCACATCACCATGGTATCAAAGACCTGCCAGTCCATGGTCAGAGCCTTCCAGACCAGCCTCCTGACTGACTCATGAAAAATGCTGAAACCCTTTGGCAACTAAACATAGGGCCGATTTTGCACATTATTTAATATATGGTGTCATTCAAGTTTAGTCTGGGGATATTTATAAGAAAGAACTATCTAAATTTTTATCCTTACTTTATTAAACAGAAAAGAAAGTCAAATCATTGTCAAACAAAATACGTGTGATGGAATCATATGTGAAATTTAGGTAATGTCTCCAGTGCAAAAAAGCACCAAAAAAAAAAAAAAAAAAAAAAAAGCTTTTATTCTCTTCCTATTGGAAGTCCTGGGTCTGCCTTCAGTCATTCAATCCAACAAAAGATATTAATTGGGCACATAGTATATGGGGATTACAGGAGTGAAGATATAGCCTGTCTTCAGGTGGCTTCCATACTAAATGTTAAAATAAAGGCATATGTAGTCTTTCATTAGGGTAGTCTGAGTTACAAACTGCATGTAAGAAAAAAAATGCTATTTGGGGTGCCTGGGTGGCTCAGTGGGTTAAGCCTCTGCCTTCAGCTCAGGTCATGATCTCAGGGTCCTGGGATCGAGCCCCACATTGGGCTTTCTGCACAGTGGAGAACCTGCTTCCCCTTCTCTCTGCCTGCCTCTCTGCCTGCTTGTGATCTCTTTCTCTCTCTGTCAAATAAATAAATAAATAAAATATTTTTTTAAAAAAAGAAAAAATGCTGTTCAATAATAAAATTTTAGAGATCATAGTCTAGACAAAATACTGTGATAAATGTAAATTTAAAAAAAAATTAGCTTCCAAAAGTGGGCAATATAAGGAAATGTTGGCTGATTTCCCCCCACAAATATGTGGATAAAACAAATGAAGGAAGGAATTTCCTATTTCTCTTCCACTCTCAGAAAGGGTAACAAAAGAGATACTTGCCTGTTTCTTAAATATTCTTAAGATAGTAGCTCAAAACCTTTTGCAAGGACAATCCCTTTAGTTAAACACATTGAATAAAACACATCTTCCAGCCTTTAAAGAAACCCAGCTTTATGCTTCGAGTCACATCATTTTCTTACCTAACAAGACATGCTCCTTCCTTGTATTCACCCTCTCCACTTTTGCAAATACCTTTTGTTAATTTGAAGCCAGGCACATGAATGGAATGTTCCTGTAGGGGCAAAAGTGGATGTGGTTTTTTGCTAGGGGACAAGGTCTCCTCTATCAGAAGTTTCCATCCGTGACCTGGGAGCAGGGGTGAGAACAGAATCAAAGAAGCGGGTGCGATTGCTTACATAAAAATCAGGCAAAGCAGACTTGACTCTTTGAAGCCATGTACCAAAAGTACATTCATATATTCCTTTCCTCCTCAGACAAACCAGTACAACCCTCACCAAATTCTTATCTGTGCAGGAGGAAACCTCACCCAGTCAGGCTTATTCGACACATTAATCCGAGGAAAACACAGAGAAAATGCTTTACACTCAACTGAATTGCAGGTGTTTTTGGAAAGTGTACAACCTTACAGGAAGTAACAAATGATCCCCATGCAGAAGATCTGTCTTTTCATATATAACGTCACAAAACAAACTTGTCACCAAGTACACAGTTACTATTTACTGAGAGAAAAACATATGGGGAATTGTAGTCAGCAGAAGGGAATCTGTGGAGCTGGAGAGACCAATCTCAATAACCAAGGGGTCAGAGAGCAGAACATAGGATTTAAGGGTTTATGTTCATTTAAGCTTAAACGTAAGTACCTTCATCCATACCTAACATTGTATCTGGCTCTACATGAGAAAATGCTGAGTCATGAAGTCTTCATGAGAAGAAGCTACTGCACGTGTGTAAAGGTTTACATCTGTGCTTTTCTTGTCCTCAAGACTGCTCCCAGTCAGCAGGCCACAGTTAGAGAATGAATGGAGAGCTTCTATAGGCAGTCCTGATCCGTGACTGACCGTTTAGTGACCACTGCTTAGCTGAATTACCAGGTGAGTAAGAATTACGTCAGGAAATGAACTATAAAATCCAGGACGACTTGCTACATCATTATCTATATCACCACTGCCAGTACTAATAAACATCCTGAAAACCTGATCTCTAAGACTCACCAATATCCTATAAGGTGAGTAAGCCTCACAAGAACTGCCTTGGCCTTCACCGAAATGTATCCATTTCTGGGGTTAGCTAAGTGAGTGATAACTGAGTG
Source organism: Lutra lutra (assembly GCF_902655055.1). Taxonomy (NCBI): domain Eukaryota; kingdom Metazoa; phylum Chordata; class Mammalia; order Carnivora; family Mustelidae; genus Lutra; species Lutra lutra. Next base: position 91,093,510 of record NC_062282.1, read on the forward strand.
ATAATTCAGCAAAGCCATCCAGTGTAGAATTTAATGAAGTGATTGAACACACAGTATATGCTCCATAAATGTTGGCTAAATTCAAGAATCAGTGCATTGGTTAGTCAGTCAAAATCAGTTATTCAACAAATTGGTGAAAAATAGCCAACCAATGATATAAAATATGTTAAGGAATAAACCATGAAGTAATAAATCAATGATAATCCTGAATAAAGAAAGTAAGATATTTTCTGATAACCAGCCTGCCCTCTCTACCCTAATAAAGCAATCTTTTCCAAAACCAAGCACAGAGATACTAAGTTAATGTCGTTAGTTATGTTCAGGATTATACTTCCTGTCCCACAGGAGTTTGGGTGGCAGGAGGCACAATGAGTTCTATTCAGTGCATTTTTGAGTTGAGGGGCCTATGCCATTTCTGTACAAGAACATTTAGGGTTAGACCCTTTCTAGGTCACTTTCCCTTCAAGCATGGTGACTGGCAGCATTTGAGATGCTGGCTGTTCCATCAGCCATTGGGTGACAACGGTGAGCAGAGCACCCAGCTGACCCACAACAGATGCACAGCATGAACAAGAAATAAATCTTTATTGCTTAATCCACTCTGACTGATACAGCAGCACACCTCAGCCCACCCCAACTAATAAAGTGAGTAAGACCTGGAAGCTTCTACAAAATAACAGTGAGCTACATCAATGTCACAGCGTAAATCCTGGTTTCTGATTTTGCTCACCTCTATCACCTAGTCTCCCCCATAACTACCCCTAGGCTGGTCTGCTGATTAATCCCACAAGATTTCAAAATTCAGCTCTCTGCACAAGCCTATCATCGGTGCTGCAAAGAGAGGAAAGGAAGGCAATTTATGCTGCGCAGAAATCCAATACATGCTCCACATAAGATTACATTCAGCGCTGCTCAAGAGAGGAGATGAAACAGACCAAAAATAATCATGAGCCCTCCCCTTCCCCATATTCGGTCTTCTATAGACTGCTGTTGAAAAAAATCTCTAAAGCATGGAAACCCATTTTGCTTTCTTTGGACTCGGGTCTTGAAGAGATGCCTAGGGGATCAGATGAGTCACTGTTTGAGAACATGAACATTTCCAGCTGTACTTTCATATGTTATATCCTTCTGTCAAGAGGTACATTTTCTGCCACATGGTAACAATGAGGAAGATGACTGATGAGGGTCAAATCTCAATGGATTATTTACCACATTAGTTAAAATTTCATCAGCTTCATGGAACATCTCCTGTCCAACATGTCTTAGGGTACAGATAAGAAATAGCATTTTACTGATGTTTGATGTTCAAAAGGTTAATTCTATTTCTCTTGGTCCCTTATGAGCCATTCATAAACAAACACATGGGTCAGCACAGATTTCCAGGGTGGTACAAGAAGATCCTTTTATAAAACTGATAATAGCCAAAGCCTCTATCATTTGTTTCTTATCTTCTTGCATAAATGTTTCCCCCTTCGTATATCAAAAAAGCACTAACCAGCCTTGCCAATTGGCTCAAAGCAAAGTTGAAGTCAACTACATTTATGTAATGCTCTAGAGACATGTCACCAGCCTTTCCCTTCTTACCAGAATTATGATGATAAAGCTCTGGGCGTACATGATTTGCACAACTACATCCACTCGGAGGTTATATTAGAGTCTGACTTTCAAGTATTATGTATTTGCTTCTTTTTTGTTTTGTTTTAAGGCAATGCTGTGATTCATTGCTCAAATCATGTAGCTAATTTCACTGTACCCATATTTTCCCATTCCCTCACCACCTTCTAACCCCATCCTCCTCCCATCACTGCCAAATGATAACATTATATTCCCATCAAAAGTAAAACAGCGGCACCTGAGTGGCTCAGTCAGTTATGTGTCCGACTCTTGATTTAACTCAGGTCATAATCTCAGGGTCGTGAGATGGAGCCCCAAGTGGGGCTCTATACCAAGCAGGGGGTCTGCTTGAGATTCTCTCCCTCTGACCCTCCCCCACCCCACTTTCTCTCTCCCTCTCTCTCTCTCTCTCAAATAAATTAAAAGAATAAAAATAAAACAGATTACAGGTAAAGTCACTGACTGGAAACAAATTATAATTCATCCAATGAGTACTTCTGAGCACTGACTTTGTGCCAGGTGCTTTTATAGATTCTGAAAATAGAACAATAAACTACAATAAAGAAAGTCCTACTCTCACAAGGCTTACATTTTATGGCAGAAGCAAATAATAATTAAGATTAGTTCAATTAAGTGCTACAAGGAAAAGGAGACAGTGATGTTAGAGTGGGAGGGTAGAGGTAGAGTAACCAAAGGAAACGTCTGGGAGAATGAGAGGCCAAATTTGAATCGAAGCTCAAAATGAAAAGAAGCCAAAGTTCCAATAAATAAGCCATCTACAAAGAGGAACCAGCAGGTTCAACAAGAAGCCAAAAGTGAGGAAGAGCTTTGCGCATTTAAGAAAAGACAAATGAGATCTAAGTAGTAGGAGATGGGGTAGAAGAATAAGGCAGAGGCTAGCTCAAGATGAACTGTGTAGATCAAGGAAAAGATAGTGGATTTTATTCCAAATCTATATAACTAGAGGAGGTTATATAGAAATGTGACATTAAGCTACAGATACAGAACTATAAGTCCACGTCTGATAAAATCGGCCGTTTCAACATTCATAATAGAATGCTAGTTCTACCAGTTCTACAGGGAAAGCACAGAGATTTCTGCCAAGTCTGGGACAGAGAATTCTTGCCTTCCCATTTACCATTAGGGCTCCAAGGCTCACACGTGCCAGGCCCCAAAAGAATCAAGTTTTCAGAAAGGATACCCAAACTGGGGTGTCCCACGGAGCTACTTCCAGAATTCTTACTCGGCTGGCATGATGGGTTACCCAAGCCTGGATCTATCAAAAGATACTTGTCAGCTGCCATGTGGAGAATGGGCAGAAGGGGGAAAAGTGAAGCTGGGAACACTCCGTGCTTTATCATCACTGGCCTAGTATTACACAGGCCAGTAAAGAATTTCCTTAGGGAGGCACTGGAAAAAAAAATCAACTGTAGTGTAAAATATCAAATTATTTGTATTAAAACATGCTCAAAATATGTAACAGTAAGTAATATAAAATACTGAATTTTTAAAACACGTTTTATTCTGATTTTAATAGTCTTTAAAGGTTTTATAACCTTAAAATGTCTTCTGTCATGGTATCAGTGAAATACCTTTTTTTTCCCCTCAAGCAAAAAGATAAAATTTATGAACCCTGTTTGTGCCAGTTCTCTGAGATACCAGCTTAAAATTTGCCTAAATTTGCTTCCAACTTGGCAGAATGCCACTGGTGCTCAGACATTAAAACAGGTGGCATTTCTGTCAAGAAGGTTCCTATTTCTTCTTAGAGATGTATATTAAAGTGGTTTACTTTACAAAAATCCCCACACCTGCAGCCAATACACACAGAATGGCTCTATTCCCAAGAAGTAGAAATATTTTCTTCCCGTTCCATTCCCTTCAGGCCCAAATTTTTTTCCCTCAATTCCTTTATAAACTGGTGGAGGACCCTATCTAAAAGTCCTGAGAGATTTGCTTCAGACAATTAGGAAGCGGTTGGGCTAATAGTCATTTCTTTAAATGAGCAACAACAAAGTGTATTCTGTATAGTCCATGTAATAAAATTAGCCTAAGATAAAGGGATGAGTGGATGATATTATTACTTTAAAAGTCAGTTGTTTTCTGCAAACAACAGTCCCCTGAGAGTGAGTAGTAGCTACTCCCTATATATAGATGGAGATATGCTGGATTTGCCAAGTCTTGATCACACGTTACTATTTTGTAATCTCTCTGTGTTACTCACCTATAACACCTGCCTGAGCAGTGTAAGTCTTCTTTGATAATAAGGAGATCAGATAGATACATGGATAGACGGATGGATGGTTTTCGATTAACCCCAAATTACCGAACTTCCCTCAAAAGGGAAGTTTTAGAGCAAGCACTTTTTTTGTATCAAATATACTGTGGTTCCAAGGCTCTCTTATAATCAGAACTTTGAATTCCTCAGATTAACCAAACTGAGTAACAGACCTAAATAATTGTTGAGTACCTAAGAATCTGGCCACTCAACTCTAGGTCCTACCATTTTTGCCTGCTGCTTACCAAAACAGGACACTTCAGGAGCAATCCCACCCACTTGCTAGCCCATTTGGCACCTTCATGGGAAAGAGAAAAAAGTGGTCCTTCCTGTGGGTTGACAGAGGCCCACGTCACAGGACACAGCTTGACAAGCAGAACATGGCTGTCTTTCCACTCTAACTCAGCCCCCCGCAGCCCAGCCCAAGTGTATGCTGAGTAAAGTGCTCAAAGAGCTCCAGCCCCAGGCACATACTTTAAACAAAGCACCAAGGAAATCAACAGACACGTGAAACTCGAACAGGGAGATAGACCTAACCAGTCAAGAGATTCAAGGGCCATGAAGACATGGGTATTTTTTATTAGCTCTCTGGGTTTTTACCCTCTCAGATAATATTCTAGAACCTCTGAGGAAGCAAAATTGGTGAGTGCCACCCCAGACCAAGAGAGGTGAAAATTAAGTCCAAGCCCAGGCATCTTTACCTGACCATAGAGATCACTCTGTCCTAATAATCAGTTCTCCCACATGGGTAGATACAGAGGCTTTTTGAAAAACAAATTCCTTACTTGTTGGGGATAAAAGTAACTTAACAAGAAGAAATTCTGTGTCAATAAGAATTCTATACCAAATGGAAACTTTGAAAATACATCTTCATGTTTTGTTTTCATTATTGTGTTTTTGTTTTTGTTTTTGTTTTCATCTTAAAAAGCCCAGTCTGGGACATCTTTCTTACTCCTTAATGGAATATGAGTTACGACAAGTTGTTCCAGACCTGAGATTTCCCCTGTCCTACCTCACTGTTCCTATCAGTGTGTCTCCACCCTGCTGGGACCTGCTTACTCTGGGCTTTCAGTGGGAGTCCTGGTGCCCTGCCTCAGGATGTCTGTCATCATAATTTGAATCTGAAGAATAAGCACCTAATGAAATTGATTTTTTCCTAGCCCACTGGAAGAACCCAGGTCAAGTGCCCCTTGACTCTTCTGGAGGAATCACCAGAGCTAAGTCTCCAGCCCCAACATGACCTGTGCTTCCTCTTGGATTAAAACAGCTACCTGCCCTGCCCTAAAAGGAGGGGGAAAAGAGTCCTGCCCTCTCCACAAAAAAGCACTTTTGAATTGTGTATGTCATCACTGAGACTTCTTTTTCAAAACCTGTAGACAGTAGGAATGAAAGAAGCATTTTAGAGAAAGAAATTCATTTTGCTTCTTTGAAATATCTTTGATCCTCTACCATTCTCTGGTTTTATCCAACAATAAAACACTGTATTTACAAAAATTTCCAAGAATGGTTCTCCATCATGCTCACACAATTCTCCCTTTTATAACATAACAACAACCACAATAAAGTTTTCCTTATCCAGAATAAAAAGTGTTGTATCCTTCTCCTGCAGACTGAGAGCTGATGTTCTTTACAGGTGACAAAGATGTGGCTTCACATTCCTCAGTGACAATGTTGGAAAGGTCCTGCAATTGGCCAAGGTTTCATTGTAGGCCCAAGGTTGCTATTCTTGAAATGAATGAATAGTAACTTTTGGAAGTTGTAGTCTCAGGGTGTACATAACAGAGTTTCACAGGGAATTCCCATGCTTGGTGGGGGTGAGGGGGGTGGCAAGACGTACGGGGCTCCTTTCCTGCCTTTCCCCACAATCTCACTTTAACACATAAAATAGGAATTACCACCACTTGTTGGTATTTAGAAGAAGTATCTTTCCTTTACTCTACCATTTGTTCATTTTACACCATGGGTAAAGAAGACAATTATGTGATTGTTGGGTCTCTCTCTTTCTCTTTCCCCCTCCATTCCACTCTCTACCCTTCTCTCCTCTTTCTCCATCTTGGTCCCACTCTCTCCCTTAGCCTTTCCATATCTTATTCTCTACTCCTGCTTTCTATGCCTATCTCTTTCTCCTTCTAGCTATAATCTTCCTCTCCTGTCCCTTGTCACATTCCTTTCTACCCTGAATGACCAACTTTCAATCATAAATCCTCTTCTAACCTCCTTGTTTAAAGCCAAAGGGGCAAGCCCAGGTACTTTGTTTGTAACTGCAGAGCTAAGTTCTCTACCTGGTGGAAATGGTAGGAACTCCAGCAAGCCCACCACCATAGTGAAGTTACACTGGTATTAAAGAAGAGATAATGACCCTCATCCTTCCTGTGTTTTCGGTTCTCCACTGTTCCAGAACCCACAGAGGATGGAATGTGATTAAGCCCTTGGATTCCTAACAACTTCCTCTGTCAAGAACAGGAGGCAAAGACAGTGAGTAAGCTGATCCAAGAGTGAAGTGGGAAGAAAGCAGGACTTGCATTAGGACCACCACGGGGAAGGCAGGCCCAGATAAGTGATAGGGCATGCTATACAGACTTCTTACTCTTGTCATTAAGAAAAAATCCTATCTTTAATAAGACTGAGACTTACCTGCTCATAGTCATAAGACTCCGAGATGAGATTCAGGGGGGAAGAAAAATGAGGCCAGATATGAATACAGACTACTCTTTTTTTTTTTTTTTTAAGATTTTATTCTATTCATTCATGAGAGACAGAAACAGAGAGAGAGAGGTAGAGCAGAGAGAGAATCAGGCTCCCCATGGAGCAGGGAGCCCACTGGGGTACTTGATCTCAGAACCCCAGGATCATCACCTGAGCTTAAGCCAGATGCTTAACCAACTGAGCCACCCAGGTACCCAAATACAGGCTATTCTATTGCTGATAATCAATTATGGTTCTTCACCAGGATTTCATTAGGGAAGAATTGGAAAGCAATAACCAAAACCTGTCACGTAGTATCACAGATGTTTATAATTGAGCCTTATGGTTCTTACTGTTAGAGAACTGAGCTAAGCTAACGCATGTGAATGTCTCTGTGCAGAGAGGGGAGTCCAGGTAGAATACAGCCTTCACCACCAGGCTTATTCCTGACAGGATGATTCTGGGAAGGGCAACCATGTGTCCTGGTTTGCCCAAGACCCGGCAGTGCTATACACCTGTTGTCTGGCATAATTATTAATAACACCCTTTTTTATTTTGAAAGGTCCTAATTTGCATGGTCAATTATAAGATCCCTTTAGTTATGTGCTATATATGGATTACCTGTAATCCATTAGAGGTGTCGTAATTATATGTCACACTACATTCAACAGAATCTCTAGAACTAAAAAAAAAAAAAAAAAGAAATAAAGATTATTTAGAAATTCAAGCAGTTTTAAATATAAACAATATATAAGGAAAGATAGAAAACAAATCATCCTGGAAGACAAGGAAGCAATAAGAGGAAGGAAAATGAAACCCTGACCTTAATTTTCCACCATCCTCATTCATAATGACTACTAAGAGTTGATTAGCCATGCTATCGACTGACCACTCTTAGAAATTAGAATATAAGCAATCTGAGAAATTAATACAATTACTTAAGAACATTTTTTTAAACCTTTGATGCATGAGACAAATGGCCTTTCTAATTTGGTAGTAAACAGATATGAGTGGCACAAAGACCCAATCTAGTTTTCTGAGAAAGAGAAGAAAAGAAGCTTCCAAAGAATAAGGAAGGATAAATTGTCCCCTTCCTTTTAAAGCCATGTAGGGAACTTACCTGTTTACATTATCATCTATCTACCTGCTACATTTCTCTTGCTAGGAGACCACAAACCAGGAAAAGCCACATCCACAGCTTGTAACAAAAGCTTTGTTTACATTGCATATAAAATGCTTAGTAAGATAATGCAGACTTCAGCTTCCTTGTACAGAGTTTTAGTGTCTAGTTAATAGGTAAAAAATAAACAAGGTCAAGAAGTGAGCTGTCAGGGTCTCCTCTCCATCTACCTGAAATTAAACCACCAACTGCTTACTGGATGGGACTATGAGATGGCCTCCTCTGACTTAAGCAATAGAATCAGACACAGCCCTGCAGCTGATGCGACATTGTACTTCCCACCCCACAACAGCCACACAGACTTGGTATAACAAGAAGCTGTTCCACATCCATTCTCTCCTGCCACAACAAGCTTGCCCCTAATTTTCCAGGAACGCCACATTCAGTAATTCAGTCCTTTCTCCTGGCTGCACTTGTCAACAATTTCAATGATTTTAGACTCCCATCCAGGCCTTAAATTTTTTTGCTCTTAATGCTCTACTAAAACACAATGTATGATGTAGTGTTTTTTCACAAAGGGTAGTGGGTTTTCACAAAGTAAGCACACCCAAGTAACTAAATTTTTAAAAATTAGAACACTGCACCCTAAACTTACTTCATCCAATGGATGCAACTAATTAACATCCACATGAGGGTAAATAACCCTAACAACAACCCAAACCCTGAGAGAACAGACTCTCCACAGCCAAATGTAAAGAAGGGGCCACAGGAAAGAGGGTAGGAAGGGTAGAGATGTGATGGGGGGGCTGAATGGATCCCCAGGACTGTCTGCCAGAAGGACAGATGCCATGGGCTAGGAGAGCGGGGAAAACAGGCTCTCATATTGGGTAGCCCACACAGAGAAGACAAATCCTCATAACATTTAGGTTTGAAAACCAGAGGGAACAAAATTTCCAAGTGCTTATAAACAAGGGGTGCTTAACAAATGGATTTTTTTTTTAAGATTTTTATTTATTTATTTGACAGAGAGAAATCACAAGTAAGCAGAGAGGCAGGCAGAGAGAGAGGAGGAAGCAGGCTCCCTGCTGAGCAGAAAGCCCGATGTGGGGCTCGAACCCAGGACCTGGGATCATGACCTGAGCCGAAGGCAGCGGCATAACCCACTGAGCCACCCAGGCGCCCCAACAAATGGATTTTTTTAAGATTTTATTTGTTTGAAAGAGAGAGAGCACAAGCTATGGGGAGGGATAGAGTGAGAGGGAGAAGCAGACTCCCCACTGAGCAGGGAGCCTGATGCAGGGATGTATCCCGGAACCCTGAGATCCTGACCTGAGCAGAAGGCAGATGCTTAACCAACTGAGCCACCCAGGGGCCCCAATACCTAGAATTTTAAAAGTTAGTGGCCATTGATCTGAGAGAGCCAGAGGGCAAGAGAAAACCAAGTCCCCAGCCTTAAAAAGATAACACAACAAACATCACACAGAGATAAAGCAGCAATTTGAAAAACACCTGGGGTATACAGGAGAACGATTTGTTGAGTCATCTCAGAAAATGAACTGGAGGGTCAGGGACCTTTGGGAGATCTCTCCAGGAACAAAGGAGCTGGTGGGTACCATTTCCCTCCCCAAACCTCTGTCTGGACACACAGACACTGGTAGGACTATGCAGTGCCTACACCAACTACTACTTAACTTGCTAACAGTGTGCCCCACCCATAAATCCTCCTGCTGACATTCCCCCTTCAGCCAGGCCTCCCTTCCAGGTCTCCTCCCACTGAAGCCTGGCCAAACTTGCTAATTTCCCATGCCCCACCCCAGTGATCTCCTGCAGACACACTGCTCCAATGCACCCTTGGTCAGAGCCCATCCAAAGCAGTACCACAAGCCTGGCAATGTGGAAGCAGCCCCACCAGGGACCAGCACCCCTCTAAAGTGACTCCTGCCTCGGGTAGAGGGGAAGAGAACCACACACCCCAGTCCAAATGCAGCCCCAGCTGTGGGCTGAGAGGAGACATCAGGTCTGACTGCAGGCTCCACTCACCAACTAAATAAAGCCTCTAAAAGGAAAACAGTGGGAAAGTACCCTGCTGTTCCATGCTACTGCCCCTCTGGCAAATGCCTGGTTGGAGAAACCCCAGTCCCACGTGGCCCCAAACTGGCCCACAAACAACACAGGGACCAAATTGAGCCCACAATGAGTAAAGTAAGCCATCAAAGATGACTGGACTGAAGGTAAAATTGGCTCAGCCACAACAATAGGGAATATGCAACATACACACAGGAGACACAAACGAAGGGCCAGGTTCTGGGAAACAGGGGACACTACACTGCAGGGCACTCCAAGACCTCTTCTTTATAAGGCCACTACTTTCCATAGCAGAAGATATACCTCACTTTCCTAACACATAGAAACAGACACAGAATAAGACAAAATAAGGAGACAGAAAAATATTTCCCAAACAAAAGAAGAGAAAAAAATCACAGCAAAAGAGTTAAATGAAATGGAGGTAAGTAATAGACCTGACAGAGAATTTAAAGTAATGACCATAAATATACTCGCTGCACTTGAGAAAACAGTAGGGGACTTCAGACCCTCTCAAAAGAGATTAAAAAAAAATTTTTTTTAAAGAGACAAAAAATGCAGTAAGCAAAATTAAAAGTATACTATCCGGGATGCCTGGATGGCTTGGTTGGTTAAACATCTGCCTTTGGCTCAGGTCATGATCCCAGAGGCCTGGGATGCAGTCTTGCATCAGGCTCCTTGATCAGTGGGGAGCCTGCTTCTTCCACTTCTTGCTGCTCCTCCTACTTGTGCTCTTTCTCCCTCTCTGTCTCCCTGACAAATAAATAAGTAAAAATCTTTAAAAGTACATAGACTAGAGGAAGCAGAAAAATGGAACAGCAACATGGAGGACAGAGTAATGAAAATCAAGTTGAACAAGAGACAGAAAAAAATAAATAACTAACAAAATAAATTAAAATAGACTTGGCAAACTCAGAGATTCCATAAAGCTTAATAACTTAATAACTCCGTCGAGCTTGCATTATAGGAATCCCAGAAGAAGAAGAGAGAGGAAGGGGGAAGAAATTTTATTTGAATAAATAACAGCTGAAAATGGCCTGAATCTGAGGAAAGAAGCAAAACTCCAGACCCATGAGGCACAAACAACCCCCAATAAAACCAACCCAAGGAGGTCCACACCAAGACACACTGTAATTAAAATGTCAAAAATAGTGACAGAGAATTTGAAAAGCATCAGGAGAAAAAGAAAAAAAAAAGTTCCATACAATGGAAGCCCCACAAGGCTATCAGCTGATTTTTCAGCAGAAACTTTGGAAGTCAGAGAGAGTAGTATGATACATTCAAAGGGCTTAGTAAAAGGGGGGGGGGGGGCAAAAATACTATATTCAGCAAGGATATCATTGAGAATAAAGGGGACAAAGAGTTTCCCAGACAAACAAAAGTTCAAGAAATTCATGACCACTAAGCCAGCCCTACAAAAAATGGTAAAGGGGTCTCTTGGGGTGGAAAGGAAAAACCATAAGTTTGAGTAAAAAAGGTAGGAAGCACAAAATCAGTAAATTAAGTATGTCTATAAAAGTCAGTCAAGAGATTCACAAAAAAAAGGATGTAAACTGGAAAGAGTCAAGATGGCGGAGAAGTAGCAGGCTGAGACTACATCAGGTAGCAGGAGATCAGCTAGGTGGCTTATTGAACCATTGTGAACACCTATAAATCCAACAGGAGATCGAAGAGAAGAAGAGCAACAACTCTAGAAATATAAAATCGACCACTTTCTGAAAGGCAGGACCAGCGGAGAAGTGAATCCAAAGTGATAGGAAGATAAACCACGGGGGGAAGGGCCAGCTCCCGGCAAGCAGTGGAACAACGGAGCACAAAATCAGGACTTTAAAAAGTCTGCTCCACTAAGGGACATCACTCCAGAGGCTAAACCAGGGTGAAGCCTATGCGGGGTCAGTGTTGCCCCAGGTCCCATGGGGTCACAGAAGGATCAGGGGTATCTGAGTGTCACAGAGCTCGCAGGTATTAGAGTGGGGAAGCCAGCTACAGAGACAGAGCCGAGGAGTGAGCTCTCAACTCGGGGTTACCTTGAACTGTAATCTGTGGCGCCACTGCTTTGTGAGTGGGTTCCCCACAAGATCCGGGGAGACACCCCCTAGAAGAGCTCAGGGATCTGTGGGGATCGGAGACTCCAGGCGGAGCTGTGTGCCAGAGACAGAGACGCTTGATCACAGGCTAGGTGAGCTCGGAGTGCAGCCAGAGGGCAGGGAGATGGGAGTGATTGAGCGCTTTTCTCCAAGGGTGCACTGAGGAGTGGGGCCTCGAGCTCTTAGCTCCTCTGGGCCAGAGATTGGGAGGCTGCCATTTTCATTCCCATCCTCTGGAACTCTACGGAAAGCATTCAGGAACAAAAACTCCTGAAAGCGAACCCGAACGGATTACTTAGCCTAGCCCCTGGTAAGGCGGTGTAATTCCACCCCAAGCAAAGACATTTGAGAATCACTACAACAGGCCCCTCCCCCAGAGGATCAACAAGAAATCCAGCCAAGACCAACCAAGTTCACTTACTAAGGAGAACAGCAGAATTCCAGAGGAGGAGAAAGCAAAGCGTGGAATTCATGGCTTTCTCCCCATGATTCTTTAGTCTTGCAGTTAATTAACTTTTTTTTAAATTTTTTTCTTCTTCTAAATTTTTTTAACTATCACCCTTTCCTCTTTTGAGAGCTTGTTTGGAGGTTCTAGAAGGGGAGCGCAGCTACTCGTATACCCTTGACCGAAGAACAGTCCTCTCCTCTATTGGGGAAGGTCGTCCTCTTCGATTGAGCATGCAGCTTCAGGAAGGACGCACATGGAGTGGTGAGGGAGGAAGGGGACACCCGCCTAGCCAGCCAGATCAGCCGAATCAACCCTGGCAATCAATGGGGTGACAGATGTCGCAGCCAGATCGCCCTCACATCCCACCCTTTCCTCTTTTAATGTTTTTTTTTTTTTTATTTTTTATAAACATATATTTTTATCCCCAGGGGTACAGGTCTGTGAATCGCCAGGTTTACACACTTCACAGCAATCAACATAGCACATACCCTCCACAATGTCCATAACCCCACCCCCTCTCAACCCCCCTCCCCCCATCAACCCTCAGTTTGTTTTGTGAGATTAAGAGTAACTTACGGTTTGTCTCTCTCCCAATCCCATCTTGTTTCATTTACTCTACTCCTGCCCACTTAACCCCCCATGTTGCATCTCCTCTCCCTCATATCAGGGAGATCATATGATAGTTGTCTTTCTCCGATTGACTTATTTCGCTAAGCATGATACCCTCGAGTTCCATCCACGTCGTCGCAAATGGCAAGATTTCATTTCTTTTGATGGCTGCATAGTATTCCATTGTGTATATATACCACATCTTCTTTATCCATTCGTCTGTTGATGGACATCTAGGTGCTTTCCATAGTTTGGCTATTGTAGACATTGCTGCTATAAACATTTGGGTGCACGTGCCCCTTCGAATCACTACGTTTGTATCTTTAGGGTAAATACCCAGCAGTGCAATTGCTGGGTCATAGGGTAGTTCTATTTTCAACATTTTGAGGAACCTCCATGCTGTTTTCCAGAGTGGTTGCACCAGCTTGCATTCCCACCAACAGTGTAGGAGGGTTCCCCTTTCTCCGCATCCTCGCCAGCATCTGTCATTTCCTGACTTGTTCATTTTAGCCATTCTGACTGGTGTGAGGTGATATCTCATTGTGGTTTTGATTTGTATTTCCCTGATGCCGAGTGATATGGAGCACTTTTTCATGTGTCCGTTGGCCATCTGGATGTCTTCTTTGCAGAAATGTCTGTTCATGTCTTCTGCCCATTTCTTGATTGCATTATTTGTTCTTTGGGTGTTGAGTTTGCTAAGTTCTTTATAGATTTTGGACACTAGCCCTTTATCTGATATGTCATTTGCAAATATCTTCTCCCATTCTGTCAGTTGTCTTTTGGTTTTGTTGACTGTTTCCTTTGCTGTGCAAAAGCTTTTGATCTTGATAAAATCCCAATAGTTCATTTTTGCCCTTGCTTCCCTTGCCTTTGGTGATGTTCCTAGGAAGATGTTGCTACGGCTGAGGTCAAAGAGGTTGCTGCCTGTGTTCTCCTCAAGGATTTTGATGGATTCCTTTCTCACATTGAGATCCTTCATCCATTTTGAGTCTATTTTCGTGTGTGGTGTAAGGAAATGATCCAATTTCATTTTTCTGCATGTGGCTGTCCAATTTTCCCAACACCATTTGTTGAAGAGGCTGCCATTTTTCCATTGGACATTCTTTCCTGCTTTGTCGAAGATAAGTTGACCATAGAGTTGAGGGTCTATTTCTGGGCTCTCTATTCTGTTCCATTGATCTATGTGTCTGTTTTGTGCCAGTACCATACTGTGAGAAAGGAATCCATCAAAATCCTTGAGAAGAACACAGGCAGCAACCTCTTCGACCTCAGCCGCAGAAACTTCTTCCTAGGAACATTGCCAAAGGCAAGGGAAGCAAGGGCAAAAATGAACTATTGGGTCTTCATCAAGATCAAAAGCTTTTGCACAGCAAAGGAAACAGTTAACAAAACCAAAAGACAACTGACAGAATGGGAGAAGATATTTGCAAATGATATACCAGATAAAGGGTTAGTATCCAAAATCTATAAAGAGCTTAGCAAACTCAACACCCAAAGAACAAATAATGCAATCAAGAAATGGGCAGAAGACATGAACAGACATTTCTGCAAAGAAGACATCCAGATGGCCAACGGACACATGAAAAAGTGCTCCATATCACTCGGCATCAGGGAAATACAAATCAAAACCACAATGAGATACCACCTCACACCAGTCAGAATGGCTAAAATTAACAAGTCAGGAAATGACAGATGCTGGTGAGGATGCGGAAAAAGGGGAACCCTCCTACATTGTTGGTGGAATGCAAGCTGGTGCAACCACTCTGGAAAACAGCATGGACGTTCCTCAAAAAGTTGAAAATAGAGCTACCCTATGATCCAGCATGGCACTACTGGGTATTTACCCTAAAGATACAAACGTAGTGATCTCCAAAGGGGAGACTCTTAATCTCATAAAACAAACAGGTTTGCTGGGGGTAGTGGGGTCGGGAGAGGGTGGTGGGGTTATGGACATTGGGAAGGGTATGTGCTATGGTGAGTGCTGTGAAGTGTGTAAACCTAGCGATTCACAGACCTGTACCCCTGAGGCTAATAATACATTATCTGTTTATAAAAAAATAGAAAATAAAATAAATTAACAAAAAGAAGGATGTAAGCTGTGATATCATATCATATACCTATAGTGTGGTGGGGGAGGGGAGGAAAGAAATAAAAGAGGGGTTATAACTCAAATGACCAACAATCAACTTAATACTGATTGTTATATACATAGGATGTTATATACAAACTGAATGGTAACCACGAACCAAATGTCAGTGATAAAAAATAAAATAAAGAGAAAGGAATCCAAGTATATCACTAAAATGCCAGCAAACTACAAGAGAAGAGAGCAAGAAAGGAAAGGAACATGGAACTACAAAAACAACCATATAACAGGTAACACAATGGCAATGAGTACCAAACTATCAATAATTACTTTGAATGTAAGTTGAATAAACACACCAGTCAAAAGACAAATGATGCCAGAATGGGAAAAGAAGTGAGATACATCTACATGCTGCCTACAAGAGACTCATTTCAGACCTAAAACACATGCAGAATTTAAGTGAAGGGATCAAAAGCATTTATTATGAAAATGGAACCAAAAAGAAAGAGTAATAATACCTTCACTAGACAAAATAGACTTTAAAACAAAGACTATAACAGGAGACAAAGAAGAATACTTTTGAGCAAAAAGGGGGACAACCCAACAGGAGGATATATCAATGCTAAATATTTATGCAATCAACATGGGAGCATCCAAATACATAAACAGTCTTAACAGACATATAGGACACAATCAACAGTGATATAATCATAGTAGGAGACTGTGACACCCCATTTACATCAGTGGACAGATTATTCAGAAAGAATATCAATTAAGAAAACAGCGGCTTTGAAAAAAATAAGATTAAATTAAGATGTTAAAAAAAAAAAAGAAAAAAGAAAACGTGGTTTTGAATGACACATTGAACCAGATGGATCTAACAGATATATTAAGAACATTCCATCCTAAAACAGCAAAATACACATTCTTTTCAAGTGCACATGGATTATTCTCTAGAATAGATCACAAGTTAGGTCACAGAACAAGTCTCAACAAATCCAAAAAGATCCAAGTCACACCATGCCTCTTTTCTGACCAAAAGGCTATGCAACTAGAAATCAACCACAAGAAAAAAAATGGAAAGAGCATAAATACATGGAGATTAAAAAACATGCTACTAAACAATGAATGAGCCAGATAGGAAATTAAAGAAAAAATTTAAAAATCACATGGAAATAAATAAAAATAAAAAGAAATGGTCCAAAATCTTTAGGATACAGTGAAAGTGGCTCTAAAAGGGAAATTTGTAGCAGTATGAGTCTACCTCAATATACAAGAAAAATCTTATATAAACAACCTAACATTATACCTATAGGAGCTAGAAAAAGAAGAACAAAATCCTTAACCAAAAGATGGAAGGAAATAATAAAGATGAAAGCAGAAATAAATGAAATAGAAGCAAAAAATTAGAGAACAGATCATTTAAACCAGAATCTGGTTTTTTAATTGATCAACAAAACTGATAAACTTTTAACTAGACTCATCCAAAAAAAGAGAGAGGAAAGAGAGAGAGGAAAGGATGTCCTGGGGGACAGGTGGGGAAGACTCGAGCAAAATCAGAAATGAAAGAGGAGAAATAACAACGAACACCACAGAAATACAAAGGATTTTAAGACAATGTTATGAAAAGTTATATGCCAACAAATTGGGCAACCTAGAAGAAATGCCTACAAACCTATAACATAGCAAAAGTGACGCAGGAAGAAAGAGAAAATTTGAACAGACCAATTACAAGCAATAAAATTGAATCACTAATCAAAAAACTCCCAAAACACAAAGTCCAGGATCAGAGAGCTTCACAGGAGAATCCTACCAAACATTCAAAAAAGAGTTATTATCGGGATGGCTGGGTGGCTCAGTTGGTTAAGCGGCTGCCTTCGGCTCAGGTCATGATCCCAGCGTCCTGGGATCGAGTCCCACATCAGGCTCCTTGCTCAGCAGGGAGCCTGCTTCTCCCTCTGCCTCTGCCTACCACTCTGTCTGCCTGTGCTCATGCTCGCTCCCCCCGTCTCTCTCTCTCTCTCTAACAAATAAATAAATAAAATCTTTAAAAAAAAAAAGAGTTATTATCTATTTTTCTCAAACTATTCCAAAAAGTAGAAAAGGAAGGAAAGCTTCCAAATTCATTCTGTAGGGTCAGCATCATCCTGATAATAAACAAACAAACAAACAAACAGATAAAGACACTACCAAAAAAAGGGAACCACAGGCTAGTACCTCAGATGAACACAGACTCAAAAATGCTCAACAAAAGATTAGCATACTGAATTCAATAATATATTTAAAAAATCATGTATCACAATCAAGTGGGATTTATTCCTGAGATGCAAGGGTGGTTCAATACTTGCAAATCAACCAGTGTGATATATTACATCAATAAGAGAAAGTGTAAGAACGTGATCAGTTCAAAAGATGCAGAAAAAGCGTCTGACAAAGTACAATATCCATTCATGATAAAAACCCTCAAAAAAGTAGGTTTAGAGGGAATATACCTCAGCATAATAAAGTATTATTATTTATTTTTATTATTATATGATATATTGTATATATTATATATTATATTACTATTATTTATTATATATTTTTATAATATAATATACTATCAGCATAATAAAGTACTATATGAAAATCCATAGCTACCATCATACTCAATGGGGAAAAACAGAGAGCTTTTCCTCTAAGATCAGGAACAAGACAAGGATGTCTACTCTCACCACTTTTATTCAACATAGTCCTGGAAGTCATAGCCATAGTAATCAGACAACAAAATGAAATAAAATTCACTTAAATTGGTAAGAAAAAAGTAAAAGTTTGACGATTTGCAGATTATATATATGTGTATATATATATATATATATATATATATATATATATGATGAGATATATATATATACGTGTGTGTGTGTATACACACATACATGCACATCCAAAGCAGCAGTACCTCAAGCTATATAGATAGATAGATAGATACATAGATACATAGATTGATAGTCATCTACATATGACCTTAAAGACTCCACCAAAAAACTACAAGGACTCATACATGAATTCAGTAAGGTCACAGGATACAAAATCTATGTACAAAAATCTGTTACATTCCTATACACTAATAATGAAGTAACAGAAAGAGAAATTAAGGAAATAATCCCACTTACAATGGACCCCAAAATAATAAAATACCTAGGCACAAACTTAACCATGGAGGTGAAGGTCCTAGACTTTGGAAACTATAAAACACTGACAAAAGAAATTAAAGATGACACAAACAAATGGAAAAATATTCCATGCTCATGGATTAGAAGAATATTATTAAAATGTGTATGCTACCCAAAGTAATCTACAGATTGAATGCAATCCCTATCAAAACATCAGCAGTGTTTTTTACAGAACTAGAACAAATAATTCTCAAATTTGTAAGAAAACCACAAATGACCCTGAATAGCCAAAGCAATCTTGAAAAGAGAATAAAATTGGAGGCTTCACAATCTCAGGTTTCAAGATATACTACAGAGAAGTAGTAAATAAAACAGTATGGTACTGGCACAAAAACAGACATACAGATCAATAGAACAGGGCAGACAGCCAAGAAATAAACCCATGATTATATGGTCAGTTGATCTTCAACAAAGGAGGCAAGAACATGCAATGGGAAAAAGATAGTCTCTTCAACAAATGGTGTTGGGAAAACTGGACAGCTACTTGTAAAAGAATGTATCTGGACCACTTTCTTAGACCATACACAAAAATAAATTCAAATAGATGAAGAACATAAATGTGAGACCTAAAACCATAAAAATACTAGAAAAGAGCACAGGAAGTATTTTCTCTAACATAAACTGTAGCAACATTTTTCTAGATGTGTCTCCTGAGGAGAGGGAAACAAAAGTAAAAATAAACTATGGGGACTACATCAAAATAAAAATCTTCTATAAAGCAAAGGAAACAATCAACAAAACTAAAAGGCAATTTACTGAATGGGAGAAAGTATTTGCATATGACATAGTTGATAAAGGGTTAGTATCCAAAATATATAAAGAACTTATTCAACTCAACACACACACACACCAAAAAATTATTAACCCCCTTTAAAAATGGGGAGAAGACATGAACAGACATTTTTTCCAAAGAAGACATACAGATGGTCTACAGACATGTGAAAGGACACTCAACATCACTCATCATCAGAGAACTGCAAATCAAAACCACAATTGATTTTACCTTACACCTGTCAAAATGGTTAAAATCAAAAACACAAGAAACAACAAGTCTTGGCAAGGATGCAGGGAAAATTAGCAGATTCACCCACAACTGGTGACAATACAAACTGGTATAGCCACTGTGGAAAACAACATGGAGGATCCTCAAAAAGTTAAAAATAGAATTACCCTATCATCCAGCAATTCCACTACTGGGTATTTTCCCAAAGAATATGAAAATACTAACATGAAAAGTGATAAGCACATTTATGTTTATTGCAGCACTATTGACAACAGTCAAATTAGGAAGCAGCCCAAGTGTCCATAGATAGATGAATAGATAAAAAGGAAGTGACATATATATGTGTGTACACATAGACACACACACACACACACACACACACACACACACAATGGAATTTTACTCAACCATAAAAATGAATAAAATTTTGCCATCTCCAACGACATGGATGGGTCTAAAGAGTATAATCTTAAATGAAATAATTCAGAGAAAGAGAAATACCATATAATTTCATTCATATGTGCAATTTAAGAAACAAACCAACAAAGAAAAGAAAGACAAATCAAAAAACAGACTCTTAACTACAAAAAGAGGAGGTGGGTGGGGTTATGGGTGAAACAGGTGAGGGAGATTAAGGGTGCACTCACAGTGAGCACTGTGTAATGTGTAGAATTGTTGAATTACTATATTGTACCCTTGAACCTAATATAACATTGCATGTTAACTATAATGAAATTAAAATTTTTTAAGAGTGGTAATTTCTTGGGGTGCCTGGGTGGTTCAGTCAGTTAAAGCGGCTGCCTTCAGCTCAGGTCATGATCCCAGGGTCCTGGGATCGAGCCCTGCTTGGGGCTCCCTGCTCAGAGGAGAGGCTGCTTCTCCCTCTCCCTCCACCTTCCGCTCTGCCTACTTGTGCTGTCTCTCTATCTCTCTGTCAAATAAATAAATAAAATCTTTTAAAAAGGAGTATTTTCTCATATACAATAACAATTTTAAAAAATGGACTTTATGAAAAAGAATTAGAACATTTCAACACCCAAGTAGCCCCCTTATGTCCCATCTCAGCTACCGTCTTCTCTGAAAGTTAACCATGGTCCTGAATTCTAATACCAAAATCAAAGCTTTGATTCTCAGCTTCATCTGAATTAAATCATATGGCATGTACCGCCTTCTGCCTGGGTTCTTCTCTCAACATTGTATTTTTGAGATTCATCCATATTGTGCATGACAGCAGCGCATTCCTCATTATTGCTAGAGGGTTTATTTTGTGACTCTACTGAGATTTAGGGAATTCTTCACTACAGCAAATAATTGCACACATCTTTTGGTGTGAAAATCACATATTTTTGGTGGCCTAAGGAGGGAGCTAGGCTATAGGCTACTATGTATGTTCAGTTTTCACAGACACTGAGAAGTTTTCCCAACTCCATCTACCCATTTACACTCCCACCAACCATCTACGAGTGTTCCAGCTCTCCCACATGCTCACTGGTGTGGTCCGTCTCTCCACTACAGCCATTCTGATGGAGATAGTATAGTATTGGGATTGTAGGTATACTTTGAATTTTCAAGAGGTTAATGAAGTTGAGTCATCCCGTTTTCTTAACCTTTCAACATTCACCCAGCCAGAAGCCCACCTTGGTCATTCAATTCCTCTCTGGTTACATACCTAAGAGGGATGCAGCCCTAAGAACCAAGGGTGTGTACACTCTCCACTCAAAGCCGTCCTGCCTGTTGGCCCTTGTCACGGTCTACCAATCACTTCCACATCAAGTTTCAATCTCCCGTGTGTATCCCCCCTCCAGTGTTCAGCCTCTGCTCTCCTGAAGCAACCAATCTGACACCCACCCCTTCAGCTTATCAGATAACCTTACACACCACTTGCACCAAGAAAGCCAGGTTCCTCTAGTGTCAGCATCTGCAAATTCCCTGTGGTTCTTACCATTTACTTCTTTTCTCCAGCCCCAGAGAAAGCACTGTTCCTCCTACTCATGAAAAACATTAATCCCTGGAAAAAAAAAAATGTGTTCTTTTCAGTTTGCTTTGTCATTTATTATCCATGTGACCAAATGCAAATGACCTGACCTCTCTTGGACTAAGGTTTCTTACCTGGAAAATGAGAATATTGCTCACCTCATGAAACTGCTGTGAAAATTAATGGACAGCTTGCTTAAAATGCCCCATTCGATACCTGACAGGTATTTCATGCTCAGTAATGTTTTCTTTCCATTTCTCCTTTTCTCTTTGCACTGTTAGTAATCTCCTCCTTTGAACTTAGAAGCATTAAGATGGAAAATAAAAACCAATTGGCTTTTGCAATGAGACATATTGAGACTGGAAACCTAATGTTTATCAGTGACTAGCTCAATTACTAATTTTGCTAAATCAGCCTGTCACACTCTAAAAAGGATCTGGGGATGTTATACTCAGAAGTGTGACAATTACAAGTCATTCAGGGTAACTGTGCTTCCAGACTAAGAGTCTCAAATCATGGGCTCTTTGGGCTTATCTATCCAGCAATTCATGTGCTTAGGCAGCATAAGTTTCATTTGGTTAGCTGTTGGTTGGTTGGTTGGTTGGTTGGTTGGTTAGTTGGTTGGTTAGAGGGCTTTATTTAAAGTGTCCAGAGTTAATTATAAGGATAATTTACATCAGATTTCTGAAATTTAGACTTCTTTTGAAAAAAACTGGAAGATGTAGCAATAGCTCATCTCCCTTTATGAACAATCACCTAAAGGTGAGCAGCCACTACACCTCCCTTGCCCCCAAAGCTGGCCATATACTTTCTGGCTTGCCGCACTCCCCTCTCATCCCTATTCTCTTTCACCAGGTCAGTCACTCTCGTTTGCACCACCTGCCTAGACCTTGATGCTTTTTTAAATTTGCTACCTCTTCTCTAGATTCTTATTGAACTGAATGATTAATTGCCTGAGAGTTACAGAGCACTTGTAATGCATTTAACATTGTTTATTTTGCAAATATAGACTCCCTGTCCTCCAAATTCTTACAACTTGCAATGTCAAGTCTCATTAGTCTCCTGCTATAGCAAATTATCACAAACTTAGTGACTGAAAATAATACAAATGTATTATCTTACAGTTATGGACATCAAGGGTCCAGAATAGGTCTCATTGGCTTCAATTAGAGTTGGCAGAGCCACATACCCTTCTGGGGGCTCTAGAGGAGAATCTGTTTCTTGCCTTTTCCAGTTTCTAGAGGTTATGCTTATTCCTTGGCTCATGCCCACTTTCTCCATCTTCCAAGCAGGCAATGACTGGCTAAGACTTTCTCATACTGCATCATTCTGACAGTCCACTGCCTCCCTTTTCCACCCTTAAGGAACTTTGTGATTACAAAGGACCCAACCAGATAATCTAGGATAATCTCCCCATCTCAAAGTCATCAGATTAGCAATCTCAGTTCCATTTGCCACTTTAATTCCGTCTTGCCAAGCAACATAACATATTCACAGATTCCAGGGATTAGGACATGGATCACCTGGGGGTAGAGGGGTGATTCCATCTACCACAGTCCTCAGCACTGTTACCAAGCCTGTCTTTCCTTGAAAAATCCAGTTGAGACAGGATTGATGATTGACCTAATAGCGCTGTCACAGATTTTCATTCAATTCAAAAACAAAACAAAACAAAATAATATAACAAGCCTCCAAAATACAAACAGCCCATAGGGAGCATTATTATTTGTCATGGTAAAGCAATGTTTTCTCCTGCACACCTGTGCCTATAAATGCCAACTAGTGCTTTGTGATTATTCCACCCCCCACCAAAAAAAAAAAAAAAAAGATATCATCAGTTTTATGAGTTGTTAGCAGGAAGGAAGGAGGGAAAGGCGAGTGAAAAGGATAATAGCTCCAGAACCAAGTGCAATCTCACTTGGAGACCAAAAAAAAAAAAAAAAAGAAGAAGAAGAAGAAGAAATACTCAAGAGCATACTAAGGAAACTTCTGTGTTGCCTAAGGTACTCTAAACCCTGAGCAAAGCTCTGAATAATCTTTTAGTCTGAGAGTAATCCTAAACCTGAGAATAAATCCTCTAAGTGTCCATGAATATTCTGTCATGTTCTCTCTCAATAATGTTTCATAAATTGCCTGGGGAAAGTGATCTGACTCACCCATGACACTGGCAGAATGAAACAGGGAAAAATAAATAGGACAAAGCAAGCAAAATCACATGGGATACTTTCATCTGTTATTTCTTCTCCAAATAGACCATCAGGGCATTGTTTCCGGTTTGGGGAAACAAACAAACAAACAAACAAAAGGATGGAAACTCAGATCCAACTTTTATATATCTCCAATGAGCTGGGATCCAGATTTCTTTTGCTACCTCAAATTTTTAAGTAACGAATCTTACAAATGGTATATCTTTAAAATCTGGTTTACATCTATGTCTTTTTCTCTGTATAACATTTAGGGAATTTTTAAGTACACCAAATAAATTCTAAATATGTTACCATGCACTTCATTTCTTAAATCATATACAATGTTACTTGGTAATCCAATTCATTGGGATAAATCTAGCTGTGAAGGTGGCCAACATGGCTGACCTTGCCCTGCGTGAAACGTTTCTATGAGTCCACCATCTTACTGGAGTCAATGCTGCTATCAAATCACTCTTGTTTTCCAACTTCTAAACTCTTCCTCAAATCTTCTTAACTGTCTCTATCTCCTTGACTTCATTTTCCAAAACTAACCACAGTGTTAAGTAGTTAACAGGGTAAATTTCTGTTCACCCCATGAGGACAGGGGCCATATCTGCCTCTTTCTTCCAAGTTTCAGCCTGGCACACAATTGGCTCACAAACACTGATGAATGAATAAATGCTCCCAACCCTTACTTTTCTTATTAACACTCTTACATGTATTCATGCCAGGCACATGTGAAAAGACTGTTTCGCATGTCTTAATTCATTAATTCTCATAACAAATTCTCTTACATGGGGACTAGTGTTTCCTTTTTTACACATAAGAAAATGGGCACAGAAAGACTCAATAATTTATACAAAATCATACAGCTATTAATAACAGATAACATTTATTAAGTACTTAATATGTGCCAGGCAGGGCTACAGCTAGTCACCTAAGGTGACTATGCTCACATTACAAAAGGGATGTCATTCTTGGATGGATAAATTATAAAAGGCACCCCCTCCTTCTTGATAAGTAAGCCCCATCCAGGGCCCAGGGCTTTTAGGTTGAAAGCAGGTTCTTACCCATACTGGTCCCTTGACTCAGCGTTTCCTCAGGGCACAGCCTGAACAACAGTGCCACATACTGCTCTGAGGACTAAATGGTGACTAACTCACAGCAATCCAATGACATAGGCATCAGTAATATCACGCGAATTTTGCAGAAGCAAGAACATAAGTTCCTGGACCCAGAGAAGTAGTGATTGCTCAGAGCTGTCCAGCTACTGAGTCACAGAGGTAGAATTCAAGTCCAGTCATTGTGGTCCCAGAGCCCACACATCTAACAATACTTCCTACTGAATTTCTTCATCTAGGTTCCTGGGACTTCATGCCCCACAGTGTGTCCCACATTTTAATTCACTACTGTGGCCACAGTGAGTTTCTAAAGATACAAATCTGATCATGTCTCCTTCTTACTCGCACATGTCAATAGCTCTCCCGTTACTCTCAAGATCAAATCAAGACTCCTTCCTATGGCTGAGAAGGCTCCTTTTGATCTGATCCTGGTCACCCTCCAGCCCAGAGCCTTCTAGCTCTCTCTCTCTCTCTCTCTACCCTCACTGCACACAATGACATAACGACATGCAACATATAGCTCCATGAATCTTCATCCTCCTTCCTGCCTCAGGCCTTAGCACATGATAATCTTTCCACATGGAACTCTTTCCCTCCCCTGCTGCAGTTGACGAGCTACTACTCATACTTTCAGTCTTTGCCTAAATGTCACCTCAGATGCATGTTCCTGGAACACTCAGTCTAAATCAGACCCCTCATAGCTTCTCTCATCAGACCCATGTGTTTCTTAATAGCAATACTGCAGAAATGGGATTTTTCAATGAACACCAGTTTTCCCCAATTGGCAGGGGCCATTTCTGTTTTGTTAACTATAAGCTCAGCATTTAACACACTTCCTAGCACATAAAGACAGCCAAATCTTTCTAAATATCCCTACTGGGTGCTCACTGTCCTTCCCCATCACTGCATTTACCACAAGATACAGTAACTACCTGATTATTTCTACAATCCTCCTTTAGGCTATAACTATCTAAAATACTATAAGTATAAACACTGTGTCTGGACTTGGAGTCCACTACTGAAACTCCAGTATCTAGCACAATGCCCACCACATAGTAGACACGCAAACATTCCAGAAAAAAATGAGGGAACAAGCATAAGTAACTGGCCCCTACAGAGTAAAAATCCTCTTTGTTATTATTATTGCCACAAATGACATAGCATAAAGTATTGTTATACTTTAAGGACTTTGAAAAAACAGAATCTATATGGAGCACTGAGAGAAAGTTATCAGCTTCAAAATCCAACCCAGTATATGCACTAGCCACAACAGACCGGAGTGAAATGGGGCCACTCACTTACAAGCCAATGGCGTAGTCAGAAGTCTCATCAGTGGCTACTTAAACAGAGAAATCAGCATCTACTAGCCAAGTCCTACAGAGAACAAAGGCTACAGAACTACCCAGACTAAAACTATCGTGCTAATCAGTAGACACTGGATTACCTCCCATTAAAGGGAGATCATGATGGCCCAAACCCTTCTGAAATGATAATTAAGTGACAACCCATCATTCTGAAAAGGGAAGGAGGAACGCATTCAAATGAAAAGCAAAAGCAAAGTAAAATATATTATTAATAGCATCTTAAAAGACTATGGAGGAAAAGCCATTCTTAAAAAAGATCATTTACCCAATGGCAGATAAAAGCATCTTTTCTACATATAATATATGCAATGAAAGCAACATTATATCTCATTGTGACCTGTTCCTAGAAAGTCTACCTGGACTTGACAACAGTGATAAGATCTTCAGAGTTCTAGAACAGAACTAGACTGTTTTTGCCTACTGGCCAGTCATGATTGCCCTCTTCTATATGAAGGAAAGTCAGAGCAGTCTTGGAGCCCATAAGCATGAAAGGTGACCAGTTTGTGTTATGGTAATGACAGTGATTCCAAAATGACACAAATGTTCTGATGCTTAATTAATGAGATTATCTATGACAATACAAATACCCTGGTGTGTTCTCATTAGTGAAGTGGACATGCGTTGAGTGGATCAAGCTTCATCTTCTCCAGAATTCGAAGTCAAGTCTCTTTTCACCCATAGACCAATTAACTCCACACTCTACTTCTAATAACAAAATTCTGAAGATAAGGTTAGAAAAGTTTGCATACTGAATTTACCTCCATTCAATATCCTTTTATTGTCTCTGTCTTGCTACCCAGGATCGCATCAGCACTGAAGTGCATACCTTAACCCAAGTGATGCTATTTTTCTTTGTTTGGTTTATTACCTGAGTAACTGAAGAACCTAACCCCTTAACATGAAATAGAAGCAAGAGTAAAACAGTGTTTAAAAAACAAAACATTGCATAGCTGACAACATGCACTGTGGTTTTATCTGTTTTAAAGCTGTGTGCCGAGCCTGACAGCATCCACTGCCCGCGGTGAAGACTCCCAGGCAGCAATGAGGGTCCCACGTTCACAGTTCCCCTGCCCTGGGCCAGTAAAGCACTGAAGCTCTCCTTTCCTCTCTGCCAACCTACTGTGTCTGCTAATAGGCAACATTCCCCTTGAGTAATGAATCTAGGACAGATTTCTTCTACAGCAGTCTTTAAAATTATAGCCAGGTAAAAACCTTAAAAATCTCTCAACCAAATAAATTGTTTGGCCTATTTACTGCATTGTCAGTGACTGGCTTTTGTTTTTAAGAACACTTTCATGAAACAGGGCTTTGGGTCTTTCTTACCAAGCATAACTGATCCATTCAGTCACCTTTCTTCACTTTTATGCTTAGTCAGCTATTTCTGGCCTCAAGAGTTATTTTCTCCAGTAAGAGGGGTAATGCCCCCAGATCACTAAAACTTGAGTGGGCAGAAAATCATGGTCCATGGTTCCCTCCTCAAGAAGACCGCAGCAGTACTGAGGGCTCAGTCTTAGAAGGTCCTGAGTCATGGACATTCAAGCGATGCTAATAAGTAGGTACATGACTTGGTGGCCCAGGACTTGAAAATTTCAAGAAGGGTAAGCCAATACAACATTCCTCTGCCCCCGATTCTGTGATGGCTTCTGTATGTATAGTCCTTTGGGGGCACAAATACCCTATAAAGGAGGTTTTTTTTTTTTTAAATACACAAAGGCCATGGGAAAAAACTTCACTATTCGAGCTTGTGTGTGAATTAGAAAAAGATACCTTCATCCATACCCCATCTCAGAACTTGGCTTAGCCAAGTATGAGATGGACTTCAGCTTTCCTGGACCCTCTTTCCTGGCCTCTCATGGTCACTGAATAGCACCTGAATTTCTCTCCAGCATCAGAGCAATTTTTAAGCTCCCATTCATTCATCATGCCTCTCGGGCATGACTGTGCGTAAGGCAATGGAGCTGTGGAGAATCTAACAGTGAATAAAACAGTTCCTTCAGAAAAGGTTCCTCACTTCCAGTGAATGAATGTCATGAGCAATGGTGTAGAAGGTGCTGAGATAAAACATTCCTGGTGCTGGAGAATATTCTGGTTTCGGTGAAGTAAGCACAGTCATGGGTGATAGAGCTTGTAAGACAGCTGGCCACGAACAGTCAAGAGAACACCCTAAATTAAAGCAGTTTCACAGGAGGGAAACAATGTGCCAACACTGAGCTTTGAGGACCTAGACTAGGTGATGGTCAACAGGACAAATCGGTGTATGTAAATTGTAGAGGAAATCTGGAGTACATTATTGTCTAAACATTCACCACCCCCTACCAAGAGAATATTATACATTCCTAATCCATGAAATTCAGGCCTTACTATAAGACTGTCTTTAAATGTTAAAATAAGAATAAGTAGAGTATGTGCCATTTCCAAGCAAAACATCTAGAGCCATTGTATGATTCCATAATATGCTCCTTTACCTTTGTCACAATATCCCAGATTGCAGCTACTCCTTTATTTTGGGTCCCCGAGGGGCAACAGTATGCAGCAGAGCTCCAGCCATCTCATAATAAGCAAGTGCCAGGATCAAAAAATACTGCTTTCTTTTCATAAATGATTCAGTTTTACAGATTTTTTGTTAATACAGCATCACTTAAGCTCCCAGACATGGGAAGCTAACACCCTAAAAAGGTGAAAGCAATAAGGTTTTAGACTAGATAGGCTCAAGGAGTACTGGGTAGAAAAGGACAGATACAACAATAACCATTATTACTGATTATTGTTGGTTATTATACAACAAACCATCATCCAACATTCATTTAGTATATATGTGTCCAGCATTATGTTAACCACATCTCATTTGGTCCTCGTAGAGCTAGAACTCAAACACCCATCTAGGAGGGGTACAAGCTCTTACCCATTTTTTTTTTCAACAACCAGTAATTGGCTGGGTTAACTCATCAGGCCTGGATTGCTCAAACCCTGCATATTCTCAAAAACAAACATGTCTTCAGAACTGGCCCTTGGCTGGCTCCAAGCCCAAGGGTATTCTGGTGAATGTCTGTTTCTTCCCTGGATATCTGGAGTCTAAGTAGCTGAGAGAAGTCATACTAGCCCTGCGTGACCACATAACTGACCCCCAATAAAAACTCTGAACATCAAGACTCAGGTAAGCTTCCTTCACTTTCAATATTGGTGAGATGTCATGTATCATTACTCAGAGAATCAAGCGCATCCATGCAACCACAATGGGAAAGAATCACACTGGGAAAGCCTGCACCTCATTTCTCCCAGGCTTTGCCCTATGACTCTTACCCTTTTCTCATTTTAATCTGTATCCTTTCACTGCAGTCAACCATGTGTGAGAGAGTTGTTCTAAGTCCCATGAGTCCTTTGACAAGCCACCAAAGCCTGAGGGCGGTCTTCAAAAGTCCCAAAACAGCACAGAACTTAAGACAGGTGAGTGTCAAAAGTGACTCCAAATGTTCAAACCTGGCTGGCTCAAAAAATGGTGGCTCAAGAACAGAAATGAGAAAGTCAGGAGGAACTGATGAGCAGGGGTAGAAGGCAATAAAGGAGGAGGCTGAGAAGCCAGGTAGAGCAAGGAGGCTAAGATGGGTGGTTGACTTACTCTATTTGATTTCCATACGTGGGTAGGAATGGGCAATGGGAAATGTACAAACGGAGTCTTTGCTAGAAGTCCAGGATAGACTCACATAATTAAGGACTGAAACTGCAAGAATGAATGAGATTACTGAGGAAAAGATCAGATAAAGCAAACAGCAAGGAGGCGAACACAAACTGGGGAGGATGTAACATGGCTGCCAATGAGAAGAGAGACGACTTCTGCCTGGATGGGCTGTTTGATTTTATGTAAATTTTTATTAATCCAGTTATACCATAGACTTTACACAGGAAAATCACTGCTAAAGAGTTTTTGTCAGTATGTCAATAGCACAAAAAATCAGCAGTATTGATTTTCTCATAGAATCCCTCTTTTCAAGGGCACTTAAAATCTTATCTCATGAACAAAGCCTTCAGAAATGACTGTGATAACCATCGATAACTTCCAAATAAACTTGCGTGAAGGGAAGCCCCTGGTATTCATGATTCTGGTTCATGCATTTGTGGGGCTGCCACCAAAGATATTTTTAATAGGTTTATTTATGTTGTTAGCCACCCAAAAGCTGAGGTCAAGAGAAAGACACCAGTAAAGGCAGTCGAACTGCACCACTGCATCTTCCTCAAGCAGCAAACAGAGCTAGAGGCCAAAAACTTCAATTCAAGCATTTTGTTTTTGCTTCTGCCCCCTCCTCCAGGTGTGATTTGTTTTCTGCCGCATTGTGCTTCTAGATTTTCTTTTTTTCTGTACAAGAATGGACTTGGCATCAATTCAGAGTTTCCTTTAAATAATGCTGCAGTGGAAGCCACAGGTTCTGCCTGCCTATTTCCTCTTTTCCCTGAAAAGACAGCCCCCACCAAGTTTATGTCCTCCTGTGTACTTCTCACCGAGGTCTCAGCAAACACGTAAGCATCTGCCTTACATGCTCATCTTGGCGGCGGCGGGGGGGGCGCTATACCCTTTTATATGCCATAATAACATGCATTCTACATTCAGAAGAACACTATGAAGTGGTTCTCGGGCCTCATACTTGACAGTGAACACAGGGGAAACCTCATTCAGGTCTACAGCCAGTCTTGTCCCTACCACACTCCTTGCAATGGAGAATTCCACTCCTTGGTCTTAACTCTCAAGTTGGTGAGAAAGTCATCAAAGTGCAACATTCAAACCAGTGTCTCAAAGGCTCCCCCGTGTGGGCACATGAAAAATAATTCATCAGAGGAAAAGTTATTGGAATAACTGCAGAATAAGAACAACAGGGATCAAATTTCAGATCTCGAAAACATGCTAAGGTACAAGAACACACCACATTATGTAATTATTACTCTATTTACACATGTGACATGTTTAAAATCTAAACGAACAATTTAGTGGGTTGATTTCGTGCAGAGAGTAGCATGAACAAAGAAATCCACGCATGAAAAAAAAATGATTTTTCTGTAAGAGGTGTGGGAAAAAGAGAAAATAATGAAAAATAATTGAATTTGTTTCAACTATAAGTACACACAGAAATAAGACATAAGCCATAAGAATATAACATTAGCAAATGATTTATATATTTTAGCCCAAAAAAGGAATTACATGAAAACAAACCAAAACATTTGTTGCACTTTCCAGAAAGCATTTTCATGATCTAAATGTTTTCAGATCTCACCTTTGTGCACATTTATCTCTTCTTTAGGAGAAAACGTATGATAGCTAAGACTGCTGTGTCAATCAGTGACTTTCAAGCAAAAGGTAGACTTTCAGAATATTAAAACTAAGGCTGACAAAGATTTTTTTTTTCAACCTCTGTCTTCTACAGATGAAGAGAATCAACTCAGAGAAATAAGTGGTCTTGTCTAAGCTCACAGAACTGGCAGGAAAGCTGAGAGCAGACCCTTAGTCTTGTGTATTCTAGTCTAATCATTATTCCTTTACACCGTGCTGCCTCCCAACTGTTAATAATAGTAACAAATAAAAAATAGAAAGTATACTAACAATTAGTTCGTCTCATACTAAAAGGAGCTAAGCACTTATTCTATGACGACATGTTTTTAAGTACATTGCATAAGTTAACTCACTGGACACTGAGAAGAATCCTCTGAGGTTCTATTATTATCTGTTATTATCCATTATCATCTGAGAGAATAATTGGTAGAGCCACTGTACTAGCTAGCCAAGAAATCTAGCTCCAGAGACCAAATTCTTCAACACAGATAATTAAATAGGATACAGAAAGTAAAACTGTTATTCAAAATGCAAAGGGGCACCGGCTATAGGATTAAACCTTACTCTTTAGGCAACATAAAACTGAAAGCTATGACGCCTGGGTGGCTCAGTTGGTTAAGTATCTGCCTTCGGCTTAGATCATGATCTCGGGGTCCTAGGATCAAGTTCTGCACCAGGCTCCCTGCTCAGCGGGAAGTCTGCTTCTCCCTCTTGCTGTACCCCTCCCCCATCTCATGCACATTCACTCTCTGTCTCATGCTCTCTCAAATAAATAAATAAAATCTTTCAGACGCTATGGTAATTAAAACAAAAGAGGATCAACTTAAAAGGAATAAAAAAACACCTCCAGAGGAAAATCCTTACTCAATTAGCAGAACAAACTTGAAGTTTTGTAAGTAACCAATTTCTTAATAAGTCATCTAAATAGAAGGTTGCATTCTTATACCAACTGAAATCATGCCCATCTATAATTAGAATTTATTCTTGTATATTCATTAAGGCAATCCCTCCTCTAGGCAACTCTCTTTGAGCCTATTTGCCATGCAATAAGACCAGATTTCTTTTTTTTTTTTTTTAAGATTTTTTTTTTTTATTTGACAGACAGAGATCACAAGTAGGCAGAGAGGCAGGCAGAGAGAGAGGAAGGGAAGCAGGCTCCCTGCTGAGCAGAGAGCCTGATGCGGGACTCGATCTCAGGACCCTGAGATCATGACCTGAGCCGAAGGCAGCAGCTTAACCCACTGAGCCACCCAGGCGCCCAAGACCAGATTTCTTAATGGGGGCATGTATTAGGGGGCAGCAGTCCTGGCCAGGGGCAGGGAGGGGGGTACCCACCTACCTCTTCAATTAATCCAAATTAATATAAACTTCATAAAAACAGCAGGGACTGCCCCATTTCCACACTCAACGGAAATGATAAGTCTTACCTTGCCAAACCTCTGTTGTTTGGTCCTTGGTCCTCCCCCAGATACTTCCTTTCTCTTGGCTTCTATGACCTCAGTCCCTTGGCCCTTGCCTGGTCTTTCACTGCTCTTTAGCAAGTTCCTCCTCATAAATTTGCTTGTCAAAGGTTGGTATCCCCAGAGTTTTTTGGATTACCCCCTGCCCCCCACCCATTTCCACACTTGGCGTGAATGACCACACTCACATCCACAGCTTCCACCCCTATTGAGGGCCTGATGCTTGGCTTCCAGACTTGGATCTACAAGCTAGTTCTCTCCTTTAAGCTCAACAATGTCCCATGGCAATATCTCAGACTCAGCATCATCAAATCTAAACCCCTTATATTTCACCAAAAATCTCATTTGCCATCCCCATCTTCCTTAGTTTATTTAATGGATTCTCCCAGTCTACAAGCCCAACCCTGAATCACCTGAGACTCGTTCCCCCTCTCCCACAGCATATCCCACTTTCTTTTTTTTTTTTTTTAAGATTTTATTTATTTATTTGTCAGAGAGGGAGAGCATGTGCCAAGCAGAGGGAGAGGCAGGCAGAAGGAGAAGCAGGATCCCCACTGAACAAGGAACCCGATGCAGGACCTGATCCTAGGACCCTAGGATCATGACCTGAACCAAAGGCAGACACTTAACCCACTGAGCCACCCAGGTATCCCTGAACTGTACTTTCTAAACTGCTCTTAAGTCTTCTCTTCTCACTCCCATGCTCATGAAAACCACCATACATCCACCCTCATCATCCTATCTCTTCCCATGCAAAAAAAACCCACAAAAAACAAAAACAAAACCTACATTAAGTTAGGTTCCACCAGAAATATACCCTGATAAGAATTTGAGTGCCAAGAGTCACATGAGAAGTGATCCCAGAATGCTAATGTAGGGGGTATGGAAGAAAGGCAAGACTGAGAAGGAAGTCAATGCTGGTGTGTTAAGGATCAGATAATCACTGTGAGCAACTAAGGTTCAGGTCCACTGGGGACCATCAGGAGACCACAGAGCATGTTGCACATCTATCCCACCCTGGGAGCAAAGAAGCTGAAATATTTATCCATCAGTGTTCGAGGGCTGCTCCCAAGGGTTTTCACTCCCAGCTCCTCTAGCCTGCCTCTGTACAGTCTTGCAAACCGGTAGTGCTGAAACTTGAGCACCTGTCAGGAACACTGGCTGCTGAGAGAACATGGGCGGAGCAGTGGTAGCACCTGTTCAAATCCCTGCAAGGCCCCGAGAGGCTTTAGAGAAAACCCAAGTGTCTCTGCACAGCCCATAACATGTTCCATCATCTGTCCCTTGCTTTCACCATTTTTCAGGCTTTCTGCCCTAACACTGCTGTGCTCAATTCTAGTCTTACCAAGCTTCCAGTGGGTCCCAGGGCCCTGATGCTTGCTGCCTCTGGTTTTGCACTTACCATTCCCTCCTCCAGGAATATCTACCTCTCCGCCCCAACCCTATTCCCACCTACCCCAACTTTTTGACAAGATACAGATTGCAAATTTCCACATCTCAGTATCTCAAGCTTTCTTTCAATTCCCTGCACCCACACTGAGCACATCTGCCTGTGAGCCTGCCCTGCCTTGTGTCTGTCTCTCTTACCAAACTGCACAGGAGTTACTCACCCATGTGGCTAGACCAGCCCTCTGGAGTATGAACTCCAGACCAGCAAGGACTGTGCATGATTGATCCCTGCCTTCCCAGAGTCCAACACAAGGAAGAGGAACAACTGGAAAAACATCTAAATATTCCTGACAAGTCTATGTATCATATACAACAAATAGTTTAGGTCTCCAATTAATAAGACAAACAAAAGCTAGACCAAACGGGGGAAAAAAAACAGGGAGGGGAGGAATAACAATTCTCTCCTTACTACAGCTTTTCTAACAACAACAACAACAAAATACTAATTAGGAATGTTTTTCCTTACATGTGGGCTATAAATCAATTTGGCTACTCTGCCTCAGCTTCATTAGCTATATGCCTCTTTATTGGCACAGATTTCCTTAAAAGACATCTAATGCATAAGATCCCCGACAGAAAACCCCTGAGAATGTATCCTCTTCATAGTTCCTTGTGGATATTTTGTGACATTTCAACCTCATACTCAGGCTCTTCCTTGGGAGGTGCCTTTGCATTTGGATAAATGCATTTGGATAACCCTAAAAAGATGAAATAAGCAACATAATTACCTTCCTAAGACCCACTTTCCAGGCCCCTCAAGGTCATCCGCATTTGTCCCCCAGTTGAGCAGTGTCTGCAGGGGACTTTTGCCAGCATCAGTGCAGATGGGCAGAAAGCCAATGCAGTGTGGGATGGGGATGGGAGTGGGTGTAGTCCTTCCCACTCACTTCCACTGGATTGATCATAAGCAACTTGTTTGCATGCAAATGTACCCAACCCCGAATAACAATTAAATTCTTATTCTAGCGTGTTTTTTTTTCTTTTTTAGTTAAAAGAGGATGAAAAGGAGAAAGGGGTGATGAACTATTTCTAAAGGCCAATTAGTTCAGCCAAAATTGATGTAAAAACTAAGCATACTGTAGATACCTTTGATCTGGAATCCTGTGACACAGTTTGTGCAGGGCAACTGCTGTTTGAAATGCTAGGATTCGTTGATCACTTTCACCATGTCTGATGGAAACTAAATTGCCTTCAATCCATGAAGACGTGATTTGTGCTTTTATTCCTCTGCTCCTCCTTATCCTTACAATTTCACAACACGAAGCAAAAACAATCACAGTTGATCTTCCCTGTTGAAGATTTTAATATTGGGGGCTGCCTTCCATCACCCATGTTTTGAGTTTTGCCCTAACCAACACTGGAATTCTTTAATAGGAGATGAGAGCAATCTACAAATACATTAACAATACAATCTGTTACAGCAGAAAGCAAAGAAGGAATGTTGTAATGGCCTGCACAGAAGGCAGGTCTGCTGTTTATGTTTTGTTTTGTATTTTCAGACCCACTGCAGGCAGTCAAGGAGTTGCTACTCAAAACGTTTTGCTGACCTCATAAGAAACAGTGTAAACAGACTTCCTACCCAATGACGCCAATGCAGAAACCAGTCTCTGTGTGTTTTTGTATTGGGGGAGATTGCTGTGTGTATAATGTTTCCAATTCCTTATGCAGATGACAGAAGTTTTGCTTCGATGTAAACTGATATCAATCTTTGCAAGTTTCTGTTTCCCCTAGTTCCTCTTCACTGACTACAAAACCAAGGATAACGCAGAGTGAAACATTAAGGGGGTGGGGGGGGTAGTGGAGAACACTGTATTGAACTCTCCTTTTCATTTCTACACTCTTTCCCTCACGTCCTATCCCAGAGCTGTTTCTCAGGGAAAACCTTGCTCTTAAAGTTTTAGAGTCTAGAAAGCAATCCCTAGTGGGTAACAACAGCTAACAATTAATTCAACGAATAGCCATTTAATACCTTTAAGGGCAAATTATGACTTTTCTAAGCATGTTCATTTCATCGCTGTCTTCAATCTCAAAATTCCTTTGAAGAAAGAAAGGACAGAATTTTAATTCACATTTTACCATCCAAGAAGTTGGAATATACAGGTTTTATATTTCATTCACCAAAAAAAAAAAAAAAAAAAAGAAAAGAAAAAGAGCAAGCCAATGAAAGGGAAACAATAAAACACAAGTCTTAATAACAGGAAATACAGTGTCCTTACCCTGATCCTTCCTTGATCTTACAGCAAATTCCACTTGATAACAAAGAACAGTAGAAAAAAGATTATTGTCACAGAGCTTCTCAATCAGGGGTCTATATTCTGAGGCAGGAATGTACAAAGTCCAGAGACTACTGTATTTAAAAGGGTGATATTTGTACATTTTTTTGAAAATAGAGTCTAGAACTCCAAAATGGTTAGGAATGATTTAATCATATGGTTTACTTTATATATACTTGAAATAACAAACCAAATATATATGAGCCCGGACATTTCTCCTCCTGTCATCTAAAATGTAGCCTATTGCCATTAACCACATAAAATCATATCTTAAAATGTAATAGTTTAAGAGAAAAATTATCATTTAATTATCTCACAGATCTTCATTTGGAGCAGGGCTCAGCAGCTACAGCTCATGGCTGCTCCATGTGATGTCCACTGGGTCACTCCAACTAGAACTGGACTATCCATTCCCAAGATGGATCTCACACAGGGCTGCCTGCTGCCTCCTCTCCACATGGGTCTTTCTGGGGGAGTAGGTGGAGCTTCCTCACAGCACGGTTGCTGGGTTCCAAGCAAGTGGAAACAGAATACTGGGGGTGAACAGGAAGCAGAAACTACCAATTTCTAAAGGCCTGAACCCAAAAGCTGACACAATGACACTTCTGCCACATTGTATTGGTCAAGTCATCACAAGATTCTAGGGGAGACAGCACAGACTCTACTTCTGGATGAAAGGACTAGAAAAGCATCAGGATTTTGAGGTCCTGCTTTAGAACTGCCACTACCTCTCAGCAGCTGTTCCCTTCCTGTGGTTTGCTTTGTTACTGTTGGTTCTCTCTTTTATAGATCTTTTCTGTGTGAGAAACCACCCTCTGCTATTTCCTACATTCCCTACCCCCCAGGATAGGTTTGTAGTTAATCCAACCTACTGCTGCTGCCAGTGGCCCTGCTTCCTCGCTGGTGGCACCTGGCTCCTTCTTAGCTCCATGTGTGGAACCCACACAAAACCTCCTCACCTTGCACTGCAGAGATGCCACGAGGGACTGTGTGTGGCCTGCCCATTAAGAGAAATCCTAGACAACAGCTGTAGAGGGATAGTGGCTGTCCATTCGGTCCAAAACAGAAGACAAAAGTTACTCTGAGGAATTCACATTAGATATGAACAATGTGAAGTAAGATAAAGAGACTGACCTCTTCCAACATCATCTTGTTAACTGCTAGCTGGGCTTCAAACATTCCCAAATCTGCCTTCCAGTCACTAACCAGCCATACTACCCGCAGAAAAACAGAAGTGATTCGAAGTTCCAATGAAGCGCCAATAGTACTCCCATTATTTGCATCACTTTCCCCATTTTCTTCATTAAGTGAGATGACAGATGCATAAAGTTGGTTATCATCACTGAAAAATTCTTTGATAGCATCTGCCTTGGGCTCCCTCACACAGGCACTTGGAAGAAGTCTGCTTTTTCTCTGCAGCAGAGGACCACCAGCTAAGAAGAGGTTCCAACTCCAGGCCTGAGGGGTCTGTGTACCACTATTCAAAAGATCAACCGGGCAGCCTGGAAGGTTTAAAGTTTTACATCTGTTCTCACCTACCCACCATCAACTATTCAGTGCATCCAGGATCCCTCTGCCCTCAGAACCTTTGTATTCTCTTTGCTCTAGATAATCTTCCCTCAGAATACCACGAGGCTTGCTTCCTGTATCCTGACAGATCTTCAGGTC
This sequence comes from Lutra lutra, assembly GCF_902655055.1. Classification (NCBI taxonomy): domain Eukaryota; kingdom Metazoa; phylum Chordata; class Mammalia; order Carnivora; family Mustelidae; genus Lutra; species Lutra lutra. Next base: position 91,131,547 of record NC_062282.1, read on the forward strand.
TTTCTTTGCATATCACCTTCTCTGTGAACCTGCCTTACAAACTTGATCCACAATTTACAGACCACTCTACATGCACAGAACAGACATACATACACATACACACGCCCCACTTCCCATCACCCTTCTCTATGTATCTTTTCCTTGCCACTAATATATGATGTATTATTGTTACTCTCTTATTCGTTGCCTATCTCCCCTTTTATAACGACAGCTTCATAAAGGCATGGTTTTTTTTTAATGTCTTGATTACTACTGGACCTAGAAGAGTGCCTGACATCAAGGATGTGTGAAATAAATATTAATAAATAACTGAATCAACTCTTCACCAAAACCGTGTACCCACACGGAGATAACAAAGTGTTCCTAGTTGCACTGCATGCTTTGAAGGTAGAGAGCTACAGATTTGCTTTGAACAGCACCCCAGCTGCATCAGCTGTCTGCTCCTCTAACAAATTACCATAAACTTAGTGGCACAAAACAAAATAGAAGTTTATTATCTTACAGTTCTGTCGAAGTCCAATGACAGGTCTCAATAACTAAACTAAGGTGTCAGCAGCAGTCTTCTCCCTTCCAGAGGTTTTAGGGCATGATTCATTCCCTCACCTTTAGCAGCTTCCAGAGGTCATCATGTCCCCTAACTTGGGATCCCTCCCTCCATGTTCAAAGCCAGCACTTCCACCTCCCGATATTCTTTCTTAGTCCTATCTCCCTCTCACCTTCTCTGCCTCCCTTTTTAAGAATTACACTGGACACAATAATCCAAAATCATCTCCCTACTTCAAGATCATCTGTTAACAACCTTAAATCCATCTGTAACCCTAAAATCTGTAAGCTAACATATTCACATATACCACAGATGAGGACACGGAACTCTTTGGAGCGGGGACATTACTTCTTCCCACCACATCTTCCTCAAGAACAATGAAAGAAGTGGTAACCCCACTCCTATCTATTTGATAGCTGTAACGTTTCTGATCTGGATCCACACTCAGTCTGTGGGTTTGGTACAGCGCAGGTTTTCCAAGAATTGAGGGCAGAAGACCCTTCCAGAAACTGCTGATATAATAAGCTGGTATGACCAACTCCGTCACTATCACTAAGGCCATGTTTTCTCAACAGAAAAATGGAAGTAACAAAACTTGCCAACAAGGCTATTGCAAAGATCAAATGCAGTGACACTTATAAAAGGTCTATAAGCATCAAATGCCATCAAGTGTATGGAATTATATGACAGAGATATCTAACACCAGAGATATTCTAAGTTTGCACTTAGGGCAGTTTTGATTATTTGGTCCCTTGAAAGAAATGGCCTAAATGATCACTTGCATAACTGTGGACAAATCAGAAGTAAAACTGACAATGCTACCCACAGTCCAACTCCTGCATTACCATTTCCTGGTTTGGGATCACAATATCATGCCAACAAACCAACTTGGAACATGCAATTGGTTATTCCTGTGTGAAGTTTCATATATTTCTCTTCAAAAAAACACCAGGAAGCAGATAATCCTCACCTTTATCCAATCTAAGAAGCAATCACTGTAGTTATTTTCATATTTCCTTCTAGTCTCCTTAAGGGAGGCATTGTGTCTCACTCATTTTTGTAATTCTGAAGTGCACAACTTTGCCTGGTAGAGAGATGCCCCCCCAAAAATATTTACAAAATTAATGAACAGGTTAATACATTCATGATTAACGAACTGGTTACTTAGAGATACTCATGAGGAATGTGTCTATGCTGCTAGTCTACAGTTTATAAATCTTTCTCCATCTTCATTTCCCAGTCATTTGTCTATCCCACTCTGATGTTCTAGACATCAGGGGTTCTGAATACATGGGGGAAATGGCCTTTGCACTGAAATTCTCTTCTTAAAGCAACTTCTCTGAATGGAGAACACCAGTCTCCAATGCATGCTCCCAACCACCACTCTCATGATCAAATAGTTCTTCCTAACTTTCCCCTAGCAATGGTACTACAGGGAAGATTTTGAACTTCCTATTCAAGTAACAACACTGAAGATCTGCAACATATTTTTTTTAAGATTTTATTTATTTATTTGAGAGAGAGACAGTGAGAGAGAGCATGAGCAAGGAGAAGGTCAGAGAGAGAAGCAGACTCCCCGTGGAGCTGGGAGCCTGATGTGGGACTTGATCCCGGGACTCCGGGACCATGACCTGAGCCAAAGGCAGTCGTCCAACCAACTGAGCCACCCAGGCGTCCCGATCTGCAACATATTTAACTGAGTACTTCCCCAAAGGCAGTTGCAGCTACTGCTTTTATGAAGCATGGAAGGATTTCATAGATGTTAGAAGTGTTCTTAGTGAACAAAGATCTGATGGTGACCTTCCTGACCTCTGATGGGCCTTGCCCAAAGGAGGGCTCATATCACAGGGGTCAGTGGATGACACCCTCAGATATGTTCCAGTAAATCAAGGACTTAGACAAATCTCAGAACCTGTTTCTGTGGAACTCAAGCAACAACCAATTTAAGCCTGCACAGGGGGGATGCTGCATGCGTTGGAACAACTTCACAAGAAGGCGGTGGGGACTGGGCCCTTGATGATTCCATACTCCCTGATTTGCCAAAAGGGGAAGACTTTTTTAAAATCAGAGTCTTCAAGTCCTGCACATCTGTGCTCAATACTTAAGGGGATCAGTTCCATTTATTTTCCCCTCAAGCTGGAAGACTAAAGAAAAAAATCCCATATACAGCCCACTACAATTAGAACATACTGCTAAATGGACTCAGAGGTTACAGGAATAAGATGCATTTATTTTGAACTTCCCTTGAAATACTCTTGGACTTAGAATATACCAGGAAGGAGGACTTGGCAATGAGAATTTTCACTGGCAACAATAAATTCCAAGTCAGCAATTAATTCCATAATAATCATTCTTGCCAAACTCACAGTAAATGCCTCTGGAATTCCCCAAATCTAATACTGAAGTGGCAACATTTGAAACTATCCCCCTTTAGGCGCTTACTCTACATTAAGGTGGTGGGCGCAAGTAATAAACTTTTGCAGTAATGAATGACTACTACATTTTCTTTTCTTTTTTTTTTTTTTACAAACTCATCATAGATTCTAGTATACAAAGCAAATTATTTTACATCAGATATTAACTGAACTCTATTAGGAGTACCCAGTTGGCTTAGTCTGTAAAGCATGAGATTCTGAACTGAACTCTATTAGGGAACTAACTCATTTATGATAAAAGAGAATTCAATAAATATATCCCTGAGAGAATTATTATCTACAGATTTTCCTAAATTTTCTAAATCAATATTTTCAACTAATATAACATTTTAGCACAGTTTATGAGCTAAACAGAACTTTAATTAGCAAAAGGTGAAATACATTTCAATAATATGAATTTTCATTTAATCTTATTTATACTAATTCCAATCTGTATTCCTCCAAAATTTCAGCAAAATCCACCTTTGTCAAATAGGGTATTTCTTATAATCTTAATACAAAGGCTCTAGAATACACACACAGACACACACACACAGAATGCTTTGGCACAAATACCAATTTTTCCTATCACAAGATTGTTTAGTGAACTGGTTTCAAAAATAGGAAGAAGAGGGGCGCCTGCGTGGCTCAGTGGGTTAAAGCCTCTGCCTTCGGCTCGGGTCATGATCTCAGGGTCCTGGGATCCAGCCCCACATGGGGCTCTCTGCTCAGCGGGGAGTCTGCTTCCTCCTCTCTCTCTCTGCCTGCCTCTCTGCCTACCTGTGATCTCTGTCACATAAATAAATAAAATCTTTAAAAAAAAAATAGAAAGAAGAGAAAGCACATTTTAAATTACAGCTATTTTCTCTTCCTTTAAAATTTTCTCTATATACCTTAGGTTTTTATCCCTGGAGATAATAATGCTCACTGTTATTTTTTAAAAAACATTTATTTATTTATTTTAGAGAGTGAAAGAGAGTGAACACAAGCTGGGGGAGGGGCAGAAGGAGAGAATCTTTTAAGCAGACTCCCTGCTGAACACAGAGCCCAGCACAAGGCTTGATCCCGTGACCCAAGAGATCATTACCTGAGCAGGAACCAAGAGTGGGATGCTCAAACCACTAAGCCACCCAAATCTCCCAAAAACGTTATTATTTTTAAATTAATTGGGAATTTTGTCTTTATGGAGAATTTGGAACTCTTTGGAGATCTGTTAGAAAATGTACACATTTCCCAGAACAGGTTATGTTTCGACAACCTACAGATTTAACCAAATTTTCTAAATTCTGTGTTTTTACAGCTAATATGACCCCTTATGTTCTTCAGTATTTTTTTAAAGATTTTATTTATTTATTTGACAGGCAGAGATCACAAGTAGGCAGAGAGGCAGGTAGAGAGAGAGAAAGAGGGAGAGGAGGAAGCAGGCTCCCTGCTGAGCAGAAAGCCCGATGCGGGGCTCAATCCCAGGACCCTGGGATCATGACCTGAGCCAAAGGGAGAGGCTTTAACCTGCTGAGCCACCCAGGCACCCCTATGTTCTTCAATATTAAGAATTAAGTTGAATTCTAATGAATAAAGTTAAATGTCATCAACCAGATTTTCAATTCATCTTGTTTACATCAATTCAAATCTATGGTCCCCTTAATTTTCCTTAGCAAACTCAGATAACCACTAAGCACAAATGAAGTCAATTCTTCTGATCTCCAGTGATGAAATTACAAATTTCTAAGTTGTCTTATCTATTTATACAGATTTAAGATCTGTCTTTGAAGATGGAACATCATCAAGGTCATTATTTCGGCAGAACCCATGAATCTCCATGGGTAACCACTGATCTGGGATTTTCTACACCCTGCTTTGAAGTAAACATTTTGTTGAAAGCAGAAACCAATTCACCAAAACAAAGAATTCTTGCAGAGAAATATCTACTGCCTCACACCTTCACCTGAAGGGCAGTTCCAAAACCCAATGTTGTTTAATGTTATACTAGTACTTCTAAATTACTTCACAATAACACAGATTTTCTTTAAAGGGCTCCACCTAAGACCATTCCCAGTCAATGTACAGGTACAGGGACAGTGGGATTCTCCTAAACCAAATCCTGTTCAAGAAAAGAAGAGATCAGGGTGCCTGGGTGGCTCAGTTGGTTAAGCTCTGATTCTTGATTTCAGATCAGGGATTGGTCTCAGAGTCGTGAGTTCAAATACCGCATTAGGCTCCTTGCTGGGCAGTGATGGCCAGGTTCTGGCAAATCCCCACCTTATTTATCAGAACAGCTGTACTATGAGAAAGCTGACAGCCTCCATCTGACAAATAACTTGTTGAAAACCAATCAACCACAGACAGCTCATTATTCCAAAGCACTTTTAAAATGGATGCTTTTTGTTAATTTTTAGAAATTTGATTTCTACTATTTAAGATGGTCCATTCCACAACAATGGGTTCATAATTAAATCTATTTATTTTGACAATTCATAGCTCCTGATAAAAGGCCACATGCAACATTTTTGAATTAAGGATTTTTCCTACAAAGAACATTATTCACAATGTGAAATACTGAAGCTTGAAAGGGAAGTATAATCAAAGACCACAACATAAAATTCCATTATCGTGGTGTCTGGTTTTGCCTCTGCTTTCTCAATTTAAAGAGGAAGAACGACAAATAAATGTACTAAGTAGCGAGGCATAAAGGATGGGAGAATGTAACTGCTGAGCTTGAGTGCAAGTATCTCAAGAGCAAAATTGTGCCTTTTCTTCTTCTTTTAGGTCTGCAAAATATAATCCATGACCTACACTAGGCCCTATTAATATGAGGTATCAAGATTAAGACAGGAGAAAAAAGCAAATGAGAAAAAGCAAACAAGCAAAACTCCTCTTCAAAACCCTCCCACCTTCTGCCTCAGCACCCTCTACCCATTCCATGAATTGAGCCTCCCTCCCCAACATTACACTCTCAAGGCCTGTTCATTACTACTGCCAGGGCCACCATGTAGAGTTGTATAGGTTGTTTACTGCACAAAGGTATCTGGCTGCAGGGACCAAGTAAGAGCTCAAATCTACTCCACAGTTACAAGGGAATGAACGACCAGTGCCTAGCTGAGAAGGCCCCCTGTTTGTTGATTGCTTTGCAAATGCCAGAGGTATCTTGCCCGTCACTGAAGAAGTGACTCAGCATTTTGGCTACATTAAGGAAAGTGGTCAGAGAAGCAGTGACAGCAGGTAAGGCAGCAGCTGCCACATTCACGGGCCTATATCTGGCTGGACAGACCAACCATCACCTTAGCCTTATCAGTTCATTTCCAGACAGGTGTTTACTTTAATTGACACTGAGTGTCTGGCATTATGCCATCTAGAGCAGGAGTATCTCAGCTCAGGTGACTACTCCTTGCCTGATTTCTTGAGAAAGGCACTGTCCCGTAGAATCACTTGCTGAAGGGCACCTTGAAAGCCCCTTCCGCCAACACACCCACTTCTCGAGGCAGGGATTCCCCCTACAACATCCTGTTAAGTCAACCAACCTATGCCTGAACACTTCTGATAAGCAAGCTATTCCTCCAAAAGAAACCCCTTTTCACTTTAAGAAAATCAGCCTTTCTATTATTCTCCTTTATCAGGAATTAGAGTAATGACCTATCATCTATTCAATTCTTCTTATAGGCTTTAGATAAATGAATTTATTTAATCCCCAAAACAGTCCTATAAGGGAGGTACTATCACTTCACTTTTTCAAATGAGTAATAAACCCAGAGAATCAAAGAACGTGCCCAAGGTCACACAACGTGAATGAACATCTGTCGGTGGCTCAGACAGGAGCACCCTATTTATACTCAATGCGCTCTACTTCTACATGTTTAAGCACTTCTCTCTTCAAATTACAAAGAAGTGTACATCCCAAAATTAAACTTTCAGGTGCCTGAAATTTCAGAATTTGATTATTTACACTAATGAGGGAGGAAAGAGGTAAGTTCAAACAATATTTAAACATCATTTAAATAATTACTGTTTGTTTCCTTCTATCTGATCTGTGCTAGACCTTTTTGATAGCTGTACTCTCAGAAAGTAGACTCACTCCTCCATTTCCAAGGTCTTGGGGTTGCAGTGTGAGAGGTCAAGGGATGAGAGTAAGAGTCAGTGCAATATTACATCTGGCTACTGCTGAAGAAACTTCAAGAAAGCAATGAAGTAAAACAATTTTGAATGTCATCTCTTTATCTTTTCTTCTCCAATTTGAAATATAGAATATTAATAAATGATTTCAGAGGGAAAAAAGATGTCAGCAAAAAGAAGAATTAAAGGCTCAAAAGAATATCTCTGTATAAAATGAGCTGTTCATTTATAGTCAAATCGTGCCCTTCCAGCAGCTGAATTCCTTCCTATACTTAGTTCATTACTCACCATATAGCTCTTAGAGGAAAACAAAGCTACTTCCATTAGACTGGACAGAATAGCCAGACTCTTGGCTTCTGTAGCCCCTCTGCCAGTTAAATGGCACAGATCATAAACATGCCATGAGCAATGAGGCACCCCCCTCTTGGAGCTTCAGATCAGGGACCAGTGACTCAGGGAACAGGTAGCCTCCATCCTGGTGATGTTGACAGCAGTGTGAGGAGGATCAGCAGGACACACGGCAGCATCCAAAGCCAGCCCCAGCCATGGACATGCAAGCCACCATGCTGTGTCCAGTAGGGGCAGCAGCAATGGCTTACCACACTGATACTGTAGGGTGACTCTCACTGGCAGGTCTGGCTTCTCCTTGTTCCCACCCATAGCCTAAGTCTAGCACCCGAAATTTTTCAGAGATTCTACCAGATGACTGTTACCATTCAGAAAATTTTTTAAGCTTAAGTTGGTCCGAATCAGCTTCAAAGGCTAGCCTTGAAGATTCCCGAGGGATATATTATGTAAAAGGACATATTGGTGCTAAATCAGAACAGCAGCAATGATATCAGGCTATATAAGGGACTGCCACCGAACCCTTATTAGCAAGCAGGTGAGATTTACCCTACCCTTGGACCTGAAAAATCACAAGGATGACCACACTGTGTTGTGTTTTTTTTCTTTACTACATCATGCAATGACCTATCTCAGATTCCCACTCATCACTGAAGAATACAGAATGGGAAGGCAGAAAGGGATGAGACTACAGTTCTCATCATTCATTGTTTCCCATTATACTTAAATGTAAATTCTTTTTTTTTTTTTTTTTTTTTTTTTTTTTTTTTTTTTTGTCAGAGAGAGGAGAGCGAGCGAGCACAGGCAGACAGAATGGCAGGCAGAGGCAGAGGGAGAAGCAGGCTCCCCGCCAAGCAAGGAGCCCGATGTGGGACTCGATCCCAGGACGCTGGGATCATGACCTGAGCCGAAGGCAGCTGCCCAACCAACTGAGCCACCCAGGCGTCCCTTAAATGTAAATTCTTAACTTTTCTTTCATTGTTTCTCACTATACTTAAATGTAAATTCTTAACAAGTCCCAAGTGTACTTAGTAATATATAAATTCCTTATCCCAACGTTCTGCTATAAAATGCACTGGTTTATAGAACTAAAATGAGGCTTACATGGTAGAGGTGTTGGAGAGGTGAAGACTGCTTAATATACAAATTCCTCATCTCATTATGTGTCAGGGCAACAGCAAAGCATAGGATTTAGAACCAAGGTCTTCTAAATTATTTAAGATTAGGAACCGGTCTTTGTACACAAGGGAACTGCCATGAGGTAAACAGGACTTTATTAAACAAAAACTGTGTTTTAAATAGAGGAATATTGTTTAAGGAACCATCATGTGTAGTAGAACTGTCAAGGAAAGCAAGGACAGGATAAACACAAATTTCAAACAACTGGTTCAGAGAAAGAAAATGCACAAGAGGAAGGGTTTATATTCCTAAGTGAGCAGGGGATGCACAGGAGTTCATTTCATTATTAGGCTTTAAACTACCTGAACAGGAGCACCTGGGTGGCTCAGTGGGTTAAAGTCTCTGCCTTCTGCTCAGGTCATGAGCCCAGGGTCCTGGGATCAAGCCCCGCATCGGGCTCTCCACTCAACGGGGAGCCTGCTTCCCCCCTCTCTCTGCCTGGCTCTCTGCCTACTTGTGATCTCTGTCTGTCAAATAAATAAATAAATAAATCTTTAAAAAATAAATAAACTACGTGAACATATGGTATAAATTCATAATGAAATATCTGAAGTTGCAAAGGACAATGATAAAACTACAAAGACCATGTTACAAGAAGAGCTTTCTTCTGCTAGTTAACTGCTGAAGCCTCAAATTGTTAAATGACACACATGCCCGGAGGGGCGGGGGGAGGAGTCAAGAGGGCGGAGAAGTAGCAGGCTGAGATGACATCAGGTAGCAGGAGATCAGCCAGATAGCTTATCAAACCATTCCAAACACCTACAAATCCAATAGGAGATTCAAGAGAAGAGCAACAATTCTAGGAACAGAAAATCGACCACCTTCTGAAAGGTAGGACCGGCAGAGAAGTGAATCCAAAGCGAGGGGAAAATAGACCGCAAAGGGAGGGGCTGGCTCCTGGCAAGCAGCAGAACAATAGAGCACAAAATCAGGACTTTTAAACGTCTGCTCCACTGAGGGACATCGCTTCAGAGGCCAAACCAAAGTGAAGCCCACGTGGGGAAGACGTGGCGCCAGGTCCCGCAGGGTCACAGAAGGATCAAGGGTGTTTGAGTGTCTCAGAGCTCACAGGTATTAGAGCAGGGAAGCCGGTTACAGAGACAGAGCCGAGGAGTGAGCTCTCAACTCGGGGTTACCTTGAACTGTAATCCGTGGCACAGGCCACTGCTCTGTGGGTGGGGTCCCCACAAGATCTGGGGAGACCCTCAGGGATCTGCGGGCTTTGGAGACTCCAGGTAGAGCTGTGTTCCAGACACAGAGATGCTTGGTCACAGGCTGGGTGAGCTCAGGGCGCAGCCAGAGGCCAGGGAGACAGGAGTGATTGAGTGCTTGTCTCCAAGCGCACACTGAGGAGTGGGGCCTCGAGCTCTTGGCTCCTCCGGGCTGGAGGCTAGGAGGCCACCATTTTCATTCCCATCCTCCAGAACTCTACGGAAAGTGTTCAGGGAACAAAAGCTCCCAAAAGTGAACCTTAGCGGATTACTTAGCCTGGCCCCTGGTAAGGGCGGTGCAATTCCGCCTGAGGCAAAGACACGTGAGAATCACTACAACAGGCCCCTCCCCCAGAAGATCAACAAGAAATCCAGCCAAGACCAAGTTCACTTACCAAGGAGAACAGCAGAATTCCAGAGGAGGAGAAAGCAAAGCATGGAATTCATGGCTTTCTCCCCATGAAACTTTAGTCTTGCAAAGTTAATTAATTTTTTTTATTTTATTTTTTTTCATTCTTCTGCTATTTTTTTTAACTTTTACCCTTTCCTCTTTTAACGTTTTTTAATTAGTTTATCTTAACAATACCTTTCATTATAAAAAAAATCTTTTTTGAATCTTCATTATTACAGTCATAGTTTACCCTTCATTGTATCTAACTTTAGTTTTTGTATACACATGGGCTTTTTCAAAAACTTCTTCTAATAGATCAAAATACACCCTAAATCTAGCTCTGGTCTTGTTCTAGTCTCCAGCCCAAGCAAATTCTCTCCACTTTCTTTTTCTTTATTCTCCCAACCAACGTACCTTATCAACTCCTTTTTTAGAAATTAAAAAAAATTTTTTTTCATCTTTATAGTCATAGTCCATCCCTTCAATGTGTTTACCCTTATATATGTTTTTCATTCTTTAAAATTTGGGGAGGTAGTTTCTTCTAAGAGACGAAAATACTCCCAAAATTAAGTGGGTGACCCTGTTCTAGTCACCAGTCTAATATATATACATATTTTATCTTTTATATTTTTTCTTTATTTGTTTTCTTTTTAAATTTTTTTTTCTGAACTTCTTTTTACCCCATTTCCCCCCCCCCTCCAAGATTTAGGGTCTCTTCTGATTTGGTTAAAGCACATTTTCCGAGGGTCTTTGCCACCCTTTTAGTATTTTATTTGCTCCTTCATATATTCTCATCAGGACAAAATGACAAGGCGGAAAAACTTACCACAGAAAAAAAGAAAAAGAGGCAGTACCGAAGGCTAGGGACCTAATCAATACAGACACTGGTAATACATCAGATCTAGAATTCAGAATGACGATTCTCAAGGTTCTAGCCGGGCTCGAAAAAGGCACAGAAGATATTAGAGAAATCCTGTCTGGAGAAACAAAAGCCCCTTCGGGAGAAATAAAAGAACTAAAATCTAACCAAGCTGAAATCAAAAAAGTTATTAATGAGCTGTAATAAAAAAATGGAGGCTCTTACTGCTAGGATAAAAGAGGCAGAAGAAAGAATTAGTGATACACAAGACCAAATGATGGAGAATAAAGAAGCTGAGCAAAAGAGAGACAAAAAACTACTGGACCATGAGGGGAGAATTTGAGAGATAAGTGACACCATAAGAAGAAACAACATTAGAATAATTGGGATTCCAGAAGGAGGAGAAAAAGAGAGGGGAACAGAAGATATATTGGAGAGAATTATTGTAGAGAATTTCCCTAATATGGAAAAGGGAACAAGCATCAAAATCCTGGAGGTGCAGAGAACCCCCCTCAAAATCAATAAGAATAGGTCCACACCCCATCACCTAATAGTAAAATTTATAAGTCTTAGCAACAAAGAGAAAATCCTGAATGCCGCCCAGGACAAGAAGTCTGTAACATACAATAGTAAAAATATTAGATTGGCAGCAGACTTATCCACAGAGACCTGGCAGGCCAGAAAGAGCTGGCATGATATATTCAGAGCACTAAATGAGAAAAACATGCAGCCAAGAATACTATATCCAGCTAGGCTATCATTGAAAATAGAAGGAGAGATTAAAAGCTTCCAGGAAAAACAAAAACTGAAAGAATTTGCAAACACCAAACCAGCTCTACAGGAAATATTGAAAGGGGTCCTCTAAGCAAAGATAGACCCTAAAAGTAGTAGATCAGAAAGGAACAGAGACAATATACAGTAACAGTCACCTTACAGGCAATACAGTGGCAATAAATTCATATCTCTCAATAGTTACCCTGAATGTTAATGGGCTAAATGCCCCAATCAAAAGACACAGGGTATCAGAATGGATAAAAAAACAAAACCCATCAATATGCTGCCTATAAGAAGCTCATTTTAGACCCGAAGACACCTCCAGATTTAAAGTGAGGGGGTAGAAAACAATTAACCATGCTAATGGACATCAGAAGAAAGCTGGGGTGGCAATCCTTAAATCAGATCAATTAGATTTTAAGCCAAAGACTATAATAAGAGATGAGGAAGGACACTATATCATACTCAAAGGATCTGTCCAACAAGAAGATCTAACCATTTTAAATAGCTATGCCCCTAATGTGGGAGCAGCCAACTATATAAACCAATTAATAACAAAAATCAAAGAAACACATCAACAATAATACAATAATAGTAGGGGACTTTAACACGCCCCTCACTGAAATGGACAGATCATCCAAACAAAAGATCAACAAGGAAATAAAGGCCCTAAATGACACATTGGACCAGATGGATATCACAGATATATTCAGAACATTCCATTCCAAAGCAACAGAATACACATTCTTCTCTAGTGCACATGGAACATAATCCAGAATAGATCACATCCTGGGTCATAAATCAGGTCTCAACCGGTACCAGAAGATTGGGATCATACCCTCGTATTTTCAGACCACAATGCTCTGAAGCTAGAACTCAATCACAAGAGGAAATTTGGAAAGAACCCAAATACATGGAGACTAAAAAGCATCCTTCTAAAAAATGAATGGGTCAACCAGGAAATTAAAGAAGAATTGAAAAAATTCAGGGAAACAAATGATAATGAAAATACAATGGTTCAAAATCTGTGGGACACAGCAAAGGCAGTCCTGAGAGGAAAATATATAGCGATACAAGCCTTTATCAAGAAATGAGAAAGGTCTTAAAATATACAACCTAACCCTACACGTAAAGGAGCTGGAGAAAGAACAAGAAAGAAACCCTAAACCCAGCAGGAGAGAGGAATCATAAAGATCAGAGCAGAAATCACTGAAATAGAAACAAACAAACAAAAAAAAAAACAATAGAACAAATCAACGAAACTAAGAGCTGGTTCTCTGAAAGAATTAATAAGATTGACAAAACCCTGGCCAGACTTATCAAAAAGAAAAGAGAAAGGACCCAAATAAATAAAATCATGAATGAAAGAGGAGAGATCGCAGCCAACACCAAAGAAATACAAACAATTATGAGAACATATTATGAGCAACTCTATGCCAACATATTTGACAATCTAGAAGAAATGGATGCATTTCTAGAGACATATAAACTACCAACACTGAACCAGGAAGAAATAGAAAACCTGAACAGACCCATAACCAGTGATGAGATTGAAACAGTCATCAAAAATCTCCAAACAAACAAAAGCCCAGGGCCAGATGGCTTCCCAGGGGAATTCTACCATTCATTTAAAGAAGAATTAATTCTTATTCTCATGAAACTGTTCCAAAAAATAGAAATGGAAGGAAAACTTCCAAACTCATTTGATGAGGCCAGCATCACCTTGATCCCTAAACCAGACAAGGATCCCATCAAAAAAGAGAATTACAGACCAATATCCTTCATGAACACAGATGCAAACATTCTCACCAAAATACTAGCCAATAGGACCCAACAGTACATTAAAAGGATTATTCACCACAACCAAGTGGGATTTATTACAGGTCTACAAGGTTGGTTCAACACCTACAAATCAATCAAGGTGGTACAATACATTAACAAAAGAAAGAACAAGAACCATATAATACTCTCAATAGATGCTGAGAAAGCATTTGACAAAGTACAGCATCCCTTCCTGATCAAAACTCTTCAAAGTGTAGGGATAGAGGGCACATACCTCAACATCATCAAAGCCATCTATGAAAAACCCACCACAAATATCATTCTCAATGGAGAAAAACTGAGAGCTTTTCCACTAAGGTCAGGAACACAGCAGGGATGTCCATTATCACCATTGCTATTCAACATAGTACTAGAAGTCCTAGCCTCAGCAATCAGACAACAAAAAGATATTAAAGGCATCCAAATCGGCAAAGAAGAAGTCAAACTATCACTCTTTGCAGATGATATGATACTATACGTGGAAAACCCAGAAGACTCCACTCCAAAACTTCCAGAACTTGCACAGGAATTCAGTAAAGTGTCAGGATATAAAATCAATGCACAGAAATCAGTTGCATTTCTTTACATCAACAACAACACAGAAGAAAGAGAAATTAAGGAGCCAATCCCATTTACAACTGCACCCAAAACCATAAGATACCTAGGAATAAACCTAACCAAAGAGGCAAAGAATCTATACTCAGAAAACTATAAAGTACTCATGAAAGAAATTGAGGAAGACACAAAGAAATGGGAAAATGTTCCATGCTCCTGGATTGGAAGAATAAATATTGTGAAAATGTCTATGCTACCTAAAGCAATCTACACATTTAATGCAATTCCTATCAAAACCCCATCCATTTTTTTTTCAAAGAAATGGAACAAATAATCCTAAGATTTATATGGAACCAGAAAAGACCTCGAATAGCCAAAGGAATATTGAAAAAGAAAGCCAAACTTGGTGGCATCACAATTCTGGACTTCAAGCTCTATTACACAGTAGTCATCATCAAAACAGTATGGTACTGGCACAAAAACAGACACATAGATCAATGGAACAGAATCGAGACCCCAGAAATAGACCCTCAACTCTATGGCCAACTAATCTTCAGCAAAGCAGGAAAGAATGTCCAATGGAAAAAAGGCAGCCTCTTCAACAAATGGTGTTGGGAATATTGGACAGCCACATGCATAAAAATGAAATTGGACCATTTCCTTACACCACACACAAAAATAGACTCAAAATGGATGAAGGACCTCAATGTGAGACAGGAACCCATCAAAATCCTTGAGGAGAACACAGGCAGAATCCTCTTCGACCTCAGCCGCAGAAACTTCTTCCTAGAAACATCGCCAAAGGCAAGGAAAGCAAGGCCAAAATGAACTATTGGGACTTCATCAAGATCAAAAGCTTTTGCACAGCAAAGGAAACAGTCAACAAAACCAAAAACAACTGACAGAATGGGAGAAGATATTTGCAAGTGACATATCAGATAAAGGGCTAGTATCCAAAATCTATAAAGAGCTTAGCAAACTCAACACCCAAAGAGCAAATAATGCAATCAAGAAATGGGCAGAAGACATGAACAGACATTTCTGCAAAGAAGACATCCAGATGGCCAACAGACACATGAAAAAATGCTCCACATCACTCAGCATCAGGGAAATACAAATCAAAACCACAATGAGATATCACCTCACACCAGTCAGAATGGCTCAAATTAACAAGTCAGGAAATGACAGATGCTGGCGAGGATGCGGAGAAAGGGGAACCCTCCTACACTGTTGGTGGGAATGCAAGCTGGTGCAACCACTCTGGAAAACAGCATGGAGGTTCCTCAAAATGTTGAAAATAGAACTACCCTATGACCCAGCAATTGCACTGTTGGGTAATTACCCTAAAGATACAAACGTAGTTATCCGAAGGGGCACGTGCACCTGAATGTTTATAGCAACAATGTCCACAATAGCCAAACTATGGAAAGCACCTAGATGTCCATCAACAGATGAATGGATAAAGAAGCGGTGGTATATATATACAATGGAATACTATGCAGCCATCAAAAGAAATGAAATCTTGCCATTTGCAATGACGTGGCTGGACCTAGAAGGTATTATGCTTAGCAAAATAAGTGAATCAGAGAAAGACAACTATCATATGATCTCCCTGATATGAGGAAGTGGAGTTGCAACATGGGGGGTTTGGGGGGCAGGAAAAGAATAAATGAAACAAGATGGGATCGGGAGGGAGACAAACCATAAGAGACTCTTAATCTCGCAGAACAAACTGAGGGTTGCTGGGGGGATGGGGGGAGGGAGAAGGTGGTGGGGTTATGCACAATGGGGGGTAGTGTGCTGTGCTGATTGCTGTGAAGTGTTTAAACCTAGCGATTCACAGACCTGTACCCCTGGGGCTAATAATACATTATATGTTTATAAAAAATTTTTAAAAATTAAAAACAAACAAAGAAACAAACAAAAAACAACATTCATGCCCGAAGTAAGCACACACTCCTGCTCTAAAGATGGAGGGCAGAGCCTATACCATTTTCATGGTGAGACTACTGGGCTGATAGCAGCTCTGCTCTTGGTCATCCCAAACAGGCAGAGGGGGTGGCTCGACATCGATCTTCATAAAGGACAATCCCCAGGATCTCAGCAGCAGCTCACTCCAGGCTCCATTTCAGGGATCCAGATGTTAAACGTGAGCACTTGTTAATTCCTTTTCTTAACAGGCACTTCCCAGGAAATTCCTACCCTACAGAGACCCCTCTAGCTTTCCTAGCCTTGATTAAAGTGCTGCTTATTACAAAACATTGAAAAAGTTCCCAGAACATGTTTGCTGTGTCTGCCTCAATCAACAGATATGAATGGCTCAATAAACTGATACACTCTGTCCTCCTCCCTGCAACATCTTAATAAGAAAGCCAGAGAGCTTCCAGCTTTTTTGTTAACCTTTTAAAGCACTAGAAATGAGTCTTGATAAAATCTAAAGATGAGTTTCCAAAGTGGACAAGAAACACCAAACTATAACTCCTCATTGGCCAAGTGTAAAAATATAAAATCTAACAAAAAACTGATACTGGAACACTGACAGCTGAGAAATACAACTAATGACTTCCAATGCTGCCTCTAGGAGTGGATGATGAGGAGTCCACTGGTCGAGATTGCTCCTTTGTACCAGAAATGCCTGAAAATAGCAATAATGTGAGAACAATAATTTCCCCATAGGCAAAGAACACTGAATTCTAACAAAAGTAATATTGGCAGAACATTCTGGAGGTTGTGTGACATACTTGGAAAAAGCATGGGAATTTGGCCATCCAAAGATCTTATAGTTAAATCTCAGCTCTACTGTTTTTATGAGTCTTCATTTCCTTACTTTTTTTTTTGTTATTTATTTATTTGACAGAGATCACAGCAGGCAGAGAGGCAGGCAGAGGAGAGAGGAGGAAGCAGGCTCCCCGCCGAGGAGAGAACCCGATGCGGGGCTCGATCCCAAGACCCCGGGATCATGACCCGAGCCGAAGGCAGAGGCCCAACCCACTGAGCCACCCAGGTGTCCCTCGTTTCCTTACTTTTGTCATGAAGACAATAAAGTCTTCCTCCTGCAGCTGCTGTGAGACTGACTTGAGATGACATGAGTAAAACGTCCATCACAGCACCTGCCACGTGGAAGGTACTCAGTAATTATTGGCTCCACTCCTGTTCCGTGAACACCTACAGCCACAAAGAGTTGCTTCAGTCCTGATTGCTGTGGGGTGAGCTGGTCTCTCCAGGTCCCTAGCTTCCTGGCAGTCTGTGGTTACACCAAAGCATTGACAAATACACCTTGGAATGCCTTGGAGCGACTTTATACAATATGCAGAATCCTCCCTGTATATGGGCATCCAAGGTGGAAGATCATGTTTAAGACAGTAAATTGGCTTCATTCCAGTCCCACAGAGTCAGTGAATTTCTGTGGCTGCTTAACATTCAGTAAAACTGCTACGTGATTTTTAGACACAATGGCGAAGCAGTCCTAAAACTGCCATCGTTGCTCCCCATTCACCCTCGTGACACCCACGTTCCCTGTGCCTCATAACCAGGCCCCGTGACTACATGTGATCAATACTCCCTGTCCTCCCATGGCTGTCATCTCTACGCATCACCTTTGGAGCCGCCCCAACTCAGACTCTGCCCCATGCCTCACCACAAAAAATTTTACCTGCTCAATTTCCCACTTATAAAAATCACAAATCAAACCATTTACTGGTGATCTTCTGGATTCCTCCATTTAATTGACGGAAAAACCATGACCCTGAGGCCCAGAGAAGTGATGCCAGAGGATAGGAGACATCAGGGCCAGGTCTGCAGGACAGACCCTCTGGCTCCAAGTCCAGCACTGTTTCCACTACATAGCGCAGCCATAGATGGGAGGCTCAGCAAACAGACGGAACCATGGCTAACAATAGCTTAGTGTAATCGTGTTTGAAAGTAATATTTGCTTTTAACAGAGACCTTAGCTAAATGGTATGAGTAATACTTACATTTTATTTTATTTTTTCTTAAAGATTTTATTTATTTATTTGACAGATAGAGATCACAAGTAGGCAGAGAGGCAGGCAGGGGGGTAGGGAAGCAGGCTCCCCGCCGAGCAGAGAGCCCGACGCGGAGCTGGATCCCAGGACCCCAGGATCATGACCCAAGCCGAAGGCAGAGGCTTTAAACCACTGAGCCAACCAGGTGCCCCAATACTTACATTTTAAAAGGGCAGCCTCGGCCAGTGGGAAGATAATTAGGGTTAAGTAAGAAGCTTTGGCTTCCCCAAATCTTTCCACATATGTGACAACCTACACTTGCAAGACACATATCACATATGAAGGAAAACGTGACCTCCATCCTCCATCCATCTATGTGTTTGACAAACATTTGCTGAGTGTCCAGTATACACAAGCCATAGTGCTACAGGGATTCAGAAGATCACATCTCCCCCCATTGTTCTCTTTCTGTGTGCCAGTTATTGTACTCATCCTCACAGTCATACCCATATCTGCCATTTTACAGATAAGAAAACTAGGTCCAACAAAAGTAAATGCCCAAGTCCTAAGGTCTAACAAAAGCTAAGTAAATAACCCAAAGCCCAAAGTTAGTAAATAGCGGGAAGTGGGATTCAACCTGCTCTACTCCAGAGCCTATGCCTTGGTCCGCTTCCTGGTGCTTTCTCTGTGCAGTTTCATGGCTGACCTTTGCTGGGGGAGTGTTAGGAAATCTAAATAAGAAAGAACGTGTGAAGCAGTAAATACAGTGCTTGGCAGATAGTAAAAGCTTTATTTTTAAGGTTGACAGGAAAAAAAACATTTTATAAAACTTAAGTTTACTTTCGAACTCAAGGACACTTTGGGTTGCAATGCTAATATTATATAAACGGTAAAGAATTTTAACGTTAACTCATCATTTTGTTAAAATTGTCTGAAATTTTCAATGGATGAAAAAAAAAATATGGACATTCTTCTTCCTCCGGTCTAACCAAACTATAGTTTGTGTGTCAGTACCCCAGTCATCCCATTTTTCCCTATATATTTACCTAGCGATCAGGCCACATTCATTTCTCATTTAAGGAGTACACAGTGAATGGGTAGTGTTCAATAAAACCATATTAATTGCCAGGGCACCTGAGTGGCTCAGTCAGGTAAGTGTCTGACTATTGGTTTCACCTCAGGCCCTGATCTCAGGGTCCTGGGATCCAGCCCCATGTTGGGCTCCTCACTCAACCCAGAGTTTGCTTGGGATTCTCTCTCTCTCCCTCTGCCCCTTTACCCCGCTGTGCGTGCTCACTCACTCTCTCTCTCTCTCTGTGTGTCTGTCTAAAATAAATAAATCAATCTTGAGGGGAAAAAAAAAAAAAGCAAAATCAGGTTGATGGCCTGGCTAAGAACCAATGGAATGGAATGTTGAACAACAATTCTCTGGCTTGAAACAATGGGTTTGTTAATTTGAGTATAATTAAAATTAGAAGATTTCTCTTAGGATTGCATTACCTCTGCTCAAGTTACTATCACTCTCAAATGCCAGGTCCCCAAATATCATTTCACAGGCACGAGAGCAGCACTATTCTAGAATAGCACTATTTAATAGGATTTTCTGTAATGACGAAAACGATATTTTTGTGTCTAACAAGTACAGCAGCCACTAGTCACTTGATATGAAGTTGTGTGGCTGAGAAACTAGATTTTTCATTTAGTTCATTTTAATTTAATTTAAATTTAATAATTTAACTCATATGAATAGTCACATATACCTGGTGGCCACTAGAAGAGACAGCACAGTTTTAAGAGGAAATGATAGCAGGAAAGTTTATTTATGGAGAATGCAATGAGGGCTTAGTAACTTAACATTGTAGTTCTTGCTAGATCCTTAACTCCCCAGAAGCATTTTCACCAAAAGGACCCAAGCCATGTTGGAAAGAGGCAAGTTTGCCTGTGATATTTTTCCTTTCCTTTTCTTTTTTTTTTTTTAAGATTTTATTATTTATTTGACAGACAGAGATCACAAGTAGGCAGAGAGGCAGGCAGAGAGAGAGGAAGGGAAGTAGGCTCCCCGCTGAGCAGAGAGCCCAATGCGGGGCTCGATCCAGGACCCTGAGATCATGACCTGAGCCGAAGGCAGAGGCTTAAACCACTGAGCCACCCAGGCGCCCCTATTCTTCCTGTTCTAATCCTGGGGTCCCGTCAGGTAGGACCAGGACAACAATCAGGAACTAGAGAATGAGAGAAAGTAAAGTAACTTTGGAACCTCTAAGCCTTATTTTCACAGAGGAGACAAGTGGAGCTCAAAGATGAAGCCAAATACCCCACATCATAAAATGGAAGAACTCTGGAAGTCTGTGAGAGATGACCTACTCTCTTCCAACTGAACTCAGCTGCCACTGCAGCTCTTGTCCCTAATAAACAGTGGGAGGCTATATTTCAGGGGTTGTAGGCAAACAATTAAAATGTATAAAGGATACCAAGAATTGGATGTAGGGAATAGTATCCCATCAGAAGTGGCCATCGCATCAAAACAGGACAACTGTCCCTTGCAGTCAACTGCAGTCACGTAAGAATCTGTTCTCTGATTATGCACTTTTCCCAAGAGAAGCAAGTAACAGAGTAGCAACGCCCTATTTCACCCATCTACTCTTCCCTCTCTAATTCTCCGCCTCCCAACTACCAGGAATATTTGCAAGAGGACAAAGGACTTGGGATTGGGGAAATTTCTTCAAAATTCAGAGGATTTAATCTGTAACTGGTGGAATTTTTGGCACTATGATGAAAATCAGGCTACTTGGCCCTACCCAGAGCTCCTCAAACAATAGCAGCTGCCACTATATCCAGCCCAAACCTCACTGGGAGTCTCACTACACCTACTATGAAAACAAAAGACAGCAAATTGCTCAATGTTTAGAAACTTTCAAATACTCATGGTACTGATTATTAATTATAACAGAATGGCCTATGTCCATTTACATTACCTTTGGATTATGGAGTATATACCAAGGAACATGAACTGAGTGTGAAGCAGACACTTGGCTAAGGACTTTACAGAAAATAGCATATATTCATCTCTAAAACATGCTTGTGAGATAGTGATTATTATTCCCAATTTACAGATCATAAATTACAAGACTAAGTATCTTGTTCAAAAACACAAGGAAAAAAGTAGTAGAATATAAATTCAAAGGCAAGTCAGGCTCCAAAGCCCAAGCACCTTGCACCACACCCTACCCCCTTTCTCACTGCACCAACCACAGCCACTGAAGCTTCTTTTTCTTTCCAAGAGATGGGCTTTGGGAAGCTCTCCATATGATAGATCACCTTGCACTTTTTGTTTTCTTTCCTAAATTACAGTTCCATCATTAATGAATAATGAAAATTCTATTACCATAATTAAGAAAAATAATCGAGAGATTTCTTGCTAAATGAAAATAACAAAATTTAACATCTGCAATGACAAAATTAGGAACTATTCCCTAGGCAGATTTACCCCACTCCTGATACCTGTCAACAGTAAGTCACAAGTGTCAGATGACATAGCTTTTTTTTTTTTAAGTTTTTAAATTCCAGCATAGTTAACATAGAGTGTAATATTAGCTTCAGGTGTACAATACAGTGAGTGAAATCAACACTTACATACAATGCCCAGCACCCATCACAAGTGCACTCCCTAATCCCCATCACCCGTTTTACCCATCCTCCCACCCACCTCCTCTCTGGTTACCATCAGTTTGTTCTCTATAGCTAAGAGTCAGTTTCTTGACTTATCTTTCTCTCTCTCTTTTTCCCTTTGCTCATTTCTTTCTTAAATTCTACATATGAGTGAAATCATATGGTATTTGTCTTTCTCTGACTCATTTCACTTAGCATATAATCTTTAGCTTCACCAATATTCTTGCAAATGGCAAGATTTCATTCTTTTATGACTGAGCAATATTTCATCATATATATGTGTGTCCACACATATATACCACATCTTCTCCATTCATCAGTTGATGGACATGGGTTGTTTCCATAATTTGGCTATTGTAGATAATGCTGCTATAAACATCAGAGTTTATGGATCCCTATGAATTAGTGTTTTTTGTATTCTTTGGGTAAATACCTACTAGTGTGATTGCCAAATTATAGGATACTTCTGTTTTTAACTTTTTGAGGAATCCTCATACTGTTTCCACAATGGCTGCATTAGTTTGCATTTCTACCAACACTCCAAGAGGGTTCCCCTTTCTCCACATCCACAACACCTATTGGTTCTTGTGTTGTTGATTTTAGCCATTCTAACAGATGTGAGGTTATACTTCATTGTAGTTTTGATATGCATTTTCCTGATGAAACCATTGGGACTACATCAAAATAAAAATGTTCTGCACAGGCAAAGAAACAATCAACAAAACTAAAAGACAACCTACAGAATGGGGGAAGATATTTGCAAATGACATTCCCAATAAAGAGTTAGTATCCAAAATACATGAAGAACTTATAAAACTCAACACCCTAAAAATGAATAATTCAATTAAAAATGGGCAGAAGACACGAATACACATCTTTACAAAGAAGACACACAGATGGCCAGGAGAAAAATGAAAAGACTTCCCTTCTTTTTTAAAATTGCCACATCTACATATTTAAAGGACAGGACTCTTACATGAAAAATCAATTTGTAAACTAAAAGAAAAAAGAAGAGGGGTTACAGACTATGAATGTTCTATCCCAAACTGTTCAAATTGTTTTCAGTGTCTAAAGTAAAAACTCTCAATGTGCTATATATATCAGTCATATCTCTCCTGCTTGAGAAGCCACATCTACAATGATGAATGGTTAGAGTCTAGGGCTTCTAACGCTGTCTACCCCGATGGTAAATTGATAGATAGTCCTCAGCAAATTCCATTTGAGCTCATGATTTTCCTGTAAATATGCCCCCAGAACAGCTGGCACATTCCTAAAGTCTAGGCAAAATTTATGATCATACTTCAGTATTTGATTATTGTGTAGGAGCTTAATGTACAACTCCCAAAATAGCAATAATAAGATTGCAGTTTTTACTTCATTCCTGGCTGCTAGTACTCTCAGCTTTACATCAGCAGGCTTTCTTGATGAAGATTAATTTCATTTTCTTTCTATCGGCTGTGTTAATAAAAACAAGCACTGTTGAGAAAATAGGACTATGTGGCACAATTAGCTAATACCCATTCCTTCTATTTCTTGTAAATTATGTAGAAATAAATTACAGTAAAAACAAGTTTGGGGGTTCCAATTTGCTTCCCAGTGGCTGGTTAAAAAAGTGCTATAAACTCAGCAAAACTAGCCCTTCTCACTCTGAGAACCAAGAGTAAAGGGCTAAGGGAAAATGTGGAGAAAACCAGGCAATGAGGTGGCAATGTGGAATGACAAAGGCTGGGGAAGAGATGTGATGGAGAGAGAGGAGGCCGAGCAGCGTGGGCTGGAGATTGACAAGGACCATGTGTGTTTGGAAAAGCTCTGATGAGCAGCCGCCCGGGGACCAGGGCATCGCGTAATACATAAGGGTACCTCTACCTCTTTTATTCTGACCACGAAGGATTTCAAGCAACTGTTGTCTGAGCACATTAGAGTTGAGGGAGGAAAGTTTTCTCTCAGAAGCTCATCAAAGAGTTCAACTTAGCCGCCCCCCCCCCCCGCAAAAAAATGCCAGTGAAGGTCAGATCACATGCGCATTTAATGTAACAAAGATCAAGAGCTTATTTGTAGGCTTATCTCCTTTTCCCAAGTACAATACCCGAATCTCCCCTTCAGTTCAATTCAATTTATTCCTGAAAATGTACCCTCAAAATTCTTAGCCACTCTTTCTACCAACAAGTGGAGACTTTGTCTCTGTCCCTTGAATCTAGAGTTGGTTTTGGGACTGCTGCAGCCCAGAGAGCACAAGGGGAGTGTCGAGAACAGTCATGAAGTGCAATGCCCCTTCTCTCTCCTCTGCAGGAACATGTATGCATATAATCTTTAGCTTCAGGTACCATGGATGACAATGCTGCGGGCTACCAGGCTGTGAGGAAGCAAAGCCCCATAGAGAGGTTACATGGAGACATTCGGTCACACGACATGTGAGCGAAAATGTCTTCCAGCCCAAGCATCAAGCTTCCCCTGCCTCCTAAGTCTCCACAGCTGGAACACAGCCACCAGCCCAGCTGTACCCTAGCTGACTTTTTGACACACAGCCTCTCATGTGAACTTAAGAAGATAGCGGTTCTCGGGTGCTAAGTTTTTAGGTAATTCGGTACACAAATTACCTCAGTGGGCCCTAGAACTATCTTTTTGTTCCATTCCCACTTCTGATGCTCCTCTGTGGAAAGTCCAATCCTTAAACAAGTAATTTCTACTTGTTTTAGACCCCAAACTCCTTGTTCAAATGAAAATTAAGGCTCTTCAGCTCATGACGTGACAATCATCCTTCTTTCAGAAAACAAATAGGTGGCTTTCCTTCTATTAATCAAATAACCTCCTCTCTTCTCCCACAGTGAAGGGAGTGTGACAGAGAAGAGTATAGGTAAGCCAGTGTCTCATCCTTACCCCAAGGGTTGTGAAAAGAAGGAAATGAAGAAAAAAGACAAAGTGGTCAGAAGTGGGTCTAAAGGAGCACCATGTAGGTATGGGGGAGTCTCCCCTGCCCCCGCCAAAGGCTCTAGAGAGACGGGACTTCTCAGGTGTCCCCACACCTAAGGACATTTGGAGGCAGGCAGGCAGAAAGGAGATAGAGACCACAGAGTACAGCTTTTCTGTACCTCTTTCCTTGTGGGAACCACTGTGGTAGGGCTGGGACTCAGAGGAGGCTGGAGTGGGGGCGGTCCCAGCACTTCAAGAGAGAAATTAGTAAATAACTGAGATAATAGCCATATCCCAGCCTAATGAGGAAGGAGTCCATGCCCTAGCAAGGGATGGAAATGGAGAGTCCAACCGTGGGGCACCCAGCCTCTATTTCTAACATGCATGGGACAGGGATTCAGGGGACCTGTGACCCCAGTGGGAATGAGATGATGCTCGGAGAGGCAGGGAGGCTGCCACACCTCAGCCAGTCACAAAGACACCAGATTCTGTGTTCACCAGCTCAGACCTCAGCCAAGAGTCCACCAGGCCACCTCCCAGCAAGTGGGAGGACAAGTAGAATAGTGGGCTCCGAGCAGGGGGATCCAGGCTCTTCCCTCCCACCGACAGGCCGCCTGACCCCTCCTCCCCTCTCCACACTCACACCTCATGACAGACAGGAGCCTGGACAAGTCTGGAACACTGAGACACCTGAAAGTCTGAGCAATTTTTCCTAGAGACAGCATTATCTGAAATCAATACACCAGACTAAGACTTAACACGACTTGGACATACAATTAATTTCCCCTCCAATCAGCAAGAGTTTGCTCAGGAGATTATCACCTTAGTTAAAATCAAAATTAAGGAGCTACCTGTTCTCTGCCAGTCCAGATGTGGTGGGAATGAGATCTGTGGCTCGCCGTAGGAGCTTACAAATACCATCTCACTGAATGCAGAGGACAACCGTAAGCAGCAGTCTGTGACTCTCCTCCCCATTCAACAACCTGCCAGAGCCCCACAGCCCCCGAGGGACAGAGCCAAAGAGGTCTGAGTGTGTGACCACCTGCAATACAGCCTCACTGCCCTTGGTCCAGGCTACAACAGCAATGCACAGCACCAGTTTATCCTTATTTTAGAACACAAGGCATTACCAGGGGAAGGCACTATTCTCACCACTTTGCAAATACAAACTTGTTTAATGTTCTCACCAATCATATTGAACCAGGTACTCTATTTTTTTTAAGATTTTATTTATTTATTTGACAGAGAGAGAGAGCACACGCTCAAGTAGGCAGAGCAGAAGGCAGAGGGAGAGGGAGAAAGCGGGCTTTCCACTGAGAAGGGAGCCCAATGCGGGACTTGATCCCAGGACCCTGGGATCATGACCTGAGCCGAAGGCAAAGGCTTAACCCACTGAGCCACCCCGGCACCCCTGAACCAGGTACTCTTATTCTTCCCCACTTTATGGTTGGCAACACTGAACTCAGAATGCAAAGTAATTCATCCTAAGTCAGTTCTGCTGCTAATGAAAGGAGGACCTGCTAATGGAACCCAGACCACTGGGAATGAGAAAGGAGCTATTAACTCCCACACTGGACAAAAAGAGAGTCAAACAAGTTCAGAAACTCTAACCTTTCAAATACCAGGGGTTCTAGGTTGCAATAAGACCTCTCATGGTATAAACTTCAGGGCTAGTAAAAAAGAGTATCATTTTCAGAAGTTTTCATTTTCGACTGCTATAAAAATCTATCTGAAATAGTCACAACTGGTAGCTAGGCCCAAAATAGGTTATGATGTTTAAAAGGAAAATAGACTTAAAACACTAGTGTAAATAGAAAGCAAAGTTATTTAAGGACTAGAACAACCCTGGACTTTGATATATGTTACTACCAGGGCTGTATGAAACAAAAGAACAAAGTCAGATCACAAGAGGAAGTGCCACACAAGTGTTAGCTAATTTATCTATCCTCCTCCTAATCATTCTTGCAATTACTATATAAAACCCAGACATCACAATATAGGTCAGTGAACCTTACATAAAAAAGAATTTTTTTCCAAATGGAGACATTCACTCCCTACCAAAAGCAAGGCATTTCAATTTTTAACATTATTTTTGAATATAAGTTCAATCCAAACCATTGAGTTCTGAAAGAGCACAATGTTGATGTTAAAAATCAGCTCTACATCAGGGAATTGAAAATCAGGTCTAAATGAAAGAAAATGTAAAATTCACCCTAAAATTAGAAATTTTTTTTCTCTCCCCTGCTTTAGTTATAAGTGATTACCTGGACATTTGTCACCTTCCCTACATAAAAATGTCAACAAAGATACGCAATTTATTCCATCACTATTCACTCAACCACGTAAACAGCTCGCTGGATATGACCGTGTTCATCATCTGCCTAAAGATTCCCCAAGGAAAATCATGATCAAAGGGATTATTTGTAACCCTCCAACTTTATTGCTTTATTAAGTAAAGTAAAATCAAATAAAATTCTTAGAGTAACTCTTTTGAGCTGAGTGGTTTTTATGCCAATGAAGGAGCTGTGATAAAATCTGGCTTGCTTTTCTTTCTTTTGTCTTCTGTAAGGTGCTCCATTCATGACTTGATCCACCTGAACCATGAATAAAATGCCAGCATGACCACAATTGACTATATCTTCAGAATACTACTAAGATGGTGGCCTCTTCAATATTCTTCTCATGAAAGCAGAGTAACTAAGAAACAAAGAAGCTGGGACAACAACCAGCCATAGAAGACTGTAGACCCCATCCACTATGTGCTCCCAGTTCCCAACAGTGCATCTCTTTAATAAAATGACAAATTGTACACCTACTCAAAAGAGTGGTCCAGAAGAGATGGAAAATTGGTTCCCATCCTTCTGGAAGCCCCACTCCAGCTGGATATATTTGGACAGTCTCGAATATTTTAATGTAGTTCTTATGATACACTTCATTTCAACTTGTTGGGTTTTGATTTTTTGGTTTTGTTTTGGTTTGGGGCAGGTTGTTTTTTTTTTTTTGTTTTTTTTTTGTTTTTTTTTTTTGCTTTTTTTCTGCATTTCCAGATCACTGTCTAAGGATGATGAGTGATTTGTACTCTTTTCAGGAAGACAGCAATTTTTCCTAAATCATCTTGACTCTTTCATGCCCACTTCAAACCTGCCTATTATGCACATTGACATAGGCACTTACAGCAAAAGGATTCTGTCACCCAGAAGCCTGTAACTGGTCTTCCCAAAGTACAATAGTCACTACATCTCCAGTGATGAATGTGAGGCCCTTCAAGATCTTAAGGTATATAATAACTCAATTTAAAAAAAAGTTTTAGGGCGCCTGGGTGGCTCAGTGGGTTAAGCCACTGCCTTCGGCTCAGGTCATGATCTCAGGGTCCTGGGATCGAGTCCCACATCGGGCTCTCTGCTCGGCGAGAGGCCTGCTTCCCTCTCTCTCTCTCTCTGCCTGCCTCTCCGTCTACTTGTGATCTCTCTCTGTCAAATAAATAAATAAAATCTTTAAAAAAAAAAAAAAAAAATAAAAATAAAAATAAAAATAAAAAAAAGTTTTAATGTGAAGATGTTAATTTTCCTGGTTATTTAAAGTAGGTAATCCACTATACAATATAACAGCAAGCTGTTCTTGTATATTTATCTATTTGCCAAATGCTACAGGATTATTTCTTATAATCCTTAAAACAAACCCTTGAGGTAAATTTTAGCAAATGGTTTTTACAGCTAAGGAAATGGAGGCAAGACTAGACACCGAGTTGTTTGCTTAAGCATATGTAGCTGTTAAGTCATGATAACAGGCTTTAAACACACCTCGGTGTGATTCTAAAACTGTGCTTTTAACCATGATATTATACAGCTTCACATATGGAATTACTTTAAAAAATAAAAACATACACACAACAACAAGTAACTATAACGGATCTATTATAAAAATTCTCCAAGAGTCAGGAGCACATTCAAGTTAAAGATCCACTAAAAGACTACTGTCAGGGACAAAGAAAGAAGTAATCTGGAAGTTGTTTCTGTTGGTAGGAACAAGACTGTGAAGTAATTCACCAGTCATTCAACACTCCAGGAAGCTAGTGTAAACCAATCCTAATCTTTTTTTGATTGGTGTTAAGCATTATAAATACTAACAATAAGGAATAACCAAAAACCAAAAGGATGCCTCTTAGAAAAACCTAGTTGTGATTCCATTATATTAAACCCAAGTGAGGAGTCATGCCATGTGACAGCCTGTACTCAGCTGCCAGAGACTGTAATATCTCCACACCAAGATGTCTTCATCAACATCAATGCAAATCCAAGATGTCTCTGACTTGCGTGCTTCAAAATTCCTCCTTGGTGAAAAAGCAAGGAGTGGGGAGAAGAAGTCTGGATCTTAGGAAAGTCGTTTAGTTTCAGACAGACCCACATAAAGACAGTTGGTAGGACCAAGTCACATGGTAGGAATACCTAAGTGCTTGTACTCAACGTGAATGAGGCAACTGGACTCAAAGTCCAAATTTCTGAAGTTCCACTAAATTGTTGATATTACTAGCATGCATCCATATTCATGGATTGCCTTCTTCTTTGAGCACACTGCTGGCCTACCTGTCCTAGATCCCCTGCATTTGGTAGGAGACTAGTTCTAGCTAAGAGAACATGAGGAGAAGAGATAAACACCTGACCTACTTCCAGGCTCTCAAACTCCCATGCTATCTCTCACTCTTTCTTTTCTGTTCTGCTCACCAGAGACAGAGAACATATGGCAACACTCTGGAGCCCCACAAGATGGGGAAAGCACCTGAAAAAAAGGAACCTGGATATCTGAATCACATCTTGGAGTATACTGAACCCCAACACACAACCCACATTGTACTGTGATGTGAGCAAGAACTAGATGAGTAATATGTTAAGCTGTTGAAATTTGGGGATTAGTTTGTTGCAGTCTTAATGCTACCCTGCCTAATCACTCTGTCTCCCCATCTACACATGGCCAATACGAGTATAAATCAATCAAATATTCAATATACCTAAAGCAAAAGATGTTCATTCAGACTCATTTTTACTGCCAGTATGTGAAGTGGCCATGGTAACAGCCACAGTAATGTTTGGAGGCTGGACTTTAACAAACATCAAAGGACTGACAACCACTGGAAAAAAAAAAAACACACACACACAAACACACACACAAATAGAACATTTGTCCAGAAAAAAAAATCTCTCTTAAGTCTGGAGAAAATTCTCCCCAAAGACCTATCTTGTCTACTGTGTGAGGTAATAAGCACTTTTCACACACGAGAGAACTGAGACTTAGTGTACCTTACCGAGCATTGTCCAATCTATGTCTGCATGTTTAACTTTAAATCTTTGTTCCCAACCATTCCCCTCCTCACAAGCGAAAACCAGACTTAACTTTTTTTTTTTAGTTCCCCTAACACAATTCTAAGTCATTGACATTCTCAACTCATTGAGTTACAGTCTTGCATAATAACATGTAGAATAGAGGGAGGAGTCAAGATGGTGGAGAAGTAGCAGGCTGAGACTACATAAGGTAGCGGGAGATCAGCTAGATAGCTTATCTAAAGATTGCAAACACCTACAAATCCAACGGGAGATCAAAGAGAAGAAGAACAGCAATTCTAGAAACAGAAAATCAACCACTTTCTGAAAGGTAAGACTGGTGGACAAGTGAATCCAAAGCGACGGGAAGATAGACCGCGGGGGGAGGGGCTGGCTCCCGGCAAGCGGCGGAGCAACGGAGCACAAAATCAGGACTTTTAAAAGTCTGTTCCGCTGAGGGACATCGCTCCAGAGGCTTAACCGGGGTGCAGCCCACGCAGGGTCAGCATGGCCTCAGGTCCCGCAGGATCACAGAAGGATCAGGGGTGTCTGAGTGTCGCAGAGCTTACAGGTATTAGAACGGGGAAGCCGGCTACAGAAACAGAGCCGAGGAGTGAGCTCACAGCTCGGGGTTACCTTGAACCGGCCGCAGGCTCAGTCAGCTCAGAGCGCAGCCTGAGGACAGGGAGACGGGAGTAATTGGGCACTGTTCTCTGAGGGCGCACTGAGGAGTGGGGCCCCAGGCTCTCGGATCCTCCAGGCCGGAGACTGGGAGGCCGCCATCTTCATTCCCGCCCTCAGGAACTCTACGGAAAGCGCTCAGGGAACAAAAGCTCCCGAAAGCAAACCCGATCCAATTACTCAGACCGGCCCCCGGTAAAGGCGGTGCAATTCCGCCTGGGGCAAAGACACTTGAGAATCACTACAATAGGCCCCTCCCGCAGAAGATCAACAAGAAACCCAGCCAGGACCAAGTTCACCTACCAAGGAGTGCAGTTTCAATACCAAGGAGAGCAGCGGAATTCCAGAGGAGGAGAAAGCAAAGCACGGAACTCATGGCTTTCTCCCCATGATTCTTTAGCCTTGCAGTTAATTTAATTTTTTTTTATTTTCAATTTTTGTTTCTCTTCTTCTGCTAAATTTTTTTAACTTTTACCCTTTTCTTTGTTTAACGTTTTTTAACTAGTTTATCTAATATATAATATATTTTTTTTTCCTTTTTATATTTTTTCTTTATTGGATTTCTTTTTTTAATTATTTCTTTTTTTTTTTTTTCTTTCTGAACCTCTTTTTATCCCCTTTCTCCTCCCTCACGATTTGGGATCTCTTCTGATTTGGCTAAAGCATATTTTCCTGGGGTTGTTGCCACCCTTTTAGTATTTTACTTGCTCCTTCATATACTCTTATCTGGACAAAATGACAAGGCGGAAAAATTCACCACAAAAAAAAGAACAAGAGGCAGTACCGAAGGCTAGGGACCTAATCAATACAGACATTGGTAATATGTCAGATCCAGAGTTCAGAATGACGATTCTCAAGGTTCTAGCTGGGCTCAAAAAAGGCATGGAAGATATTAGAGAAACCCTCTCAGGAGATATAAAAGCCCTTTCTGGAGAAATAAAAGAACTAAAATCTAACCAAGTTGAAATCAAAAAAGCTATTAAATGAGGTGCAATAAAAAATGGAGGCTCTCACTGCTAGGATAAATGAGGCAGAAGAAAGAATTAGCGATATAGAAGACCAAATGACAGAGAATAAAGAAGCTGAGCAAAAGAGGGACAAACAGCTACTGGACAACGAGGGGAGAATTCAAGAGATAAGTGACACCATAAGACGAAACAACATTAGAATAATTGGGATTCCAGAAGAAGAGGAAACAGAGAGGGGAGCAGAAGGTATATTGGAGAGAATTATTGGAGAGAATTTCCCCAATATGGCAAAGGGAACAAGCATCAAAATCCAGGAGGTGCAGAGAACCCCCCTCAAAATCAATAAGAATAGGTCCACACCCCGTCACCTAATAGTAAAATTGACAAGTCTTAGTGACAAAGAGAAGATCCTGAAAGCAGCCCAGGAAAAGAAGTCTGTAACGTACAATGGTAAAAATATTAGATTGGCAGCAGACTTATCCACAGAGACCTGGCAGGCCAGAAAGAGCTGGCATGATATATTCAGAGTACTAAACGAGAAAAACATGCAGCCAAGAATACTATATCCAGCTAGGCTATCATTGAAAATAGAAGGAGAGATTAAAAGCTTCCAGGACAAACAAAAACTGAAAGAATTTGCAAATACCAAACCATCTCTACAGGAAATAATGAAAGGGGTCCTCTAAGCAAAGAGAGACCCTAAAAGAAGTAGATCAGAAAGAAACAGAGACAATATACAATAACAGTCACCTTACAGGCAATACAATGGCACTAAATTCATATCTCTCAATACTTACCCTGAATGTTAATGGGCTAAATGCCCCAATCAAAAGACACAGGGTATCAGAATGGATAAAAAAAAAAAAAAATCTATATGTTGCCTACAAGAAACTCATTTTAAACCCGAAGACACCTCCAGATTTAAAGTGAGGGGGTGGAAAAGAATTTACCATGCTAATGGACATCAGAAGAAAGCAGGAGTGGCAATCCTTATGTCAGATCAATTAGATTTTAAGCCAAAGACTATAATAAGAGATGAGGAAGGACACTATATCATACTCAAAGGATCTCTCCAACAAGAAGATCTAACCATTTTAAATATCTATGCCCCTAACATGGGAGCAGCCAACTATATAAACCAATTAATAACAAAATCAAAGAAACACATCGACAATAATACAATAATAGTAGGGGACTTTAACACTCCCCTCACTGAAATGGACAGATCATCCAAGCAAAAGATCAACAAGGAAATAAAGGCCTTAAATGACACACTGGACCAGATGGACATCACAGATATATTCAGAACATTTCATCCCAAAGCAACAGAATACACATTCTTCTCTAGTGCACATGGAACATTCTCCAGAATAGATCACATCCTCCGTCCTAAATCAGGTCTCACCCGGTATCAAAAGATTGGAATCATTCCCTGCATATTTTCAGACCACAATGCTCTGAAGCTAGAACTCAATCACAAGAGGAAATTTGGAAAGAACCCAAATACATGGAGACTAAACAGCATCCTTCTAAAGAATGAATGGGTCAACCAGGAAATTAAAGAAGAATTGAAAAAATTCAGGGAAACAAATGATAATGAAAACACAATGGTTCAGAATCTGTGGGACACAAAAAGGCAGTCCTGAGAGGAAAATATATAGCGGTACAAGATTTTCTCAAGAAACAGGAAAGGTTTCAGGTACACAACCTAACCCTACACCTAAAGGAGCTGGAGAAAGAACAAGAAAGAACCCTAAACCCAGCAGGAGAAGAGAAATCATAAAGATCAGAGCAGAAATCAATGAAATAGAAACCAAAAAACCAATAGAACAAATCAACGATATTAGGAGCTGGTTCTTTGAAAGAATTAAAAAGATTGATAAACCGCTGGCCAGACTTATCAAAAAGAAAAGAGAAAGGACCCAAATAAATAATATCATGAATGAAAGAGGAGAGATCACAACGAACACTAAAGAAATACAGACAATCATAAGAACATACTATGAGCAACTCTACGCCAACAAATTTGACAATCTGGAAGAAATGGATGCATTCCTAGAGACATATAAACTACCACAACTGAACCAGGAAGAAATAGAAAGCCTGAACAGACCCATAACCAGTAAGGAGATTGAAACAGTCATCAAAAATCTCCAAACAAACAAAAGCCCAGAGCCAGATGGCTTCCCGGGGGAATTCTACCAAACATTTAAAGAAGAACTAATTCCTATTCTCCTGAAACTGTTCCAAAAAATAGAAATAGAAGGAAAACTTCCAAACTCATTTGATGAGGCCAGCATCACCTTGATCCCTAAACCAGACAAGGATCCCATCAAAAAAGAGAACTACAGACCAAAATCCTTGATGAACACAGATGCAAAAATTCTCGCCAAAATACTAGCCAATAGGATTCAACAGTACATTAAAAGGATTATTCACCACGACCAAGTGGGATTTATTCCAGGGCTGCGAGGTTGGTTCAACATCCGCAAATCAATCAATGTGATACAACACATTAATAAAAGAAAGAACAAGAACCATATGATACTCTCCATAGATGCTGAAAAAGCATTTGACAAAGCACAGCATCCCTTCCTGATCAAAACTCTTCAAAGTGTAGGGATAGAGGGCACATACCTCAATATTATCAAAGCCATCTATGAAAAACCCACCGCAAATATCATTCTCAATGGAGAAAAATTGAAAGCTTTTCCGCTAAGGTCAGCAACACCGCAGGGATGTCCGTTATCACCATTGCTATTCAACATAGTACTAGAAGTCCTAGCCTCAGCAATCAGACAACAAAGGAAATTAAAGGCATCCAAATCGGCAAAGAAGAAGTCAAACTATCACTCTTTGCAGATGATATGATACTATATGTGGAAAACCCAAAAGACTCCACTCCCAAACTGCTAGAACTTGTACAGGAATTCAGTAAAGTGTCAGGATATAAAATCAATGCACAGAAATCAGTTGCATTTCTCTACACCAACAACAAGACAGAACAAAGAGAAATTAAGGAGTCCATCCCATTTACAATTGCACCCAAAACTATAAGATACCTAGGAATAAACCTAACCAAAGAGACTAAGAATCTATACACAGAAAACTATAAAGTACTCATGAAAGAAATTGAGGAAGACACAAAGAAATGGAAAAATTATCCATGCTCCTGGATTGGAAGAATAAATATTGTGAAAATGTCTATGCTACCTAAAGCAATCTACACATTTAATGCAATTCCTATCAAAGTACCATCCATTTTTTTCAAAGAAATGGAACAAATAATCCTAAAATTTATATGGAACCAGAAAAGACCTCGAATAGCCAAAGGAATATTGAAAAAGAAAGCCAAAGTTGGTGGCATCACAATTCCAGACTTCAAGCTCTATTACAAAGCTGTCATCATCAAGACAGCATGGTACTGGGGCACCTGGGTGGCTCAGTGGTTAAGCCCCTGACTTCGGCTCAGGTCATGATCTCAGGGTCCTGGGATCGAGCCCCGCATCGGGCTCTCTGTTCAGTGGGGAGCCTGGTTCCCCCTCTCTCTCTCTGCCTGCCTTTCTGACTACTTGTGATCTCTGTAAAATAAATAAAAATCTTTAAAAAAAAAAAAAAAGACAGCATGGTACTGGCACAAAAACAGACACATAGATCAATGGAACAGAATAGAGAGCCCAGAAATAGACCCTCAACTCTATGGTCAACTAATCTTCGACAAAGCAGGAAAGAATGTCCAATGGAAAAAAGACAGCCTCTTCAATAAATGGTGTTGGGAAAATTGGATAGCCACATGCGGAAAAATGAAATTGGACCATTTCCTTACACCACACACGAAAATAGACTCAAAATGGATGAAGGACCTCAATGTGAGAAAGGAATCCATCAAAATCCTTGAGAAGAACACAGGCAGCAACCTCTTCAACCTCAGCCACAACAACATCTTCCTAGGAACATCACCAAAGGCAAGGGAAGCAAGGGCAAAAATGAGCTATTGGGATTTTATCAAGATCAAAAGCTTTTGCACAGCAAAGGAAACAGTTAACAAAACCAAAAGACAACTGACAGAATGGGAGAAGATATGTGCAAGTGACATATCAGATAAAGGGCTAGTGTCCAAAATCTATAAAGAACTTAGCAAACTCGATACTCAAAGAACAAATAATGCAATCAAGAAATGGGCAGAAGACATGAACAGACATTTCTGCAAAGAAGACATCCAGATGGCCATCAGACACATGAAAAAGTGCTCCATATCACTCGGCATCAGGGAAATACAAATCAAAACCACCATGAGATATCACCTCACACCAGTCAGAATGGCTAAAATTAACAAGTCGGGAAATGACAGATGCTGGCGAGGATGCGGAGAAAGGGGAACCCTCCTACACTGTTGGTGGGAATGCAAGCTGGTGCAACCACTCTGGAAAACAGCATGGAGGTTCCTCAAAATGTTGAAAATAGAACTACCCTATGACCCAGCAATTGCACTGCTGGGTATTTACCCTAAAGATATGAACGTAGTGATCCAAAGGGGCACGTGCACCCGAATGTTTATAGCAGCAATGTCTACAATAGCCAAACTATGGAAAGAACCTAGATGTCCATCAACAGACGAATGGATAAAGAAGATGTGGTATATATACACAATGGAATACTATGCAGCCATCAAAAGAAATGAAATCTTGCCATTTGTGACGATGTGGATGGAACTAGAGGGTATCATGCTTAGCGAAATAAGTCAATCGGAGAAAGACAACTATCATATGATCTCCCTGATATGAGGGAGAGGAGATGCAACATGGGGGGGTTAAGGGGGTAGGAGAAGAGTGAATGAAACAAGATGGGATTGGGAGACAAGCCATAAATGACTCTTAATCTCACAAAACAAACTGAGGGTCGATGGGGGGAGGGGGGTTGGGGGTGGGGTGGGGTTATGGACATTGGGGAGGGTATGTGCTATGGTGATTGCTGTGAAGTGTGTAAACCTGGCGATTCACAGACCTGTACCCCTGGGGATAAAAATATATGTTTATAAAAAATAAAATTAAAAAAAATAATAATAACATGTAGAATAGGTCAGTAAATGTGTTTCACAAGAAGATACATAGTGAATCAAGAGGTGCCTGGGTGGCTTGGTCAAGGTAAGCATCTGCCTTCAGCTGAGGTCATGATCTCAGAGTCCTAGGATCGAACTCGGAATTGGGCTGCCTGCTCAACAGGTAGCCTACTTCTCCCTATACCTCTGCTGCTCCCCTGCTTGTGCGTGTTCTCTCTCTCTCTCTCTCTCTGTGTCAAATAAATAAATGAAATCTTTTTTAAAAAGAAGAAAAAGATACATTGTCAAAAGTAGTTGGCAACAAGAATCATGATGTGTGACAGAAGAAGTAGGGGGAGGGATTTGGGACTATAAAGAAAAATAACCTTTTTTTATTAAAGAGTTACCAAAAAGAAAAATTCCACTTAATGTGTTCTTCTCAGGGTTCATTCCTTGGGGATATTACAACTTAGTAGTGAGCCCACACAGTAATGAAATACTAATAGATACAGGGAAAGAGAAAAAAATGAGAAATTCTTTCTCTATGACATTTAAACAGATGGGGTTGAAGGCAAATGCTAGGGGAAAAAAAGTCCTAATATTAGAATTTATTCATAGAAAACTTTTTAAATGCTAATATTAAAAACAGATATTTCCATATTTCACAGCAATGAATTAACAATTTGCTTTTCAGCACACTACAAAAGGACAAGAACCTATGGAATTAGAGATTCTGAATTATCTAGACAACTTTATCTCCCTAGAAGTAGAGAAACAAAAAAAACCTAAAGTTTCCACAGACACAGAATGACTCAGAATGTTCAGTGAATAACTATACCTTGTCCCAGACACCTGCAGCATCTCAAATTCACAAGAGCAAGTATGGTTAAGGAAAAACCAGAAATAAAGGAAACAAGTTAGAAAACTCAAAGGACATGATTCCATAAAGATTTAACGAAGTTAGATTGTGCATTTCAAAGACACAATCTAGTTCAGAATGAACAGCAGACTAGCATATGTTCTACCCATACTTTCAAAGCACACAGACAAAAAAATTCTTTGAAAATCATGTACCAAATTGGAAATAAAATTACTTTTATTTTTCTTATTTATTTTCTTTAGAGAGAGAGCAAGCAAGCAACTGTTAAGGGGGGGAGTGGGAGGGGTGGAGGAGAGGGAGAGGGAGAATCTCAAGTGTGGAGCTTGACATGGGGCTCAATCTCACAACCCCGAGATCATGACCTGAGCCAAAATCAAGAGGTACCATTAAATTGCACTTTTAAAATGGAAATTACGGGTATGTGATCTGGAATATTAGGGAAATGAACCATAGGAATAGTAGTAATAATAGCAGTAGTAATACCATTGCTAATTTATATAAATCACAGATCCTCACTCTACTGTTGTAGCAAGAAATTTATGAGTTAATCTGGGAAAGATTACTGACTTATTCAGAATAAAAAAATAATAAAATCCAGAAGCATGGCACAAGAACAGACTCATAGGTCAAGAGAACCAAAGAGGAAAGGATATGAAACAGTCTCTTCAACAAATGGTGTTGGGAAAACCGGACAGCTACACGTCAAAAAGTGAAACTGGACCACTTTCTTACATCATACACAAAAACAAATGCAAAATGGATTAAGGACCTAAGTGTGAGATGTGAAACCTCAAAAATCCTAAAAGGATATAGCAGTAATTTCTTTTATATTGGCTGTAGCAATATTTTTCTAAATATATCTCTTCAAGCAAGGGGGGAAAAAGCAAGATGATCAATTGAATCTACATCAAAATAAAAACCGTTTACACAATGAATGAAATGATCAACAAACTAAAAGACAACCTACTGAATGAGAGAAGATATTTGCAAATGACTTAACTGATAAGGGTTTAATATTCAAAATATATAAAGAATTTATACAACAACACCAAAAACAAATCCAATTTAAAAACAGGCAGAGTACCCGAATAGGCATTCTTCCAAAGAGACATACAGATGACCAAAAAACACATCAAAAATGCTCAACATCACTCATCATCAGGGAAATGTAAATCAAAACAATGAGATTTCACCTTAAACCTGTCAGAATGGCTACAATCAATAAGACAAAAAATAAGTGTTGGCAAGGACGTGGACAAAAAGAAAACCTCATATACTGCTGGTAGGAATGTAAACTGGTAGAGCCACTGTGGAAAACAGTATGAAGGTTTTTTTAGTCAAAAGACTAAAAACAGGGGCACCTGAGTGGCTCAGTGGGTTAAAGCCTCTGCCTTCGGCTCGGGTCATGATCCTGGGGTCCTGGGATCGAGTCCCACATCTGGCTCTCTGCTCGGCGGGGAGCCTGCTTCCTCCTCTCTCTCTCTCTCTCTCTCTCTCTCCCTGCCTCTCTGTCCTCTTGTGATCTCTGTCAAATGAATAAATAAAATCTTTAAAAAAAATAAAAAAAAATTTAAAAAAAGACTAAAAACAGAAATATTCTGTGGTCCAATAATCCTGCCACTGCTGAGTATTTATCCACAGAAAACAAAAACACTAATTTGAAAAGATGTATGTCTATATTTAGAGCAGCATTATTCACAATAGCCAAGATATGGAAATAGACTAAGTGTCCACCAATAGATGAATGGATAAATAAGATGAGATACACACACACACACACGCACGCACGCACACACACACCCCCCACACACTATGGACTATTACTCAGCCATCAAAAAGGATGAGATCTTGCCATTTCCAACAACATGGATAGACCTAAAGAATATGATGCTAAGTAAAATAGAGAAATATAAACACCATATAACTTCACTTATATATGGAATTTAAGAAATAAAACAAATGAACAAACAAATAAAAAGCAGGAAAAGACCCATAAATACAGAGAACCAAGCGGTGGCTGTGAAGGGAGATGTGGGGGATGGGCAAAATGGGTAAAATAAGTCTCCAGTTGTGGAGCAAGGCATGGGAATAAGGACACAGCATAAACAGTATAGTCAATGATATTGTCAGAGTGTTGTGTGGTGACAGATGGCAGCTACACTTGTGAACACAAAATAATGTAAAAAATCACTATGCTGTACACCTGAAACTAATGTAATGTTATGTGTCAACTATATTGAAATTAAAAGGAAAAAAAAGAGCCAAAGCCAGTTTTCTAGATGCACCATAGAGAAAACAAACATAGGAAGCACAATAAAAATGTCAGCATCTCTCCAATAATGTACTGGTAGGACTATAGCCACCAGAGAGGGAAATTTGATATTATTGACCTAAATGACAAAGACACATATCTTTTGAGGTAGGAATTGCATTTTTATGAATCTATACTACAGATATACTGGCCTCTATGGAAAGGTATGTTCAAGGAAGTTCATGGAGCATGATTTATAATAACCAAAAACCATAATCCTAAAAAGGGATCTGGTGAGATGATTTGTGGTGCATTTATACGAATGAATAACATGGAAGCCTTAAAGAAAATGGAGAAATTATGTATAACCTCTGAGATACTTAAGTAGAAAAAAAGAAAGATACAGAAAAGCATATATATATGCACATATGTGATATATATATCACACTACCATTTATGACCCAAATAGGATTATATATAATCTCTTGTATATAGAATCATCTCCTTCTTAGTTTTTCTCAGAGATACATAAAGTCTCTGAAAGTGTACACAAAGAAACCTGTAACATTTCTGAACTTTAAGGAGAAGAACTATGCTACTTAGGAGGAAGATTTATGATTATTTATTTTTCTGTAGCTTTTGAATTTACCCATGTGACTGTATTATTCTCTGATGAAAAATAAAATAATTAAAATCACACACAAAAAAATTTTTAAGATACACAGCACGCATTTTAAGTCATAAACAACCATAAAACAAAGTGACTTCTTGTGTATTTCTGCTTCCAGCTACGATGGAACAACTGTAAGAGATGAGCCCTCCAACAGAAAACACTTCTAAAAATGGATAAAATATGTAAGGAAACTGTTTTCAGGAAGTAGACAACAGGCCAGTCAGGTTCTGCAGTCACTGAGAAAAGGCAAACTCATATAGTAAACCCGATTGTCCAGCTCTCTAATAAGGATATATTCCTTAACATGACACAGAGAGATGAAGTCAAGCAGAGCACAGCAGTCATGTTGAGCTGAGCAGGTAAAGAGCAGGTTTCAGGGCAGCTGATGTGACTGGAATCTACACAGCAGAATCCTAGAGAGCAAAGGTTTATGCAGAGAGAAATTCCCAGAGGTCTAAGGGGAGATCTCCCCAAGTCTGTGGCTGAGATCTGAGCCATATCTTTGCAGGATGAAAACAGCTGAGGCTTACCATATAGTAAATATTATGGGGTTGAAAGAACAGAGATACCAGAGGTCAAGTGCTAGAGAAAGACAGTCCTGGACATCACTGGAGTGTGGGCCCTATATAAGCAAGAGACCTCATGAATAAATATTTTATTAACACTTGTGGCAGCCACTTGGGGCAGAAAGTTGATGCATTATACAAGCAAAGCCCTATCCTAAACTGAGTCCTAGGACCCCAACAAAACCTGAAATAGAGGCTCAAGGAAAATATCTTCTCTTACACATGGAATAATAAAAAATTGGAGGGGCTCAGGAAACATCTTGGCTTCCTAGAGATTTGCACTAATGAAAGCATTAAACCATGTTCAGGGTGACTGGCCAGTAATTCAACAGAAAGCTAAAATAAGAATGTTAAAACATTCTTCATAAGAAGATAACAGAATCCAGATACTTTACAGTATGTTATCCAAAATTTCCAACAGTCAATCAAAAACTCACCAAACCAACAGAAAAATGTGATCTGTAGATAAGCGAAAAATAAATCCCCAAGTGGCCCAAATATTTGGCCTAACAAAAACTTTAAAGCAGCTATTATAAATACATATTATTACAAATAGTTACGAAAAATATGCTCAAAGAATGAAATCTGATCATAATGCATGAAAGAGAGAGAATATAAGCAGAAAAACAGACCAAATGATGTTCAAGAACTGAAAACTACAACTGAAATGAAAAAGTTAGTGGATGGGCATAATAGCTGATTGGAGAGAGCAGAGAAGAAAGTCAGAACGTAAAACAGTTCAAAACAAATTATTCAATCTAGGAAATGAATAGGAAAAAAAAATCAAGAGAATGAACTGAGCTTCAAGGATAGGCAAGACAATATCAAGTAATTTTTCATAAATATAATTGCAATCTTAGAAGGAAAAGAGAATGAGATTAGCCAGACAAATATTTGAAAGAATAATGCCTGAAAACTTCTCAAATTTGATGACAAATACTGGCTTACAAATCCAAGAAGTTTAACAAACTCCAAGAAGTACAAATAGAAAGAAAACCACATCCCAGAATTTTGCAGTAAAACTGTAGAAAATTAAAGTTAAAAATAGAATATTAAGAGGTGTGCCTAGGTGGCTTAGTTGGTCAAGTAAATGATTCTTGGTTCTGGATCCGGTCACGATCTCAGGGTCATGAGACCAAGCCCCTGCAGGCTCTGCATTGGGTATGGAACCTGCTTAAGATTCTTGCCCTCCCCCCATCTCCCTTCTTTCCACTCATTCTCTCTTTCAATTAATTAATTAGTCAATTAATTAACCTAACTAAATAAATATAAATATAAATAGATAGATAGATAGATAAAATTAAAAGCATCCAGGGAGTGGGGCGCCTGGGTGGCTCAGTGTGTTAAATGTTAAAGCCTCTGCCTTCGGCTCAGGTCATGATCCCAGTGTCCTGGGATCCAGCCCCGAATCGGGCTTTCTGCTCAGCAGGGAGCCCGCTTCCCCCTCTCTCTCTGCCTGCCTCTCTGCCTACTTGTGATCTCTGTCTGTCAAATAAATAAAATCTTTAAAAAAAAAAAAGCATCCAGAGAAAAGACACATGTTATACATAGAAGAACAAGGATAAGAATGGTCACAGCTCATCAGGAGATAATGGAGACTGAAAAAGATAATGACATAGCATCTTTAAATTATGGAAAGAAAGAAAAAACCTGTTAACCCAGAATTTTATAACCAACAAAAATATCATTCAAAAATCAGCATGGAAAAAAGGCATTTTTAGATCAGCAAAAGCTGAAAATATTAATCACCAGCAGACCTGGCCTGTAAGAAATGAAAAGGCTGAAGCCAAATGATACCAGAGAACAATTCCCATTTACAGTAAAGAACCAAAAAACACTGGAAATGCTAAATATATTGCTAAATGTAAATTAGTGTGTTGTCTTTCTTCTTGGAATTTCCTTAGAAGACCAGTAACTTAATTTAAAGCAAAAATAGTAGTACTCTTAGGTAGGCATTATGACATGTTGAAATAAAAGATATGGGAAAAATCATACAAAGAAAGGGGAATAAGTAATGAGGAATAAGTAACATGAATTATATTATTAAAGGTTGTTACATTTGTTAAATATTAGGTGTTAATTGTGAAGAGGCACAACACTGACTCTAAATAAACTCTACTGAATTAAAGGTACATGTTTTTAGCCCTGCAGCCATCAATAAAGATAACACATAGACAGAAGATAGGAAAGGGGGCATAATTAAAAGCCAATTTAAAAAATTAAATGGCACACTTAAACATATTTCATTAACCAGGGTGCCTGGGTGTCTCTGTCAGTTAAACATCTGCCTTTGGCTCAGGTCATGATCCCAGAATCCTGGGATGGAGCCCCATGTCAGACTCCCTGCTCAGTGGGGAGTCTGCTTCTCCCTCTCCCTCTGTGATCTCTTCAGATTTATTTGAGATCTCTCTCAAATAAATGAATAAAACCTTTGAAAAAGAAGTTCCATTAACCCAAATAGAGCAGGGACTACCTCAGTAAATACCTCAGTTATACCTCAGTAAAGCTGGGATGAAGGATCAAAAACTACATATCCATTTCAAGTCCTTCAGAATTGAAGTCTGACTGCCCACGCCCTAGGCTACTTGCAGGTGGCAATCATTATTCCTACATGTTTAGAAGCAGTATGAGTGTTCTTGGGCCACCAGGATACCATTCCGTTCACTGAAGCATAATGAACACTACCCACAGAGCTCATGTGGTTTCTAGAAGCACCAAATTAGATTCAACATAGTAATGGCCTAAATGATGGGAAAATGCAGGGTGGTTTCTAAAAGTGCAGATATTTAACACCTTTCTTCTAGGAATCTCTGCTAATTAGGACTTTACCTCAAAGAAGCAGGCAACTGGAAGAATACGATTGCTGTGCAGAGACCAGGCTTTG
This sequence comes from Lutra lutra, assembly GCF_902655055.1. Classification (NCBI taxonomy): domain Eukaryota; kingdom Metazoa; phylum Chordata; class Mammalia; order Carnivora; family Mustelidae; genus Lutra; species Lutra lutra. Next base: position 91,175,544 of record NC_062282.1, read on the forward strand.
TTAAAGTAAAAACAAAACAAACAAACAAACAAACAAACAAAAAATCACTGGATTTGGAGCCAGAGGTCTTGAGTTCAGACTCTGACTTGGCCACTCTAAAACATGTAATTTTCACACTTTACCTTTCTACTCCTCGTGTCCTGCTCTTCAACAGAACATCGACTTTACCTGGTTGTTCTAATGCCTGAATGTATGTGAATTTATCTTAAACTACTGTTCAGCCCTGTGGAGGTACTCAGTAAAAGCTGGTTGGGCAGAAGCACTGAAATCAGACACATGTGGCTCAAGTCCCAATTCCAATACTTACGAGCTGCTTAATCTTCGCAGGTCACTTGTCTCAGTTTCTTTGACTACAAGGTGTAAGGAAATTACCTACCTCTCAGGCTTGCTGTGAGAACACATTTTACATTATCCAATGTAAAAAGTGCCTAGCACAGGGGCTAACATAAGGCCCAGTTTAAACAAAGGCTGTTATTATTATTTTATGTTGACTCTAGGCCACAAGCAGAGCTAAGTGGCTAGTTTGTGGCTTCAGTAAAAATTGATAGTGGGAAAATGCTCTTAACTTTGGACCCAAAATTCCTCTGTGACTTTTGTCTACGAATGTACTGGTATCCTTTGCCAGTATTATTGGGCAGCAGATCTTGAATATTCTTAATACACCTGGGTTTTTCCTTATGTTAATTTTTATTAATACCTTTTCTTTGAGCATAAATTGAGAAAGAATATGTAAATTGAGAATACTCTTCAGATCTTTGATATCCATTATGGAAATTCAGTTACCATGGCTTCCATGGTGAAAATCCTACAGCTTTTCTATCCAGCTGATGACATCCAGATAAATTACTAAAGCTTTTGTTTCCTGACAAACCCTGTTGTAGACATCTTACATTCAGAAGCCATGGACATGGAGGCCATGATGCATTTTCATTTCCACTTTCCCCTCAAAAAGAACAATTTTTACAAATGAAAACTGCCTTTGTCATGAAGGCAAAATCCATACACCAGTCCCTTTGAGAAGCTCTCTTTTGTGGCTAACATCAGGTGTCTGTGAGACTGCTGGCACTATGGGAGAATAGAGGGCTAGAATATTATCAGTAAATGCTGGAATATTTCACACCTTTTCTACATTAGATATTGATGCTCCTTTTTACCCTATAAATGTGACAAAATTTAAAGGTCTTTAGATAGCCTTCATTTGTTCCAACCTACAAGAAAATTCATACTGAAGAGGTATCATTTTAATGCAGTCATGTGGGAAGGTCCATAAGCAAAGCTCTAGCCTTATTCTCCATCTGAGAATTCACACTTGAGAGGAGTATTAAAAGTGAAAAAGGGAGGAGTACATGAGTGCACATAGAGAACAAAAAAGAGGAAGTGCTTGGAAATGTCTTTCCTGACAACTTTGTGTAAATAGTACCTCTCTTCACCCCCACCACTGAAACCCTGTATCTGCTTTATTCTTCTTCATGTTATTATCACCACCTGACAATTTTTTTTTTCTTAGTTAATTTATTCATAGTCGGCTTTCTCCTTTAGAAGGTAAGGGGCTTACACCTTACCTTAGAAGGTAAGGATTTTACACCTTTTGGTCATTGGCTATTATCCCCACCTCTACCCCAGTCACTAGGACAGTATGTGGCATATGGTATGCATTCAATAAATATGTTTATGGAGGAATAGGGATTGCTATCTGAGTAAGTCTCCACAGGATGGGAAACTGGGACCTCTATTCAGTGCCCAAGGATATCAGGGAAAATAAGCCAATTTTTTTTTTTTTCTAACAGTCACCACTCTCTCTTTATTGCAGAGGTTCAAAATAACAGTGGGGGAAAAAATAGAAATATTAACAGGAAAAGATGCTTTGCTGTACTCCTGACAAAAAGAAACATTAATCAAAATAGCAATGAGGTAGCATTTCCCCCTCCCCCATCAGATTAGTGCTCTGTGTTGGTGGGGTATGAAGAAGCAGGGGGTTGCAGACCCTGCCAGGAGGGTAGACTAATTCAGCTTTCACAGTGAAAAATTTGGTAACCGCTTTCATCTGATAATTCTATGCTTAAGGTTCTTACAGATACACTTGCACACCTGTGCACTGTTGGAAATAGGAAAACATTAAACAACCCAAATATCCATGAGGAAGGTTTGGGGTACAGAAATGATATAACATGTAAGCAACAGAACACCATACAGCCACTTTTGTTGCCATGCAGTTTAAAGAAAAAAAAGGGGGGGACAGCTCAACATTATTTCACATCTCCAGAAGGTTGTAGCTGATAACCACCAAACATAGTTGTAATTCACAGACTCTACTTAGCTCAATTAATAAACATTTTTTTACTCCACTATCAAAGCTTCTACAACTGGAAAAATACCTGTTTTGTGTAGGATCACAGACATCACAGAAAATTAACACAATGGACTATGGATGGTGGCCGTGAACTTTACTCCACCTCTGATAGTTCTAAATCTACCTTGTTATTAATTCCATTTTCATTTTAGGATACATCTTCTCCATGAAGGCTTTCCCCTGCACCTCTGTGCCCACCACATGACAAGCCACTAGCGCATTTCTAGGGGCAATACAGGAACTATCCACACTATTCCACATGTCGTCATGCCTAACTTTGCATCAAGCCAGGAAAAGTGGTGTCTAAGGACTGTTTGCAATTATCACTGGATGAAACCTTACTGAGTCCATAAGCTCAATAAGAAAAATGATGGCCACACCAGTCAGTCAGGTATTTTGAGTCAGAAACCTGACGATCACACAAGATTGCTCCCTTTCTTTCCCCACTACAAGAGCTAATCAGTAAATCCTGTTCACCAGACTTCCAAATTAAATCTCAACTTTACTTTCCTCCTCCATTCAGGCTACCATAACTTGAACTCAGGCCACAAAAGTCACATGGGACTGTAAGAGCCCTCTAACTTGCTTTCACTCACCCTGCCACCCTCCTTTTTGCTCAAAATTCCCCTGATTTCCGCCAAAGAACCCACTGGTTGTACAAGAATAGCCAAAATAGAGACTAAGTGCCCTGATTTAAAAAAAAAAAAAGGAGAAGGTGATGGGCTCTGCCTAAGGAGATCAGGCAAAGTTTCAGAGGAAAAGATCCTTTGATCATTCCTTGAAGGACAAGCAACAATTTTCCAGATGGCTGACGTTGTGTTGGGGAGAGCACTTTGGGAAAAGGAATAGCACGTACAAAGGCACTGAGGCATGAATCAGCAGACTGTTTAGTAAACTGTAAGCAATTCAGGAGGGGTAGGAAGCAGGAGGGGGTGTAGGAGTGGTGAGAGAGGTAAGCAGAGTCTACCCATGGAGAGCCTGATCCTATGAGCTGAGGAGTCTGACCACTTTCCTACAGTCCAGCAGTTACCTGCTGCTTTGGGGTCATGGCTGTTGCAAAATCTAGTAAAACTATGAGTCAGCGTCTCAGAAATCAAAAAAAGAAAGAAAAAAAACGCATTCACTAAAATACTGTGTATAGTGTACACGAACACTCTGAAGTACAGAAATTGCTGGGACTTCAGGTCTAAAATTCTCTGGCAACATGCCCATTTGTATTCTGTAAAAATGGCTAGAGGTATATACAACAAGCTGGAGAGTAATATAATCCAATTTGTGTTTGAAAACAATAGCCAGCTCTGTTGAGAAGAGATTAGAAGTAAGTGAGACCAATGGTAAAGTGAACAATTAAGACATCATGACAACCATCTGGTCAGGAGACGATGCGAGGGATTGCCAAGAAATTTCTGAAGAAGATAAGAGTGATTCAGGCTGTCAGATATTTAAGTGCAATGTAACAATTAAAATAATATGATATTGATCCAAAAACAAAAAAATGAGGTGGAGAAATCAACGAAAAAGATAGAAAATCCACACCAGAATTTTGCATTGTTTTTTCAGGTAAAACTTTAAAGGAAAAGGGAAGATCATTCAATTAATCTTTGTTTCCTTCTTCAGTCTTTCTAATTGAAACCTATTTGCAAAAATACAGTTTAAGAAGTCTATTCTTCATACTCCTAAACAAGAAAACAATTCCAGACAGATTAAGATTTAAATTCAAGAAACCAAAAACATACTGGAAGAAAAGGTAGGAAAAGGGTGTGCAATCTTGGATGGAGGAATCCTTTCTAAACACAACACAAAGGCAGCAACTTTAAAAGGAAAACAGGTTAAGATTCACCACACACACATATTTTTCTCCTGTAAAAATATACTAAAGGAAAACTCAAAACATGACTGAGAAAATGGGAAAAAATATTTACATTATAGAAAACTGACAAATAGAATACTCTCCATACTACATAAAGAACTTCAATAAAATTTACTGAAAAATAAACATCCCAAAAGAAAAGCAAGGACCATTAAAAGGCAATTTACAAAGGAAAAAATGTCCAACTTCACCAGTATTTTAAGAAATGCAAATATAAGCACAATGAGATACCATCTCCCCATATCAGATTGGCAGAGTTTTATAAAAACTGTACTACTTAGGATACTGGAAAATATGCCCTCTCGTGCACCAGTAGGAGGAGAATAAATTGAAAGGAGAAAACTTTCTGGAGGACAATTTGACAGAAATAATTAAACCTCTATAAATAAATAGACTCCTTCATCCGCCAGCTCTGCTTCTAGAAGAGTTTCCTAAGGAAAGAACTGTGATACAGCTACAAGGAAATACACAATTTTTACAGTGGCAAAGAATTTAAATTTGATGGGATAAGTGAATGCTATCTAACCATAAAATGTTACCCACATATAAAAAAGTATGTTATAGAAGAATATTAAGAGGCATGAATAGATGTTGACACCAATTTATTTTTTTTTAAGATTTTATTTATTTATTTATTTGAGCAAGACAGAAAGAGCACATGAGTGGAAGGAGCAGCAGAGAGAGGGAGAAACAGGCTCTCCAGTGAGCAGGAAGCCTGACGTGGGGTTCAATCCCAGGACCCTGGGATCATGACCTGAGCTGAAGGCAGATGCTTAACAGACTAAGCCACCCAGGTGCCCTGGCACCAATTTCTTAAATGAAAAAACAAAAAACAAAAAACAAACCAAACCAAACAAAACAAACAAAAAACAACAACAACAACAACAAGAAATACAGAGACTAAAAAATGGTATTACTATAGCACAATCCCACTGTCACCCATGCTGCTATACCTACACAAGAGAATATAAGTTACTTGACATAATAATTTGAAGTCCCAATTCAGCTGGACTGATAAAACAAATGATGGCTGACATCAATAGTACTAGTAGTGAGAGAAGAAGAAGTAACAATTGAAACAATACACGACACTAAACTGTCGGCTTAGAAGGCTGAATCACAGTGAATGCGTAACAGAATTAAGATGGGGAGCCAGGTTCCTCTTAAGCCTTTCATTAACCCGATTTAATATCTCTGGTGCAGCATGATGGACCCTGTTAAAGCTCCTCCGCTCTGGTCTCCTCATTCTATCCTACCTCCTTCCTCTGGCACGTGGTGGCCCAGAAATTAGAAAAAACGCAGAGGAAAACATCATTGCAGATGGACCAAGGAAACTATGAAGGTACAGAACAAGATATTTGCACTGCTGCTGCATCTCCTGACGGTGTCAGCAAACTCTCCAGGAGTGGCACAGATGGACAGTAGTTGGAAATTATTGCCCCAAACTTGATGGGTTCCTATAAATTAACACAGTAGCACCTGGCTACCCTTCTGAAACCTCCAACTTCTGATTCTGCCCTGATTTCTAAGTATTGCAGTTTGCATGGAGCAGGGCAAATGGCATGTTTTCATCCATTTCCAGTGTAATGTTTTTATTTCAAAAGGTCCATGCGGGGCCCCTGCATTCCACAAATATACAGATCAGTTTGCCAACCAATAAAACTGTATTATCTACTTTATAACAGTATCTCGACCAAACTGTATTTCATTTTGATGTATGAAAGTTACAACCAGTAATATTGAAGCATAATTTACGCTGGAAAAAACCATGTTTCTATTTGGATCACATGGACAGGCTTAGGTTTGTGATTGCTAACTCCTCTACCTCTGAGTCCCTCCTTTCACAACTACACACATGAGTCTCCTCTGAAGACCCTTGCTCTTTGCTTCAAGCAGTTGAAGAGGAGGACAGAAAAAAATAGCTTTTGAAATGAGGGGTGGGGGTGAGAAGAAAGAAAACAAACACACATACAAATGAGTGTGTGTTTAACAAGGGAAGTTATCTCAAGGTCACATATTGGCGGAAGAAATATGTTATTTACCAATGGTGGGGAAGGAAAAATCCCAAGACACATAAAACTCATTCTAAATATTTGCCACGCTGTGTTATTTAAACCCAGGGTACAGGAGCAAGGGAGAGCTGAGTACATAATGAGGACACCAAGCTATGGGGTCCAGTTCCCTTCATCAGCAGCAAGAAGCTGCTCTCACAGGGACCTCACTGGTTTCAACAGAATTATATTATTACCTAGGGAGAGTAACCACAGAGGATCTCTATTTTACCATCAATGATTCTTTAGAGATAGAATTTTTTAATTCATTTTATTTATTTATAGTACATTCCAGCTCAATTATTTTGGTTGATTTATTTCATGAGTTTGCTTATTATCATCTGTTTGGAGTCCCACTCATAAAACTTGCTTGAATCTGTTTTGTTGGCATTTATAGTTATTCGAAAAAGTAGAAAAGAATGAATGATATTTGTTAAGGTCAATTCTGAAAAATTTACATCAACAAAAAGGCATCTCCCCATAAATTATGTGACTTTCCTTTTATATTTGGAAATTCCAGGGAGGATTATTTAAAAGCAAAATAATCCATCTACTGGAATAACTCAAAACAAAACCTTAGTGTTATAAGACCTGACAGTATTTCTTGGAACAGAATGTTATTAGTCCATAAACTTAAGTCAGGTACGCAAACGCCTGCTCCACACATAACATACAATATATTGCTTCAGAAAAACCTTCGGTCATATTTTCACCATAAACACAGCCTGATCATCACACCAGTGGGAGCTTTAGATGACGTAAAGTTTTCCCATTTCACATACACTCAGGCAGACAAAGATGTACATTCTTTCTGCAGATGCTCATTTGGTTGCCCCACACTTCATCAACAAACCCACGCTCCTCTCCTGAAATACCTTTCCTGACTTACCTTGGGCATAACCACCTGGAACAGGAGAGCTGCCGCAGTAGAGCCAGCATCAGAATGTGGCCAAGGAAAATGAAATCTCAGTTCCTACCAACAATACAAATCTCTGACATTCAATAGCAGGGGAAAAAAGGGGAGCTGACATCCCATCTAATCTCAGTGCTTTCAGAGCAGATATTTTAATGAAAACAATTCAAGCTCCTGACGCAACAGAGGGTAGACTTTGCATAATATTCAGTTTCTAATGCCTCCAAAAAGGTACCTGATATTTATTTATGATCCAAATATATTAAGCCTGAAATGGAAAAGCTTCTAGAATTTCCAAAGAGACTACATAAAATTATCTGAATAATTACCAGCAAATAAGGTGGAAGAAAACATTTTTAGTTCCCTTTTAGGTTTCTCTGGTTATTATTTTGTTCAACACATCCCACCCCACCCCACCCCCGACGCTGGATCATGACAACGTGTTGAAAAGATTGTAACACAGTAATCATTCATTTCATTGTTAAAACCTCCCCAGAACCCATTTTTAAAGATCATTTGGAAAAATACTAGATTTTTATAAAATGTCCCAAATTCAAAAGCGCAAAGACCCTGTGAAGTGTCAAGTGAGGTTTTGTGGGGTGCTCTGCAAAAAACCAGTTCCTCACAAATGGAACTGAAAAGTGCAAAACTATTCTTCCCTCTAATTACAAGACAAACTTAAGTCCTGTTTAACTGAAATTAAACAATCACAAGATCACATAACCATTATTTCATTAAGTCCGTTTGCGTGAGAAAGACACAAATGAAATATAAACAAGCTGGATCAGGGACTTATTTTTAAAAGCAGCTATCAGAATACAATCAGCAGAGATTCGACCCATTATTCATCCTCACACCTATCAGGAGGATTCTAAACTTAGGGTCTATGTGCTTATGATAATGTTCACATTAAGTACATTATTATTTTCTAATTATCTGGAAGTGCTTTTGCCCTGATGGGATATAAATTCTAGCCCCCCAAGTCCATTACAATATATAATTATTTAATTAAGTTAGCCCCAGCCTATTTTGGGCAAATTGAATTCATAACAAAATGAAGAAAGAGGGTTATTTATTTTATTTGGGAGAGAGCAGAATAGAGCGCAATAATGAGTAAACAATTAAAAAACATAAGTTTAATATGGATCATCTCTTTATAGAACAATTCAATGAAGACATGAGGTTAAGGACTAAAAAGCCTTTATTAATAGTTCACTTCATGGCAGAATAAATATGGGGAAATCACTTAACCTCAATTTTTACCAAAAGTACATTAGGGTAAGTAGTATTCTATCTGCATCTCCCATAATACAAAAGTATATTATAAATATAAAATTCACTGCCTGTTCAAATTGAACTGGATAGAGATAAATGACCATAGACATGGTGGGATCCATCATCACCTGGAGAATAAAAAGACTGATAGGAAGTACGAATATATAAATGCTCTCCTTATATCTTTATGTGGATTGACTGAAGTAAGATGCTCACTTACTAGCCAACCTGAAGTTTCTTGTGAGGTTACCAGACCATTACTATTACCATCTCCTACCTAGTGAATGAAATGTGAATGAAATGAATGAATGAAAAAGTGAAAGCAGAAATCATAACAAGTTGTCCAATAAAAGGATGGGACTAAAGACAAGAGTCAGAAAAGTATTGAAGACAGTGCTCTGTATTCATTAAGCACATGTCGGTGGAGGAGATGAATCAACTGACATTCCAGAGCTCAGGAGATTGGAAGGTTCCTCAGACACCCTGTGATGGACAAGCCCCGATGCTTCTCAAGACTCCTAGATGCTCACTTAAGACCACAAGAGCAGGAAGCACCTATTTCTGCTACTGCCTTTCACCATCTCTTTTTGTCCCTATCTTTTTTTTTTAAGTAAGACTTTTTAAAATTTTATTTTATTTTATTTCTTTTCAGTGTCCCTGTCTGTCTTAGTTGTCTCTTTGCTCCAAGACAACGCGAGTTTGCTTCAAGAGAGTTCACGATATAATAATACATTCATAAGAGGAAAGGCCAAGGTTCTAAACCCAGTCCTCCTAGCTCTTCCAATAACTATTAGCCTTAGGGAATTTGTAATAGATTTCTTTATTTTCAAGCCACAGAAGGATTAAAGGCTGAATCTGACCAACAATCTGTTGATGTCAAGGATGTCAAAATGAGCCTTTTTCTCCCAAGAGGAAAAACTACCAGGAGTTCAAATGGTGTTAACAGAATTGGAAAAGCCAAAGGAAGAGTTTCCTTCTGTCCCTAATTTGTGGGACATACTGCTGGGCTGTCTACAAAGCCCAAAGAGGGAAGACTGACAGACCGTCTCAATGCTTCAGTAACGTTCTATAGCACGACTGGTAACAGCATCTTCACTAACCAGGTATATGTAGGTGATGCCTTGCTGGGCTAGTTGCAAAATTAATGCTACAAAAAATTGAAATGAAATGGGAATTACCATGTTAATTATGTACTGACAATAATAAAGAACTCTTCTTACCACTCTCAAAAGCTCGGGTAATATATCCAAATAGTTTTTCCTCATTCACCCAAGAAGAGTCTAAATAGTTTCATGGGAAGGTTTAATTAACAGCCAAAACATAATCATATTTCTTATTCCTTCTCTCAAAAAGGACAATAAACAGTTAAATGAAAAACAAGATGAGAAGCCTCAGAACCTGGATGTCCTATAATCAAGAATACTCAGCCCCTGGAAATTACATAGCTGAGTAAATCTTGAAAGGTAACTTGTCCAAATAACCAAGCACAAAAACACCAGAATTCTTTTACACTAATCTAAGTGTTACCTCATTTTCTGCTCATTTTCAAGGTAATCAATCATACTGAATTACATTTTTAATCATACCAAAAAAAAGGCTGGACCACAGGTCCACATTTTCACTTCATTCTTGCTTAAAGCAACATCATCTATAAGACCCTCCAAATCCTTGGCCAAGTGTAGGTGGGCAGGCAGTTGTCCAGCCAACAGCCAGCCTAAAGCATGTACGCTCTGAGAGTAAGGTACGTCTGATTTCATTCATTGAGTCCACTTTCATTTCACCACCAAAACGAAAGTCCCTCAGGAGAAAAGAAGATGATATAGACCCTGCCCTCAAAAAGCTTAAAATTTGCGATGGACATGGTTTCATGCCAAACTACTTTAATATGAAGTAAAATGTAACGAACACCATAAACAATCTTTTAAAAAAGTCAAACATCCATGTCATTTCAGAGGCAACAATAACACTGAGAAATAGGGAACATTTCCACTGTTACAAAAATCAGTCCAGAAAATATTCCAGATTGTAAACCTATCTGAGAAAACAAAGCCTCACAGCCAAAGGAAGAAGAAACAGAATTTAAAAACTGTTTTAAAGGAGCATCTTCTATTTTTTCACTCAACTACTTACACTCCAGAAGACTTAAAATGACCTCAAAGTTCTCCAGTCAAACTTTGTCCATTATCTGTGAGAAAGTTAGTTTGCAATGTACAACCAACTTCAAGATTAAAACGTGAAGCCAGGGAACTTCACTTCATTATACATGTGCCCTGATCAAATCATCCTTAAGATTAAAAATCGCATTTTATTTTTTCAATGAACACTGTAAACATGCATGGTCAGAAGCCTCTTACCTTAGCTGTTAAATTATCCATTGAATGGCAGCTGAGATCAGCTTGTTATAAGCCAATTTTGAGAAAACTATGCATCTCTTTAAAAGCAAAGCTTGTTTGCTCAAGTACAAAGTTGACTGAATTCTCCTAGACTAGAAAGAGATTGGCATGTTTGCTTGCCCCTCTCAGATTATTTAATTGCAAAACTGGGAATTATTCCATAGATGTGAATGGATATCTAATTTATGTCACAAAGGAGAGATTATACCCTTAGGAGAAGTTATTTACTTACTCATTTTCCTAACTAGATTTCCAGGCACATGAGAATTTCAAGTCAGGAAAGCACTGCCAACAATGTTCCACCAGAGACAACCAAAAAGAGATCATAAATGTCTTGTTAGCTATAAATAATGACAAAATGAAGATCTTTGGGGAATAGAGTTATAGCTGGTCTAGACTGAAGAGTTTTAGATTTATATTAACACAAGCAAATTACAGTATACTGATTTTAATTTATGTATTAAAATAGGGTTATTGTACGTTTTTCCACAAAATAAGAAAAATCAAGGGAAAGGACCAACTCCCTTAATTTTTTTACAATATATCAGTGCCCGATTGTAAGGTGCATGGGTCCTTCACCTCTGCCCATGTTGACGAACATACTTCTCTCGCCCTCTAACTTTAGTACACTCATCTGTGCAGTAACTTACTGAAACTTGTTTATCTATAGTTGCTATCAGCAATTTCTCAGCTAACTTTAAGTGATTTTTTTTTTTTTTTTTGAGGGAACAACTTATCAGGGCATCTCTTATGCTCTCCTGTGTTCATGCCCCTACATTCTTTACTTTCCTTGTCACCAGAGGAGCATACCTACATTAGTCTATTAACTTGGGTGGCTTATTTGTACTTGGGTGATTTCAGAAGCTGTTTTTAAGAAATTAAGGACCGGAATGAGAAATAGAAGATAAGGAGAACGGTCAGGGTTTGGCCTCAGGTTTAGTTAACAAATTCACTGGACTGGTCTTCTCAGGCACAATATGAGGAGGACCCTGCTACATAATTAATCTCAGAGATTCTGACAACCCCGAAACCAGGAGACTCTCTGGCTCTTTGTCTAGAGGCCTCCTATTTGGATACCATTTGTTACATGAGAAGATGGCTGGCCCTCCTCCTGATGGATATAAACCCAGACAAAGACCAAGGGCACATACACGAGGACTGAGTGTAAACAAGAAAGAAGCAGCAGAGAAGGGTCCACAACAGGAGCAGGGGCAGGAAAGCTGAGAGGAAGAGAGGAGAGAAAGATAAAAATCCAGAGAAATGGAGGAGCACGAGTGGGAGACAGGGTAAAGCATTTGGGGAAACAGAGGAAACACAAAAGAAGTATATCCAGTTAAGAGAACTAAAGAAAAGATCTAAATAACAGTACATAACTCTAATTACTGAGCATAAAATTTGGGAATTTTCATAAGCATTTTTTGCATGGTAACAAATACCTACAGTTATCTGTTACTCTCCAGAAAGAAAAAAGAGGCAAAATATATGCATACAGAAATGGTAACTTAAAATCTCCATAAATATTTGTAAAGAAAGAGTTATTTTCTATTATGCATTTATACTAAACACTAAATGATGACATTTTAAACAATCATATATTATCATAAGAAAAAAATAGTCAAAGTGAATTCTAGCACAGTGCCTGAGAAGTATTCAGCATAAATATATATTAGAAAGAGAGAAGGAAGGAGGAAACAGACAAAGAAAGGTTCTATTTTAAAGTAACATGTAAATTAACTTCCTGAGTTCAAAGACCATACATTTAATTGACTGAGGACAAAAAGGTAAAATACACCCCTATAAAATTGCTTAAGATTCTGAGCAAGCTACAAGTACAAACTCCAGTAAAAACATTAAGTAATCAGGAGTGCCTGGGTGGTGTGGTCAGTTGGGCATCCAACTCTTAGTTTTGGTTGAGGTTATGATCTCAGGGTTGTGAGACTGAGCCCTGAGTCAGACTCTGCACTCACCATGGAGTCTGCCTGGCTTTCTCCCTCTCCCTTTGCCCCTCCCCACACTGCTCACTCTCTCTTCACACTCTCTCTTTCCCTCTGTCTCTCTCTTTCTGAACTAAATAAATAAATAAATATTTTTGGAAAAAATTAGGTGATCAGAGCTCACCTAGAGCTCTACTAGAAAACACACACACTCCTTTATGGTCTAGTATTCAAGTATTCTAGTATTCAAGGAAAGGGTCAAATGTACAGAAAATGAAAGATTTCAGTGCTGATGAAATAACAGTGATGACCACCACCACCACCAGCAACTCCCTAAAATGTCTCTGGAGAACAAGCATCCCTAATTCTTAAGAGTTACTACTATCCACAGAATAATAACCACTGTTGCTCCACACTCAGACCAGGAAGCCATGTGAGGACTTCAGTGGTCAATTAAAGCCCAGATACTCCAAGTAGTGTGCTTCACAGGCAACCCATTCAACTCATTTAAAATGGTTTCCCAGGGTGCCTGGGTGGCTGAATGGGTTAAGGCTCTGCCTTCGGCTCAGGTCATGATCAGGTCAGGGTCCTGGGATTGAGCCCCCCATTGGGCTCTCTGTTCAGCGGGGAGTCTGCTTCCCTCTCTCTCTTTCCCTGCCTCTCTGCCTTGTGATCTCTCCCTCTCTGTGTCAAGTAAAAAAATAAAATAAAATAAAATGGTTTCTCAGGAAAGAGTTTGAAATAAGACCCCAAATCATGTCAAAAAATGGGCTGAAGACATGAACAGACACTTCTCCAATGAAGACATACAAATGGCTAACAGACACATGAAAAAATGTTCATCATCACTAGCCATCTGGGAGATTCATATCAAAACCACATTGAGATACTACCTTACACCAGTTAGAATGGCCAAAATTAACAAGACAGGAAACAACGTGTGTTGGAGAGGATATGGACAAAGGGGAACTCTCTTACACTGTTGGTGGGAATGCAAGTTGGTGCATCCACTTTGGAAAACAGTGCAGAGATTCCTTAGGAAATTAAAAATAGAGATTCCCTATGAACCTGCAATTGCACTACTAGATATTTACCTCAAAGATAAAGACGTAGTGAAAAGAAGGACCATCTGTACCCCAATGTTCATAGCAGCAATGGCCACAGTTGCCAAACTGTGGAAAGAACCAAGATGCCCTTCAATGGACAAATGAATAAGGAAGATGTGGTCCATATATACTATGGAATATTATGCCTCCATCAGAAAGGATGAATACCTAACTTTTGTATCAACATGGACAGGACTGGAAGAGATTATGCTCAGTATAATAAGTCAAGCAGAGAGAGTCAATTATCATATGGTTTTGCTTATTTGTGGAGCATAAGGAATAACATGGAGGACAATGGGGAGCTGGAGAAGAGAAGGGAGTTGGGGGAAATTGGAGGGGGAAACAAACCATGACAGACTGTGGACTCTGAGAAACAAACTGAGGGTTTGGGAGGGGAGAGGGGTGGGGGTTGGGTGAGCCTGCTGGTGGGTATTATGGAGGGCACTTATTGCATGGAGCACTGGATATGGTGCATAAACAATGAATTCTGGAACACTTAAAAGAAATAAAAAAATAAAAAGAAATATGATGCCACATCTAAAATTGAGGGAGCCAAAGGCCCCCAGCCAGTAGCCCACTCTCCTGCTCCTTCCCAGCTTCGTTGTGTTCTGCAGTGAGAGGAGCCTTTCAAAAGAACACTCAAGCCTGCTCTTCCAAGGTTCACACACAGCCTCACACTCTAGCCCTAGGAGTGTTCACAGAGGAGTGGTTTAGTTCACCCTTAGGAGACCTGACCACAAGAGAGGCCTACAAAAGTTTTGGAAGTAATTTGGGGATCACTTAGGCAGGGGATTAAGTGTCCTGAGTGGTTCAGAAGTGGGAGTGAGCATGCTGCTCATGGACAATGTCCCCTTCGTCCTTTAAAGCAGGGACTCTTACCCTAGCCCCAATGGTTTTATTACTGTTGACAGGATATTTTTGCCTTCATCTGGGTTAACCAGAAAATCTAATTAGCTGTATTAGATATTCAAACAGCAGACTGGATAGTATTTGTTGTGTATATAGGGAAAATAACACTTAAGTGCTAAAACTACTTCAGCTCAGGTGGTCAAATTATTTTGATTTTAATACCACAGAGGTCCACAGTCAGCACAGAGGGATGCATTTCCCTCAGCAAGAAAATCCTAGACACAAGATAGGTTCTGCTTAAGAATAAGCTAACACTACCAGTAAGGAGATTGAAGCAGTCATCAAAAATCTCCCAACAAATAAGAGCCCAGGGCCAGACGGCTTCCCAGGGGAATTCTACCAATATTTAAGGAGAATTAATTCCTATTCTCCTGAAAACTGTTCCAAAAAAATAGAAATGGAAGGAAAACTTCCAAACCTCATTTTATAAGGCCAGCATTACCTTGATCCCAAAACCAGACAAAGACCCCATCAAAAAGGAGAATTACAGACCAATATCCCTGATGAACACAAATGCAAAAATTCTCACCAAAATACTAGCCAGTAGGATCCAACTGTACATTAAAAAGATTATTCACCACAACCAAGTGGAATTTATTCCTGGGCTCCAAGGTTGGTTCAACATCTGCAAATCAATCAATGTGATTCAATACATTAGTAAAAGAAAGAACAAGAACCATATGATACTCTCAATAGATGCTGAAAAACCATTTGCCAAAGTATAGCATCCTTTCTTGATCAGAACTCTTCAAAATGTAGGGATGAGGGTACAATACACCTCAATATGATCAAAACCATCTATGAAAAACCCACAGCGAATATCATTCTCAATGGGAAAAACTGAGAGCTTTTCCCCTAAGGTCAGAACACTGCAGGGCTGTCCACTATCACTACTGCTATTCAACATAGTACTAGAAGTCCTAGCCTCAGCAATCAGACAACAAAAAGTAATTAAGGGCATCCAAATAGGCAAAGAATAAGTCAAACTATCACTCTTTGCAGATGATATGGTAGTTTATGTGGAAAACCCAAAAAACTCCACTCCAAAACTGATGAACTCATACAGGAATTCAGTAAAGTGGCAGGATATAAATCAATGCACAGAAATCAGTTGCATTTCTATGCACCAACAGCAAGACAGAAGAAAGAGAAATTAAGGATCCAAACCCATTTACAATTGCACCTAAAACCATAAGACACCTAGAATAAACCTAACCAAAGAGGTAAAGAATCTGTACTCAGAAAACTATAAAGTATTCAAGAAACAAATTGAGGAAGACACAAAGAAATGGAAAAACATTCCATGCTCATAGATTGGAAGAACAATATTGTGAAAATGTCTATGCTACCTAAAGCAATCTACACATTTAATGCAAAATACCATCAATTTTTTTAAAAGAAATGGAATCAAATCCTAAAGTTTATATGGAACCAGAAAAAGACCCTGAATAACCAGAAGAATGTTGAAAAAGAAAGCCAAAGTTGGTGGCATCACATTCCAGATTTCAAGCTCTTTTACAAAGCTATAATTATCAGGACATTATGGTACTGGCACAAAAACAGACACATAGATCAATGGAACAGAATAGAGACCCCAGAAATAGACCCTCAACTCTATGGTCTACTAATCTTCGATGAAGCAGGAAAGAATATCCAGTGGAAAAAAGACAGTCTCTTCAACAAATGGTGTTGGGAAAATGAACAGCCACATGCAGAAGAATGAAACTGGACCATTTCCTTACACCACATACAAAAATACATTCAAAATGGATGAAAGACTTCAACGTGAGACAGGAATCCATCAAAATCCTTGAGGAGAACACAGGCAACAACCTCTTCAACCTCGGCCGCAGAAACTTCTTCCTAGAAACATTGCCAAAGGCAAGGGAAGCAAGGGCAAAAATGAACTATCGGGTCTTCATCAAGATCAAAAGCTTTTGCACAGCAAAGGAAATAGTCAACAAAACCAAAAGACAACTGACGGAATGGGAGAAGATATTTGCAAATGATATACCAGATAAAGGGTTAGTATCCAAAATCTATAAAGAACTTATCAAACTCAACACCCAAAGAACAAATAATCCAATCAAGAAATGGGCAGAGGACATGAACAGACATTTCTGCAAAGAAGACATCCAGATGGCCAACAGACACATGAAAAAGTGCTCCATATCACTTGGCATCAGGGAAATACAAATCAAAACCACAATGAGATACCACCTCACACTAGTCAGAATGGTTAAAATTAACAAGTCAGGAAACAACAGATGTTGGTGAGATACGGAGAAAGAGGAACCTCTTACACTATTGGTGGGAATGCAAGCTGGTGCAACCACTCTGGAAAACAGCATGGAGTTCCTCAAAAGTTTGAAATAGAGCTACCCTACAACCCAGCAATCACACTACTAGGTATTTACCCTAAAGATACAAATGTAGTGATCTGACGGGGCACATGCACCCAAATGTTTACAGCAGCAATGTTAACAATAGCCAAACTATGGAAAGAACCTAGATGTCCATCAACAGATAAATGGGGTAAGAAGATGCGTTATTATATACAATGGAATACTATGCAGCCATCAAAAGAAATGAAATCTTGCCATTTACAACGATGTGGATGGAACTAGAGGCTATTATGCTTAGCGAAATAAGTTAATCAGAGAAAGACAATTATCATATGATCTCCCTGATATGAGGAAGTGGACAGGCAATGTGGGGGGTTTGGAGGGTAGGAAAGGAATAAATGAAACAAGATGGGATTGGGAGGGAGACAAACCATAAGAGACTCATAATCTCACAAAACAAACTGAGGGTTCCTGGAGGGTGGAGGGGTAGGGATAGGGTGGTAGGTTATGGACGTTGAGGAGGGTATGTGCTATGGTGAGTACTGTGCAATGTGTAAGACTGATGATTCACAGATCTGTACCCCTGGGGCAAATAATACATTATATATTAATAAAAATAATTAATAAAATAAAAAAAAAGAATAAGCTAACACTAGGTTCCCAAAGAGAGCACTGTAAGCTCTTAGGCAGTGAACAAGCAGAGAACAAAGTTGTTGTTTTTTTTTTTAAGATTTTATTTATGTATTTATTTATTTGTCAGACAGAGCGAGCGAGCGTGGGAGAACACTAGCAGGCAGAGCGGCAGGCAGAGGCAGAGAGAGAAGCAGGCTCCCCACCAAGCAAGGAACCCAATGCGGGACTCGATCCCAGGAGCCTGGGATCACGACCCAAGCCAAAGGCAGAGGCCCAACCAACTGAGCCACCCAGGTGTCCTGAGAACAAAGTTTTTGTCTCAAATTCTCCCTCCTTACTCCCCATCAATTAAGTCATCATGGGCCCAGGCTAACTGAAGTCAAGAAGCCAAATTTAATAATGAATCTTCTCTCTCTCTCTCTCTCTTCTTGTAATACCTCACCCAGATATATCTGTGTGTTATCCACAGGAACACAAGAAGATCCACTTCCACAAGTAAATGTTCTATACCTCCACTCTCCCCTCTCTACCACCAAACAAGCTCATCTGGTCAAGGTCTGAACTGAGGATGTCCCATCAAGTCATGGAAGAAAACTACATACCATGTGCCAACAGACTAGTGTTATCAAACTGAACACCTAAATTAAACTTATGCTGTGGAGAGGGCCTTGAGAACTCACTATTCCTTAATATGTAGGAATAACTCCAACAGTATGTATACTGCAAAAATGGCATCAGACCCATGGGGGCACACAAAGCTCCTTGGAACACCTAGAATATACCATGCACTGCCTGTCCTGCTGAGGGGCTTCTGTATATGGACAGAACACAAGAAAGAGCTAAGAGAGAAAAGAAATGGTGTCCTTAAAAGGCTTGCAGAATAGTTGAAGAGACAAAAATCTACATGAAATTTAAAAGCTGTAACAACCTTACAAAGTAACACAAGGGTACAAATGCATGAGTGAGAAGGTCTTTTCCCTCCTGTGTTTCTAAGACTTTTCCAAAAGTCTCATCTCCCATAAGCTTTTGAAATTTTGATTTAGAGACACAAGACCTGACTTGAAGAACAAAATAAACAGCTTGGAAGAATTTAGACACATTTCCTTCCTTCCCTGCTCTCCATTGTTCCAGTCCCCAGGACTTGGGCCTTTTGAAGGCTGTTTGGATGTGGTCTCTATACAATCTTTTAACTCTTATTTTTATTAACATACCAAGATACTCAATAGTTATCTTTACTCTTTTCTATGTAAGGGTGGATGGTGATTCCAGACCTTAGTTTTTCTGGTTGCTTGTTTACATTGCTCTGGCCTATGATTTCAAAAGAGCAGGTCATCCTGAAATCTTAAAATCCTGGACTTAGGGTCAGAGGACACACATTCCAACTTCACTTCTACTGCTTAATTGCCATGAGGAAGTGGTCAAACGCTTCCCTGAGCCTCAATGTCATCTATAAATTGGGAATTGTTACAGCAGAGAACAAATCAAAGAGCATTTGTTGGAGAGCATACAACACAGCAGTGCTCAGTATAATTGGTTCAAATGAGTATCATGCCAAGTGTTCTCTGCTTTGGAGTTTCTCAGAACAAGATAAGATCCATTGATTTATTCAGTTAACCAACACTTTGCTGAGCATCCAGTATCTGTCACACTCTGCATCTGGGAGAGCCACTAGAGCTATCAGCCATCCCATCACTACTAGACAGTTTCTTTTTTTTTTTTAAGATTTTTTTATTTATTTATTTGACACAAAGAGCAAGAGACGCAAGCACGCAGAGCAGCAGAGGGAAAGGAGAAGCAGGCTCCCCACTGAGCAGGGGAGACCAGTGCGGGGCCAGATCCCAGGACCCTGGGACAATGACCTGAGCTGAAGACAGTCACCCAACTAACTGAGCCACTCAGGTGCCCCTACTAGACAGTTTCTATGTTCAAATTATCTCTCCTCTAGTATTTTCCCTTCTGAAAAATAGTTAAGAATGTATGTCACGTTTGCTTGTCAAAATTATATCTATCTGCAACATTTTGGAACGAATCCCATCCCTCCCTGGGCTTCATTATACATCACAATTCCCACAGTTGGTGTTTTGTTAAGACACGTTAATCAGCACAGTCTCCAAGAAATTCTCTCTTGGGTTTGACAAAGGAGAATTAAAATATATCTGGACTTTATCAAGCCTGGTGTTCAGGCTGCCATGGGAGACTGGAGCTGGTAAAGCTAAATTAAATTATTAATAATGGAAGTTTTCAGTAATCAAAGAAGAAAGCTGGTAATGAACAACTCACAATGATAATGAGTAAGCATGTATCCTACACACCAGGACCCATCTGATGTTTATTCTGCAGTCTAGGTGTGCCCCTGCTCATTCTACCACCACTGGATACAAAAAATGTAACAAGCAAATATCTGAAGAATAATAATTCCTGTTCAGTGGAGTCCCTAGTCATAACCAAATAAAGGTGGACTAGCTTCTTTTAAAACTTGGATACATAGAGAAACTGTCTACTGAACAATTAATTACCCAAAGCAGTGTGACTTGGTACAAGTTTTATTGGTTACAAATGGGCAATAACATAGTTATTTGAAGCATCACTTTATACTATTAATTCCAGGGAAATCACATGCTGATTATTAAACTGGAAATATTATTAAAATAGAAAAACCATAGCTGTTTGGACCCCAGGCAAACTAATTAATGTAAATACCAACATAGGGTAGGAGTTTGAAAACATATTTTCAGTGCAACTACTGGCAAAAATTATTGATTATATAAAATTAGTTCTGTATATCCTTAGGGCCTCTACTTTCCTTCATCTATATTAGTATAAAAAGAAAGTGAGTACCCTCAAAAAAGGGGGGGTAGAAAAGTGTAGAAATAACATGATTTTCAACTCCTCTCTTCCAACACTCATCTTCTCCATCTGTTTGTTGTGGGAGTACAGTCTCTGTGCCATACACCATCACCACTGTCTATAGGGCTTCCAATAATTCCACAAAAAAGTAAGTGCTTCCAGCCCTGGAAAATACGTTGTTGCCCTGTGAGCTACTTCCATCCTAAAGAGAGAAGGAAGAAGAAAAGTGTTCACTGACTTCAATAATCACAGAAAGTTCCACCAACAGACACAGAAGAAGTATCTGAGAACTGGAAAAGATTTGATTCTGTGATCGCAAGAGAGGAAAGTCCTTTCTGTTTGGCCAGCCTCAGATAAAGGAAACTACGGTGGGAATGGCTGAGCCAATGGTTTTTTTATCTTCACACACACACACACTGGGTAAACATTCACCCCATTTTCATGGATGAAACACACTTCAGAGAGGTGACTTCCCTTTGGTTGAATTTGAAAACATTAAACTTCATAGTTTCAGTTTTTGTTTCCCCCTGAAAAACGGAGTTATCATAAACATATGGCATTTAAGAGTACAACAAGGGATTTCTATCAGGTCAGATGAAGGAGATCACTGGACCTCAGGTGACCAAATGGAATTCATGCCTGAAATATACTTATACCCAACACTTCAGAATTACACGGTCAACCAACTTTCCAGGGATGTTCAAGGATGTACCAGAAGCAGAGTCTCTGAAAAGCAGAAGCATGTAACCCTAACCTGGGGTCAGTGTGTTAGAGTGCTTCTCTCCTGCCCTCTTCTATCCAGCATCCCTATGGGGCTAGGAGCCTGTAGTCTTGGCAACATATCCACATTCTAGACCATCCTCCAGATACCCAGAACCCTGGAATTCCCTGCTTCAAATGGTCTAAAGCCAGCTTCCAAGCATGGTGTGGGTCTTTATCCTCCTGTGGGCAGACTGCTTCATGGCCAGCATGCATAACCCAGGCCTGAGAAGTGACCACGGGCAGTTGTTGGTGTACAAAGCTTCAATGAGCAGACTGCTTGTCTCTACAAACAGGTTCCTACAAGAGGAACACAATAGAGAAAGGGCAGAAAGAGCAGGGATAAGGCTGTGGGACAGGAGAGCTTCCTGTTCTGAACTCATGTATGTTCCAGATGGCCTAGAATAAGATAATGACAGACAAACCAGTGCTGTTCAGTGATGCCAGAAAACATCTTCCCCCTCTCTCTTACTCATGGTGACCAGGCCGCCGATGAGTATGAAATGGGATACCAGCTCAAGAGACAAAGCCAATACCATCTTGCAAACTGGGATTAAAAGTCATCCTAACTGCACCTGACTGCAGGCAGTGGTTTCCCTTATAACAACCCCTTGTCAACTCTGTGCCCAGATTCCCATAAGTAATTGCCATCCATCGGCATCCAGCATTTTTCTTTCCCATCAGGTTCTTCTTTACTCATTAGACAGTGTTTATGCTTGGTGCACCCAAGAAGTAAATAAAACTTCATTCTTGTCATATACAACAGACTTTGGGTATATTTCAGAAAGCATCATATGTACTTCCAGCTTCTGTTGTTCATTGGCAAAGCTATCCAATCTGTTCAATCTGTAGGTTGGCATCCTAATAAAAGGCATAAAAAATAAAATGAAACCTAAGAACCTAGAGAATTATCAGAAATCTACAAACATACCAAATCACATTGGATACCAGGGCTCCTACATGAGGTAGAAAATCAAAGCCAAATAGTAAACAGAAGTTTAAAAGAAAACATTGTGATAGCCCTTTCTGGATACAAGCCTGCACTGGGCCTGGGAATGCAGGATTTCATCAGGACCAGTAAGTGTTTTCCAGAAGCTCACACCCTAGAGGAGGGAGTTTCTGGTAAGGCCTAAGGCCACATCCTTGGCACCTGGTTGACGTGTCTCCCCTTCTGATTCTTGGCAAATTCCAGGGGCCTGATTTCATCTCACAGCTGTTATACAACACACACACACACACACACACACACACACACACACACACACACTTCCTTCCCACAGTACTTCCCGTCAGTCCTACTTCCTACCATTACTGACACTAGCAGTTCTTAAACATGACCACACATTACAGTTACCCTGGGAGCTTCTCTAACATACAGATTCCTAAGCAGCACCCCACAGAGACTGAATCAGCAGGTCTGGGGTGAGGCCAGGACATTTCTATCCTTAGAAAACAATCCACAGGACTATGAACACTCAATATTACAAGCCCTGGAGGAGCTCAGCTAGAGCAACACAGGCAAGCCAGCAGGCTGGGTCTTCCCAGAAGGAACTGAAGGGGCCAGGCCCAAACCCCTGGCATGAGGCACCACAACCAAGAGCCGTCCTTTCCTGCCATGGCCAAGCTCCAATGGGCTGACAATTCCAACACATTCTAGATGGCTTCTGTGTGTGTTCCCTATTTGAGCTTTATTCATAAATGGAAGTACACACATGCAGCAAGGTCATGAAAACTTTACAATGAGCCACTTTTTTACTAAGAGTCCTTAATCCCTAACCCAATGAGAAAACGGCTCTTGTGAATTCGATTCTAACTCAGCTCTCTCCCTTCTCTCCCTCTTCCTCCCCCATCCCACTCACACCCAACTTGTAATCCATGGGGTTTTCATTTAATTAATGATTTTCATTGAACGGAGACCCAACCCTTCCAGGAGAGCACATCAATATCTACAGGAAACCATGTAATTTTTCTATTTGTGAAATGAATCAAATGTTTTCAAAGGATAAGTATGCTGCTAGCTTCATCTTTGATTCATTCCGAATACTGATGGGAAGAAATTATAAGTTATCATTCAACTTGAATTTTGTGTTTTACAGAGAGCCCAGTGTAATCAAAAGAAGGCTAAGTTGATGAGTAAAATGAGTCAGGTAAAAAGTCCTTCTCATCAGGGGAAGGGCTGAGCACAGGAACTCAATCATCAGTCCTCCTGTTACCATCACAGGCCAGCCCAAAGACAGGGCAGCTGTGCAGAGAGCAGAGGAGGTCCAAAGAGCTTCCCCCACCCCAGCCCCGGCACAGTTCGGTGTTACCCAGGAGGGGACCATAATACCTGCAGGGAAAGTCACTTCTTCTGGGAGCCTGGCTGCCAGATGTTGCACAGAGCTCAGAGATGGACTGTACAAGACAACCCTCTGATCCTGACAGCCAAAAACCTCAACACAAAGCAAGGGAGAAGATCAATGCAAAGCATAGCATCTCAGGTACCACCCACCATGCTGAAATGCTTTGCAGGGAGAACCTAAAAAGACCAGACCCAAATGGGGAAAATGAACCCACTTCCCAAATGCGTACTAAGCGAAAGAAACACTCCTCAATGTATTTGATTAACTTATGCCCCATTTCTCTTGCTTTATTGTTCTTTTAGCTAAGCTTCAGATAATTTTCCTAAGGTCATTTAAAAGTGAGACTGAATGCTCACCCTCCATAAATCCTGACTTCCATAAATCATAAGACAAAAGCTATGTATAATTCCATTTGTGTAAACATAAATTTGTCATGGAATAACTTAATTTGAATAAAACATGCACAGAGACATTACCATGGGTCCATTTGGGATGATCCAAGATTTCTGTTCCTGTCATTTTACTTTTTTCTACTATAAACATTTGTTACTTGTATGCTTTCCAAGCTTTAACAAGGAGGTGAAAAAGGGAAGTTTTTTTTACCAATGGAATTTATCAACACCAGACATTACAATGAATTATCTCCAGACTTGAGAAAAAAATGGCTAACATGAGACTTCTGATCTCATCACTTCTTTGGCTGTGTTATCCGCCACGAGCAAAGTCTTCCTCAGCAACACTCCCCGCTACCCCCGCCCAGCCCTCCCGCAACTAACAGAGTTGAAATATTTGCCTACAACCTTATTTTGAACCATAGGGACACAATGAGCACAAATGACAGCTTCCTTACTCTCCTGAAATAGCCACTGATTCCACAAATTAACTGCTTGTCGAGTTCTTCAAGATAGAGACCCTCAAAGATAAATAAGGATGTCTCCTATCAATGAATTGAAAAATACATTCACTTAAAAATGACTCAGTGTCACAACTGACATTTCAATTGTATAGTTCTTGCTTCCATGTTTAAGGGAGGCCATAAGGCAAGAGGCAGATGCCAAATGTTCCCTAAGGCAACTTCAACTGGTTCTATTCACCACCCTCTGACTTCAAGACAATGCTTAAAAGTAAATGTTGGGAGGAGGAGTCAAGATGGCGGAGAAGTAGCAGGCTGAGACTACTTCGGGTAGTGGGAGATCAGCTAAATAGCTTATCTAAAGATTGCAAACACCTACAAATCCAACGGGAGATCGAAGAGAAGAAGAACAGCAATTCTAGAAACAGAAAATCAACCACTTTCTGCAAGGTAGGACTGGCGGAGAAGTGAATCCAAAGCGACGGGAAGATAGACCGCGGGGGGAGGGGCCGGCTCCCAGCGAGCGGCGGAGCAACGGAGCAAAATCAGGACTTTTAAAAGTCTGTTCCGCTGAGGGACATCGCTCCAGAGACTTAACTGGGGTGAAGCCCAGGCGGGGTCAGCGCGGCCTCAGGTCCCGCAGGGTCGCAGAAGGATCGGGGATGTCTGAGTGTCGCAGAGCCTACCGGTATTAGAACGGGGAAGCCGGCTGCAGAGACAGAGCCGAAGAGTGACTCTCAGCTTGGGGTTACCTTGAACCGGTCGCAGGCTCGGTCAGCTCGGAGCACGGCCGGAGGCCAGGGTGGCGGGAGTCATTGGGCGCTGTTCTCTGAGGGCGCACTGAGGAGTGGGGCCCCGGGCTCTCGGCTCCTCCAGGCCGGAGACCGGGAGGCCGCCATCTTCACTCCCGTCCTCCGGACTCTACGGAAAGCGCTCAGGGAACAAAAGCTCCCGAAAGCAAACCCGAGCGGATTACTCAGCCCGGCCCCGGGTAAGGGCGGTGCAACTCCGCCTGGGGCAAAGACGCTTGAGAATCACTACAAAAGGCCCCTCCCCCAGAAGATCAATGGGAAACCCAGCCAGGACCAAGTTCACCTACCAAGGAGAGGGGCGGAATTCCAGAGGAGAAGAAAGCAAAGCACGGAACTCATGGCTTTCTCCCCATGATTTTTTAGCCTTGCAGTTAATTAATTTTTTTTTCTTTTTCAATTTTTTTTTCTTTTTCTCTTCTTCTGCTAAATTTTTTTAACTTTTACCCTTTTCTTTGTTTAACGTTTTTTAAATAGTTTATCTAATATATATATATTTTTCCTCTTTTTATATTTTTTCTTTATCGGCTCTCTTTTTTTAAATAGTTTCTTTTTTTTTTTTCTTTTTGAACCCCTTTTTATCCCCTTTCTCCCCCCTCACAATTCGGGATCTCTTCTGATTTGGCTAAAGCATATTTTCCTGGGGTTGTTGCCACCCTTTTAGTATTTTACTTGCTCCTTCATAAACTCTTATCTGGACAAAATGACAAGGCGGAAAAATTCACAACAAAAAAAAGAACAAGAGGCAGTACCAAAGGCTAGGGACCTAATCAATACAGACATTGGTAATATGTCAGATCCAGAGTTCAGAATGACGATTCTCAAGGTTCTAGCCGGGCTTGAAAAAGGCATGGAAGATATTAAAGCAACCCTCTCGGGAGTTATAAAAGCCCTTTCTGGAGAAATAAAAGAACTAAAATCTAACCAAGTTGAAATCAAAAAAGCTATTAATGAGGTGCAATCAAAAATGGAGGCTCTCACTGCTAGGATAAATGAGGCAGAAGAAAGAATTAGCGATATAGAAGACCAAATGACAGAGAATAAAGAAGCTGAGCAAAAGAGGGACAAACAGCTACTGGACCACGAGGGGAGAATTCGAGAGATAAGTGACACCATAAGACGAAACAACATTAGAATAATTGGGATTCCAGAAGAAGAGGAAACAGAGAGAGGAGCAGAAGGTATATTGGAGAGAATTATTGGAGAGAATTTCCCCAATATGGCAAAGGGAACAAGCATCAAAATTCAGGAGGTTCAGAGAACCCAGCCTCAAAATCAATAAGAATAGGTCCACACCCCGTCACCTAATAGTAAAATTTACAAGTCTTAGTGACAAAGAAAGATCCTGAAAGCAGCCCGGGAAAAGAAGTCTGTAACGTACAATGGTAAAAATATTCGATTGGCAGCAGACTTATCCACAGAGACCTGGCAGGCCAGAAAGAGCTGGCATGATATATTCAGAGTACTAAATGAGAAAAACATGCAGCCAAGAATACTATATCCAGCTAGGCTATCATTGAAATAGAAGGAGAGATTAAAAGCTTCCAGGACAAACAAAAACTGAAAGAATTTGCAAATACCAAACCAGCTCTACAGGAAATATTGAAAGGGGTCCTCTAAGCAAAGAGAGACCCTAAAAGAAGTAGATCAGAAAGAAACAGAGACAATATACAATAACAGTCACCTTACAGGCAATACAATGGCACTAATTCATATCTCTCAATACTTACCCTGAATGTTAATGGGCTAAATGCCCCAATCAAAAGACACAGGGTATCAGAATGGATCAAAAAACAAAACCCATCTATATGTTGCCTACAAGAAACTCATCTTAAACCCGAAGACACCTCCAGGTTTAAAGTGAGGGGGTGGAAAAGAATTTACCATGCTAATGGACATCAGAAGAAAGCAGGAGTGGCAATCCTTATATCAGATCAATTAGATTTTAAGCCAAAGACTATAATAAGAGATGAGGAAGGACACTATATCATACTCAAAGGAACTGTCCAACAAGAAGATCTAACAATTTTAAATATCTATGCCCCTAACGTGGGAGCAGCCAACTATATAAACCAATTAATAACAAAATCAAAGAAACACATCGACAAGAATACAATAATAGTAGGGGATTTTAACACTCCCCTCACTGAAATGGACAGATCATCCAAGCAAAAGATCAACAAGGAAATAAAGGCCTTAAATGACACACTGGACCAGATGGACATCACAGATATATTCAGAACATTTCATCCCAAAGCAACAAAATACACATTCTTCTCTAGTGCACATGGAACATTCTCCAGAATAGATCACATTCTTGGTCCTAATTCAAGTCTCAACCGGTATCAAAAGATTGGGATCATTCCCTGCATATTTTCAGACCACAATGCTCTAAAGCTAGAACTCAATAACAAGACGAAATTTGGAAAGAACCCAAATACATGGAGACTAAACAGCATCCTTCTAAAGAATGAATGGGTCAACCAGGAAATTAAAGAAGAATTGAAAAAATTTATGGAAACAAATGATAATGAAAACACAACGGTTCAGAATCTGTGGGACACAACAAAGGCAGTCCTGAGAGGAAAATATATAGCGGTACAAGCCTTTCTCAAGAAACAAGAAAGGGCTCAGGTACACAACCTAACCCTACACCTAAAGGAGCTGGAGAAAGAACAAGAAAGAAACCCTAAACCCAGCAGGAGAAGAGAAATCATAAAGATCAGAGCAGAAATCAATGAAATAGAAACCAAAAAAAACAATAGAACAAATCAACGAAACTAGGAGCTGGTTCTTTGAAAGAATTAATAAGATTGATAAACCCCTGGCCAGACTTCTCAAAAGAAAAGAGAAAGGACCCAAATAAATAAAATCATGAATGAAAGAGGAGAGATCACAACGAACACTAAAGAAATACAGACAATTATAAGAACATACTATGAGCAACTCTACGCCAACAAATTTGACAATTTGGAAGAAATGGATGCATTCCTAGAGACATATAAACTACCACAACTGAACCAGGAAGAAATAGAAAGCCTGAACAGACCCATAACCAGTAAGGAGATTGAAACAGTCATCAAAAATCTCCAAACAAACAAAAGCCCAGGGCCAGACGGCTTCCCGGGGGAATTCTACCAAACATTTAAAGAAGAACTAATTCCTATTCTCCTGAAACTGTTCCAAAAAATAGAAATAGAAGGAAAACTTCCAAACTCATTTGATGAGGCCAGCATCACCTTGATCCCAAAACCAGACAAGGATCCCAACAAAAAAGAGAACTACAGACCAATATCCTTGATGAACACAGATGCAAAAATTCTCGCCAAAATACTAGCCAGTAGCATTCAACAGTACATTAAAAGGATTATTCACCACGACCAAGTGGGATTTATTCCAGGGCTGCGAGGTTGGTTCAACATCCGCAAATCAATCAATGTGATACAACACATTAATAAAAGAAAGAACAAGAACCATATGATACTCTCCATAGATGCTGAAAAAGCATTTGACAAAGTACAGCATCCCTTCCTGATCAAAACTCTTCAAAGTGTAGGGATAGAGGGCACATACCTCAATATTATCAAAGCCATCTATGAAAAACCCACTGCAAATATCATTCTCAATGGAGAAAAACTGAAAGCTTTTCCGCTAAGGTCAGGAACACGGCAGGGATGTCCGTTATCACCACTGCTATTCAACATAGTACTAGAAGTCCTAGCCTCAGCAATCAGACAACAAAAGGAAATTAAAGGCATCCAAATCGGCAAAGAAGAAGT
The DNA here is from genome assembly GCF_902655055.1 of Lutra lutra. Classification (NCBI taxonomy): domain Eukaryota; kingdom Metazoa; phylum Chordata; class Mammalia; order Carnivora; family Mustelidae; genus Lutra; species Lutra lutra. Next base: position 91,204,712 of record NC_062282.1, read on the forward strand.
CAAACTATCACTCTTTGCAGATGATATGATACTATATGTGGAAAACCCAAAAGACTCCACTCCAAAACTGCTAGAACTTGTACAGGAATTCAGTAAAGTGTCAGGATATAAAATCAATGCACAGAAATCAGTTGCATTTCTCTACACCAACAACAAGACAGAACAAAGAGAAATTAAGGAGTCCATCCCATTTACAATTGCACCCAAAACTATAAGATACCTAGGAATAAACCTAACCAAAGAGACTAAGAATCTATACTCAGAAAACTATAAAGTACTCATGAAAGAAATTGAGGAAGACACAAAGAAATGGAAAAATGTTCCATGCTCCTGGATTGGAAGAATAAATATTGTGAAAATGTCTATGCTACCTAAAGCAACCTACACATTTAATGCAATTCCTATCAAAGTACCATCCATTTTTTTCAAAGAAATGGAACAAATAATCCTAAAATTTATATGGAACCAGAAAAGACCTCGAATAGCCAAAGCAATATTGAAAAAGAAAGCCAAAGTTGGTGGCATCACAATTCCGGACTTCAAGCTCTATTACAAAGCTGTCATCATCAAGACAGCATGGTACTGGCACAAAAACAGACACATAGATCAATGGAACAGAATAGAGAGCCCAGAAATGGACCCTCAACTCTATGGTCAACTCATCTTCGACAAAGCAGGAAAGAATGTCCAATGGAACAAAGACAGCCTCTTCAATAAATGGTGTTGGGAAAATTGGACAGCCACATGCAGAAAAATGAAATTGGATCATTTCCTTACACCACACACGAAATAGACTCAAAATGGATGAAGGATCTCAATGTGAGAAAGGAATCCATCAAAATCCTCGAGGAGAACACAGGCAGCAACCTCTTCGACGTCAGCCGCAGCAACATCTTCCTAGGAACATCACCAAAGGCAAGGGAAGCAAGGGCAAAAATGAACTTTTGGGATTTCATCAAGATCAAAAGCTTTTGCACAGCAAAGGAAACAGTGAACAAAACCAAAAGACAACTGACAGAATGGGAGAAGATATTTGCAAATGACATATCAGATAAAGGGCTAGTATCCAAAATCTATAAAGAACTTAGCAAACTCAACACCCAAAGAACAAATAATCCAATCAAGAAATGGGCAGAGGACATGAACAGACATTTCTGCAAAGAAGACATCCAGATGGCCAACAGACACATGAAAAAGTGCTCCATATCACTCGGCATCAGGGAAATACAAATCAAAACCACCATGAGATATCACCTCACACCAGTCAGAATGGCTAAAATGAACAAGTCAGGAAATGACAGATGCTGGCGAGGATGCGGAGAAAGGGGAACCCTCCTACACTGTTGGTGGGAATGCAAGCTGGTGCAACCACTCTGGAAAACAGCATGGAGGTTCCTCAAAATGTTGAAAATAGAACTACCCTATGACCCTGCAATTGCACTGCTGGGTATTTACCCTAAAGATACAAACATAGTGATCCGAAGGGGCACATGCACCCGAATGTTTATAGCAGCAATGTCTACAATAGCCAAACTATGGAAAGAACCTAGATGTCCATCTACAGACGAATGGATAAAGAAGATGTGGTATATATACACAATGGAATACTATGCAGCCATCAAAAGAAATGAAATCTTGCCATTTGCGACGACGTGGATGGAACTAGAGGGTATCATGCTTAGCGAAATAAGTCAATCGGAGAAAGACAACTATCATATGATCTCCCTGATATGAGGGAGAGGAGATGCAACATGGGGGGTCGAGGGGGTAGGAGAAGAGTAAATGAAACAAGATGGGATTGGGAGGGAGACAAACCATAAGTGACTCTTAATCTCACAAAACAAACTGAGGGTTGATGGGGGGAGGGGGTTGGGAGAGGGGGTGGGGTTATGGATATCGGGGAGGGTATGTGCTATGGTGAGTGTTGTGAAGTGTGTAAACCTGGCGATTCGCAGACCTGTACCCCTGGGGTAAAAATATATGTTTATAAAGCTGTAAAAAAAAAAAAAAAAAAAGAAAGGATGAATACCCAAGTTTTGTAGCAACATGGATGGGACTGGAAGAGATTATGCTGAGTAAAATAAGTCAAGCAGAGAGAGTCAATTATCATATGGTTTCACTTATTTGTGGAGCATAACAAATAGCATGGAGGACAAGGGGAGATGGAGAGGAGAAGGGAGTTGAGGGCAATTGGAAGGGGAGGTGAACCATGAGAGACTATGGACTCTGAAAAACGATCTGAGAATTTTGAAGGGGTGGGGGGTGGGAGGTTGGGGGCACCAGGTGGTGGGTATTGTAGAGGGCACGGATTGCATGGAGCACTGGGTGTGGTGCAAAAATAATGAATACTGTTATGCTGAAAAAATAAAAAATAAAAAATAAAAAAAAAAGTAAATGTTGGGTTTAGCATTTTACAAAAGCTTCTTTTTAAGATTTTATTTATTTATTTGATTTTTAAGATTTTATTTATTTATTTGAGAGAGAGAGAGAAAACACAGTGGGAGAGGGAGAAGCAGACTTCCACGGACATGGGGCTCAATCCCAGGACCCTGGGATCATGACCTGAACCAAAGGCAGATGCTTAACCAACTGGGCCACCCACATCCCCAACACCTTCATCTTTCTTTTCATTTAGGAAAATTCCAAAGTATATTCTCAAATATACTTCTGACTTCCAATAAATAGCTTCAGTGCCCACTGAACAAAAATTTTAAGTGAAACTCCTTATTTCATGTCAGAGGTCATCGCACATAGTCTCTTTCTGGCCCCAAGCTTTCAGCAGTGCCCCTGCAGCCATACTCCTGACCCTGTCCCTGGCAGGCGGCTCCCTCCACCCTCCCCACAATGTCCTGCATCTTCTGCCTCCACCTTCACCTCCTACAAGACAAAGGCAATCATCTCTTTTGGAAAGAGATCATTTATTGATGCTGCTCCTCCCACAGTTCTCCTTTCCTTTATTGCCAAACTACTTGAAAGAATCATTAACTTTCCTAGAATCCATTTCCTCTTCCTGTTTTCTTCTTGAGCTCCTGAAAACAGGCTTCTGCCCTAACCCATGTAGCACAACCATTCTCAATAAAGGCCGCAAGGGACCCACTCACTACCACCCAGGGCTCTGCTCTCAATTTATTCTGCTTGGAATCCCAAACCAAGGGTGAGTCCCACGAAACTTCTTCTGTTTCTTCCTTGCCATCACACCATATCCTCCTGCCCTACTTGTGGCTGTACCTACTCAGTCTGACTCAGCAGCTCCCTCCTTCAGTCCCTTCTTCTGCAGACTCTCTCTTAGCATGCATCCCACATCCCCAGCAAATCCCATCTGTGTGGGGACTTCCAGCCTAGAACACCCAGCCAAGCCCATGTCCTAATACTGAGTCACTAGCCCGGTCCAACTGCCTATTGGGTATTCTCATACAGAAAGCCTGAAGATAGTCTGATATGTAGAAGAGGATGAGTTTTCTATACCAACAGTTGTAGGGCCTTGGGTGAATGGAACAGCATGGGCCCCAATTATAATATTTATATAATTTATATAATAATTATAGTGCTTACTTCATGGATTTGCTAGTGAAGATTCAGTAACCTAGACGTAAAAAATCCAACTCATTTATATTAACTCCACAAATGTAAAGAGCACTTACTATGTGTCAGGCAAGCTTGTAACACAGCACTGTACAAATAAGAACTCATTTCATCTTCACAAGGACTCTGGGGTCAAGTTCTATTATTTCCATTTCACAGATGAGAAAACTGAGACACATCCAACTTAGGTAATTTCCCCAATCACACAGCTAGTAAGTGTCAAAGCCTGACTCCAACCCAGGCAGTCCAGCTCCAAAATTCATACTCTGGACTGCTACACAAAGCTGCCTCTCACTATCCTGCCTTTCTGCCTCTTGATGGACTACAGAAATGCAATTATCATAATTAAATCAAAAACCCAGAACATAAGAGCACCTTCCACTTCAAAACCCTTTCCTGAACTCCTTGTTGATGAACAACACCAATCTAAAAATTGCAACCTCATCGTCAGCTTTATTTCCTCTCTCACCCCCGGAGCCCACTCTTGCCAAGTTCTGCTGCACCCACCTTGGAAACAGCAGTCCTGTTCCCACTTCCAGAGCTTCAGCCCCAGCCTAGTTCACGGCCACCTACGTTACTTTTTTAAAAAAGAAAGAAAAAAAAAAAAAAACCCTTCCTCTATAATATTGGGACTACTGAAATGTGAATAAAGGCTGCAGACCAGATAACAGTTGTATAACATAAGTATAAATTTCCTGATTTCAATCATACTGAAGTTTTATATATAGATAGATATAGATATCTATATCTATATCTATCTATCTATATATATATATATATATGAAAGTCATTGTTTTTAGGAATACCCCCTAAAATGTTTTACAGGTAAAGAGGTATGACGTGTGCAACTTACTCTTAAATGGCTTAGAGAAAAACTCTTAGTAATAATGTATACAGCAGGAATGAGAGAATGATAAAGCAAATGCGGCAAAATGTCAACAACTGATAAAACCAGTCGAATGACAATCTGAAGCTCTTTGACTATTTTGCAACTTCTCTCTATATTTAAAATTATTTCTAAAGAAAAAGTTAAAAAAAAAAAAAAGGAAGCAGTTTCCTTCCTGGCCCTAGGACACATAGATCTGACCACCACGCTCTCCTGCCACTCCATTCCCCAGTGCCCCTCACCAAAGTGGGAAAGGTTTGCCATGCACACAGTAAAGTTCACAGGACTCAGATGGCTTGCAAAGCAACCCCTGCTTCTATTCCAGTCTCCCAGTACCTTTCCCAAGGACACGCACAAGCTGCCTCTTCCCCAAACTTAGGTTCTTCAAGGCCCCTGACCCCACCCTAGCCCAGCCCTGGCATTCCCCTGCTTGCAGACCTATGAAGTGGCCACCTGCTTTGCCTAGACTACAGCCCACCTTCTTCCTCAAGACAAACATCAAAGTCCTATCCTTCCCACGACGCCAAATGTGAATCCTTTCTTTCAAAATGGCTTCCGAGATCCACTTGGCTGGAATTGGTTCACTTTAGCCTGCCCTCCCAAAGCAGGCGTTTATCACTGTGTGCCTACCTCCCCTCAGCCCTGCATGAGAAATCTTATCCTGTCTTTAACCCAGGAGATGAGGAATTTGCAGAGGCTGATAATAATGTGATTTTCATCTTTCATCACAGGAGGCTGTGCCCCATCATACATAGTTCTGCAGAAATTGTGTGTTTCAGAATTCAAAAAATGTGTGCAGCTGGGGTTGATCAGGGATCTGGGGCAACAGTTATGAAGGGGCAAGTGGAAGACAGCAGCTCTGGCAGGGAGAACTGAACACCCAAGTTTTTGTGGGGCATGTCCCCACTCTCCACAGCTCCCACCTCTGAGGAAAAGCCTTCCCATGCTCAGTAACACTCCCCAGGCTAGGCTCACTTACCCTAGCACAACCTTCACGTCCGAAGCTCCTGCCCCTTTTGAGGGCCCCTTGTTACAGTCAGTTTGTTTTATGGCACCTTGAAACAGTATTATTTAACTCCTTAGAAAGTTCTAGGTAAAAGGCCAAACAAGGATGCTCATGGACAAATGGACAGCAAGCTCCCTTTGCCTTTCAAGTTATCTTTCATGTATTGTCACCCTCCCTCTCATCTTGTCCCTCTCTTTCTTCTGCCACACAAAGGTCTAGACAGTTAAGGGCTTGGTACCACCTGTCTCTTCCTCCCACTGAGAGAGACTGAGGTTCAAGGGAGGTAAAGGGTCTTGCCAAAGGTTATGGCACCTTAAAGTGACTCCAGGTTTGTTAGCTGATCTGTATACTCTACATATGGAGTTTAGGAGTTGGCACATAGTTACTGCCAGAAAAGTAGATGGCATTCCTAAAGCAGAATAGGAGGAAAATAAAAGACCAATGTTAGGAGCTTGGGAAAATCTGCATTTAAGTCACATTGGGGTCCCCAAATGTGACCTTTCCAGTAAAACTCCAAGGGCTTACTTCCTAAAACTCATCCTATCGTGAGGAACATGAACATTCACCACTCTTGAGTCAGACCTAAATAAAAGACCCATTCTTTTTGTCTTTCACCTATTCAGCAAGTATTGATTGAACTACTCCAGGTGCTGAGAGTACATTAGTGTGCCCCCAAAACTAAGCCCCTATGTGCAGAGAATTTACCAGAACTAGACATTACTTTTGTAATCTTGTGGTATCTGAAAACTCAGACTTCCTATAGAAAATTATTTATCCCCTATGAACATCACTTCCCTCATCTGTTAAATGGGAATATCAAAAATCTCATCATCCATTTCCCATAGGATTGCAGTGAGAATGGGTGAAATATCACCTGTAAGGGGCCCAGTAGAGAGCTTCGCATTCATCAAGAAGTGGCAATATGTAATTATGATTACACACTACCCTAAAACCAGAGTCACCATTCACTTATCCCTCAGAACTAAACCTGAATAATCCTGTTGCCATATCCTAAATCTAGTCATTCAGAATCAAACCCTCATGATTTTTTTCTCTTTCTGCCTTCAACTGTGTAACAGACTCGGTACTTTTATCCTCACTTCAAGCAATGATGGTCTGTAGATCCACAGGTTTTATAGGCAAGTTTTAAATCTTTACTATACATGTTAAGTTCATAAGTAATTACTAAAATTTAAAAGGTCCATTCATGTGATAGAGCACCTAAAATTAACTCAGATATCACTGGAAGTATTCTGGGTCTACTTTGGGCAACACTTGTCCATATGCTCAACTTTGCAGAGCTGATGTCAATATCTAAATTTGGTTTATTTAAATGAAACTCATTTTGCCAAGCTCCAAAGTCTGCCATCCTCTCAGTCTCATTCTCCGCTTCTCCCCTCAGCATTTCTGCCCAGCACGACCATCACAGGCCCCGAGCTTCTGCCCTTGAAACCAGATCATGTCTTGCCAAGGGATTCCCGTGTCACTTGGAAGAAATGCAAAGACCTTACTGTGCTCTGGAGAAACCCTACATGATCTGGCCTCTGCTTGTCTCCACATCACGTTTCCTCCCACTCTCCTCACTGCAGGCATGGTCACGGCCACACTGAGTACGATCCCAACACTCTGCGTCAGCCCCTCCTCCACTCGCAGCAGTTTTTCCAGATTCTCACAGCTCACTCCCTTACTTCAGAGGCCTTTCCTGAGCACCCATTCACTCACCCATCACCGTCTTTGTATCACTTTGCTTTATTTTCTCCGTAACACTTATCACTTCCAAACATCAAATAAGGTATTTATGCATTTGTTTACTGTCAAACCCCAGTAAATTACAAGCCTCAGGAGGGTCTGCATTTTGCAAATACTGTAAAACTACTACATGAGTGATGCCTAAAATAGCATGGAAACCTCTCAACAAATATTTGTTGATTGAAGGCATGAGTGGATAAAAATATGTGGATGCGGAGTATTCTAACACGCTCATCTGCAGTTTCTCTAGGACTTGAAGGGTGCAAAGTAAGAAATACAAGCCTGGACTTTAGGAAAAAGGAAAGGAAAAAAGCAAAAACACGTGAAAACAAGACCAAAAACACAGGAACCCACCCACCAAAGTCCTCCGAATGCTACTCTTCAAGTATTAGCCCCCAAATGCAGCAATCAGTTAGGGGAATACAGGTCAGGGATGGATATGGATAGAACTGGGAAAGAACTAACTTTATTATGTAAAAATCTGTGGTGTTTGATTTAGTTTAAGAAAAGGGAGTGGGACTCTAGAAGTAAATAAATAAAGTAAAATTTTAATTTAGCCTTTAATGACAAACTATTCCTTTATAGAGCTTTAAAAGCAAGTGGTGAGTTAACTAGGTAGAATTTGGGGTTTTTTTCAGCCTAGTCTATGGAAGTGCTAGTGAACAGTAAAACTGCCAAAACAGAGCCTGTTAAAATGAAGAAAAAGAATGAAATAATATGTAATAAACTGGAGCCCGAATTCACAGCCTCCCTGTATCTATACCATTTGACCCATAACTTTCCTTCACTCTAACCCTGAGTCCTACTTGCTTTGGCCAGTGGGATGTTACCAAACATAACACAAACAGAGCATCAAAAAGCACATGTGTGTTTCCACCCTACCCTCTTGCACGACTGGGCTGGATGACTTGTGCACCCCAGTCACTACATTGGGAGCATGCCTAGACTAGTCTGCTAGAGGGATGAGTGCATCGATGAGAAGCATGCGGAGTGGTCTGAGTTTTCCCAATCAAGGACACCTTAGATGGCCAGCTAACCACTAATGCATGAATAAGACCAACTAAATAATCAGACTCTGGGTTAGATCAGCAGAATTTCCCTGGCTAAACTGCAGACCTGTGAAAACAATCAATGGATGCCATTTTGACACCAACATTTTGGAGTACTTCCTTACACCACCATAGCTAACTGATGCAACTTGGATAATTACCCTCCAAATAACCAAGAAATGAAAAGTCGAGGTTGGGAGGGATGTCCTTAAATTTAAATTCAAAGTCACAATTTTAAAATATTTTCTTCACAAGTCAAAAGAATTAAAATAACAAGTTACCTAAGAAAAAGAAGTGTTCGTTTTCTGGTTAAAGTTTTTTTCTTTTTTTTTTTTTAAAGATTTTATTTATTTGACAGAGAGAGAGAGAGATCACAAGTAGGCAGAGAGGCAGGCAGAGAGAGAGAGGGGAGGAAGCAGGCTCCCTGCTGAGCAGAGAGCCCGATTCGGGGCTCAATCCCAGGACGCGGGATCATGACCTGAGCTGAAGGCAGAGGCCCTAACCCACTGAGCCACCCAGGCGCCCCTCTGGTTAAAGTTTTTAAAGTCATTTGAAAACAATAAAATTATGAGGAAATATGTTCAATATAATTGCAATTCAAAAACTGAACTACTAGCATCCCCTTAAATTATAAACGTGGGGTAATCTTTCGCAAGCGTAAGTATGTTACACCCAGTAGACTGTTGGTTTTCTTTGTGGGCGCCAATAAAAACAAAATGGAACCACATACGTTCACTTCAACCTTCAGTAATTCTTCCCTAACCTCATCACAGGGACTTATGATTTCCACAGCGCTGGAGCCTGTTTTCATTAAAGGAAACTATTCCTTCTTTCATCTTAAAAAAATTTTTTTTTCCATTTTATCTTTTTTTATTTCTTTTCAGTGTTCCAGAATTCATTATTTATGCACCACATCCAGTGCTCCATAAAACACGTGCCCTCCCTAATACCCACCACCAGGCTCACCCAACCCCCACCTTCCTCCCCTCCAAAACCCTCAGTTCATTTCTCAGAGTCCACAGTTCCAAATTCACTGAAAGAACTGTAGCTAAAATACACCAATGATAATTTGCTTCGATTCAGACTTCTATACTGACATAAGCACTACCTTTTTCCCCTTCCAAGGTTATTCGTCTGTCTTTCCTGCCTATTTCCCAGGAGGACTGCACTAATGCATCGGCTGTCACATTACAGAAGTGAATAAGAAAGCAGACACCCAAAGAAGGCTCGCTGTTTGAAAAGGTTTTCTCACCCAACCTCCTTCTCACTCACAGCCTCATACCCAGCCCAGGAGAAGTTTTAGTTCATGCCGAATACATTTTATAGTCTGTTCCATAAAAACATACATCTTTGTAGGAGAATAAGCCGGCCACATTAAGAATATTATTAAAGATACAGTACTAAGTCCTCCCTATGCTTCGTCTCATGTGCTCCTCCTATGTCATGTCTTAGTTTGTTCCCAAATCCCACAGACAAAATACCATAGAATGGGGAGGCTTACCCACAACAGAAATTGATTGCTCACGGTTCTGGAGGCTGCAAGTCCGAGGCCAGGATGGTAAGGGAAGGGCCCTCTTCCAGGTTGCAGATTTTTCTTTGTACCCTCAAATGGGAGCAGGGCCTCAAGAGCTCTATGGGGCCTCTCCTGTGAGGGCATTAACTCCATTTATTAGGGCTTTGTTATATGACCTAATCACCACAAAGGCCCCAACTCCTAATACTATCGTACTGGCCATCAGGATTCCAACATATGAATTTGGGGGGGGATCCAAACATTCAGCCTAGAGCATGTGGTAAGCGGAGTGTGGATTCTTGTCTCCCTTTCACAGGCAAGGAAACAGACTGGGGGCGGCAATGTGACTTCCTGAGGTTTCTCTTTTGTACAATGACTAAATTAGAATTCAAACCCAAGTTCAGAGTCTCTTCCTATACAGTATGATCTGAATAATACAAGGTAGGAAAATGCAAAACACTGTTTTTTCCAGAAAAGATAAAGATCAGAGATGTGTGTAAGATGAAATGTAAAGAGCAGATAAGCACAGGTGGGAGAAGAGACAAGAGAAGCATTTATATTTTCATCAGACAATTGTGTAAGAAAAGTAGCCACTAACTAGAAACATTTCTAGAATATTCTATAGAACACAACAGAAAACTATGTAATTTTACATTATGTTATGTATCGACAACAGCAGAGCAACAAAGAACAAAGTGAGGATTGTCCTACAACTGTGCTTAACAATCACATTTTCACCTCCTGTTCATGTTCCAAATGTGCTATTGTGGGTTGTTGTTCTTTATCCAACAAAGGCTACTGCAGTTAATCCTTGTGTATCCAAATTATATTTAGGAGAGGCAGTATTACAGGTCATTGAATATGCAGGTTAATAGAGACTACTAAACATAGTAACACCTCATTTATTTCAAACTCTGCCGAAAACTTGAATGTTCTAGAACCAGGTTTAGCAAGCTTTTTTCTGTAAAAGGTCAAATCACGAATAGGTAAGCCTTGTGGGCCAGAGAAGCACTGTGGCAACTACCAAACGTTATCCCTGTGGGTCCAAAAACAGCAGAAGGCTATATATAAACTAATGAGTGTGACTGTGTTCCAATAAAACTTTATTTACAAAAACCAATTTGGCCCACAGGCAGTACTTTACCAAACCCCTGCTCTAAAACATAACATTCGCCTTAAAGGGAAAAAATGAACTTACCTTCTTACTTACTCTCAGGAGAACTAACACCCTGAGTGAATGCCCATGTCTCACGTTATACACAATTTTTTAAAACTGGACTATTTTCTTGCTTATAATCCACAGCAAAAGAGAACCACGAATTTCAAGCCAGGGATGCCAACAGAGGCTAGCAGAGGGAAGGCCAAAAGCCTTTAGAACAGAGAGAGAGGACTGAAACAGCAGAGCAGCCTGGACCAGCTAGTTTAGGGGAAAAACACTTTTCCTAAACCCCTTAATATTTTTTTTTTTTTTTTAAAGATTTTATTTATTTATTTGACAGAGAGAAATCAGAAGTAGGCAGAGAGGCAGGCAGAGAGAGAGGAGGAAGCAGGCTCCCTGCTGAGCAGAAAGCCCGATGTGGGGCTTGAACCCAGGACCTGGGATCATGACCTGAGCCGAAGGCAGCGGCTTAACCCACTGAGCCACCCAGGCGCCTAAACCCCTTAATATTATCTTAATCATTTCAACATCCCCTGACTCAGTATCACTTACTTATAGCAAATTTCCATCTCTCTTGGTCATAATGATGATGACTCTGAATCCTTCCTAATGATGACTCTGGATCACTAAAGGAAAAAAATTCCACTTAATCTCTCTCTCTCTCTCTTTTTTTTTAAGAGTTTATTTGTTTATTTGACAGACAGAAATCACAAGCAGGCAGAGAGGCAGGCGGGGGGTGGGGAAGCAGGCTCCCCGCTGAGCAGAGAGCCCGACATGGGACTCCATCCCAGGACCCTGGGATCATGACCTGACCTGAAGGCAGAGGCTTTAACCCACTGAACCACCCAGACACCCCTCCACTTAATCTCTTTAAGACAGAAGAAACACAGAGACATATAGAATCTATTAAGAAAACCCTGTCAAAATTGGCTATTAGAAGTTTCAAAAATGACTGAATAAACTTCAGTTATCTAGAATATTTATCTTATAAAACAGCCAATTCCCCCCAGATAACAATAATAGGAAGACAAACATTTATAAAGCACTTACTACAAGTCATGCATCATTACAACTATTTTATATATATTAATTTATTTAATGTACTATTACTAGCCCATTTTTCAGATAAAGAAACTGAGGTGCAGGGGGATTAACGCAGGTAACACAGCTAGAAAGTGGCAGAGAGGAGATGTGAACCCAGGCAGAGCGGCTCCAGACACCATTTCTTTTTCAATTACTGCATGAAGCCCAGGCATTACCTTAGAACCATACAGGGGTGTTTTATTTCAAAGACCATGAACCTGCTAAGATACATGTAAAATCTCCACTCAATATAATATGATCTTCAGAATCTAATGATTAAGACATGTCAGTGTTTTTTAATGCCTTTGGATAAAAACTCTTAAGTGTCTATTCTTTTTGTCCAGTTCCACCAAAATAAAAATTATGTCTGGACATTAGATGGAGGAGATTTTGTTCTTTTTCCAATGTTGCATTTAAAATTGTTTTTGGAATGAGCCAGAACAATAAACAAGTAAATGGGATTGTGGGAAAATTCTTTTTAGGGACCCTTAGTTCAATCAGATAAATATAAGGATGTAAAATAATTTAGTCCTTCTATTTCTTAGGTCAGGATGTGAAGATTAAAACAGATTTTTATATGTGATCTTTATTTCTTAAATAGCTAAATTGTAAATTTAGGAAAGTCATTTGGTTGTTAAAATAACTGAGGTTACTACTGGTTTATCACCCAACAAAAATATTTGACCCTAATATATCCAGAGGAAAGGACTAAAATCAGCTTATGATGTTCCATTAAAAGAAAATGTAAAGTTTATGGAGAGGTTTTTTTCAATAGCAATGACCTAAAAAAATATTTCTGGGTACAAAACAGGCATCTGTGTTCTGTTTTTATTTGTGCCATGAATATTTTTGCTAATGTCTGGAAGTTCAGAGCAGAGAGAAATCTTTTATCTTCTAGAAAACAGAGGCTACAAGCCAAGCTTCTCTTAGTTTCACCATTTGCTCAACTCCATGCAACAAATGGTTCTCCAAAAACTATGCACCGTCTTCACAACCCTCTTACCCAATAAGAAGTTAACATTTATTGTACAACTTATAAAATACTCAAGGAATCATCTTAATCAGATGAGTGGGGAAATTGTGATCAGGCATTTTCTCCTTGTTGCTGATTTTTCATTTTCTTCCCACAGTTTTCTAAAACTACAAAGCGAGGGATTCAAATACCCAACCCAGAAGAAGATGGGTTAGGTGTGTAAGAAAAACATCCCATTACCCATTTTTTCATTATAGCACACAGAGATTAAATTGACAATCTTTATCATTATAATTTTCATAAAATTACATTTTAATAGTCTTGGAAAACTGCAAACGTAAGAGATTAAAAATTTAAAAGTAAAATCATATTCTTATTTTCTCCTAGATGGTAAAGATTGCATGTTTTTAATTTAACTTTTGGCCAGTGGTTACAAGCCCTATATTCCATGTGGACATATGAGGAAACAGAGAGAAAATCAGAGGGAAGGAAAGGAATAAAAGGAAACAAGAAAGAGAAAAGAAGGTAAGTATGGTAGAAATCAGTTGCCTGATCACCACACCAACTTTAAATTTTTTGTGGACAGAAATAGGACTGCATGCCCTAGTTAGGTGAGACTATGTGACCAAATTTCTGGCCACAACAATGTGAGCAATTCTCTGGGTGTTTTCCCCTCTGGCACAGATCTGGCAAGATCTGGCAGTAATGAGAGCAGGGCACTGAGAACACCACTTGAGTGAGAGGAATGTACCCATCAAGAATATCCATTTTACTAAATTGATGCAGCTACCATGAAAAGTAGTATGGACATCCCCCAAAAAGTTAAAACTGAGCTACCATACAATCCTGCAATTCCACCACTAAGGATATCCCCACAAGAAATAAAAGCAAGGTGCTGAAGAAATATCTGTTCTCCCATGTTTATGACAGTGTTATTCATAATAGCCAAGATATGGAAACAACCTATGCATCCTGGAGGGATGAATGGATGAAGAAGGGGATATATAAATATATACTGGGACATCACTCATCCATAAAAAAGAAAGGAAATCCTGCCTTTAGTGACAACATAGATGAAACTTAAAGGCATTATGCCAAGCAAAGTAAGGCAGGCAGAAAAAGACAAATACTATATGATCCCACTTATATGAGGAATCCACAAACGCTGAACTCGTAAAAATAAAATAGAATGATGGTTGCCAGGGGCCAGGGGGTGGGGGAAAAGGAAAGATACTGGTTAAGAGTACAAACTTCCAGTCATAAAATTAATAAGTTACAGGGATCTAAAGTATACCATAGCGATTACAGTTAATGATACTTATTATATTCTTGAAATTTGCTAAGAGCATAAATCTTAAGAGTTCTGACCGCAAAAAAAAAAAAAAAAAAAAGAAGAAGAAGAAGAAGAAAGAATTATGTCATATGATGCAAGTGTTAGCTTGTGCTATGGCAGCATCATTTTGCAACCCAGAAGTATATCAAATCAATGAGTTGTATAGCTTAAAGTTATACAGTACTAGGTCACTTACATCTCAATTAGCTGGGGGGATAAAAGAAGTTTAAAAACATTCTTTCATTACTACTCACATTATTAAAGAGTACTCTTGTCCAATCCTCAAAGGCACAAGAAAGTCAGGACAAAGGTTCCAGTTAACAGCTTGAAAAGTACATTACAAATGAAATTCCTTCGTTTCTAGAAGTTCCTTCATGAAATGCTGGGTGGGGTTCATGGGATAAAGGTGGGAGAGGATCCATTCCATTCCTATTTGCATCACTTACTGTGCTCCCTGTTCAATTCCCCCTAAAGAGAAACAAGGGCTCTACAGGTGGTAGAAGTGCTTCAGAATAACTGATATTAACTGCTGGGAAATAATTAAATGCATCACAACAAGAGGCCAACGTGTAGGACAACGCTGTGGCCGATAACCCAAAAAATAAGATGACCATCCAAAGTGAAACTATATAAAAAGTTGGTGTTTTCAACTACCCATTGACCTTTCTGAATTGTTCAGAAAGTCATTCTGACCATTCACCGTATTCCTAGGATAAGCAACATTTTAAAACCTACATACTTATGCCATTACTTCAATTTAATAAAGCAAGTCAATATAGGAATAAAAAGTCCCAGAGTTATCTGTCAGTCTGAATTTCCTAACTCAGATTCTCCTGTAAGGAAAATACGTCCTCTAAAACTTCAACATTAGCAATTCTAAATATATACCCGTGACGGATGGCTTATCTCACTCCTGGCTTAGTGCTCTATCTAAGCTGAAGGAAAATCACCACACAAGCTTAACCACCAAGAAAACCTATCCTGGCTGAGGGAAGAAGACACAGCTCAGAAAAGTAATCAAATCAGTACAAAATGCATCTGATATTTTCCCTTTTAAATTGGTAACTTATACTTTTATTAGTATGCTGATAAGAATAGTTAGTTATCTTAAGTAACATTCATATGACACTTAGAAGTTTACTGAAGATGGTCTCACATACCAATACAACATTACTTGTCACAGTAACAGTATTGGTATTTTTAATATGCAAGTAATTGACAGATAAGGAGGCTCTAAAGTCTTTGTAACATTTCAAGATTAAACAGCAAAGACTTCCTTTGCATTTCTCCAGTACTGGGAATATGTTATGGAAGTAAAGGAACTAGTGCCATGAGCATCTGTAATATTATTAATGTGTAGATACATAATACTTTGTAATACACAAAGAAATGAAACATTCTTTCACAAATACTTTCTCATCGTGCTGCTGATACACACCAGTACAGTAAAATACCAGGACATAGGTCATTGCTTTCATTTTACAGACATAGAGACTGAGGCTTAGAAAAATTTAATGACCGGAGCATGAACTCACTGTCTGCAAGATTATTTCATTAAGCCATTCGACCTCTTGAAATTGGAGAGACACAATCTCGCTAGTGACTAATGCAATGGGAAATTACATCATCGGGACATATTACATCATTGAAATGATTGCTTTTAACATAAATGAAAGCTCCTCCCCTACCAAGGGGTAGTGTTGAGCTCCACAAGAGTGTTGTGCAAATCTAAGGCATTTAACTCGTCGTGGTGTATCTGATATGGTGGGGTTGTGGGGGGAAGGGGACAGTGCTTTATTCATTTTATTCTGCTTCCTTTAAAACATAATCAAGGTGTAACAGCAACTCTTTGGGAAATGGTAATGAGGAGTAATTAAATTCTTGGGCAAAATTAAGCAAGAAGTTTAGTACTATATATATCACTGCTAGTGGTGGTGGGGGGTGTCTTAGAGAAGATCAAGTTGTTCCAAAAGCAAAATCCACCAACTAATGGTGGGAAATGTAATTCAATCAAGAAATTCTTTTTTTTTTTTAATTTGGATTTATGTCATTGCTTTAGTAGGTAGTGTTAATAGTTTCCAAGTGCCAGTGTGTATTCATGAACATTTTGCAAATCATAATGTAATGCATTCCTTTTTGGATACATCTTTTGTCAAATCCATCTGTCTATGGTAGATATGCAAAGTTTTACAGAACCTTATCTGTATAAGAACTTCCATGGTCAGACAAAAATGTCTTTAGAAAATAAAAAGGAGTGGAGACGAGACAAGAAGGATAGGCCACAATTGTACTGGGGAGATTTCCTTTTTTCACAATGCCTTGTTCACAGCCCTGTGTCCACCGGGCACTTGGAAACACTCTGCTGTCGCTTTTGTTAATATCCTGCCCTCTCCCAAGGAGGAAATGTGAGCCTGGCATCTCAAAGAGAACTGAAGAGATTAAATTCCTTCAGAAAGTACCAACACAAGATGTCAAAACTCCTCGTATACAAACAGCACTATTTTCCTGAGCCCTCAACACTTGCTCCAAATACCTTCTGAATTGCAAGGGCGGCTTATTAAAGTTTGATAGTTAAGCAGCCGTCAATTTTTTTTGATTCATCTTCATAAGAGCCCAAGCATGTTAACATAAAGAATGAAGGCAGGAAAAGGTGGGAGGGACACTACCACAAGAAGGGGCCAGAAGCTCGGTCGGACAAAGCGGCTTCCCCTTCCCCCACCACTTCTTAGTCTAGATGGGACCCAAACCACCCTAAGGGATGAGATTACATTCCTGTCATAAATGCACCACTTTCTTCCACTAATACAGTCAGTTAGGAATGTAGAACAATGAGCAAATCAACTATTACTATGAATGTCAATGGCTACGGAAACTCAAAAAATGAACTCACTATTCTATCTCAATAAAGGAACTCAGACTGTGTCTTCATAATGTAAATGTGTTTCTCAAAGAATATATTAAAACTGCTTTTATTTAAAACTGTTTTATATACATTTGGCAGATACAAAAAAGGATTCTAGGTTGATGATTTTTCTTCCCTTTTACAAATCTCATCCACTGGTGTGACCTAGGAACTCAAACTGCAGCAGGTGAAAATATTTTTAACAAAACTTTGAGTTTTCAAATGTGATCTTATGTGATCCAAACATAAGATTTTGCAAAAACACAACTGATGTTCCTCCTTTACTGGCTAAATCATGTCAGTCATTTAAATAGCTACAACCAAAAATAAACTGCTCTTGAGTATATAAATAATATTTTTATAGGAATTGGCAAGTAATTACTATGACAATTGGAAGTTTTTATTTGCCACAGGAACCCATGATTTAAAAAAAAAACTATTCAAATGGTTTACAGTCGAGATTCATACATATGACAAATATCCACATTTGTATCTGTAAGTCTAAAGAGGGAAAATTAGTCAAAAAGCAAACTAGAAAACAACCCCAAAATATCAATTACCTAGTTTTGTGCTGTATTGAGAAAAAGTATAAAAATGATTGCAAGGGAAGAAAAATTATTTCTAAACACTGACTTCAGAGGCAAAAGCTCTTTTTTAAGGGAAGCCTGGGAAAATAAAAAATGATTTAAAAGTATAAAGTAAACCGCATATGCTAACCCGTGGATACTCAGTATTAATTCCATGTAAACTACAGAGTATGAACTCAATATTAACTACAGTGTATGCTATAAAAAGTAATACAATGCAGATGTTTTCTCATTTCTCATTTTAATCCACTCCAGCTTTCTCTTAAACCTTGTCAGGAACAGAAGTCACCTCCTACCCCACCCCAATCACACAAACTTAACAACGGCTTCCCTGGGATAATCTGATCTGCTTTAACCTCAAATTCCAATCCACATACTTTCTTCTGTTATGGTTCTATCTGTGTGTATTTAATGTACTTGTGTTAAGGCTTTTAAAGACAAGCTAGGGATTGTCTTCATTCAGCTCTCCACCACAGAAACAGAACCACCGAGAAGCATTTCTGTAGATAGAAAAATGTTCCAGTTATCCACACACTGTGTCTTAAGTCAGCATCAGAGGACAGTGAAGAAAAGTATGACTGCCATAATCAAACATTTCTCCTTCCTCTGTGCTCTAACTGCTGTGTACCTGCGTCCCCAAAAGGGACAGCTAACATCTGCTGCTCCCTCTCGGGTTTGGGCACTGGGGGGTGTGGGGGGGGGTAATCTTGAGACTTGCCAGACTCCAGTGTTCTCTCAGCTGTTGCTTTGACACCAGCAGCCTGTTTTATCCTGCTCATGTTGGACCTTTATCACCTCCCTGACCCCATAAAGCAAAAAGGGCAAGCAAATGCACTCAGCAGCCTCCCTGAAAAGGCAGCTCGCCTCTGACCCATGGCACAAAACTGGAATAACCCTGCCTGGTCTTACAAGCTTTAAGATTAATTGCACTGAACTTGATACATATCGTACAGTACCTTGAAAATGAATCATCCACTAAATCAGTATTTTCTAATTACAATCCCTCCCTCTCGGGGCATGTAATTAATTCACTGAGTTAAAAAAAAAAAATAAGTCAGGATTACTCACACAGTCTTGAAGATGCAATGTCAGCTATTTGGGACAGAAACATCCAAGGCCGTGTTAGAACTCAGTTAGGACTACAAATGCGTTAAAGCAGGAACTGGCAGGCCTCTGGACTACAGCAACTATAGGACTCGTGCTTCTCGTACATGGGGCTATAATTTATGAAACTGAGCCCCAGATCCAGCCAATCAGTTAGCTCCTCATAACAAGTCTAACTGGCTCTGGAAAGCTGAAAGGGCTGCACTAGAACAACAAGGATGAGATATTCCACACAATCGTCTGCTTATCCGGAATCACTTTTCCCTGCGAGGTCAGAGAAAAATCACAGCTTCGCTGTCAGAGGGAAGGAGTGCAGATGACCTGGAAAAATGTGACTAGATCTGGAGCAAGATCTTGTCCGGCTTGGCCGTCCCAACCGTGCCTGCATTCAAAGACTAAGCTACCCCCAGAAAACCAAGGACAGCTACAGCAGCAAAACCTGAGGTAATTTTCGCCTTTTTAATTTTAGGAGGAGTAAGGCTAAATCAAAATTATGTACATGAAGTCCCTCAGGCAACAAGGGGTGCTCCCATTTTATTTTACCTGTTGCCACTCTCGTCTTCTGTACAATCATTTGCTACAAAGTCTGAGGAGGAGGAGGCTTAATGCACTTGAAACACGCTTGAAACCAAAATGATCATCTGTGGGGGAAGACAGGTCATTTTTAAGAACAGTTTTAGCCCTACCTTTTCACCTGGGCAGCATTTTTGCCCACTCCTTGCCCCCACAGAAACAAGAATAAAGGACGCTGAGGCAGGGACGGGGGAGAGGCATTTCATAAGCACAATAAAATGCTTTTCCTATCTCAAAGGAAATAACTGTGCTCAGAGAGTAAATTGGGAAGATAGGTTACTGCTCATTTCTTCTGGCCCTTGGCACTGAGGCCACATGAGAAGGTACCAGAATGTACCATAGTGGGATTGAGGGGGCAGACAGAGATGACAGAGCTGACGGAGCTCCTGTGGCCCTGTTGTTTCCTTGGCGATGTTTTCCTTAGCACCCATTACATTCCGAAGTGTTAGTTACAGCAACTACTTTTTATACCGATCTTCTAAATTTGCAGTTATTAAAGGATCTGTGGGAAACATTTGTGAAATGACGAAAATAGAAAGCGCGGGGAGGGGGGAAGAATTGACATCCCACATAATCCAAACACCACACCCTTGTCATTAAGCTTGACATACTTCACTTAATGACAAATGTTTCCAAATCCTCAGCAAATCATGTGTCTTCAACAAATTTTGTTCCAAGTGTAACATCAGCAACAACAACAAAGCTTTGTAATATACTTTTAAAGAACAAAATCAATCATTATGCATTCCAAGTGACAACAGAATCTTTACAATATTCAAATCCTGTCAGTTTTACGTGTTCCCAAAGGAAAAAGTGGGGAAGGGAGACTCACTTTGTTAAGTCATAAAATACAAACAATAGGAGCAGTAGAGACATTTATGCACTTTTTGTTTGCTGCAGATAATTGACTGAATTCAACATGAGATTTGACACCAAGAAGAAAAACATACCAGAACACAGAGAACAGAAAAAGTCATCCTTTGGCAATTCCCACCCCCAAGGTTGAGTCTTTGAAGTGTCCAATTTGTGACTAGCTAGGGAAGGATATTTCTCCTCAGCACAATTTTTTTAACTTATTAAGCCTTTATTTATTTGACAGTGTTGTTGCCTACAATGACTAGGTGAGAACCAAAACTTCTAAGGAAGCCAGTTGCTAAAACTGTTGTTCCCTTTAGTCTAATTTAACATGGATTATCTAGTCCAATGTGGGAAGCAGGCCCTTAAGTTAATATTGTCACTGAATCCTCAACATACAGAACTCCCCGTGTCCTATTACCTTAATAAAATTCCATTAAAAGCCCCTCCAAGTCCCATGTCCAGATCTCCATTTGTCAACAGACAAGGTCAAGAATACCCTAAATTGAGGTCCCTAAGTCATGTCACATGTATTTTCCCAACATTTCCCAGAGGAAGACTTCACCTCCAAAATCTTTGAACACAACCATCTCACCACCCAAGACAATGGCCAAAGAGCATCTAGCAAGTCTCTCAGTTAGAAGCTTTCACAGTTTCTCTACATTCTGTGTCAACATACAGCTAAGTTCCAGACTGACCCCCAACTCCCTGACCTTGACAAACACTAAGCATTTTGTTTGACTCGACTTCAAGGTGTTCCTCTGCTCATAGGTAATGTTTGCCCCCAAAACAGTCATAATGGGAGCTTTCTGCACTGCCATTGCCTCCCAGAACTTTAATCTAATCAACTGTGGTAGCCTCAGACATGTTACTTGTACTTGACAATGTTAGGGGGATTTAGATACTTCCTAGCTAGAGCCCTCACACAGCAGTGAAATCCTGACACTGCAACGAAGAAAGTACTGCCTCACCATGATCCAGCCTGAGCTGATCATGCTGTTTACATTTGTTTCTTTGCCCTATTAACAACAATGCCAAGAAGGAAAATATTACAAAATATACATACCAATACAATCATCTTATCTGGGCTCGAAGTGCCAGTGCAATGTGTTAGAGTCTGCTTCTAGCAACCATGCTTCTTAACACATCAGGGTTTCTATCAGCATGTTCTGGGTAGGGACCCTCTCTCTTATCATCACCACCAATTAGTGTTGGCTAGGACATCAGGCACTGTCTAAGAAGTTCATGGGATTCAAGGGTCACCCAAACAGCTAAATTCAAGTCTTACTCATTTCTTTGATCACAACCTCACAGACAAGAATTAAGATGATCCTGATAAAAGAAAAAGAGCTCAGGAATGCAACCTTTTTCTGAACAAAGAGCTGTCAGGAAATCTCAAATATCAGGGCAGCTACAGTTGACTGAAAAGTGTCCCTCAACCTGGGCCAAGAATGATTCCTACTTCCATAAGCTAATTTATCTGGCCCTGTGGTTTATGTAGCCAAAAGAGTCACTTGTGAGGTA
Source organism: Lutra lutra (assembly GCF_902655055.1). NCBI lineage: Eukaryota > Metazoa > Chordata > Mammalia > Carnivora > Mustelidae > Lutra > Lutra lutra. Next base: position 91,226,590 of record NC_062282.1, read on the forward strand.
ACTATAGGAAACGCTCAGACCCACCACGTTGACACACCACTGGTGTGTCAAGCCAGTTCACACTGACAGGGTATAAACCCACTCCAGGTACTGTGAACAGAAAGCTCTGTTCTTTTCACAATGCTGGACTCTGCCTCAAGATACCCTAGCTCTTGGGACCAGTTTGCTGCTTGGCAATGGCTGATACCTCAAATGCTGACACTTGGAGCCAGCATCTTAGGATGTAAACTGAAAGAGAAATAGCTGCTTAGAAAAGTGATAACAAGGCTTGTCTCGCTTTAACAAAGCAAAAAATAAAATTTACACTTAAATAAAAAGACATGGGTACTAGAAATTTAAGTCTGTGATCATCACTGGGATGAAGTTCATGCTCTTGGTTCAGGTAACACAACACTTTATCTGGGCACATGGATCTCAAATTGAAATTTGCTCTTGGCACATGGGAATTTGTGGTTAGTGGCTTTTGTTGTTGTTCTAAAAGAGAGGAGTTTTAACCCATGAGGTGATGGAGCCTACATTTTTGGTTGTTGTTGTTGTTTTAATTCAGCCTCTCCTCAGAACATGAATGTATGGATACATACAAATAAGATTTTTAAAACATATTACATTTAAAATTAACATAAGTCAATAAATTTTGCATTCCTACATGGTCAAAACTCATCTTCTAGATAACAGACTCAAAAGAAGGGTCAATTTTTCTTTGCCCCTACTGTTTGTCAAAGTTTCCCGAACTCCACGTGACACATATGCCAAAAAAAATGGCAACTGCTTACATTTAGTAAGAGAAAAATGTGCATTCCCATATGTGATACTAAAACCACCTCTGTTTCAAGCTAAGGGTAAGTATTGTGACATGGAGGTTCACAGCGTAGATTCTGAGTCAGGCCCCTTGGGTTCAAATACCAGCTCTGACCCTTAACTGTGGACCCTGGACAAATTACTTAACAGCAATATGCCTCGGTTTCCTTATCTGTAAAATGGTACCACACACAATCATTACCTCCTGGGCCTGAGTGAAGATTCAACAGACAACGCATGCTGAGAACTAAGATTTTTACACAGTTAGGGTTCATCATTAAGTTCATTGCGATAAGCATACACAATAGCCAACATGGAGGTGAATTACTCAACAGCTAGATATGCTGAAATATATCTACTAACATCACATAGCTCATTTCGGGTAATGTTTATAAATAGAATTTTGTCTTCAGGCCTGCAAGATAACAACTCAGGAAGACATGTCAGTCACTGTTGATTGTCAGTGTTCTGCCTAGTTATTACCTGACACTTTTAACCTGGCCCTGCATCCAGTGTCATAACATGACGCTAACCTAGGCAATGACACAGAAAGGTGTAATTGTAGCAGACATGATTCATATGATCGTTGGCATAAAGTTCAGGCTACTTTAAAGATTCCTGCATGAGCAGGGAAATACAATTCAAAACCACAATGAGATACCACCTCACACCAGTCAGAATGGCTAAAATTAACCAGTCAGGAAACAACAGATGTTGGCAAGGATGCGGAGAAAGGGAACCCTCCTACACTGTTGGTGGGAATGCAAGCTGGTGCAGCCACTCTGGAACACAGCATGGAGGTTCCTCAAAAAGTTGAAAATAGAGCTACCCCACGACCCAGCAATCACACTACTGGGTATTTACCCTAAAGATACAAATGTAGGGATCCGAAGGGGAACATGCACCAGAATGTACATAGCAGCAACAACCACAATAGGCAAACTACGGAAAGAACCTAGATGTCCATCAACAGATGAATGGACAAAGAAGGTGTGAGATGTATATATGTATATATGTATATATGTATGTATGCATGTATATATGTGTGTGTGTGTGTGTGTGTGTGTAGGAATACTATGCAGCCATCAAAAGAAATGAAATCTTGCCATTTGCAACAATGTGGATGGAACTAGAGGATATTATGCAAAGCAAAATAAGTCAATCAAAGAAAGACAATTATCATATGAGCTCTCTAATATGAGGAATTCGAGAGGCAGGGCGGGGGGTTGTCAGGGTTAGGGAAGGAAAAAATGAAACAAGATGGGATCAGGAGGGAGACAAACCATAAGAGACTCTTAATCTCACAAAACAAACTGAGGGTTCCTGGGGGTTGGGTGGGTAGGGATAGGGTAGCTGGGTGATGGACACTGGGGAGGGTATGTGCTATGGTGAGTGCTGTGAATTGTATAAGACTGATGATTCACAGATCTGTACCTCTGGGGCAAATAATACATTACATGTTAATAAAAATAAATATATACATACATAAAAGATTACTGCATGAAGGCAAAAAAATAATGGAAGCCATTAATCTTCATTCATGGTATCCTAACAAAAAAAGATATGAAGGAAGGAAAAAAAGAGAGTTACCTATAACCAAGAGCTGTGATTATCCAACTACATGAACCATGTCTAGAATTCATGCTGACTTCTCAGCTTAAATATGAGAAAACACTGAAGCTAATTATCTCCTTTCCTTCCTGTGATGGGAGATTTCTCAGAGCAGGGGATATTAACTGGGATTTCAACCTGCTCATGAAGAAGGTACAGAGGGAAAAAACAGAGTCAACTTGGTAAGGGAAGAGCCACCCTAGGGAAGGACTGTGTACTTCTAAACTCAATGATTCATTCATTCATTCATTCATTCACTCACTCATAAGTGGTCTTGCCCTTATCCCCTCTCACTGCCTCATAACAGCACCACTCCCAACCCCTCGCCCTCTGCCCCAGACACATCTAACTGCTTACAGTTCCTGAGGGAGCACCTACTTTCTCTCTCACCCTTCTGTAGAGGTACCCCTTCACCTGCCTGCCCTTCTACACATCCCCACCTCCCTCCCAGTGAGTCTCTTTCTACCCACCTCCTCTCCATGGCAGGTGGTTATTGCCTACTGAGTAAATTAATGGATCAGTACCACTTATCACATGAATTAACACTAAAGGACCTATAAACAGTAGGGAAACTGGGGAACATTTTTATTTTAGAAAAAAAAAGCTTTAAGAATGAAATTTGGGGCACTTCACAAAATCCAAAATGAAATCAAATATTAAAGCTTAATACACCTACAAACTCTTTGCTGAAGTTAGAGAATCATCTCTGGTCTTTCTCAGCAAGTTGATAAAGAAACTCAGAACCGGGGACGCCGGGGTGGCTCAGTTGGTTGGGCGGCTGCCTTTGGCTTAGGTCCTGATCCCAGCATCCTGGAATCGAGTCCCACATCGGGCTTCTTGCTCCGTGGGGAGCCTGCTTCTCCCTCTGCCTCTGCTGCCACTCTGCCTGCCTGTGCTCTCTCTCTCTCTCTGACAAATAAATAAATAAAATATTTTTTAAAAAACCTCAGAAGGGGGCACCTGCATGTCTGACTTGGCTTTGGCTCCGGTCATGATCTCATAGGTCACGAGATCGAGCCCCCGTCAGGCTCTGCGCTCAAGAGGGAGTCTGCTTGATGATTCTCTCCCTCTGCCCCTTTCCCCACTTGTACATGCATGCATGTAAAGAGAGAGTTCTCCCTCTCTCTTTCTCAAATAAATAAATCTTGGGGAAGGGGGAGGAAAGAAATTCAAGGAAACCCACCATGGTTGCTAGAAATGGCTGCATAAGTGAAAGTTTTATATGGAGGCTGGCAGGGAGTTGAATGAGCTAAGTCTCAATTATTCTAATAAGCTGTTCCTAGCAGAAGAACATGAAGGCCGGGGTCTCAGATTCAGAGGTAGGGGATCACCTCCCCTTGCACCCTATGCGGGTTCAGCGACAGAGTCAGACATGAAGTCTCTCTCCTGGGTCCACTTGTGCCCTGAGGCCTTGTCACATAGGGCATCGCTGCAGTCCAGGCCACTGACTGAAGGGACAGTCACCTGGCACTGGACACTGAACAAAGAAAAGGAGGATGGGAGGGGTACAGAATCAGAGTAAATTATGTGCTAGAGAGTAATCTTCAGGATCATGACCCAGGTGCAGTTTGTCTCTCCCACTTCACCTCTACTCTCTCCTTGACACCAAAAAAAAGTTTTTCCAATCTCCCTAACTTCCTCCACAAAGGAGCCTACCCTCCTCTGCTCCCATCAAAACAACTGTTATGTGTGCCATCCCCGGAGCAGCCATATTAAAACAGTTGGTGCCAGTATGATTAAATTCTTCTATTATCTCCCAAGTAGCACTCAGTCTTAGTAAGGGCTTTCTAAAAATAAAGTGAGAACCAAAGAAACAATCACATTGAACATTTCAAGCCCCTTGGAGCAGGACGGTCACAACATGCAGAAGGCAGAAAGGGCTTTCTGGGTCCTGGGCACCCCACAAGCACACCCACTGACTTCTCCTCTCAAGAGTGGCCGGCCCTATATGCAAAGATCTGGACCAAGGGGAATGCTAAGTTTTCAATCTTCCATGCAATGCCACCACTTACAGCTGGAGATTACAAGCTACACAGCCACTCATGCCAGCCCTGCCTCTATGGTCTCTGGGTCTTCCCTCTTTACATCCAGAACACAGGCTGCTGTCAGTGAAGACAAGATTTCTCACTTACTTAACCCTCCTATAATAGAGGTCAATGATTGGTGCCTCAAAAGCCGTTTGGCTCTGGAGACCCCTTTATGATCACCAGCAACTACAAGAAGCATAGCTTGCTCCATGTCTCCTGGTCCATTGGATTTTTTTTTCCTTTTTGCCATAAGAATTTAAGCACAGAAATAAGGGGGGAGTAAAAGAACAGACTACACCTGAATTCCATGTGCATTACAAAATAATACAGCAGCTCTGGAATTCCATGCACTTCAGAATTATAGAAAGTGTTGTTTCGACTGGGCAAAACCCTGACTCCCACCACAAGGTGTTCATCCTGTGGGTCTACGATGGATCCTAGAAATCTGTGTGCTTTTTTCCTTTTTAAACATTTATGTATTTATTTATTTATTTGAGTGAGAGAAACAGAGCATGAGCAGGGGGAGTAGCAGAGGGAGAGAGAAGCAGGCTCCCCGATGAGCAGGGAGCCAGATGAGGGGCTCAATCCCAGGATCCTGGGATCATGACCTGAGCCAAAGGCAGACACTCAGCCAACTGAGCCACACAATGAAATCTGTGTTTTCACTGGCACCCTTGATGTTTGCAAAGCCATGTGTTCCTATTAAGAAACATCAAGAGAGGGACGCCTGGGTGGCTCAGTTGGTTAAGCCGCTGCCTTCGGCTCAGGTCATGATCCCAGCGTCCTGGGATGGAGTCCCACGTCGGGCTCCTTGTTCTGTGGGGAGCCTGCTTCTCCCTCTGCCTCTGCCTGCCACTCTGTCTGCCTGTGCTTGCTCTCTCTCTCTCTGACAAATAAATAAATAAAATCTTAAAGAAAAAAAAAAGAAAAAAAAAGAAACATCAAGAGAGTGCATGCAAACCTCTTAAGATCAAGCCTAGCACATTGCAAGTGCTCATCACTTGCTACTTATAACTATCAATAATCAGAACTGATCCCAACTTTGCATGCTCGACTTGGACTTTACCTTTTCCTAAATGAAAATTGCACATAGGCATGGCAGCATGGTAGCAAGTCAGGGGCTGGTTTCATACAAGGAAAGAGAAATTAAGACAAAGTCTACCGTGCGTCCTTCTAAAGACCTGTTGGCCACTGATGAAAACGCTTGAGGCCCAATTACCATCCCCCCCTTCCACAGTATCCACAGCTCTGAAAAGATAATACCGGAAGCAATTGTCTATGGACCAGAAGTTCCCAAAGTAAAAACACTCCCAATACTGGCACTTTCAGTTTTTCAGCCTCAGACCCAGAAAGAATACAAGGTTATTTGTTTTGGAGCACAAAGCAGGCTGTAGGTAAACATGGAGTTTTGAAATGGTTGAGTCCACCAATTTAGCACAATATAAAAGCCTATCTCAAACCTGATTGGTTGGTGTGTTCTGTGAGTCTTGGCTCTTTTCCTCTGCTGTGGACATGGGTCCTCCACAGGTGGCTGGAGCTAACTGTGTCTATTTACATTTGGAATCACTCCTCACAATAAATGGGATGGTCCTTCAGGAAATCTTCTGTTTAATTGACACGCTCCCAAAGATAGGACAAAGCTCTGTTGTTTAAGAGCATAAATAACAAAAACTTTGTTCTTCCAAAACCAAGAGGGAAACTGGATCTATCCAAAATCACTTGGTCTTAAACTGCGTAAGGATGACAAGAATGAAATATTATTTTAGGCTGTCCGACAGCATCACTCGGGCTCCTCTCCTGGCCTCAGAAAACAATGACTCATTATGGCCTTTTTCTGACAGGAAAATACTGTTCCAGAGATTTGGAACAGGGGTCCTTCCTGCATTTAAACAAACGGAAGCTCTTCAAACCCCGCTTAGCTTTATTGCTTTGCATCGCAGGCTGAGGAACACAGCTGTTTGTACTCATATAGTGAAAGTAAAATAGAAACTGTAAATTGGGGGGGGCAGAATTTAAGTATTTTCTTAGTCCATCCCAGGTGCTTGACATGTATTTTATAGTTTGATTCCCTCAGCAATCTCTTGAAGGTTATACTAGCCCCATTTTTACCAAGAATAAGAGAGGTTAAGTAAGTTTCTCTAAGGACACAGAGTTGAGTAAGTGTCAGAGCTGGAAAGTAGAAGTTGAAGTAGCTTCAAATCCTACCTGTTAAGATTTAAATGAAAAGCCTCCCATGTTCCTGTTAATATAATTTTACATAAATGTTATTATTTTGTTTTATAACCTGCTTTGTATCCCTAAGTAACTCTCCACATCTTATGGAAAGCTCTGTAACAGGATTTCCTAGAAGGCAATTTACTAGAATTGATTACACCAGTCCCCTACTGATGAACATTAAAGTTATTTCTATTTTTCCTTGTGAATATGCTTTTGCAAACCTATTTTTACACTTATGCAGTTATCCCCTAAGTAAGTCCTCAACTGAGAATTGCTGGACAAAGGAAGTGTATTGTTTTCCGTTTTCATTTTACACTTCAGCACACATCACCCAATTGCCCTCCAAAAGGTGTGTAACTAGGGCTCTTCTGGCATCTAAAACCAATGGAAGCTTCTGGTAGTGGCGTGAGTGTGCCCATTTCTTCACACTCACAGGCATGCCAGGGTTCAACCTACCATTTACATTTCTGCCAAAATGACAGGGGTCACACCAAGAACGTTGTTATTTTTATTTGCATTTATTTCATTATTAGGAAAACCAGATTTTATTTTTCTCTACGTTTTGGTCACTTGCAATTCTTTCAGAAATTAATCATCCCTATCCTTTTTCTATTTTCTATGAGAGTCTGGACTCCAAAATTCACCACAAATCCTTTCTCCTGCCTCTTGCTTTCTCATTGTCCCTGCCACCCTATCGGACAATTTGATCTAGAGCCCAGAAAAAATGGGTAACATATTGCCAAGGTGATTAGTCAAGTTCCATAAAACATGTTCCAAGAAGAAAAACTGGTTAAGTTGAAAAGACAAAAAGCCATAAAATTCCCCTCAGTCTCTGCTTCAGAAAGAGGTCACCCCCTGACTTTATCGGCATTTGTTTATTTTATGAAAAACAATGATCTGTTCAAATTGAATCCCGTTCTTTAGCACAGAGGAATTTGGAGAACAAGAGAGGGGCCAAGAACAGTTTGGAGGAACATCCCCAGAACAGGGAGTGGGGAGGCAGAGAGGACACACACACACATCTGTCCTGCAGGTAGGGGCAGACCACAGACTCATCGATGGTCTGTGCTGAGGCCCAGGTTAGAGATGTCCTCACTTAAAGGAAACTGAGGCTCACTGGCAAAAAGTGACTTGTATGAAATCAGCTGGCAAATGGTAGTCTCTTGATTCCCTGGACAGAGCTCATTTTACTGGAGGATACTGGCCAGAAGTAGAGCATAGCTCAGGGTGAATGGCCAGAGCCTAAAACACAGCCTCCCATATGCACAGGATTATGTTGGAAGGCCTCAGGACAACAGAACCATCACTGAAGGCTCAGGCATTTGTGTACTGGGGACCTAGACCACATGGTTGGACAGCATTGTAGCTGTTAGGCTGGCCATGGCTGGAGGATGACAGGAATGATGTTGGACTGCCCTCTTGTTTCCCTACTCAAGAAAGAAAATGATCAAATCCAAACGGCAAAATGGGGCCACTCTTCAAGTAACCAGCTTTTTCCTTACAAATATCACTTGGATTATTGGCTTAGCTTACTGAATCTCATCTGTTCAGAATCAGCCAAATCCATGGTCTGAGCAAAAGAAGATCGTGCTTGGTCATATGGTGGTCCTAGCCTCCCAGACAGGCTTCTGTCTTAGCCCACCTGAGACCCAAATGTGACCAAAATGTCTCAGGAGAGAACAGGACAAGGGCACCCTCTCCCAATTTAGCTGTGGAAAAATGCATGGGTCTTTATCGCCACTTACATTTCCCTCTGGGAGACCAAAGAGAAGCAGTGAGAAGCTATCCAGTGGCATGAGCTCCTTCTGAATAGTACTCCTGCTGATCCCATCCTGAAGAGTTACCAATTCCAACAAAGACTATATTCCACCCAATACAGACCCCACGGAGGCCTAAACAAGGCAGTCTTCTCCATCCCTTCTTGGTTCAAAAGCATGTTTTTCTAACTCTTTAGACATCCTGTGGCCTAAACGAAGAAATGGCTCACACTGAGAGTTGAGGAACTAAGTAAGCACATCTAGAAAACTAGCCTTGGCTTGAGCAGAGATGACTGCATTGGGCCAGAAGCTACCCATGCACTGTGCCATTTAATGCTAAACAAGGATCCAAGATGGGTCTTAGTATCTGCCTAAGACAAAAGAGGAAACAATAAGGGTCCTGCTGGTCCTTCTAGAGAATTTCATTAACTTTCTTGAGGACTTTAAACATTTCTTCAAAAAGACAAAAAGAAAAGCACAAAGGACTCTGTCTCGAATGTTAACCTGTCTTCAAAGTTCATTTCTGGCCACTGAACCCACTGGCTCCCCTCAGCTTCCGCCCTGGAAAAAAAGTGATCTCATGCAGGTGGCACTCTTCGGGAATAGGATATTTCCCATAAGAGAAAATTCTTCCCGAAATGTAGTGCTTGCTTCAGGAAAGTTGTATAAATTCCCAGTCATGACACAGGAAGCATGATACCCCTCAATCAAGGAAAGACTTTGCAAGTAAATTCCAGCAACCCTACTGGTCATGAAAGACTCAAAAATAAATAAATAAAAGAACCAGATGGGAGAAGTTATGTCGGTCCAGAACATTTGTGAACACATGAATTCTCCATCTCCAGGGATTCCAGAGGTCTTAATTTGCTGGCTTTGAAGATTGGACTATATGTAATCAGTTTCTGCTTCTTGCCACATTCATTTAATTTAGATTAGCCCATCTGTTTCTTTTCTTTTGTCTCCAAAAAGGATCCAAAGAAACTAACTTCCAATTCCAAGGATGAAAGTGATACCACTGAGAAATGTGTAAGATTTACTTCTAATACACCTTACACAGCACTACACTGATAAAATACTTAATTCCATAGACTATCCAAAATGATATCTGACTTGATGTTAAGCACCTACAAGAAATTTAATAAATATACATTTACTCATTTATATCCATCCAGATAACAACGGTGATAACACCATGCATTTATAAGAAACTTAGCTATTTTTTAAGATTTTACTTATTTGCGAGAGAAAGAGAGCGAGAGAACATGAGCAAGGGGAGAGGGAGCTGCAGGCTCCCCACTGGGCACGGAGCCCAACACAGAGCTCCATCCCAGGACCCTGAGATCATGACCTGGGCCAAAGGCAGACGCTTAACCGACTGAGCCACCCAGGTGTCCCCAAACTTGTCTATTTTCAAAACACTTTCACAAATACTATTTTCAACGAAGCCTCGAAATCTCAGGGAGGCCTGGAAAGGGACTTTGTGCACAGAGCATGAAGGTTTATATGTTGGTGCTACACACTTATTGGTTGTGTGACCTCAGTCAGGTCACTGAAAGGCTCTGAGCCTCAGCCCTCTCAACTATAAATCAGGAATGGTACTTTTGCCTTCCTTGAAAAGGTGATGAGAGACCCAAAGATAACAGCTGCTAAAGGCACACCAGGTACCTAACACACGGCAGGCATTTAGAAATGGAGAGGATGATTATAAGAAAGCAGGACTGATAGAATCATGCCCTCCCACAGCGGAGGGAATGGAGGGGATTAAATGACTGCCCAGCGACTGCAGCTACGAAGAGCCAGAGCCTGGACCAGCTCCCTGGTCTCCGACGTGCCCAAAGGAAAAGATTCTCTGCTCTATTTGAAAACCTGAGATGTAAAAGGTAGAATTTTTGCCAAAACAGGAGTGTTGATCTCTGAAACTTGGGAATAGCCGATTCATGATTTCAGCAGCCTTTGCTCCTTTGAGACCATTAAAAAAAAACTTCCTCTCCATGCTAGAGTGGTCAACAGGAAACAAATTTAATTCAGGAGACTCTCTCTTCCCATTTGGATGGAGGCCAAAATTCCCGGGGGTTTTGTGAGTGTTACCTTGACGATCACTTGTAACTTTTTTTTTACCTGCTTTCCAGAATTTACTAATTCTGACATTTTGGTATGGGTCACCTGCCCTTCAACTGAAGTGAACACAGCTTCTGAACAAAACAAACCCAAACTTAAGAGAAGTTTGCCACCTCCACAAAGCTGCTGGGGGTTACCCTGTTTAAATATCACCTTGTTTAAAATATGCAGCATATTCCTCCAAAGCAGTTATAAAGATCATTTTAGGAACTTGGCCTCTGACATGTTACAGGCAAAACTCTTTTTATTTTTTTTAGGATATTTTATTTATTTATTTGAGAGAGAGTGAGCGAACACAAGCAAGGGGGAGTGGAACAGGGAGAGAGAGAAGCAGACGGAGCAGGGAGCATGATGCGGGACCCAATACCAGGACCTCAAGATCATGACCTGAGCAGAAGGCAGATGCTTAACTGACTGAGCCACCCAGGTGTCCCCAGGCAGAACTTTTTTATCTGCACTTTGCCAGGTCTAGAACAGCTCAGTGCTAGAACACTGGGATGTCTTTGCTTGGAACTTTTTTAAATGCAAGTATAATTAATGTACAACGTGATAGTAGTTTCTGATGTACAGTATAGTAATTTGACAACTCTACACATTACTCAGGGCTCATCAATGTAAGTATACTTTTAATTCCCTTCACCCATTTCACCCATCCCCCACCCATCTTTGGTCTGGCAAGAACATCCAATGGGAAAAAGATAGTCTCTTCAACAAACTGTACTGGGGAAACCAGACAGCTATATGTAAAAGAATGAAAACTGGACCACTTTCTTATGCCATACACAAAAATAAACCCAAAATGAGTTAAAGACCTAAATGTGGAACCTGAAACCATAAAACCAGTACAAGAAAAACATAAGCAGTATTTACTCTGACATCAGCCATACCAATACTTTTCTAGATATGACTTTGGTAATGGAAACAAAACCAAAATTAAACTATTGGGACTACCCCAAAATAAAAACTTTTGCACATGGAAGGAAACCATCAACAAAAGAAAAAAAAGCAAGTTACTGCATGGGAGAAGGTACTTGCAAATGATCTATTTTGTTAAGGGGCTAATATCCAAAAATACATAAAGAACTTACCCAACTCAACACCAAAAAGAAATAAATAATCTAACTCAAAAAAGGGCAGAGGACATGAATAAATGTTTTCCCGAAGAAGAGATACAGATGGCCAATGGACACGTGAAAAGATCCTCCACGTCACTCACCATCAGGGGACTTCTTTATAATACATTCCTATATGGTCAGCATTACCAACAATAATTTGAGATCTGCCTCCTAAAGTGAGGGAATTTTCAGAGTCTTACAACAAGAACAAAAGTCTACGGAGCACCTGCGTGGCTCAGTCGGCTAAGCATCTGGCTTTGGCTCAGGTCATGATCCCAGAGTCCTGGGATTGAGCCCTGCATCAGGCTCCTGGCTCAGCAGGAGTCCTGCTTCTCCCTCTCCCTCTGCCTGCTGTACCTCCTGCTTGTGCTCTCTCCTTTTTTCCACTCTGACAAATAAATAAATTATAAAAATTGAAAAAAAAAAGTTGATGGTACTCTGTGCAGCAAGCTTACATGAGCTTCTGTGAAATCACTGAAATAATCTAATACAGGTGAGTGTCACTCTCATTCCAGATCTTTGTGATTATATAGATAGAATGTCTGGAGTACACATCATCATACTGTATCAATATAAACCTTAGTGAACAAAAAATTCAGAGACAGAGCTACGAAAACAAGTAAAAACATGCCTTGATCTCAAGACAGCATACTCTACCTGCTTAAAAAAAAAAAAAGTTGTAAATATTTTTTTGACACTCTGCCCACTGTGTGATTTAGCTAACAACTGTTCCAAGTCGTTAGTAAATCCTCCCACCATTTCTTTCTTCTTGGCTTTATTTTTCTTAACTTTCTTTTGTCCTTTGCTTTTTTGTCTCTGCATTTCTTTGGTATTCCTTGCACTTACTTCTATTCCTTTATCCCTCCTCCATTCTTCATGATATGAAAGCACTTTCAGGTAAGTGCTCAAGAAATGGCAAGGGGTATCATTATTATCTTTTATCATCTTTATTATTTATGCCAACGCATTATTATTTTGCATTCTCACTACTATCTCTACAATGTGTTCTTCCAGCTTTTATCTGCTCTTCCACAGATTTTTCAGAACATGGCACATAAATATTAATAATAAAAGTAAGATTGAATACCTTTTAACTTTTTTTTAAGCTCTGGAAGTACCCAAGCAGGTGGGCAACATCCATCAAAACCATCTGCAGGGGCACTTGGGTGGCTCAGTGGGTTAAAGCCTCTGCCTTCGGCTCAGGTCAGGGTCTCAGGGTCCTGGGCTCGAGCCCTGCATTGGGCTCTCTGCTCAGCAGGGAGCCTGTTTCCCCCTCTCTCTCTATCTGCCTCTCTGCCTACTTGTGAACTCTCTCCCTATCTCTGTCAAATAAATAAATAAAACCTTAAAAAAAAAAAAAAACTATGTGCAAACACAATTGTACTGAAACAAGAGGGGAAGCTCCAAGGATATGGAAGACGTGTTTCTTGATCTCGGTAAGCTTAGAGCTTAGAGACAAGCCACACAGTGAGCAAGACAGACATCTCAAAGAGGTACATGCAACTAGAGTTCACACAGAGGACCAAGTTCGAGCTAGCCAGGTAGAAGTGACCATGTAAGGTTTTCTGAAGGGCAATTGCAAGAGGGAAAATAAAGATGAGAAGTCTGGGGCACGTGGGGAATAAAAGTATTCTGTGTGACCCACCAAGGCCATTTGAGCGTTTTCTATAGCTTTTTGCAACTTTCTAGGGACTCCCCAGTTTTTTGATGTCTTTATCACTTCTGTTCGGAGTATATGATCAAAAGCTGCTTTGGAACTTGAGAAAGCACTAATACGCCTTACTTTATACAATTTTTTGCTGTCTTTTTTGTTTCATGATCTTGCATATTGCTTTTGTGCAACCACAAGCCTTCTTCTCTAGTCCTTTCAAGTTTTTCAGGTCTTCTTGGGTATGTATTTTTAGCAGGACATGTGAAAGGTAACACTTTTCAAAAAGCAGTTCTGTGGCATCTGCTGTGTGAGGTATGGGATAACACGGCAACCTTGAGACTTTATTTCTGCCCTCACCCATTGGCTACATTGTCCCTCAGGCCATTCAGTCCTCTCTGCAAAAAAGACCAGGTTGCAAAACAGCCTCATCCACACTGAAATAAGGATGCCAACACAAAATGATCTACATATGGTCTGAATCTGTTAAATGGTTCACCAACTTCAGTGAGCCCCAAGCCTGGGACATAATCATTTCTACCATCTCTTTCAATAGGCTACACCTTCTTTTTCAAAGAGATTTGACATTAAAGTTGATACAGTGACTTAAAAATTAAAACTCATCATGAGGAAAAGCGGGGAGGGATCTTTTAAGTGAGAAGCCAGACTCCTAATACCAGAAGTTTCTGACTGTGTTCTTAACACAGATAGGGTTTGAAACATGGTCTACAAAGAGAGAAGCTCCCCAAAACCAGCCCTCTCCACAGGCCAAAGCATAAAATGAGTCACCTGTGTGCTTGCAAGAAACATGCATTTTGTGCCAAAACAAAAGATGCAATGTCAAATTCAAATGTCTAAATGAATTCTTCTGAACCTCATATTCACACGACAATGTACTTGACTGATCATCCCTGAAAGCTAACATTTCTTGTGAAGGGGATATTGGATAACTGGAAGGAGAAGGGGAGAGGAAGCGCCACAAGATGGCACAAGGAGGGGAGACAAAGGCAACAGAGAAAATGTATCAGCTCTTTCACATTATTTCCCAAGGGCAGTCATGGCAAAGGCCACTCACAGCATTAGCACTGCACACAACAGAGCTCTCTCCCTCTGCTCTATGGCACATGCAGGAATCCTGTCTCATCTGCATGCTTGTTTCCAATCAGGTAAGTTTAATGAAGTCCAACTTTTACCCAAGTGACTTTAGGTTTTAAGAAAGTAACATGAGGTGAAAGCATGAGTCACACAAAGTATCCCTTTCTCTACTCAGTTTTGTCTTTTGAAAGAAGAATAAAGAGCTCCAGGAAGCATACCCAGGAACATTTTCCTCCACGAGGAGACACTGAGCTGAACACCCTAGAATACAGCTGTGGATGTCTGCAGACTGCAGACATTTCCCTGGTTCTCTTCATCATAGGTTTGATTTATCAGGCAAATTTTCAAGCCTCAATGAGGCTCCCCTGGAACCAACATAAGAGGCAAACCTCAGATCTATGTAGATAAAATACGCATAGTACACTACTTCGGTTACAAATATCTACTTTGAATTCGAACTTACATGTTAAAAAAAAAAATGCTCATCCTGAAATTCATAGCCTTGATTTTTTACCAAGTCCCCCAATTCGGTCCCTAGCTCCTTCCCCAAATTGTCCTTTTAATTCAGTCCTGCATTCATGCATACATAAATCCAGTTCTACCATCTTATCTTACGTATGTACCTCTTTGCTGGCGAGTGGGCTTTGGCACAGATTACAAGTCGGCCTGTCCTGCTCAGAACCAGCCCAGCACCAACTGGAGTACAAACCCATTTGCCTCTTCTTCATGGAGGCTTTCAAGTACGGCTGCCAGCTTGCTGGTACCAGATGAGGGCGTGGCCCTCCCATGCACACAGCGTGAGGCGCAGGCCTCGGGCTCTGCAAGGTCGCTAAACTATGCCAAGATTGTCCAACAGGCAGTCAGCACTACCAGAGGGCCTAATTCCACGGAGTAGACAAGAAATGACACCGTTCCTGAGTTGAAAGAACAGAATTTGTATCCACACACATGTGCACACACTCCTGCACACCTGTGCACACCTGTACATACCTGCTCCTGATGGAGGGAGAAAACACAAAATCCCAAAGAGAATAAAGTTTAAAATTAACCGAAAAGTACTACCTAGGCTCTGAGGTTTGGAAGAGGCTATTTTGCAAACGCTTCTTCTACGTTCCAAAATAAAACACCAGGATAAAGAAACATGGAGAAAAGGGGGATATCAGGTGAACTTCTGAAAATGAGTAGCTCAAGAGTTCATTTCCCCAACAGATAAGAGAAAAAGGCTTATGTTCTTAAAGAAAAGTAGACAGAATTTAAATTTTTTTGGAAAATGGAGATGAGTCAGAGAACAAAAAGGGGAAAGAGAGGAGAGAGGCAAGAGTTGGAAAAGGGGTTGAGGGCAAAGGTTTAGGCTGAGAAGACATCATGGGAAGAAAAGGGGACTGTAACTGAATAAATATGAACTGTTTCCATTTCAACTTTCAGCCAAAATAAGTTATGAGATGTTTCGAAATGGGGAATTTAAGAGAAAAGAACAGGACTTCCCTTAGGTAAATCATAGTTCCAGTGGGACAAAATGTTTTTTAACATTTTCTTTCCTCATTTTGAAACATATGTAATCATTCCAAGAATTTGTTGGGGGGAGAACAAACAAGGAAAAGAAATGCTTCTAGCTCCATCACTGAGAGATAACCTCTGTTGATATATATTCTCAGTCACTTACACCCACACCGTGATTATGCTACCTATGCTGTCACTTTCTTATCACATAGTGTCTTGTAATAAACAGTTTTTCATTATATTAAGTCATCTTTTAATACAACTT
Source organism: Lutra lutra (assembly GCF_902655055.1). Lineage (NCBI taxonomy): Eukaryota > Metazoa > Chordata > Mammalia > Carnivora > Mustelidae > Lutra > Lutra lutra. The sequence goes on from NC_062282.1 coordinate 91,242,741, forward strand.
TTAGACATTTTAGAATCATGAACTCCTTTGAGAATCAGATGAAATCCATGAAACTTGAGAACAATGCTCAAAAAGAGCAAAATAGGCCTCTTGGAGCTCAAGAACCACCTCAAACTGACTTCTAAACGTCGGACCTAAGTGGAATCTCTGGAACATGAGCTCATTGGTAAGCTGAGACTGCAGTAACTAGTTTAATCATATAGTACATACATGGTTTGGCGAGAAAGGACTTAATCTCAGCCATGGCCCTTAGTTTCTGGTTCTAGCTCTACATCTACATATGCTGGGTCTCTGGGATACTTTCCATCTGTAAACCCCTGGAGGCCTGAGAACATCAACCTTCACAGATGAGTTGTAGTTAATCTGCTCTGTAGACTTTCCCTGGTTGGTTTCCGTACCTAGGCTGGATTCCTTGGTGTTCAGGGACAGGCAGGACCTTATCTGATTCTATTTTATATCCACTCCAAGAGTACAAATTAATGTCAATACTGCTGATTACACATCGGTCACTGCCTTCCATGGTAGGTGTGTAACTCCACTGCACCTGACTTGATATAATAACCAGTAAATAACTGCTAAAATAAACCAACCAAAATGACTGAGATTCTATTTAGAATCTTTCAAAATTACATAAAAATAGATCTATTTTGTTCAGGTTGGCTATACTTCTACGAAATGTCTAGACATGCATATTCATTGGCCATCTCTTCAACTTAAATAAAATGTTTATACATTATTCCTTTAAATTCTGTTCTTTTTAAAAGGTGTATTTATTTATTTATTTATTTATTTATCTATCTATCTGAGAGAGAGTGGGGAAAGGGAGAGAGAGAGAGAATCCTCAAACAGATTCCCTGTTGAACAAAGAGCCCTATGGAGCTCGATCCCAAGACCCTGAGATCATGACCTGAGCCAAAATCAAGAGTCAAGACACTCAAAAAATTGTGCTACCTGGTGCTCCTTAATTCTGTTCTATTAAGTAACTGAGAACATCAAATTAGTAAATACTGAACTTCTATTCCTAGGACAAATATAGGGTTAGGTTCCTGGGAGCCTGTAGTCACATTTTCATCAACCCGTCTATACATAACTTGGTTTTATATGTGCTACTGTTTAAGATACCTTATTTAATATATATTTCATTGATTCATTGTCATTAAACACATGGCCAATTGCACTATAACTCAGGCCTCAACAAAATTCATCTAACGAATACCTATCTTCTATAAGATACATTACAGCCTTCTTCTGCTTAAGAACGCTACACCACACTTTGGCACTTCACTGGGGCTGTTTCACAAAATTGCCAGCAAAAAGCACAGAAATACTAAAATTCAGCACTAAATATTCCAAGAAAAGGACACAGTTTACAGGATGAGAGGTGAAGTAAGAAGGCCGAATACTGCGTTATGAGAGACTAAGTAAATACTTATTGTGTTAGTCAGGATTCTCCAGAGAAACAGAACCAGCTGGACCTAGATATAGAGACACAGAGATGTACACAGAGAGAGCCAGTGGTATAACTGTGAAAACTGGAGTGTTAATGGAGTAAGATTCAGTCAAGGGCGGAAGACTCATGTCTTTGCTCAGCAGTCAGGCAAAGAAAATCAATTCTCCCTTCCTCCATTTTTTTGTCCTATTCCGGTCCTCAAAAAACTGGAGTATGCTGAGCCACTCTGGGGACTAGGGGTAGAGGGGATCTTCTTTACTACCAGTTCCATACTAATCTTACCCACTACCTTCACATCCACATCCACAAGTAATGTTTAACCAAGTATCTGGGTATCCTGTGACCCAGTAAAGCTGACACACAAAATTAACCATCACACTTGTTAAATCAAAAATACAAAATTTACTCTATGCCCTAGGCTCACAGATTCACCAAATATAAATCTTCATAAACTCCAAAGAATAAAGTGGTCAATTATTTGTATTTATTTCATAAGTAAGCAGTCTATGACCAAATATCATCTGCCAATAAAACACATTAGACTATGAAGGAACTTAGCGGACAATACCACATCACAGAAGTTTTAAAAATTAATAATAAAATTTATTCTTAAAATGGTAACATAATATAGAAATTGCTGATCTTGATTTATAAACAATAAAACTAAGGATTCAGAGTTGAAGTGATTTTTCCAAGGATGCACAACTAGTGATTAACTGAGTTACTGTTTGAAGCCAGGTTATTTTACTATAAAACTCACATTCCTAACCGTGTATTGTTTATAGCGTATTTCAGGAAAGAAAAACACATTTCAAAGATAAAAGCTTGGTTCACATTTCAAGCACTATATTAATGCTGACAGAAGATAATATTCCAGCCAAAATAATTTTCTAGGTGAAGAAATCAGTCACAAGTCAAATACACAATTCCAGGCCCGGAGGGAAGGTACCACATTTAGTTATTTTTCCAACAACTGATATCCAAAACTGAAAATATGCAATGAAACACAGCTAACCAACAACCATGCAAAAATAAGATTCTAACTAAATGATGAGGAAAGCTAATACAACGAAGAACCTATTAGACTGACTTTATTAACAAAAAGGATATGAAACAGTTTTATGTGTGTGTGTTTAGAAAGTGAACCTCTATGAGATGGTGAAAGCCATTTCAGATCAAGACACCTGCCTGTGTACTTTTGCATTATCTTTGCATACATTCACATAGTTAAGCTAGATTTACATGTTTTATGAACCCTCTTTTTGAAAGTTATAGAAACAATTCCTAGAATGTTTCAATAACCCAGGACTATCCTTCAGTTTCTACATTAAACAAAGATCTTATTAAGTAATCAAATACTTGATTTCTTTGATCATCTGCACTTGATGAGCACGTAAAAAAAAATTTCAGCTAAACGTCTGTAAACTTTAAATGCTATAAATATAGAACTGTGAATTCCAATGCATTTCTGTTCACCCTTCGATATATATATATATCGATATACATATATATATATATATATGTAGTTTCTACCTAGCCAGATAAGACTTAGAAGATCTTGAAGGACAATGGAAACAAAACAATGGAATATCTTCAAAATGCTGAAAGGTAATAATTACCAACTTAGAATTCTATACCCAGTAAAAATATCTTTCAGGAACAAAGATAAAACAAAGACACTTTCTGAAAAACAAAAACAAGGACTCCTTAGCAGCAGACATGTACTTGGGAAAACACTAAATGTACTCTTCAGACATAAAGGAAAAGGTCACAGCTAGAGAACCAAGATACAGAAAAAAATAAACATCCAAAAAAGGAGCTAAAAATGTATTTTTTAACATCTTAATTTTATTTTACTTTTTTCATGTTCCAAGATTCATTGTTTATGCACCACACCCCGTGTTCATGCAATATGTGCCCTCCTTAATACCCACCAACAGGCTCACCCATTCCTCCACCCTCCTCCCCTCCAAAATCCTCAGTCTGTTTCTCAGAGTCCACAGTCTCTCATCTTTTGTCTCCCCCTCCAATTCACTTTTCCTTTCCTTCTCCTAATGTCCTCCATGTTATTCCTTATGCTCCACAAATAAGTGAAACTATATGATAACTGACTTTCTCTATTTGACTTATTTCACTCAGCATAATCTCCTCCAGAATAGCCAACTTTTGTAAATATGTATTTTTGGGAAGTGCCCAGGAAATCGCCAAGTATTAATTTAATCTTGGGCTTTAATGAGTCAATGATACATGTAACAACTTCTGTTAATCTCTTAGAAACACAGAAAAGTATATGTAACTACCAAGGCCATAGATAGGGAAAAGTAAATGATAATAAGAATAATTTGTTTTTTAAACCTCAAACCGAAAGAAAGTGAAAAAAAGAGAGAAAGGAGATTTTAAAAAATGGAACAGATAAGGAACAAGTAAAATCATGATAGATTTAAATGCAACATATATCAATGATTGCATAAGATTAAATATTTTAATTAAAGGACAAAAATTGCTAGGATTAAACAAAAAAGATATATGTTTATATGAAGCATTCCTCAAATATAAGGATTTCAAGAGATTGAAGGTGAAGGGTGGGGAAAAGTCACCATGCAAACACCATCCACAAATACAGCTGAGGCCATGATATTCATCCACACAAGGCAGACTTTAAGATAAAAAGAGTAAGCTGAGATAAAGAGGAATATTTCACAATGAAAAGGGGCTCAATTTACCAGAAGATAACAATTCTAAAAGTATAAGTTCCTAATGGCATAGACTGAAGATATTTAACATAAAAACGGACAGAATCAGAAAGAAAAGTAATAAATCCACAAATCATGATAGAACATTTTAACACATCTTTCTTGTAACAGATGTAATACACAGAAAAATAATCAGTAATTACAGAGAAAATATAAATAACAAGACTGAAAAACTTTATTTTATTAACACATATAGAACACAGCCCTTATTAACAACAGAATATATATTTTTTACTTTAAGTGAACATCATGGAATTAAGCCAGAAATGAATAAAGTAAGTAGAAAACCCACAGGTTTGGAAATTAGTGACACATTTGTAAATAACACATGGATCAAAGAAGAATTCTCAGTAGAAATTCATATGTATTTTTAACTAAACAAAAATTAAAATCTTGCAAAGGAAATTTTGTGTGATACAGCCAAATCTGACCTGTGAGAAGTGTATATAGTCTTAAATGTATATACTGGATGAGAAAAAAGCCTGAAAATCATTTATGTTAGGATCTATCTCTAGAAGTTATGTAAGAACAGCAAATTAAAACCAAAGAAAAGAGAAGTAAATGAAAAAGTAAGACTAGAACTAGTGGACATCTTTTAAAACTACAACAGAATATCAACAAAGCCAACAGATGAACAGATGATTCTTTGAAAAGTCTAATAAATCTGATAAACCCTGGTGAGACTGACCAAGAAAGAAATGAGATTAGAAAAGTTACAAAATATCCACTATCTATCCCCCAGCTCATGAGGCTAGCATTACCTTGACACCAAAACCTGACAGTTACTTTAAAAAAAAAAAAAAATAGAAAGAAAGAAAATTCAGATCAGACTCTCATGGGATAAATGCCAAAATCTTAAAATATTAATATATATTAATAGGAATGTAATATATCATAGCTACATTCAGTTTATTCCAGGAGCTCAAAGTTGGTTTAACAAGGGTGCCTGGGTGGCTCAGTGGGTTAAGCCTCTGCCTTCGGCTCAGGTCATGATCCCAGGGTCCTGGTGCCTGCCTCTCTGCCTACTTCTGCCTACTTGTGATTTCTTGTCTCTGTCAAATAAATAAATAAATAAATCTTTCAAAAATGAAAAAATAAAAAAAAATTTTTTAAAGTTGGTTTAACATTCAAACTATCAATTCAGTAAATTCAACCAGATTAATACATTGGAAGAGAAATATCTATCATTTTGATTCAGAAAAAGCATTTGATAAAATTTAACATCTATTTATCTAACAGAGAATATTCACAGAAATTCTCAAACACTACAGCAAACTTCACATTTTATACCGTAATGTTGAAAACTTTCTTTGAGATCCAGAAAGGGAAAAGGATATTTGCCATCATATTCAACACTGTATGTAAGGCCCAGGCAAAGTAATAAGACAAAATAAAAGCCAAACAAACGAAGAACATAGGACTGGGGAAAAAAAAAAAGAAAAAATATCAATGTTTTTAGATAATGTGATTGTTACTCAAGAGAATCTATAAAGTATTTGAGTTAATCAGAGAGATGATCAAGATAGAAAAATCAAATGTGTATCTGATACTAGCAACAGAAAATGAATTTACAAAATTAAATAATTTACAACAGCATCGAAAAGTCAAATACACAGAAGTATATCTAACAGAAGACATATCAGACCACTATTGTGGGCTCTTTTCCTGTCTTTTTGTCAAAACCACACTGGTCTTAATTATTCCAAGTATCAATATCTGAGAAAGTAAATCTTCACTCCTTGTTCCTTTTCTTTAGAGCTCTGTTAGCTATTCTTAGCTAACTTTATTTCTATATAATTTTTAGAATGTTTGTCTCTGTTAAAGAAAAAAAAGTTAAGACTGTGTGATATTTGTATTGTGAAAGCATTGACTTCATGGAAGAACTAACAACATTATGGTTGGTACGTATATATGTATGATTGTATATATGATTAGGTGGACCGTCTACAAGAACTCAAACAAAAACCACTGGATGGTACTCTAGATCAGGATTTTTTAAACTGCAAGCTACGTGCTTAGCAGGTTACAAACACTCTTATTTTCCATCAGATAGGAATTATCAAAGTGCATCACATGTCATAAGATTAAGAATTTTTTTCATGAAACTTTTGCTTAAGTGATATACATATAATATCCACACCCAGGTATCTGTATGGGTATACAGAGGGTATGATTTTAAAAATCTGTTTCTTACTCTTGTTTGCAATAAAAATTTTTGAAAAACCATGCTCTGAAAACTATTTTTTAACATAATTCTAAGTGTCATTAATGTTCTAATACCTGGTATTTATCATAGCAAGTATTTTGTAGCTGTATCAATTTTGCTTTAGCTCAGATGTAAATGTTAGATTTGTGAATTAGTCTGTTATAGGGTAGAATTAACTTAGTAAATGGTGAGAACTCTGGGTCTTCAATGAGTGAGTTAGAGAAGAACATGAGAACCACACTGTCATGAAGGTAACCAGAGCTCAGTGTCTATGAAAGAAAATGCCCAAGAACAAGTGAGCTTTAGCTCAGGGAGGGTACTAGAATGTGTGAGTGGCCATAAAGGACAGCTGTCAGAGGAGACGTTTCCCCAGCTCTCCTCTTGGCTCCCATCTAATGTTCTCTTTTTGAAAACCACCCCTGAGCAATGAATGTCCTTCTTGCTTATAGTCTTTAGTCAGCTTCAGTCTTTGCAGACTTTCCTCCGTGGCTGAACAGTGATCCTGCCACCATGTCTAGCTCCCCATTGTTTCCCTCAAGAACCACCTTGGCAACTGGCTCTCCAAGCTCTCTGGCTCAGGAACACCATCTCACTTATGATGTCTCCCACCAACCTCAGCTAGAGTTTAGGCAATAAAGAGCGGGATGATAAGAAGAAAGCAGCTTTAACCTCAATTCTTGGCCTTTACTATCCCAAACAGAAGAGACCCTCTAGGTCAAATATCCCCTTATAGCATAGCAACTAATGAAAAAGATTAGATTTACAGCAATTATAATGATAATAATAATGAGTAATATTTATTGTATGTCTGTTTTGTGCCAGGTATTGTCTCAATCATTTTACATGAATTAACTCATTTCGTTTTCACAGTAACACTGAGGAAGATGAGGTTATGCCCATTTTGCAGATGAGGCCAATGACAGTCGAGTTTTAAAGCAACCAGCAGTCTCACAGCTAAAAAGTTGTGTACAATACATAGAGAGAAGAACTAAAGGCAGAGTATGAAGTTAACCAAGAAAGAAAAGAATACTGTGTTACCTCCTTGACAAAGTGAGACTCTGATTTTTCAGGGTAACTTTAGTTTGCCTTTAGTTACAGCTACAAGACTTCACATACACTCAAGGTGTATTGGTGCTTGGACTCCAACTTCCTTTAACTGTAAACTCTTGTGTGGAAACATCCAATGCCAATCTCACAGAGGTTTTTCCTTAAGAAAGACTGTTTTTTGTACCTTACAAACTGGAGTCCTCATCATGAAAGGCTGAAAAGTTTCTAGGGACTCCCTAGGACATTTATCCAGAAAATAAGAAGTTTCAGCACCCAATGACTAAAAGTCACCTTACTTTTTAAGAGAGGGGAGTTTCCAACTTTATTTCGGAAAACTAAACAAAGAAACTGATGAGCACTGGGTGTTACACACAACTAATAAATCACTGAAACACTACATCAAAAACCAATGACGTGCTATATGCCGGCTCTCTGAACATAATTTTTAAAAATCTGTAGAAACAAAAAAAAAAAAAAAAAAAAAGAAAGAAAGAAAGAAGGTCAACATAAACAAAATAAACCATTTAACCTATGTACCCAATATCACTAGTAGGAAAGGCATCAAAACCCCAAAGCCTAGCGAAATACCCAGAAACACAGTCAGCATCAATGGGCTGGGATACATATTGATGATCACATAGTGGTTTCTCCACCAAGCTTTTACAGAAGCTAAGAAAAAAAAAAAGTGTTCAAAAGTAGGAAGAAAGAGACGAGACTATTACTAGCACTCACTAGTGAACCAGAGGTACTTATTAAAAAGAGAGAATTTGCAACATGACATTTAGACATGGTTTATGTGATGTGCACTGTCCCATTAGAACCCTGACCTAAATTTAGTAGTTTAAAAAGAGCTAAGTCTCCTTTCCCACCCATTTCCAAATACCAGCTGAGAACTCATTTCTCACACCCTTTTCATCCACAAGAGAACCCTGAGAAGTTTTTAAAAATTTAAGGAGAAAAGGTCACAATGTTAAAAGGCAGTACACAGTCTCTTCTCTTTCCTAAAATGGCCATGTAGTTACAATCCATGATCATGAAAGAGTTAAAATTCTGCACCGTTTAAGAACAACCAGTTGACCTTTAAATATGCTGGTTTCATTCCAATCACCTTTCAACAAGCATGAAATCTGGCACAAAGTGTACTAACACACACCAATTATTTTCATAGTGTACATGACTGAGCTCACAGTGTCCTGTTTAGAAAAAAAAATTAATGTTCGTTTTCCAAAAGCCAGTCTTAAAGGCTGAGTGTCTCTGTCGGTAGGATTGTCCTTTGGAAACTGTCACCAAAAGTGCTGTTGGAGAGCCCTTTCCTTGAAAAAGAGGAGTTTGTTTGTTTGTTTGTTTGTTTGTTTTAAAAAAATCACTTTTTCATGTGGTTTAAATTCTGTTATATGAAATGGTTCCCTCTCCCCCACCCCCGACCCCCGGAACATCAAAAGTAAAAAGAGTTAATCACAATGCTCAGTTAAGAACTTGACAGGCCATCTATGTAAGAGAAAAACTATCCCACCCGGTGGAAGGGTGAAATGTCCAACTCTACTCTAGGCAAATGTATTAAAATTCAGAGATTCAGAATCAATTATTGAGTGTCTATGCCTTAAAATGACTCTTTGCTTTTCCAAAGTGATTCCCCTGAAGTTCTTTTAAGGGGTAATATTCCCTTGTGCCTTCAAAAAAGAATTCAGTGTACAAAAATTCTGTCACGGGCTTTTTAAGAAAATATTGGCCGGCTGTTTGGGCACAAAAAGCAGATGTAGGAGCCTTCTGTGAAAGACTGTGCCTGGCAACCAGGGAGCCTCTGGTCAATCATGAGACTATGTTCTTTATTGCCTCCTTTGTGCTCTATCTCCAGATGCTCTTTGGATCTCATCCAACCGCATTCCCCTCAGACAGTTATATGAAATATTCACCCCACACCTTGACCATATTCCAGCCTGGGTGTGTGTTTTTTCTTTGTTTAATCCTTTGCCTTAGGACTGAGACTTCTGAGCTTCCTTCCCAAATCTCAATATCCTCCTCTCTCAGCACCTCACTCCAGTGAGAGACTTCTGCTGACCCTGCGCATGTTTGCCAGCCTCTCCTTGCCACAACATTTGACTTCCCTCCTTCACTCCTTGTCATCTGTGAGTCCAGAGAGAGAACGGTGAGGATCTCACAGCAATGTGGGCAGTGGCCCCAGGCCACTGTCCAGATCACCACCATGCACCCACACACTTCTGCTTTCTGCTGCTGAGGGAGGGGCCTGATTCAAGATAGGATGCCATCTGGCTTGGGGACTATGTCAGGAAAATATCCTCCAGCCTGAGGCCGTGGCACAGGAGGTCCCTTGGAGTTTATTATCTATCAGGACAACTTGGTGACATGTGCAGCCCTGAGGACTCTGCAGGGCTCTTCCCCCCATAATGAAAGGGGCCATTTCAGAGCCCTGGATGAGTGGGATCATTCCAGAGATGTGCCAGGCAAAAGGAGCAACCAAGGCTTCTACGAGTCTCACCCATTACCTCTGCCCTATTTCTTACTGTCCCCAAGAAGCAGAGTTCTCTTGCTAGCTGCTGCTGAGTAGCCACAAATTCCAATCCCCTTTTAACACCTCCAGGACTAACCATATGTTAAAGTTTTCATAGAACCATCAAGCCCAACTCAAAACTGATTCCCTACACCCCTTTGCCTTGCCAAAATCTGCGGAGCAGGGAAGTAAAAGTATCTATGTGCTACTACCCTCAGCTCAGCAACTAACAAGAGAAACGCAGATCCCCTGAATACAGGTGTCAACCACCTCTAGGCCCACATCTGACTTGTATAGGTTTTCTCCTTGTATGCAGACAGTGACTCCCCTGGTCACATCACCCTGACGTCTGTGACGCCACAGAAGTCTCAAAGTCCTATAGGTATGAAGAATTGCATGGAAATATATTTCGTTAACATTTTCTGTGTTATTAATCAGGGTACATGATTCACTGGTAGATGAGAGCTGTTCAGGATTCCCAGCCCAGCCACCACTTCCTCTCCTCTCCGTCCGCATCCTGCTCACTCCAACCTCAGTAGGGAGAAATAACACGCCTGAGAGCCCTCAAGACAGAAGACTGAGGATTTCGTGTCGGTGCTGTTAACCGAGTGATTTTGGCCCATTCGGGACCAGTCCCTTAAACCTCCGTTTCACATTCTGCAAAATGGGGATTACAGCAGCCACCCTACAAGGCACTATGAACAAAGCAATGAGACAATGAAAGGGCACATGATGTTGAATTATCAACAGAGAAAGAAAGACTAATGAAAGGGGAAGGGAGAAAAAAATCTGAGGTCTGCCTGCCTTGCCCTTTCACGCTACTAAAAAGTTCACAGAAAAGCTAAGGAAGATAAACCAAAATATAGTACCCTTAGGGAGGGTCAGAGGGAGAAGTTGCTGCATCTAGACGCGGCGCGGAGCTCGCTGGCTGCGCGGATCCGTGGGCCCCGAGCCCAGCACTAACTCCCCGCACCGGCGCTCAGCACGCCCAGGTCACTCGGCATGGTAGAGACCACACCCGTGGAAGGACCCACTTGAATTGCGAATCCAGACAAACACCTCATCCCGTGAACTTACTTTATGCCCATGGCGTATCAACTTCAGGAGAAAATTCCAGCTTTGCGTTGGCTGCTTGGTCCCACTTGAATGGGAAGTTCTGCGGAGGCCCGAAATAGAAAACAGGAAGTCAACGTAACTGATTTGCTTAAATACAAAGTCTTAAATACAAAGCCCTGCACTCATCATGGATGAGAATTATGGAGAGGTAGAAACCTTTTTATTTTGTGTCGTTGTTGTTGTTTTAAGATGTATTCATTATTTTAGAAAGAGAACACAAGCGGGGAAGGGGCAGAGAGAGAGAAGCAAGCAGACTTCCTGATGAGTGTGGCACCTGGAAAGGATCTTAGAATCCTGAGATCATGACCTCAGCTGAAATCAAGAGTCAGATGCTTAAGTGACTGAGCCACCCAGGCACCCTCGAAACCTCCTCTTTGAAAAGAGATCACATGCCCACTGTTTACAGAAAACATCCTCCTCTAGGGAAGAAAGAAACCATCCATCAGCTTCCTTAGTAAAGGGAGGGAGGCAGAGCTGGGTTGGCAGTGAGGTAACGGCTACCCAGAGAGTTCCTCAGAGCCAACTGTTACTAAAAATATCCAGGTGCCCCACTTTGATGCTCAGGCTCTAGTCTCTGGGCTGGTTCCTCTAAACGCACTTTTCTTGAAGGGAACAGTTACTGAAGTGGCTCCCCTTCCAACTTCCTCATTACTGTTCACAGAATCGGTATTTTCCAAGGGTCCCGGTTTTGATACTTGCACGTTGGCACTCCAAGCTCCGCTCTGCATGTTCATTCCCCTCCAGTGAGTTTCCGTCCTATACGGACAGTTTCATGTCATTGCATGAGGTACTAATTAGCTAGTTCCAGCACTTTTCCACAATGGGCTCGCCACACCTTGCCATTGCCTGAGCTATCTCTGGTCTGAATCCTCAGTACCCCAGTCTTCCCCCACCCCTGCTCTCTTTTATGAGACTGCCCTGCCCGGTGAATCTTGGCAGCATACACTTTGCTCACTTGATAACCCTGCTCCAACACCTGCCATAGCTCCCTAGTCCCTAGTAAACGAGGCTAACTTCGTCCCAAGTGGTCTCACCTTATCGAAGGAGCTCAGGCAGAGTGCTGGAGGAGAGAGTGCCTGAGCTGGCGCCCGGTGGATTGGGGAGGAACCTATCTGTGGTAAGCTTCACTAAGTGGTCGTGGGAATCTGAGCAGACTAGCAACCTCTCTGAATAGGTTTCCTCATTTGTGGTCTGAGGATAAGATCACCTCCCTAGTTAGGCGGGATTAAACAGATCATACCTACAAAGTAGTCAGAGTGGGTTTTGTTAAGAAGAGTAAGTAATGCTTACAGAGTGCTTACTATCTTACAGGCTCTGTTCTGAAGGCTGAATATGTTTTTATGTAGTTATTATTAATATCCTCCCTCTGTAGAAGAGGAAATTGAGTCCAGAGAAAGTGAAGTCACCGAAACCACACAATGAATCAGGACAGCCAGCCTTTGAATTCAGGCAGTCTGACTTCAGACTCTAAAATGCTCAACTCCTGGCTTTCCCACTTCTCATTAGGCTACGCCTCCTCCCCTCCAGCTTTCCCTGGCTAAAACAGACCACACGTTCCACCCAGTCCTCCCCTTCTGTCCAAACTTTCTTCCACATTCCTGTCTCCCTGATGGACACCTGCTGCACTTTCTTCCAGGCTCACCAGATGTCTTGAAAGAAGTTACTGCATACTAAACTCAAGTATACCACACCTTTTATCTCGCCCCCACTTAAGCATCAGCTTGTAAGTGTTCTCCAGTTCTGTCATCTGTTTCCAGAAAGTGCATCAGAAAAATGGACCACACCCCCCAAATTCCAGCAGTCCCCAAAGAAACATGTCACCAGCACTCTGCCTCCATTACCAAGCCCTCCCAACATCCATTCATTTATCCAACAAGCATTTCCCACACACCGGCCATGTCCGTTTTAGGACATGAATATTACATGGGCCCTGTCCTCTAGGATCTCATAGGCAAATGAGATGAGTATTTGTAAAGATAATCTTAACAAGTTGTGGTAAGTGGGAAATGCCTACTGTGAATGGCTCCTTGCTCTTGCATTTCCCAGATAATACCCTCAGGCTACCATACAGCCCCTTCCTTTTCATCTCTGCTGCCACCTTGTGGTTCACTGCTCCCTACCTATTCCTCAATCATTGCAATCCCCTCCCAACTTATCTCCCTGCCCCTCAAAACCAACCCACCCACTGCTGCCTAATAACCTGTAGTCTACACTCTCATACATGAACCAAGTGCAAGCCCCTGAGCCTGGACAAGCCAACAATGCCGAGGAACTACCCTGACTTTCCATTCTTGCTCCACTGCCCTCCACACACTTGCACTGCCCCTCACATACCACCTAAGGGAGACTTCCTGGAGCACTCCAATACACATTCACCTATTTCCTCCTCCACCCTTTGCCCACCCCGCCCTCCCAATCTAGGAGTTTATTTTTATCTCTGAAATCTAGATGCTGCTCCTAAATTCAGGACAAATCACCTCCCCCAAGAAGCCTTCTCTCATTCTCCCACAAGGTGTGATATTTCCCTTCTCTGTGGTGTGATCATCATGCCTTTGTGTGTCCTTTAAGGCACTTGACTTGTGCCATGCATTAGTATTAGTCACTTCGATGTTTTCCCTTATGGTCTCTGTATCTCTGCAACAGCGCTTTTGTCCTTACTGTCTTTGTTCAGTATGGCACCTAGGAGATTGCCTCAAGCGTAATAGGTGCTGAATGAATAATGAATATGCTCTTTATTCTTTCTATGTGATGAAGTGGGAGAAACATCTCATGTGGACCAAGAAGAAACCTAAGGTTTTGTCCTTTTTGCTGGTATCATGTAATCATTTATCCAACAAATCTTTTTTTCATCCCTAGGCTGTGTGCTAGGCACTCATAGTACCAAAAAAAAAAAAAAAAAAAAAAAAAACAAGATACAAACACCTGGACTCAGTAAACACATGTTCCCTTTCAAAGAGATTCTGGCACATAATACAAAGGAAACATGCAATATTATACATACAAAAGAATGAGTCGCAAAGCTATGGCAAGTCCACTACCAACTAGGTGTGTGATCTTGGGCAAGTCCCTAACTCGACAAAGTAAGTATTGATAAATATACAGTGAAAAGTCACAGGCAGTCTGTGAATTGATGATTTTTAACCACTGCATGGCATGTTTTTCTAAGGGATGGCACTTCCAAGTTAGTAAGTGCCAGAATATTTGCAAAAATTATTAATGTTAATTAATTCTATGGAGATCAAGTAGGCAGCTGCTAAAGAAAGATAAGGACCAGCAGCTGAAACTGATATTTACACAGTGAGAAAAAAAATAAGTTGTGATACCTGACCAGTGCAACATAAACTATCCAATGAAATTCAAGACTATTACGTGTAAAGGGGTCCCTGTGTCTGGGCTCCTCCACTGCAGGTGCATGGTGGGTACTATGGGATGGCCCTGCTCTGCCAAACCTCCCAAAATGGACATCAGAACACCCTCCAAGGCTCGTGATTTAAACTATTTTAAAATTAATAATCACAATCAAATGGTGACATAGGTATTATCACCTTAAAGAGAGTCAATGGCTTCCAGATAAACAGAGCTTGTCTTACAGCACAATGAAAAACACTCACATGTCCTTAAAAAAAGGACACAAAAGGAATGCTTATCACTTACATCATCCTAGAAAAGTGAGGCCACAGAGGCAAATGTAGATCGTGCTCACTCAAGCTCTCCCGGGGTGCAAAGGAGTCTTGATCATTCAATTCTGAGTTTAACATCATTTGGCCATGGCTATTCCGAATATAGATGTCCATGTTCCACTTTACCCCAGCATAAAACATGCAAGTCATTTAACAGACTCCTTTAGTCCTGATTCAGTGCACATCAAGCCTGGTTTGCCTTAAGGTCTTTCAGTTGGAATAGAATGTGATGATCAAGCTGATGAGTATTGTGGTTTCTGGGACAGATGTCTTTGTCATCAGAAATATGTCATTCTCCTTGACACATCAGTCTCATTAGCTGATCATAGGACTCCTCACTTAAGCAGCAGATGCTCTCTCAAGAAACTCAAATCAAACCAAGTCAAGTTTCGGGACCTGAAAGGCTGAGGTCTAAACCTTAGACCTTAGTGAATTCTGCTAAGCTCTGCCACTTTGCTGAGGCTCCAAAAACACATCCAGATGTCTTTCCTTCTCTTAGAGGCCTCCTTCCCCATCACACATGCCATGTACCTTTTCTCTAAACTCTTCTAGTTGTTACTTCAACTAGGTAAGGACCAGGTTTTCTTTTCCTTGTGCATCATGGAGCCTACATGGGAACAATGCTTGGCTAAGCATTAGAGATGCTCTCCTCTGGGCTCCCATACTCTCCCACCAGTATTCCACACGTGGAATTGGAAATGTGTGTATGTGCAAGTCAGGCTCCCCTCTGTGATGTGGCGAGGACTTCTTTTTGTTCATCTCTGTATCCCCACACTTGGAGCCCGGCACGTTGAAAGTGTTCAAACAATGGCTAGGAATGAGACAGTCAGTCAGTATCATCCAGAACGTACTGGGGATTTGCACAGGGAATTCAGAACTACAAATGCAATGGTTCCCGTCCTCAAGCACAATCTATGAAAAACTGAAAACCTCAATTGTGAACCATGATTTGGTCTTAGGCATGGTCACCTTCAGAGACTACAACTCAGAAGCAACCCAGAAGTAATTTCCAAACAACAAATTCTCTTTCTCCCTTTCTCAAGCAGTGTTACAAGGAAGGTTAGTGCACATCAACAATTCATAAAGCCCCCCTTCTGTTCATGTGGTGACTTCACCTCACACGTGCTCTTTCAAGCACCTCTCCTCTTCAGAATCCCCCCACCAAACGTTTCTTCCAGATCTGGTCCCCAAAGCTCATTCCTTCTATCTCTCCCCTTGATGCTGCATCACAAAAGCCCAAAAGAACTGGTTTGGCAATAGCAAACCTTGCTTGAAATGGGGGGAAGGAAAAGAAAATAGATAAGCAAAACCCGAACCATTCTTGGAAGATAGGGCAAGAGCAGGGTGAGTCTATCATACATTACAAAGTTTGGCCTATTCGTACACAGATACAACTTACAGTTGCTGAAATGAACAGGAAATGGTACGAAGAAAAGAGTTTAAATTGTTTAAGCATCTGCAATGTTAAGAGACTCATCACAGCTGATCACCAAGTATTTAGTGAGCATGTACTCTAAGAACTGTTTTGGAAAGGACAGAGTTAAGGGGCCCAAGACCACCTTGACACTTAGACATTCACTACAAGAACTCCCAGAACTCAGCCTATTGCTCTTACAGCTGAGATTCTATGCAGCAATATAGTAAGGACACACAGCCAGTTCATAAGAAGAAAAGACAGAGGGTGATCCTGGAGGAGTCCATATACAGGCTTCCTTATGCTCTCTCTTTCCCATGAGAGGTCACAGATAGAACACAGCCCACTGCAGCCAAAATGCAGCAACATGTGTACAAGGATTCAGCTCCTTAGGGCAGCCCCTTAAAGACTCAGTGCCCAAGGTTTCTTACTGCTGGTCATGTAGGTACTTTCTTCCTAGCACATTAAAAATTTCCAGACTCCCAGGGACAAGCAGGTGTTCAAGGACAGACTAGAGTGGTACACAAAACTCCAGGCACAACGCACCATACCCATCAGTTATGTGTAGACCGAGAGCACTCAGAGAACCAGGTTCCTAGAGACCAGCCAAGAGCCCACCTTGCCATCAGGCCTTTCCAAGAGTAGAGGTCTGAGGCCTGCTATGTTAACTCTTTCCTGCGGAGATACAAAGACCAAGTTCTTGTCCTCGAGGCAAATAACATTTGGAGAAATAAGATGTAGACATTAAACGGGCAAAGCAATACAGTAGACAGAGCATGCCGGCTAACACTAAAGCAACAGGACCCACATTTGAGACTACATGTGTCAGAATCACCAGCGTGCTCGTCAGCCTTGTGGCTACAACTCAAGGCATGCTAAGCAGTGGAGGGATAGAACGTCAAAGGGAGGGGTTCTGGTGAGATTATAGAAGACCCTGAATGCCACAATGAGAATTTGGAATTTCATTTCATAGCCATGGGATTCCAGTGAATTTTTTTTCTTAAACAGCTAATAACAACAACAACATCATCAAAGCGACACTGTTTGAAAATGCATCTGACTACATTATGTAGAATATAGTAAAAGGGACAGAGATCGCAGGCCAAGAACCCAGCACTTCAAGGGAAAAGAAAATGATCATAACGGACACTGGGGACCATGAGCAAGGAGTTAGACCCTGTCCTGGCGCTTGGCATCATGTCTGCCACCTACAGGAGGTACTACTGTCCCCATCTTACAGGTAAGCTAGGCCAATGGCACACAATGGATTCGAATCTAGATAATGTGCTTCCAGCCCTCAGGTACTTACTATCCAACACACGTGTGTAACACAAAATTAGGATAACAGAAAACCAACAAGTGGGGAGCCAGGGCCCGTAGCCAGGGCAAGGAGTAACTATGAAAACATTTACACTTACCTTGTCCTTTCCTCTCTTTGGCTGCCTTACTCTAAGTTGACAGGCAGCAAGTCGTTTTCCAAAATTGGTAGAAGATTGAAAGAGAGAAGTAAAACCAGAAATGTTCACATTTTTCTGAATGAGATGAAAGGTGAAGAATCGATAGGAGTCACAGCTCTTCCTGACCCAGATAGAGATAAGAAACCAAATGCCACGTAGCATTGTGATTTAAAGAAAGTGGCCAATTGTGGCCTTCTTCGATCTTTAATATCTCAGAGAAATTTTGCACTATTAAAATGTTCCTTCCTGTTTATTTCCCTCTGACATAATACAACCCAAACATGACTTAATAACTGGACTACTCTCAAGACTCGCATTTTTTAAGACATCTAAAATTAACACTTACCCCAGGATCATCACCACTCTCATCAAGATACATTTGTTGATCACTTGATTGCATAAAAAGTTTTTCAGATGCTAAAGCAAGACATTGACCCCAACGGCTTTAGAAGATACAACATAGTCATTTGCTTTAATCGATAAATATCTCTCCCAGTTCTCCATAAAACCCAGAATTAAGCAACAAGACATGATGAGCCACTGTTTATGGGGAATTAATCTGTTGCCTCAACTGACATTAAGCAGGAGACCAAAGGCCATTAAAACAAGCTGAAATTGATACACCAAAATAACTCAGTGCAGGACACTGATCTTATCATGCTGGAAATGACTCTAAAATCTTTATTACCTCTTAACATAACTCTAAGTGAGCTGTCCATATATTTCATACTCAGATTCCCTATTAGTTCAAACACTCAGAAGTATGGCCATGAAATGACAAAGAGAAACAACTTGAACAAAACCTTCAAATCCTTCAGCATCACCCGGATGGCCTGGGGCATGTACTCTGCTATTGGGGAAAATTCATCTGAAGGTAACCGGCCCAGTTCAGCTTGCTTGAAAATACTTTTCCCCTAAGAGGTAATGGCAGCAAGAAATTACTCGCTTAGTTATTATTATAGCACTGGGACAGGGTATAAAAGGAGACACGACCTGACTTCCAGGAGTCTCCTGAGAAAGATCTAACAGACACAGCTTAAAAACAACATGAACGCGCACAGGTAACTATTCCTGAACGGCGGGAAAAGCGTAGGTCGTGGAAGTCAAAAGGCCTCCATTGGAAGCCTGATTCCACTAGTCACCGTCTCAACCAAGTCGCATAATGCTCCCTGTGCCTCAGTCTCCCCTTCTGGAAAAAAAAAAAAAAAACCCAGGTGAATAATAATACCCACCTCCCAGGTTATTGTGAAGAATCAGTAAGATAACGAACACAGAGTGCTTAGCCCAGAAAAGGGGCTCAACAACTGTGAACTGCTGTTATCACACAAGTCTTAGCTTTGTTTTTATTGCTAAAACTACTCTTCCTACCACCGTGGCTAGGCTCATCTACATTTTGCCCCATACCTTAAAGATAAGAAGACTCCCAGGCTGCATGAAGTGGTCCAGTCCAGATGGAATCGTTCCTCTCCAGCAGAGAAGCCAGGAGACTCATGGTTTGTGAGAAATGTCAAAGAAGAATATTTCGGATGGAGGAGATGGCTGTAGAGGGGAGTAAGCAGAGCCTGCATGAAGCAGATAAATCTGCTTTAAATGGCTTCTTGAGCTGAGGAAAGGCACATGTTCACAGGTCATATGATTTTCCAAGCTGGAAAGTAACTTAGAAATCCTTAAGTCACTCAAAAGAAAAAGAAAAAAAAAAAAAAAAAAGCAGCCCTTGGAAAGCCACAAAAATCTTATGCCTTCCTCTAGTGCTATTTGAAATTTTGGAATCAATTCAGTATGAAGAGGAAAAGAAGGATGGATGCAGGAGTACCTTTGGAAAAAAAAAAAAATTCTGTTTCTATTTTGAACGATACATGTTTCTTCCCTGAATCATGTGGCAACAACGTTAGCACTAAATCTGCTTGCTCACCACTAGCTTTCCTTCCTCAGTTATGGGGAACCCCCCCCCACAACCAGTGCAGGTTATTCTCAATAGCAAGCTTTTCTGCTGCTTTATTTCCAAATGCCGAAGGACACCTCCACCCTGCCTCTGAGACACCCCAGGACAAAGAGACCACGAGAGTCAAGTGACTGGCTCTTAGCCACACATCTAGTTGGAGATGAAGGGGAACAGGAATCCTGCTGACAGAGAGGAAGCTTCCGAGGAGGAGAGGAAACAGACATGACAGTGAGGGCTGTGGGAAATCAATGGTGTGGGCAGCTGCGTAGATCTGAGCAAGGAGAGTTCAGCAAAATGATTTTTCAGGAAGAGCATTTTTGCTGCTGTATAAAGAACACAATAAATTAAACATGTCAGATTGCTTATCTTGGCACCTTTGGCTCTCAGAACTTAAAGTGAAATATCAACACAATATAAAGGGAAAATCCAGGTGCAATTTTTCTCATGGGAGGAAGCTTCTGATTTCTAATTGGTTTTTAACCCATTTTCGGAAAAAAGTTGAAATGAGTTTCTTTCACAGTTGGTTATAACAAACGAAAGGCCTGGTGGCTAAAATAACAAACTGTTTTCTGTTAAAAGAAGAAAAGTAAAAAACAAAGCCACAAACTGAGCACACAAGAGCTTGGACTTAAGTAAGTGTTCCCCAAGTAGAAAGTCAGGTTTTATTCGTGCTTCCCTTAGAGAGGTCTTTTTGCTCTAGCAACTTGAAGACACCCTGAGCTCTCCTCACCTTAGATTTTCAATTTAAGAAACTGGTGGGAGG
Organism: Lutra lutra; assembly: GCF_902655055.1. Lineage (NCBI taxonomy): Eukaryota > Metazoa > Chordata > Mammalia > Carnivora > Mustelidae > Lutra > Lutra lutra. The sequence continues at coordinate 91,263,078 of NC_062282.1, forward strand.
GCACTTTTGGGGAACAGTCCTCATCCTAGAGCCCTTCTTCCTTCCTAGTACAAGTGTGTGCCTAGTGACTGAGTACAGACCTGTGTTCGTGATAGATTGTTAGCAAATGTTTGACTCAAGACACAGCTGCCATTCTTAGCTTACATGGCCTTTTCCCCAAAAGGGAAAGGACAAGAAAGGAACTTTGAAACTGGAATTTATCCTGCTTAGCCATTTCCTCTACTTCTTATCAAAGGCCTTGTGGATGGGAATACTCAAAAAGGGCAAGATACACACATCCATGTTTGAGTTACCATCTAAAATCAAAGTTAAATACACATGTAGCATTCTTCTTACTGACCAATAAATTACAGTGTTTTCTCAGAAGATGACTTCCCTTTGTCTTGGAGATGGGCCAGCAGACAGGGATGGGCAGCTCCAGAGTTTCCATATAGAAGGGGTTTGGGGCAGGAATCTGTCAAGAGGAACCTAGGGGACTTTTCTCCAAGCCGTGTCTGCAAACCCCTCACCACGTGTTTATTGGACCACTACTTGGGTTTTATCAGGAAAGGAACACAAGCTTCAGCTAAGTGGAGTTAATGGAGGTAAGGGTTAAGCCCCCACAAACAAGGCGCCCTCTGGCCTCCAACTGGAGATTGAATGGAAGGATGGAAGGCCAGAATGGAAAAAACTTGGAAAAGGATAAAACTCTAATATCAGTGTGTCCCCTCTGTTATGAATCTCTGAAGCTTCTCTTAGGTGTTTGAGTATGGGGGTTCAGCAGTTCAGAACCCTTACAGGAGTGATCCCAGCACATCATTCCCTACTCACCCTCAATATTTTTTACCTTATTCATATCCTGTGTTGGTTTGGAGAAAAAAGAGTAACATCTGTGAAGAGATAATACCATAAATGGTAGAAAATTCAAAAGTTAGACAAGAAAATACGGTGAAATATAACACCCCTCCCACCTCTATCTCCCAGCCACTCAACAACTGTTACAGTTCTTGAATATACTTCCAAAGCTGTTCTATGCACACACAAGTATATACATACATTTTTGTGAACATTTATATAAGACACACAGAAGAGTAATTTTCAATTTCTTTTTTTTTTTTTTTTTTTTGTGATCCACAAAAAGTGGTGAACCTTCTCTTGTGTCCCATTGATGTAATTATCTCCACCCCAGTATCAGGAAGCTTTAATCATTTTAGCTTTATAATATATGTTCATCAGAGCATTTTCATTACTATCTGGAGTCAGGGCTTTCCCTGGCTGTTCCACCCTTTTTATTTTTCCATGGGATATTCATGATTGGCTGGCTTCTCTAGACACATGGTCCTTTTCTGCCTTGTATCCTGATACCAGTAGCTGTGTCTTGTATGGATAAGGACTATTGATTTGTTTGTTTCTTTGTTTTTTAAGATTATTTATTTACTTATTTATGTGACAGAGAGAGCACAAGCAGAGAGAGTAGTAGAGGAAGATGGAGAAGCAGGCTCCCCGCTGAGCAGGGGAGGCCTTGATTCCAGGTCTTTGAGATCATCCAGATCTTTGAGCTGAAGGCAGATATTTCACCATCTGAGCTACCCAGGTGCCCCAACGGGTGCTCCTTTCAAAGAAAACTCCAGAGGATGTCCAAGTTCACAGTGATACCAAGGGCTCTCCACACCCATAGGATGTGTCACACACATCCTTGTGTGACCATCAGTTAGGAGGGCTGCTGATAATCTTTTTGATAATAATCATCACCCATCCAGCCTCAGGATCCAAACAAGTTAATGTCGCATCTTTCCGTGTAACTATTCCAAAAAGTGGTTGCTTTTCTGTTTGTAGAATCACTGCTATTCTTTTTTTCAATTTCCTGTTGAGTTTGTAGGTGTTCAGAATGGTTTGATAACTATCTAGCTGAATTCCTGGGACCAGACAAAATATAGGTCTCCCACTTCTCTGACATCTTGCTCCTCCCCCTGATATATATATATATATATTTTTTTTTAATTAACCTACACTATTCCATTCTCAGCTGATTCCATGATCACTGCTGGCAGTGATCTTTCAGTGAGTTTTGTTTTCTAGGTACAGTCATATTATTTGAAAATATGGTTATTATAACTCCTCCTCTCTAATTTATATATCTCATATTTCTTTTATCTAAAATGCTGGCAAATATCTCATGATCAGTGTTCAAAAATGTGATGGTAGTGACATCTTTGTCCTGATTTAATGGGAATATTTCTATTATTTTCCCTTGAGGCATGAGCTGATTTTTGAGGTAAGATAAATATGTTATATTAAGACAACATAAAATTAGTTCTATTTTATGAGGTGTTTTTCCATAATCAATATTGGATTTTACTTTTACAACATTTTCAGGAGCCATGAACGTTGAGTGCCTGGCTTTGCTTTTGCTGTTTTAATACACTATTGTAGTGAATTCCATTCATAAGTTTCCCAAATACTAAACTAGCTTGCCTTTCCTGAAATCAACCTCACTTGGTCATGTTTAATTATTCTTTTATTGTCACTCTGGATCTTGTCATGTCTTGTTTGTTTGCTAATATTTTACCAAAGACCTTTACATTAATAGTCACAAGAGACATCAATCTACAGGTTTTTTCCTTTCTATTGTTGTTTCATGGCAGATTTTGGCACTCATATCACCTTTACCTCATAAAAAACAGTGGCTTTTCTTGATCTAGAAAAGCTTGAAAACCAATGGAGTGATCAACTGATTAAGATCAAAAGGGCTCCAACACCAAAGAAATACAAACAATTACAAGAACATATTATGAGAAACTCTATCCCAGCAAATTTGACAATTTGGAAGAAATGGATGTATTCCTAGAGACATATAAACTACCACAACTGAACCAGGAAGAAATAGAAAACCTGAACAAACCCATAACCAGTAAGAAAATTGAAGCAGACATCAAAAATCTCCCAACAAACTAGAGCCCAGGGCCAGATGGCTTCCCAGGGGAATTCTACCAAACATTTAAAGAAGAATTAATTCCTATTCTCCTGAAACTATTCCAAAAAGTAGAAATGGAAGGAAAGCTTCCAAATTCATTTCATGAGACCAGCATTACCTTGATCCTAAAACCAGACAAAGATCCCATAAAAAAAAAAAAAAAAAAAAAAAAAAGAATTACAGAGGCCCCTGGGTGGCTCAGTGGGTTGAAGCCTCTGCCTTTGGCTTGGGTCATGATCCCAGGGTCCTGGGATTGAGCCCCGAGTCAGGCTCTCTGCTCAGCAGGGAGCCTGCTTCCTCCTCTCTCTGTCTCTGCCTGCCTCTCTGCCTACTTGTGATCTCTGTCTGTCAAATAAATAAATAAAATCTAAAAAAAAAAAAAAAGAATTATAGACCAATATCCTTGATGAACACAGATGCGAAAATTCTCACCAAAATACTAGCCAATAGGATCCAACTGTACATTAAAATGATTATTCACCACGACCAAGTGGGATTTTTTCCTGGGCTGCAAGTTTGGTTCAACACCCGCAAATCAATGAATGTCATACAATACCTTAATAAAAGAAAGAACAAGAACCATATGATACTCTCAATAGATGCTGAAAAACCATTTGCCAAAGTACAGCATCCTTTCTTGATCAAAACCCTTCACAATGTAGGGATAGAGGGTACATACACCTCAATATGATCAAAGCCATCTATGAAAAACCCACAGCGAATACCATTCTCAATGGGGAAAAACTGAGAGCTTTTCCCCTAAGGTCAGGAACACAGCAGGGATATCGACTATCACCACTGTTATTCAACATAGTACTAGAAGTTCTAGCCTCAGCAATCAGACAACAACAACAACAACAAAAATAAATAAAAGGCATCCAAATCCACAAAGAAGAAGTCAAACTGTCACTCTTCACAGATGATAGGATACTTTATGTGGAAAACCCAAAAGACTCCACTCCAAAACTGATAGAACTCATACAGGAATTCGGTAAAGTGGCAGGATATAAAATCAATGCACAGGAATCAGTTGCATTTCTATGCACCAACAGCAAGAAAGAAGAAAGAGAAATTAAGGAGTCAATCCCATTTACAACTGCACCCAAAACCATAAGATACCTAGGAAAAAACCTAACCAAAGAGGTAAAGAAGCTGTCCTCAGAAAACTATAAAGTATTCATGAAAGAAATTGAGGAAGACACAAAGAAATGGAAAAATATTCCATGCTCATGGATTGGAAGAACAAATATTGTGAAAATGTCTATGCTACCTAAAGCAATCTACACATTTAATGCAAAATACCATCAATTTTTTCCAAAGAAATGGAACAAATAATCCTAAAATTTATATGGAACCAGAAAAGACCTCAAACAGGCAGAGGAATGTTGAAAAAGAAAGCCAAAGTTGGTGGCATTACAATTCCAGACTTCAAGTTCTATTACAAAGCTGTCATCATCAAGACAATATGGTACTGACACAAAAACAGACACATAGATCAGTGGAACAGAACAGAGAGCCCAGAAATAGACCCTCAACTCTATTGTCAGCTAATCTTCGATGAAGCAGGAAAGAATGTCCAATGGAAAAAAGATAGTCTCTTCAACAAATGGTGTGGGGAAAATTGGATGGCAACATGCAGAAAAATGAAACTGGACCATTCCCTTACACCACACACAAAAATACACTCAAAAATGGGTGAAGAACCTCAATGTGAGACAGGAATCTATCAAAATCCTTGAGGAGAACACAGGCAGCACCCTCTTCGACCTCAGCCGCAGCAACATCTTCCTAGAAACATCACCAAAGGCAAGGGAAGCAAGGGCAAAAATGAACTATTGGGACTTCATCAAGATCAAAAGCTTTTGCACAGCAAAGGAAACAGTTAACAAAATCAAAAGACAACTGAAAGAATGGGAGAAGATATTTGCAAATGACATATCAGATAAAGGGCTAGTATCCAAAATCTATAAAGAGCTTATCAAACTCAACACCCAAAGAACAAATAATGCAATCAAGAAATGGGCAGAGGACATGAAAGAAGACATCCAGATGGCCAACAGAGACATGAAAAAGTGCTCCACATCACTCGGCATCAGGGAAATACAAATCAAAACCACAATGAGATACCACCTCACACCAGTCAGAATGGCTAAAATTAACAAGTCAGGAAATGACAGATGTTGGTGAAGATGCAGAAAAAGAGGAACCCTCCTACACTGTTGGTGGGAATGCAAGCTGGTGCAACCACTCTGGAAAACAGCATGGAGGTTCCTCAAAAAGTTGAAAATAGAGCTACCCTACAACCCAGCAATCGCACTACAAGGTATTTACCCCAAAGATATAAATGTAGTCATCCGATGGGGCACGTGCACCCAAATTTTTATAGCAGCAATGTCCACAATAGCCAAACTATGGAAAGAACCTAGATGTCCACCAACAGATGAATGGACAAAGAAGGGGTGGTATATATACACAATGGAATACTATGCAGCCATCAAAAGAAATGAAATCTTGCCATTTGCAACAATGTGGATGGAACTAGAGGGTATTATGCTTAGCGAAATAAGTCAATCAGAGAAAGACAATTATCATATGATCTCCCTGATATGAGGAAGTGGAGATCACTTCCTCATATCAGGAAGTGGAGGGTTTGGGGGATAGGAAAGGAATAAATGATACAAGATGGGATTGGGAGGGAGACAAACCATATGAGACTCTTAATCTCACAAAGTAAACTGAAAGTTGCCAGGAGGAGATGGGGAGGGAGAGGGTGGTTGGGTTATGGACATTGGAGAAGGTGTGTGCTATGGTGAGTGCTGTGAAGTGTGTAAACCTGGTGATTCACAGACCCATACCCCTGGGGCTAATAATACATTATATGTTAATTAAAAAATTATAACAAAAAGATCAAAAGAGATTCCTTGGGAAAATATTTGTACGTCATAGGTGAAGAGAGAGCCAGCTCCCCCCAACTTCTCTCTTTTTTTTTTTTTCTAGTATAATTCATCTCTTTAAGCTTTCAAACCCTTCTGGGGCCAACCTTAGAACTTTAGCTTTTCTAGAATTAAATATTTTTATCAAAGTTTTTTTTAAAGATTTTATTTATTTATTTCACAGACAGAGATCACAAGTAGGCAGAGAGGCAGGCAGGGTGGAGGGAAGGAGGCTCCCTGCTGAGCAGAGAGCCTGATGTGGGACTTGATCCCAGGACCCTGAGATCATGACCCAAGCTGAAGACCCCACCCACTGAGCCACCCCGCTGCCCTTTAATCAAAGTTTTTAAAAATTTATTTGGGTGGTTGACCAAAAACATCTCCTATCAGTTTCTTTAATTTCTGAGATTATTTCTTGATTCTTTTTTTTTTTATTTCACCCATTTCTGCCTTTTCCCTGGCAAAAATTAATGAATGTTGCAACACTGTTCACAGTAGCCAAAAGGTGGAAGCATTCCAAACATCCACCAACAGATGAGTGCGTAAACAAATGTGATTATACATACAAGGAATATTGTTCAGACATAGAAAGGCATGGAGGTCTGATCTATGTTACGAAGTGGATGAACCTTGAGGACATCATGCTAAATGAAATAAGCCAGACAAAAAGGGACAGATCTTGTATGATTCCATTTAGAGGAAATACCTAGAATATGCAAATTCATGGAGAAAAACAATATTAGCATTTACCATGAGCTGGGAGAAGGGAGAATGGAGAGCTATTGCTTAATGGGTACAGAGTTGCTGTTTAGCGTGATGAAAATATCTTGAAAATAGTGATGATCACTGTATAACACTGTGAATATAATTAACGCCACACTAATACATATGTCATTAATACAGCAAATTTATGTTCAATATATTTTCCTACAACCCAGAGAATACAAAAACACTAGTTCAAAAGAATATGCACACCCCTCTGTTTACTTTAGCATCATTTACAATAGCTAAATTGTGGGAAGAACCTAAGTGTCCATTGAACAATGAATGGATAAAGAATATATATACAATGGAATATTACTAAGCCATAAAAAAGAATGAAATCTTGTCATTTTCAATTACCTGGATGGAGCCAGTGAGTATGAGGCTAAGCAAAGTAAGTCAGAGAAATATTAATACCACGTGATGTTACTCACATGTCACTCTAAGAAAGAGAATGAACAAAGAGGGGGAAAGGGACCAAAGAATAGATTCCTAACTACAAAGAACAAATTGATGGTTACTAGAGGGCAAATAGATGGGGAATAGATAAAACAGATGATATGGATTAAGAGTACACTCATCCTGATGAACATTGAGTAATATATGGAATTGTTGATTCATTATATTGTACACTGGAAACTGTAACAATGTATATAACCATACTGAAAGTAAAATTAATTTTTTTAACTTCAAAAAAATGAGAATAACCAACAGTTTTAATATTTTATTCAGATGCAACTTGGAGACTTAGTTTTGCCATTTTAAAAATTCTTTTAATTCATTAACTTTTGCTTTTATCTTTATTAATTATTATTAAAGATTTTATTTATTTATTTGATAGAGAGAGAGATCACAAGTAGAGAGGCAGGCAGAGAGAGGAAGCGAAGCAGGCTCCCTGCTGAGCAGAAAGCCTGATGTGGGGCTCGATCCCAGGACCCTGGGATCATGACCCAAGCCAAAGGCAGAGGCTTAACCCACTGAGCCACCCAGGTGCCCCTCTTTATTAATGTTTTATTCCGTTTTCCCCAATGCACATTATTTTATAAATTATGGTATTTGATGTTTAAAATTCACTTACTTTGATTCTTAATTTTTAAATATTTAATGCTATGAATTTTACTCTAAATGCTGCTTTACCGAGATCTCAGTCTCCAGTATGTTGTTTTAATTTTTTTTTTCTAAATATTTTGCAATTTCAGTTTTAAGAATTTAAACAGTGTTCTTTTGTTTCCAAAAGGTAAGGTGTTTTTTTCTTCTGTTTTTATTATTAATTTTTTATTTCATTCCATTGTCAGAAAATATTGTCTATTTCTACTTGGGAGAATTGATTGCAATTTTCTTTACAGCTTGATATATAATTTGCATGACTTCTTCAATGATACATGAAAGCACAGTACAATGTTTTCTGAGTACATGCCTTAATGTGTATCTGTAAAAGCTAGCTTATTCATTATGTCATTCAAAGGGTCCATATTCTTACTTGCTTTTTTTTTTTGTACTTTCTCTATCAGTAGTTAAAAGGTAAGAATTAAAGTTTTCTATTATTAAAACATTTCTATCTATTTCTGTTTCCTTTAACATTGGCACTGTGGTTTCCATGACAACTCTTTTATCACATTAAATTGCGTCATGATTTACCATTATCAAGTGCCCTTTTTACCTAATTTAATACTTTTTATTCTGAATACAACCATATAGTTATGATTGCTGCTTTCTCTCTTCCTCTCTCTTGCTCTATTGGCATTTGCTTTTTTTATCTCTGTTCATTGGTTTGGGCTGCCCTAAGAAATACCATAGACTGGGTGACTCTAAAAACAAAAATGTATTTTATCACAGCTGTGGAGGCTAGAAAATCCAAGATGAGAGTGCCAAATAGCCACATTCTGGTAAGATCTCGCTTCCTGGCTTGGGGACTACCACCTTCTGTGTCTTCACATGGCAAAGACAATGTTTTAGTGTCTCTTTCTCTTCTTGTAAGGGCACCAGCTCTATCAGATCAGGGCCCCACTCTTTGGAACACATTTAACCTTAATAACTCTTTGTAAGCCCTACCAGCAATATATAACCACATAGAGAGATTAAGGCTTCAACATTTGAATTGGGGGGGGGGGCGGGATTCACGCTACTGCAATGTCTGCCCAACTCTCTACACCTTCAGCCTTCATGGGCTTCACTGTTTTACACACACCTCCTGTATCACTCGTAACTGGATTCCACTCTCTCTGTAACTGTGAGTCTCTTAATAGGTGAGTAGAACAATTAACATTTATTTTTATGGTCATATGTTTGGTCAAATTTAGGTACTCGTTTTTTTTTCTTTCTTAAAGCCTTTCTTTGAAACATGATGGAAAAATCTTACAGGTACCCATGGAAAAGTAAGACATGATCACAGCTAAAATGAAGACAATCTAACCAGAAAGCTTGAATCCCTGTCAGCTAAAGTTGTGAGGGTAACATGCTGAAAGGAACGGTAATTAGTATTCCTCTCCTTCTTCTTCACCCTCTCCTTCAACAGAATCCACACCAATCTCCTCATAATCCTTCTCAAGGGCTACCATGTTCTCACGGGCCTCAGTCAACTTTCCTTCCTCCATGTCCTCACCTACATACTAGTGAACAAAGGCACACTCGGCATACAACAGGTCAAACTTGTGGCCCAGGAAAGACCAGGCCTCAGCAATGGCTATGGAGTTGCCCAGCATGCACACAACTCTGTACTTGGGCTAGGTCTCCCCAGGCACCATATGGGAGGCTAATAATTAATGCCCACTTTGAAGCCAGTGGAGTGCCAGTCCACAAACTGGATGCTGTGCTTGGTCCTGATGGTGGCAATGGCAGAACTGACATCTTTGGGAACCACAACACCACAGCACAATAGGCAGTAAGCCATGTATTTACCATGGTGGGAGTCCCATTTTCACCATCTAGTTGGCTGGCTCAAAGCACACATTGGTCTTCTGTGATACAGAAAGTGGTTCATGGTAAGCTCTCTCAGCAGAGATGATGGACCTATGTGGCCAGAGGAAAGTGGGTATAGAGATAGGGCAACAGGTTGGTTTGAAATTCTGTCAGATCAGCATTCAGGGTTCCATCACATCTGAGGGAAACAGTGATGGAAAACACAATCTGGCTAACAAGGCGGTTAAGGTTAGAGTAGGCTGGGCGTTCCATACAGAGGTTTCTATGACAGACTTCAGAGATGACCTTATTGTCCACTGTGAAGGCACAATCACAGTGCTTCCGGGTGGTGTGGGTAGTGAGGATGGAGGTGTAGGGGCTCAACTCCAGCTGTGGAAACTTGAGGGGTTGCATAAATGAGAACTCCAACTTGGACACCTTGCCATAATTGGTCAAGAGAAGTTCCACCGGCACAGAGGTTCCGCCTTCAAAACTGTGGAAAACCAAGAAGCCCTGAAGATCTGTGCACTGGTCGACCCGTTTCCAAAATTCAATCCAAGACAAAGTCAGTCGTCTCCTTGCCAACCATGTAACACTCTCAGGCATAGTTATTGGCAGTATCTTCCTTGCCTGTGATGAGAAGCTCAGAGTAAAAGAGCTGGCAGTAGGTGCCAGTGTGAAATTCATCGGTGACAGTGGGTTCCAGATTTACAAACAGTGCCCTGGGGACAAAGCCTGCCAGACCCTGTCTCACTGAAGGAGGTGCTGGAGTCATCTCCTCCCCCAGCGGTCTTGTCACCTGGCATCTGGCTGTTGAGCTGGATGCCATGGTCCAGGCAATAGAGTTCCCAGCAGGCATTGCTGATCTGCACAGCCGCCTGGTCAACATGGGTGGAGATACACTCACGCATGGCGGCTATTGCTTAGCAGGCACAGGTGACAGGAGCAGACCCAGGGTCCGGGTTACCCTCTGCAATAAGCTAAGAGTCTGGGTAAGTAACACACGCTGGTACTCATATTTTATGTTATGATTCCCTTCTCTTGCTTTTGATATTCCACTGTGTGATCTGTTTTGTTAAAATGCCAGCTCGATTCCCCCCGACCTTTTAGCAGTTTGCTTTTTGCTGTCTAAATGACTTTTTCTTTGTCTTTGAGGGCCAGTGTTTGGAAATACTTAGAAACCTGTCAGTGTTGTTCATTGTGTATCAGGTTTTCCCGAATCACAGTGCAACCTTTTCATTTGGAGATTCAAGTCATATTTTACTTCCTAAAAGCACTTTACTATTATCTCCAGGCTTCTTAAAGGATACCAATAATGTGTATGTTGCATTTCTTTTCCCTTCCATATCTTTCATATTTTCTTTAATCCATTCTAAGTTTGTTCATTTCTAGTTGATTTTTTCTTGCTTTTCTTAACCCTGTTCACTTATCCGTCACTGACCTCAGCAGTGTCTATCCTCCTCTGTGTTTATTCCAGTATCCTTGCATTTCAAAGACGGCTTTGTTTTTCTCTTCTGCTTCCTTCCTGAACTCTGCAAGTTGTTCCGTCTCCACCTGCCATGTCACTATTACTTTCCACAAGGTCTCAATTGCTCTGCTTTCCATTGTAGCGTTGTCTTAGCTCCTAGCCTTGTATTTAGTCATAATTCTCAACATCTTGATGGTTACTTGCTCTTGTGAGGATCCCCTTCTGCCATATATATCCATTGTCCCCTCCCCTCCTTTTGTCTTATACTATTTTTACATAAAATCTGTTCTGTTCTGCCTTTGTGTGTTCATTTCTCAATTACATGCATCCTTCCTGGACTTTGGAACCGGTTCACGTTGGGAAGGGTATGAACACTTACAGGCTAGCAGGCATTCTCCAGAGTTTAGGGAGAAACTCATTATGACAAGGCTGCACATGCAACTTATTTTAGCTTTTACCTCTCTCTCCAGCCAACAAATATGGGCAGCTAGAGAGCAGGACATAGTTCAGCTTCTTGTCCACTCTCTCGTGTCTCACCAGGAGACAGACAAAAATGGCATTTCTACATGTTTAAATTCGACTCTGCTTTTCCCAATTTTTTGTGTAATGAAATAGGGCCCAGAGATCTGGTTCTCCTCCACCACCACAAACAGCTGTCATTCCTATGATTCCAAAGCCAAGATAATTGGCTTTGACCCTCAGAGTGCCATCTATGTAAGAAAATGCTTTCCTGCCAACTGTGTCTGAGACTTACATCTGCAAACACCCCCACTGGGAGTATTTCTGCAGCCATATTTGATCTCTACTGTATTGTCAGCTCTCCCAATAGATTATTTTTTGGGGGGTCAGTCCTCAGTTTTATCAAAGGTAACATATTTCTGCCCTCCTTTTTTCTGTCTGGCTAATTCGAAGAAGCAATGGAAAAGTATCTTCTTTATGTCCTTTTAAATGAAAGCCCCAGTGTTTACCAAAGGTAAAGTTTAAAGTGAACACAGAGTAACTTTGAAGGGGAGAAATGTGTTGGCAGGAGGACACTTATCCTGAGAACTGATTATGGAAGGCAGGGAACAGTTACTTTGCCAGTGCCTCAGTAGGGGATGAGAAGAACCAATGTTCAGACTGTGTATATACTGGTCCCTCCCTGTTAAACTCATTTCCCCAAACACCCAGTGCTTTGCTGTATCCCACGCTTCCAAGTCCTTGGTACTCAAAACGTGAGCCACGCACCGGTAGTATCAGCAGGAGACGGGAGCTGGTTAGACATGCAGAGCCTTGGGCCCTAACTTAGACCCCAGACTCAGAAGAGGAATCTGCATTTTAGCAAGCTTCCTAGGTGACTCATAATCACAGTCAGTGGGGGGAGCACCACTGGAGATCTCAGCACTAGCATCCCTTCCCTCCAAGGACCCAAACACCTGAGGCTCCTTGGTTACATAGGCCCACATTTCTTCTCTTCTGAGCTCTCACTCTGTAATTTTACATTTATTAGAATATGTTTAAAAAACATATCCATCTGTATTTCTCCCACTAAACCTGCTCCAGGCTCCATGGCTCTCCTGCAACCAGTCAATAAATATTTGCTGAATGACTAATTGAGCATTTACCATCTTACATTTATGTTTCGGAGCATTTTTAGTGTGCACTTGCCCCATCTCCCACCAGAGGCCTCCATGGATCAAATGCATCCATGCCCGTATCCACCTGCCACTCCCCAACTCAGCACTCCAACTTTGGAGAAGAGAAGGGCCTGCCAGAAGTGAGTGAGGAAACAAAGGAATGAATGGGATCTCTGAAAAATGCAAGAAATGTCATCATTTTGTGCACAGCTTCCCAACATCGTATGTGCTTATAAATGGCCCAAAGAGATCCTGTATCCTGAGTGTCATTTTGGAAAAAATCTAATCATGATTTCCATATAGGAAGGGAAGACACTTCTCTGGCAGTGGAATACACAGCCGCTGCCACCAGCTCCAGGCCAGAGAGGGTGTGCCGCAGCTGTGAGGATGCAATGAGAGAGGAGGGACTGGCGCGGGGCTGGGGGATGCCAAGAGGGGCTGCCCATGCTGCTCTGCTCACACCCACATCCCGCAGTGACATTTTTCCGGTCCATCGCCCTCACCAGGTATAGGTGAAATTGCCATTCTCAGCTGTAGGGGGCTGTTTTGATGAGCAAGGAATGAAAAGGGACAGCTTGAAACTAGTTTCCCTACGTGGATAATTAAACCTTTACTAAATATAGTAGGTTTAAAATGAATGTTCACAAAACTGAAACAGAACATGCTAATTCTAAAAATACAGACTCCCTTGCTGTGAAAGTCCTCTCAGGAAAAGGGGACACTTAAGCACACCAGTGATTTCATCCCTCCCGCCCACCACCCCCCACCCGGGGAGCCAATGTGTTCCAAGACCGGGGTCACCACATGGCACGGGAGGAAGCCAGAGCTGTTACCAGACACTCCATGAAACTCTCAGGAAACTAATGGGAGAAAGTCAAGGGGGGAGAGGTTCTACAGCAGCAAGTCCCTCTCTGGGATCCTGCCCAGCACCAAATCAAGCCAACCAGCTCTCTTTTTTTATAATCAATAAATGTAAAACTCAAGTTCATATGGGAAGGAAATGTCATTAGCTTTGCATTTGTAGTCCATGATGCGTTTTTGTCCAAAGGGACATTCAAATAAGAAAAACTGTGAGGAAAGTCAACTTTCTAGGAAGGCACCATCTTGAATGATTCAATCACAAATGACCTTGACTTTCCATGACTTCCAAAGCAATGACACCCAGATCTCAAAGAAGGCTGTTGCCTGGTCATAAAATGTTCCATTGGCATTCCCCTGGTATAATAACAGTCAGCAAAGCTTCAGAGAGTTGTCTTCACTTGGTATGTTTACTTCCCCATCTGTTCTCTTTTGAACCCATCCCAACCAGAGAAAAAGTTTCTATCATGGGGACAATGTCTCCATGTTGTATGATCCAGTGGTCAGCCACTAACCATGCCAGGAGCACGTGACAGGGCTGGTCCCTCCCTTCCTGAAAATCTTCAAACTTTCACTCATCTGGGTCTCAGCCCACTGTTCCCTCTGGTTCTCCTCTGACCTCAGTAGGGACAACTTGGCTGGGAAAGAAAGTTGCATTTTGCTTCTGTGTGACCTCATCTGCAGTGACCACACATTCTTTGTTTGAAAGGCTTGAATTTTCTTCACAGCAAAACTGTGTATGTGAATATGACAGAAAAATAGCCTTTGTCCTTCCAAGACATTATGTGTATCCATTCATGCAAGGCCTGAATTTTCCCTCAATTTCCAAAAACAGTAATTAGTCCTGAGATGGTGTTGCTGAAAGAAATTCTACGAAACAATGTCACTAAATTTTCTTTTCTTTTTCTTTCTTTTTTTTTTCTGTCAGAGAAAAAGAATATGGTTCAGTTTATGACTTTTTAACAATGCAAGGAAACCGTAACCACATGAAAGAATCCTTATTCATGCTTCTTAGTCTCTTTAGTTGGTTTAGTTATGCTAATAACTCCCTCTCCTGGTTTCCTGGGACATCCCCCTCTTCCCAGCACCCCACACCTACACACACACTTGAAAGAAGATAAAGCTTCTTTGTCTTCTGGCTGAATTGTCACACAATAAAGACAAAATCCTATAGCTTAGAATCCTTCAAATTCCCCCTTTTGGCTCTCAACTGATTCCTTCTTAGTGGCTATGCAAACCTCTGGACAGGAGACAACTAAGCATAAATTATACAGGCAATTTAGTATAAGACAAAGGCTACCCGGTACCATACTCATACGTGCCTGCTCTTGAGTTTTAAAAGTCTTAGGACTTAGGCCAAGAAAGTGAAGTCATTTGCCCAAGTTCTAACAGTGATCAGTGTGGGACCAGGACCAGAGCAGTGTCTCCCTCCAGCAAGATAGGGATCTTTCCTGCCTTGATGCTCTGCTACAAGCTACTTATCCTAGGCTTTATAGAGTTCTAGCTTCTGCTGTGGAATGCACTGCACAGAGCCCCACACTTTTTCTCTTATTCTCTTGGTGTTGGAATGATATTCCTACCTAATTCTTAAAAACTATGGTCTCTGAATCCCATTTGGTCCATTAGGTCTCTCTGATTATCTCTGGTTCTGCCTGGACTTCTATCAAAAGGAATCCATTCATTAACAAAACTTTCAAAAAAAAAAAAGTCTCTGGCATTTTTATAAGTTTGTAATTTTTTTTAAAGATTTTATTTCTTTATTTGACAGACAGAGATCACAACTAGGCAGAGAGACAGGCAGAGAGAGGAGGAAGCAAGCTCCCCGCTGAGCAGAGAGCCCGACTCGGGGCTCGATCCCAGGACCCTGGGATCACGATCCGAGCCGAAGGCAGAGGCCTAACCCACTGAGCCACCCAGGCGCCCCTAAGTTTGAAATTTAATCTAAGTTGTGGGGGGTAAAGTTTGACATAGTGGCTTTAAGAACAGCATGGGATGTTGCCTTTATTTTTCCCATTTGAAGATAATCAAAGGACTATTTCCTACCATCTTCCTTGTAAAGGCTGATACTCATTTGTTTCTCTAGCACAGAGCTCATTAATGCTCTCAACTATTATCACTTGACTCTGGGTTCAGTTTCTTCAAGAGAACCCTCAGGATTTCTGATTTCACTTTCTTCCTATGATAGTTTATAATTCTTAAAGTTATGATCTTCTGGTTTCCTCCTGAGTAACAAATTAGCAAATTTTATGAGCTTAAGTAAATCAACCTTACCTAAGTCTCCGGATATTCAAAATAAGTAATCTTGCCAATTCCTGGTCTACTCAATTGCTTCTCACATGAATACTCTATAATGGGGAACTAACAGTGTGAATAAACAGAAACAGGGTTTCTATCCACTGTCTTCCAATTCCTTGGGCCTAAACACATCTCTTTCTCCCCCATGAAACATGCTGGAGGTTAATTATTGTAATTGTAATGCTGTTTTGAGGTCAACCTCCCAGCCCCAGCCACATCCATCATACAGACTTTACATGGACATCATTAATTCTTTATAACTTATAACTGCTGTGGATTCTTCCTGCTTCCTCAAAGGAAGCTATCACATTTTTTCCCTCATATTCACAGTACCTAGTGGGTAGTGCCTACCTGACTAACAGGGTAGTTAGTGAGTCAACATTTGTTAAATTGTTGGTTTTTCCCAACTCTTGACAGAACTAAACTTACTGGTCTGAGAAAGAAACTAAAATGGCCTTGACTTGGCTATATATGCCAAGTAGAAGGGAGAAGGCAGAAACTTCTACTTATGTTTTGTGGAATTTTTTTTAAAGATTTATTCATTTATTTGAGAGAGAGAGAGAGAGAATCCCCAGCACATTCCCCACTCTACACAGAGCCCAACATGAGACACAATCTCACAGCAATAACCTAAGCCAAAATCAAGAGTCAGACACTCAACCAACTGAGCCACCTAGGTGCCCCTTTACTACTTATGTTTTTGAAACGAATACATTGACTCTAACTCTGTATCTGTTCCACAGCCCCCAGGTCCAAGAAGTGTAATGCTCCTTTAGTTTCCTAATTTAATTATAACTAGCCTTGGCCCAGGAAATCCAATCTCCATCATTTCCAGGATGCTATATGCCCCATCCACCAATATAGGAATACTAAAGAAGGGCCTCTGCTCTGATCCTCTGTCTGTCTTGGTGACAGAACCTTGAAGTGTCATGTCGAACCCAATGGCTCACACCATGGTGGGCTTCCGTGTCATTCACAGGATCCAGCCTGCCACGGGAGTCTGCCCTGCCACCAAAAGTCACAGTGTCTCTTCAGCAGGCCCCACGCTCAGCACTGCTACAGCCTTTGTGGTTCCACCTCAACCCTTCAACTTTATAGTCTTCCTTCAGCATCAGTCAGGCAACAGCCCCAGGAGCACAGGTCTATGAAACAACAGTCAACTCATTCTCTCCTGGAGAAAGGACAACTCAGAGTTCCATATAAGACCCTCTAGTGACCCTCAAGGATAAAGAAAAAAAAAAAGAAAGAAAATTTATGTTCGCCTATCATTTCATGCCACAAATACATTATTTCTCCTGCTTATCACATCTCTACCTAAAGATTTGATAAATACAACTAAAAAATTATTCCATACAAGGAGGCAGGAAGTTGTTTTTTTGGTTTTTTCTTTTTGAAGAACTGGGGGCAAGTAATGACAGAGAAGTAGGACCAGGAAAACTCTATTTCATGGGTATGAAGGGCTGCTCTGCTTCTCCCATTGTGTAATTCTCAACAGAACAATCTACCATCTTTCTTTTCATGGAAAAGGCCATGTTCAAAAGCTCACTTCACTTCCTCCTGTTTTAGCATTTCTTACATTCTTGACCTGTCCTCTAAATCCACATGTGGTAATCAAACCAGACCAATTGGGAGAAATTAAAACAATTGTGCAGGTTCTGAAACTTGTTGTATGACATTTCAGTTTTTTCAAATAAATTACTTGGAAAGTTAGACTTGAAAGGAAATTGTGGTTGCTTAAAAAAGTCCTTCACCTTTGTGTGGAAATTATTTAATCTGACAATTGTTCAGTTGTCATCTCTACATGACCATAACTCATTTGTAATCTATAAGTTTACAAATCTCGGGAATTCTTTTTAGCATAACTTACATAAAAGACATTCTTAACCTCTAAAATTTAATGGGTGTTTTATATTGTGTTTACTTTTTCCATGGGAGCCAAGAAAGAAATCTAGCACGTCTGACACTTCTCAGAGATGTGCTTGTTCTGTATTCTGAATCCAATTCAAATGTTGAAAGTTCAAGAGAAAGTGCTTAAAAGGAAATAGTTTCAATGTATATTTATGCCACAATGACATTTATAACAGATGTAATATATTACCTAATCTATAATTTATAATTGCCAGAGTTTAAGTACTTTGTGAACTTTCAAGTAGGATCTATCAATATTTATTATGAAATGGTAGAAAAAGAGTTACGAGATATTATATTTTTTTACTATACCTCCCCCTTTACAAGTAGAATGTCAGTTTTCTCGTCCACTCTCTTAGAGAAGGAGTAAACTGAGGCAGAAAGCAGAGAAGGCCTGTGAAATTTCCTGACCTTGATTTCTGAGGGGGTGTGTGAGTTAAGGCTGGGAAAACAAAGTGAGGTATTTACAAAGTGTCTGAGACAAACCAAAAAGGAGAATTTTCCACCTCAGCCTATCTATCACTCCAGAAGACAGAAAGGACTTCCCTAGACCAAAACAGAGCAGAGCATGGAGCCAAGGGTGTCCTAAGAAAAGGGCTCCCTAGTAAGACAATGGCTACAGCCAGGCTCTATGCAGGGATTCTGGACCCTCAGCACTTCAGAGAAGCAGGAAACTGTACTGACACAACCCCCCAAAGTACAGCATGACCAGAGTAACGCAAACCATGCACATAGGCACCCAGGGTGACTGGGCAGCAACCCATGAGGCCAAGGGCCCAGGATCCAGGACTAGGACCACTTGGCTAAACAGTCATTCCTAAAGAACTGCTTAGGACATGTGTCATATTAGCACATGAGTAATCTTCAACATCATCAACATTCCCTGGAATCTGGACTCCAAATGGGAAATGAGAGACTAGGTGGACCCAGGCCTGACAGCCATTGTTCCTGCCACATGAAGATAATGGAGACTGATACAAGAAATGTTGATGGATGATAGGGAGAACATCAGTATTTGTCGACTGAGACATACCCACTCCTAAGGAAACAGTTAATCTTCATAATACGTTTTTCAACTAAGCAGACAGACATTTATGGCCTTTATTTCATTGACCTTATCTACTTTTATTGCATTTTGAAACTGGCGCGTTGTGAGGAAACCTAGAACCTACAAATGTTATCCACTTGCAATGCTCACTTCTTGAAGGTCAGGAGGAAAAGTTTATGATTTTACAGATAAAAAACACAAAGATATAAAAAGCAAAGCTGAGCAGGTTAGTGATAGGACTGACTGTAGTTCTATTTTATCTTTCATGGGTCCTGTGGTCCTCAGAAAATATTCCAACCACTATTTCATAACATGAGAGATCCTAATGGCCAGATTAAGTATTATTTAACTAACCATATGGCACCCAAAAGTCCAAAGATGTTTGCTTTCTCTAGGTTATTGTAGCCACAGGGGAGAAACTGCTAAAAATCAAACATAAAATCTAAGCACGGGTTGCTGAACTTTCAACAGGAGTTGAATTCACAATCTTGCCCAGTCTCTTATGTGAAAATGAAGGCAGTGATTTAGAAGAAATGAAGGCCTAAAATATGGAAAGACAACAACTGGTTATACTGAAATGAAAGTGAATTCTAAAAGGTCAAGTCACCCTGAGTCTTTCCTGTCCATGGGAGTAGTTTGCCCTCTTTTGTCTGAAGACATCAGCTTCTCTTGGCTTGAAAAGCCTATGATAACATCACCTGGGGAAGAGGACTTGTGTGGGGATGCTCATCCTCCTGAAGACTCACCAGAACTCCAACCACGTCTTGTAGACACTCTACTCAAAACTAGGGCTAATTCTCAGCATGCTCCAGGGAATCAGGCACACGGTCTAATATAGAAGGAAAGAGTTCACTCCCCAAAAGAATTTTAAGATTTTGTTAAATTATTGGCATACACCTGGGAAGTCTATGGGGGAGCAGATTTGAAGGGTATTAGAATAAGGAGGATGAAACACAACATTAGACTGGGCCACATTTGTTGATATGTGTGTATTTACTAGAGATTCTGAATTTAATGTGTTAGCCTAAAGAGCTACCAGTGGCTCTAACAATTTATGTGGTTGGTTGGCTGAAAGTTGGTCCCAACAGTGGTCTACATTTAATGAGGTGAAATGGCAGGGACTACAAAAGCATAGGGAGATAGGAACGTTAAAGAAGATTTATTACTTATGACCTGCACCACACCAATTATATTCTCCAAGGTTCAGAATATACTCCCTTCATTAAGCATTATAATAAATATATAATTGGGTGGGGCACCTGTATCCTTGAAAAGGGTCACGTGCAGACCAAGTATGACCATGAAGGGAGTTTCATTGATAGGAGACTCCTGATTTCAAGGGGATGACAGGATTCCAGAGGAATAGAAGTCATAAAGTGGCAATTGACCACCAACGACCATGGGGACACATTCACCATAAATGGCACAAAGGATGCAATGGTGACCTGAAAATAGGATTCAATAAGCAAAGCCCTAGGTCTAGTGGCCAAAGACTTGCTTGAGTTTCAACAAAGAAAGGGGAAAAGTATAGGCATAGACTTCTCAGAATGGGTTTAGCGTGAAGAAATTTGTGTCGCATGTCAGTTCTCATCCAAGGGCATCCACGACAGAAATTCTTTAAAATCACAGTGGATGATATCAGTCCTACTCTTTCCCCAGATATTTCAGGGTGACTCAAAGACACCATGAGCTTACTGGTTAATGTGTCAGGAATAGAGGCTCTAAAAAGGCTTAACAACACAGATCTCTCCTTGCTAAGGTTGACCCGGCTACCAATACTCCCAGTTTTCTAATCAGCCAACAGCAGAGATCAACCCCGAGCCCCTGATTTACCAGGGGAACCCATTTACCAGGGGAACCAGCCAGCCACCTGCTAGAAGTTTCCCTTGGACCTCTTCTGTTATGGAGGGGATGGAGATTTGTCTTCACTATACTAAACATATACTCTGGATATGGATTGATCTTCCTGCCCACAGCACCTCCATCAGAACCACCATTCATGAACCAACAACATGGTACTCCACACAACACTGCTTCTGATTTTATAGCAAATGAACTACACCAATGGACTTATGCCCAATTAATTATACGTATACATATATATACATATATACATATGCCATTGCCCAGAAGCAACTGGACTGACTGAAATGTTGAACAGCTTACTGACAACTCAGTTATAGCCCCAACTGGGAGACAATACTCTGAAAGAATCAAGTATATGCTCTCACTCTAAGATTTTATATGGTGCTATCTCCCCCAGAGCCATAAGACACAGATCTGGGAATTAAAGGGTGGAAATAAAAGCAGCTCTTCTCATGATATACATAACAATCCTCTTGCAAATTTTTTGCTTCCCTTCCCAGCAACTTGAGTACTGCTGATTTGGAAGTCTAAGTTCTCAAGAAGGCAAGGCTTCCCCCAAGGGACTTAAGAATTGTTCCAGTGAACTGTAGGGTGAGAAGGCCACTTTGAACTCCTTATGCCACTCAATCAAGAACAGGGGTGGTAATCCTACTGGCTAGAATGATTCTGTTTACCAAGGGAAAATTGGGGTGCTACAAACAGTGGAAGCAAGGAGGACTACATCTGGGATGCAAAGAATCCTCCAGAAGTAGCAACAGTGAAGGTTAAGGAAAAGTGCAAGAATCATTTTTTTTAAAGGCAGTATTATCAAGAATTCTGAATCATAGAAATGAAGGTTTGGTCACTCTACTGGGTAGACAACCCTGATCTTCTAAAGGCAATGAGAACATGCAACAGGCTGTAAAAGAAGGCAGCCAGAGGTATGACTGACAACCTCTTCATCAGTTACAGAAATGAGAACTGCATAGTTTCTCTTCTCTCTTTGTATGCTATGTGCGTGAATGTGTTCATGTATATTAAACATTTTTCTTTTTCTTCCCTTCACTATTTGGTATGTAAGCCATTTAATTTAGCCTTTAGGTAAGCGAACACCCAATGGGACTGTGACTGAATTTGGAAAATAAGGAATACAGTGAACTTGGGAAATAAATGACTGTTCAAATTGTGTGTCTCCTCATTTGGGGGCAGGGGTTGAGAACTTCTCCACATCTCTGAAAAACAGAGGTTTTTGGTTTTGTGATGTACAAAAGTTCCTATGTGTAGAAAAGGATGCATGTGGAAGTCATGAAGCCGAAGAGGTTGACTGCCAGTTACTGATTTATGGCCTCTCAACTCCAAATCCACACTTTGCCCTACTCTGGACTTCAGTACCACCTCTTCCTGGTCAGCGGGTGCTGTGTGATGTTTTGTTGGTAGAAAGCAGGACAGCAACAGCAAGGTTCAGCAGAAGGAACACATCTTCATTCTTTCTGGGTCTTCTGCCACCAGTTGTGTGTGGGACACTCAGTGGCACCCACCCTCCAGGGAGTTTCACCAGCAACCAGCGAGGGCTGCCAACTGAACTTCACTATCGTCCCAGTAGATGGGTTGTTTGCCAGCGGTAGGTAGGAGGCCCCGTAGAACCTACCTTCTGGCAAGTTTTGCCAAACCATAGTAGGAACTTCCCTGCTCATAGTCTTGGACCCATGGCACCCCAGAAGACAGTTCACTGCTGGTCTCTGCCACATCAAGGAACTTCACTAGCCTGTGGGCCACACATGCCTAGCCCTCTTCAACAAAGTCTGCATCTCAGCCTCAGGGGTGAGGGTAGGTGACCCACTTCCGAATCTATTCTTTCCTTGAGTACTATCTCTCAGCCCCAAATGGAATAGCTACATTTGCTATATTACGTGATAGTTAACATCTTCCTACACTTGCTATTCCTATGTTCTTTAATCTACCTGTTCTGAACTTAAATATGTTTTTCTAATTCGTAATTCCTTGTATTTAATTCTCCCTGTTCAGATGGCTGGGTGTGACTTTGGCCCCCTCTCTGGATGAGAACTAATATGGTCCCCTTTAGGAAAGAATCTCCTTTAAAAAAGTTCTAATTTTTTCCACAAATCAATCAATATCATAGACACATTACAGCACTTCAAAGAGGATGTTTCACATAGATGTTCAATATTTAATAATTTTTGACAGAATTTTAAAATTGGCCTTGTACAAGACACTAGTGCAACTTTAATGTAGTGCAATCACTTTGGAAAACAGTGTGACTGTTCCTCAAAATGGTCAACATCCAGTTACCATATAAGAACTCTACTTGTAGGTAACACACCCAAAAGATAACAAAGCATACACCATACAACTTGTTCACAAATGTTCATAGCAGCATTATCCATAATAGCTACAAAGTGAAAACCATCTAAATATCCATCAACTGATGAATGAACCAAACGTGCTCTATGCCTACAATGGAATATTATTTATTCCCATAAAAGGGAATGACATATTCACACATACTTTAATATGGATGCATCTTTAAAGTTTTATACTAACTGAAAGAAATCAGAGCCAGTCATCAGAGACCATACACTGTCACATATTGTATGATTCCATTTGTATGAAAGGTCTAGGACAGACAGACCCATATAGACAGAGAGTTAATTAGCCATTGCCTATGGCTAGGGGAAGAGGAGTGAGCAGGAATGGGGAATGACTTCTAACAGATATGGGATTTCTCTTGGGGGTACTGGAAAAGTTCTAACATTAGATTGTGATCATCTTTACACAATCCTGAAAAATATGCTAAAAACTGGGAACTGTATACTGTAAATAAATATAAATGTATGTGGGGTAGGTCTTAATGAAGTTGTTTTGAAAATTTGCCTTTTAAGAGTGGCTTTAGTTCTTCTGACAGTATAGCTCATGAAAACGTCCAAAGAAAACTAAAATAAAACCAAAAATTAAACCCAATAAATCACAAAATCTTTCATAATTTTTTTTCTTGGTTTCATTTTATTTGCTTTTAATAAAAATTGTTTTGAAAAATACCTGAGAGGAGAGTGGATGACTTTTCTCAGATGTTTTGTAATAGGCTCTTTCATCGGATTGCCTGAAGGGTGTGCTTTTAATGATTCTAAATCAATATTAAAGATCAGCAGCTCATAGGAGAGATTAAGCAGGGAAATGTGATGGAAAATGCCCAGGGTGTCCTTCTGGTTCGAGCTCTACAAGGAGAGTCTAGAGCTTTGAAGGGCACCCTCACCACCCTGACCTCTCTGCCATGCTACAAACTGAGGGTGTTGAGAGATGGTCTCTGAGGATCTCTGTGTCCCTACCATTCCGGGAGTCTGAGACTCTGTTCCGCAGACACTAATATTCTTTGATCAATGACAGGAGGCAAAGGTCAATGTGGGTGAGAAGTAAGCAAATTTTGCAAATGAAAGTGAATTCCTGTTGAATGCTGAAATATGATGGCCTCGACAAGCATCAAGTACACCTCGGGCCGTGGTCCCTCCGGGGTCACCAACGTTGCTCTTTATGGAACCAGACAGACAGTGATGAGAGGCTAGATGGGAATCAAAAAATAAATGGGCTCTTCAGAAGGAAGACCTTTGAATGAGGTCACAAAATTATTTATTACACTTACTTGCTGTATTTGTTGCCATTTTCCCTAAGTAAAGCAGCTAATTCTTTTCTTTTTTTAAATAGAAGCTTCTGTGGTTATTCCTTGTTTTAAAAAAAAAAATGGGCAATTCTGAAATAATTAAATCCTTTATATAGTTTTCTTTTATATTACTCGTCTATTCTTTTGCTCCCTGAGGATCCTGCAAAGCAATGCGCCACAGGAAAAGTACAGGAAAATACAATTCCTTTCTCTTCCTCCTATTTCTTTTCTGAGTGCAATAAAAGAGTCCCCACAAGAGCTTTTCATCTTAACTGCAAATGTACAAGCTAAATCTAATTCTAATTGCTACTTATATTAGCTAATCTCACATTTAAATCATGCTGATGACATTTTATCAGGGCCTTGAAAATTGCTTAAGCAATTTCTGTTTACTTCAATGAATTGTAAGCTCACTGTTGCTCAAGGACTTTAAATTTTAATTTTATTCCCTCAAATTTCACCTCATTTATTTTCCTAGGTATGCACAATGGTCAGATGCTCACTGAATGAAAATCTTCTACCCACAAGACAAAAAGGGAACTAGACAACCTGTATTGGATACAAAATATAAAAATGAATGAAATTATAAAATAGAGGGGTGCCTGGGTGTCTCAGTCAGTTAAGCATCCAGTTCTTGATTTCAGCTCAGGTCACGACCTCAGGATGGTGAGAGTGAGCCCTGAGTCAGGCTCTGCGCTCACAGAGGAGTCCACTTAATCCTCTCCCTCCTCTTCTCCCCCTGTTCACATGCATACTGTCTCTCTAAAATAAATAAATAAAATCTTAAAAAGAAATTATATAAATATGTATATAATATCCAGTCTTAGCATACTTTTATATGTAGAATATAGGTAGGATTTGTATGTACAATGTAAAAATATAGAGAGAATACAAGGGTATATATAGAATATTTAGTACAGTTATAGATCATTAATTCCATGAGATACAGATACACAATTAAATACAAAGTAAATACTTATTTTAAATAAGAAAATACAGCAAAGTACAAACTTATAAGAAACGATAAAGATCACAAGTGTTCTAAAATCTGGGAAAAAAATATTCTTATTAGCTGCCTGACACATTTCTAGAGTCCTTTTATTCCTGCGGTTTTAGCTGAATACTCACTGGGTGCTGTCATAGGATAACAGTTTTGTTTGTTTTACAAAATATTTCATTAAGATCCATCTTTTTTGTCCATTGTATGTTCTGTTTGGTTTTCTCTCAGTACAATGGGATCATGACTCTGGAAAAAAGTCATTAAACATTGTTGAATGAAATATTGCTTATCCTAATAAATCCTAACAAAAAAGGGCAGTATTTATCAAAATCAATGACCTGGTCATAATGCAGCTGCTGTTGACCTTCATGCCTTTTTGTTGACTATACAAAGCTAGTTTTTCTATCCTGTCATATTCATTTTCCTTCTGCTTTTTCACTTCCTGCCTGAGAAGGTCCTGGTTCTCATAAACATCTGTAGGTCTTCTCTTCATTTTCATTAACTGTAACTCTTGGTTATCTTGTTTCCTGACTCTGTCTTCATGATTTTGAGCCTCAGAGCTTTTAGTTTATATTGTGACATAGTAAGTTTTTATTTTGAAGCTTCTGCTCCCTTCTTTTGTCCAGTTTTTGGTTTTTGGTTTCCTCTAGGGATACTTCTTTCAGTCAATATTGGAATAAATTCTTTAATAACTTAAATAATACAGTATGTATCTTATATAACTTATACAACATAATTCCTCTGAAATGGAAACATAACAAGAATAGGAGTTAGCAAACTCTTTAACTAGTCAAGAGTCAGAGAGTAGGATCTGGTCCCCAGGCCAGAGTCTGCCAAAACTTCCCCAGGGGCAATTCAAATCCATTTTTATAGTGCTGCTCCATTCTCCTGACCTACACAATTACTCCCCCTACTTAATCTGCTCTCCCAATTTGTAGGTTGCATATTAGGGAATATTAGCAGCCTAGTCCCTTGAACACTTCTTTCCTCCGTTTTACCTCATGGCGGGCCATGGGTGAGCTATTTCCTGTGGAACCACTGGATTTTGGCAGCAGAGGAGACATGTGCAACACTAACATAACCCACTACATTAGGAAGCTCAAAACCTTGGAGCTCACATACACAGTATTTGTAGTATGGCCACAGGTTTCGGTCTCACTCAGAAACTCTGATAAACTCTATTTCACACATTTCCTGTCAAAGGAGAAGAAAACACGTGGTGTCCTGGAAACTAATAGGAGAGAAGCAATTGCTGGAAGGAGATAGTTTCTACTTGGACTAGAAATTAATGAAAACAATTTTACCAGTCTGGAAATTGGAATCATTTTCCAAGATTGACTTCTGGTTCTCTAACATTTTAAACTTTGCTACTGGGCATATATATTTCTTCCACTATAGTACATGTGATACATGTATCATGATAAAAACTGTATTTATATCATGATAAAAACTGTAATTTCATCCTTGCCTATCAATCTGCTGTGCGGATGGACCCAGTGGGCATCAGGGATATCACTGGAAGCCATTCCAACACCAGAGTAACTAACGATAACTTATGTTGCCATACGTATTTGTTTCATCTGCTGCTATAACAAGTAACCACATAGTTAGAAATTTAAAACAAGACATATTTATTCTCTTACACTGGGCCAAAATCAAGGTGTCAGCAGGGCCACACTCCCTCCAGAGGCTATAGGGGAGAATCTGTTTCCTGGCCTTTTCCAGCTTTCTGGGAATTGGCAGAACTTTCCTCTGTCTTCAGAGCCAGCTGTGTAGCATTTGCTTCAGGGGTCTCTTTTCCTTCCTTTGTGTATCTAATCCCCCTCTGCCTCCTGCTTATAGGAACACCTGTGATTGCACTTCTGGCCTACCCAGATAAACCAGGATTATCTTCCCATCTCAGGATGCCTGATTTAATCATATCTGCAGTCTCCTTTGCCATAAAAGGTAACATTCATAGTTTCCAGGGATGAGGACCTGGAGATCATTGGGGGATACTATACAACCTATCCCATTATCTAAGCACACTCTATCTATCTAAAACATGTCTCATAAATAACCCAAATTATATGTATGCTTCACTCAACCTTCCATCAGCTTGATTCCAAAAATGACAGTGACCACATTACTACCATAATCCAAAGGAAAATACAACTAGTAGTCAGAGTAAAAAGGTATTAAAGGACTACGTAAATTTGAGTGAAATCCTCTCACCAAAGTGTCAGTAGTTTCAAGTAAATCCTTTTCTAACCCATTATTTACCTCTTTAGGGGATTTTGGGGGGTTGTTTGCTCTTTTGGTAGTAAATTAGAGAGACTGTATTTGTCATCAAAGTCATCTCTATGGACATTTTCCAGTACTACCTTTATTTATTATTGTTTGCTTCATTTTTCTTCAGTTGAGGTCATATTCACACAACCTGAAATCAACCATTTTAATATGTACAATTCAGTCACTTTCAGTATATTCACAGCATTATGTCAACATCATCTCTACCTAGTTTCAAAACATTTTCATCCCCCTAAAGAAAATTCCATATTCATTAAGGGGGTACTCTGCATTCTCCCTCTTAGCCCCTGGCAACTACTCATCAGTTTTCAGTCTGTATGAGTTGACCTACTCTGGATATTCCTTTTAAAGGCAATCATATAGTATGTCAACTTTTATGTTTGGCTTCTTTCACTCAGTATAACGTTTTCAAAGTGCATCCATGTTGTACATCTATCTGTTACTTCATTCCTTTTCGTGGCTGAGTAATATTCCATTACATGCAAATACCACATTTTTTTTACCTAGTCATCAAACATTTGAGTTGTTTCCACCTTTTGGCTACTGTGGATAATACTGTTATTAACACTTACAAGGGTTCTGTACCCAATTCCACTGTGAACAGATTTTTTTCCCTCCATATCACCAAGCAAGACTCCAATACCAGCTGTGTCCTTCCAATTTAACTCCATTCTGACAAGATGTACCCTGCAGTATCTTCAGATTCCATAAGTTAATGGCTCAGTCCTCTGAAACGCCCCCTTCCCCCACTTTACATACCAATAGTACACATCCAGGTTAACACCTGTGCCTCAGACCAACTGCCTTCAGATTCCATGTTTCCACGACCACCCCCTTAGATTCAATGAATTTGCTAGCGAGGCTCATAGAAGTCACAGAAACATTTTACTCATTAGGATTTAACTCAACAACAGCCATATAGAAAAGATGCACAGGACAAGGCATGGAGAAAAGGCCCAGAGTTCCCATACCTTCTCCATGCATGCCACTTTCTCCAGATCGTCACATGTTCACCAACCTGGGAACTCTCTGAACCTGCTCCTTTGGGGTTTCTAACTAAGCTTCCTTACATAATGTGGTTGATTAAATCAATAGCCACTGGTGATTGATTTCTCTCCAGCCCCTTTCTCCACCCTAAAAGTCAGGAGAGTGGAACTGAAAGTTCTGATCCTCTCATCACAGGGTTGTTTTCCTGACAAGAAGCCCCTCATCCTCAGGTGCTTTCCAAAAGTCACCTCATTAACGTAACAGAAAACACCTTCATCTTTCTTTTCATCTAGGAAAATTCTGAAGATTTTAGGAGCTCTGTGCCATAAACAGAGAAGACTAAATATCATAAATCAAAATATCATATTCGTGTACAAGTTTTTGTTGGAACACCTATTTTCAATTTGTTTGGGTATATAACTAGCAAAAGAATTTCTGGTTCTTATGGTAATTTTATGTTTAACTTTTGGAGAACCCCCTAAGGGTGTTGGCAATTTAAGCCTTGTCTCTAAGTGTGGAATAAAAAGGAATTTCTCTTAACATGGTCATGCAGGATAGCTATTTTAAGTAAAGGCTGGCTAGGAAAGTCAGAGAAGGGAAAATGAAATTTCCTAGATTAACTTCACAGGGGCTCTGAACCCTGGCTACTCATTGAATCACCTGGGAAATTTTTTTTTTTTTTTTTTTCCAAAAGGCAAGTAAACATTTTTCGGAAACCTTAATTTAAAAACGAAACAGGGGCGCCTGGGTGGCTCAATGGGTTAAAGCCTCTGCCTTAGGCTCAGGTAGAGATCCCAGGGTTCTGGAATCAAGCCCCACATCGGGCTCTCTGCTCAGCAGGGAGCCTGCTTCCTCCTCTCTGTTCCTGCCTCTCTACCTACTTGTGATCTGTCAAGTAAATAAATAAATCTTAAAACACACACACACACACAAAATAAAACGGTTTATTCTACCAAACACATCTCCAAAATGTCTAAGTGAATAAAGTTGCACCGAAGTTCTCACAGTCGATGGTACAGGGACAGAGCCTTGCCCTCTGCTCTATGTAGTATCTCCTCCAGTTTTAGTACATGAGACAGTCCTGAAGAGAAGTGTTTGAAACCACTTAGAAATATGTGAATTTCTCACCATGTGAACATGCCATAAACCTTTGAATTAAAACTGTAATTACTGAATGACATCTAAGCTGGGGATCTTACAATAGTTGGGGGCACAAGCTGGAAGCAGGAGGTAGGAGAGCATTAGCAAAAGGAAAGCAGAGACCAAAGACAAGACACTTTTGCAAAATTGTGACTCTGGTGCTGGGACCCTGAAATAGACACCTAGTAACAATCTGTCTACCATCTTGGCTCACAGAACCCTACATAGTGAGCTGCCAGCCCCAGGAAATAAATTATGATATATATGTATACACACACACACACACACACATACATGCATTACGAAGTCAGCATTTTCTAAGTATAGAAACAGCAAATGTTAAAATACTAATATATCAAAGTTTTGTGAGTGAAAATTATGTGTTCATTAAATATACACAAAGAATCCAGATGCTTCAATTGTTTTAAAGTCAAAATGTAGTTTTTAGATTCTAGGATATAAAGTTCCTGAGATAAAGACTAGAATCAGAGTTTCTCATGGATGTTACTTATACAATAAAATCAGCAGGAAAGTGAGCCTTGAAAAATAGATTCATCAGTCAGAAAATCTCTATATAGCAAATCTGTCAAGTACAAATACTACGGGTGCTTCATAGATGTTATGGACAGAAATTGGGAGAAATTAAGGATTTTTTTCCAACCCAAACTATTTATAGGAAGGAAAGCCATGTAAGTTTCTACCTTAGATTGCTGGGGGCGGGCGGGGATGGGGCAGTAGCTAATACTTACTGAAAATGGACTTTGCCATTTTCAAATTGTACCAGCATTTTCATTACATTAGTGCACCGGGTCCTCCCAACAACTCCATTGTATTTTAAAGACAAAGAATTTTAGGCTCAAAGATGTTCAATAACTCCCTAGGTTTGCAAGGTAGCAAACAAACTTCTATATAACTCATAGACCCAAGAAATCACAAGAGAAATTAGAACACATTTCAAACTGACTTATGATAAAAATAAAATGTATCAAAACTCAGTGGAGGCTACTAAAGCTGTGTTTAAAGGAAAATGTATAGCCTTGCATGCATTTATTAGAAAAGACAAAATCTGCTGTATTAAGTTTATCTCACAAAGCTGAAAGCAGAGCAAATTAAACACAAAGAAACAGAGTAAAGAAAATAAAGCTAGACAAATAAATAAATAAATAAATCTTTAAAAAAAAAAAAAAAAGGGACGCCTGGGTGGCTCAGTTGGTTAAGCAGCTGCCTTCGGCTCAGGTCATGATCCCAGCGTCCTGGGATCGAGTCCCACATCGGGTTCCTTGCTCATCAGGGAGCCTGCTTCTCCCTCTGCCTCTGCCTGCCATTCTGTCTGACTGTGCTTGCTCTCTCTCCCTCTCTCTCTCTGACAAATAAATAAATAAAAAATCTTTAAGAAAATAAAGCTAGGAATACAAGGCAAAGAAATAGAAAACAAACATACAATAGGGAGGTAAGGAGCCCAAGGAATGTTACTGATAATTTACCTAAACAACCTAGCTGAGATACCAGCCCAGCCCAAAGCCAAGTTCTTGGGCCATGCTCTGAAGAGTTGCTCATAAGCTCCACAGGGTCCAAGGAGCAAGAGGTATGTAATTTTTTAAAAAGCAACTCTGACTTTTTATAGAAGATAGGACCAAAAAGGTAAGTCAAGTCTGCTTTTACAACTGGACTTCAAGAGTGAAATCACTGTTGTTTTTGGAATGCATTTGCAAAGATTTTTTGAAGCCCATACCTCTCTATGTTAAAATAACTCTCACGTTACTGTTAGGGGGGTAAAAACCCCTCAAAAGTAGTGCATTGCTGCTTATGTGAAACAATAAAATTCATTTTTATACTGAACAGGAAACTATTAGATTACTATTTTATACAAAAGAGAAAAGACTTCTGTTAACTAGCATCCTCTGTGGGATTCATACAACTATGTAGAAAACAGAAATGCCATCTTACTGTTAATTTCCGAGGTGAAAGGAATTGTATATGCTTACCTGAAGTGTTCCCCGCCCCCCACTCCTCACAGAATACTCTGCACTCCATGAAGTGTAGCAAATATTAATTCAGTAACTCAGTCACTGTACTGGCTTCTCCATTTTACTTAGGGGGGATCACAAGCCCAGAAGCCCACATGAGTCTCAGGGTGTGGTCCCCTACAGCAGCATCAGCATCACCTGGGACTTGTTAGATCTGCAAATTCTCAGGCTGCCTCCCAGACTCCAGGAGCAACCTCTCCAGAAGGAACCTGTCAGTCTGGCCTCTAACAAGCCTTCCAGGTGATTCTAATGGACACTGAAGTTTAAGAGCCACTGCTCCAAGTTAATTAAGAAAGACTTCCAGAAGCGTCTGAAAATGTCATCTGCCCTGGGAGCTCAAGGTAGCTCACAGAACTCCGCACATGCACAAGTGTTGGCAGTTTATCCAGAGTTCTTAACAGCTCTGACTAAAGCAGGAGACTAATTATCAAAGAAGGAGCTTTCACGGGTCTCACGGAAGACAGGTTCTACATTGCAAAAAAGCCCTGTAAACAGCACTTCTCAGCATCACAGAAGAAATGACAAGAATTTAATGAGCTTACAACAACATGATATACTTGCCTGAATATTTGATCATTAGCCAGGGTAGAGTTGCCCCGCCCCTAAAAAAGGACATTCGCAGGAAAATAGAAGTGAAGGAGAAAGCTGAAAAACCACCATTCCAGGGAGCCAATTAGTAAATGGTCTGATTGAAAGAAAGTAAGAGCTACCAGCATTTTATCACCAATTATCCTAAGGCGACAATGACAATATTTACTCATCTATATTTTCCCTGCCTTACTCCTGCCTCTTATTTTGAGAAGAAAATGAAGAAAAATGCTTCCCGAGGCTCACATTTTTCCAACTAACAATGGTCAGAATGGCCAGGAGAGGCCCCCTGGGAACTTAGAAACATCGCCTCTGAACAAAGTAGAGCAAAACACATGCCTTACCAGCCTTGTGTTCGTTGTTTTGTGTTGTTTGTTTTGTTTTTTTTTAAATATACTTTCTCCTGTCCAAATCAGACAAGAGAGTAAACTGAAGTTCTGAGTGGATTCCCACTGACACTTAGAAAGGGAAAAGGACCCTGTGCACATTTATCCACTATTTCTTTCCCTTCACCTGATTTCTTCCACTGTGCAAACCGCCCACTCGTTACTGGACCACTAAGCGCAATTTTCTGAAGGTCAAGGCTCTCTCTTTCCTTCAGAGAGACCTCGGAGCAATGAGCTGGGTATGTCACAGCCCTTCCTGTGTTTCCCCAGTTTCCCAGCCCAGGTACTATATCTGTGCCTTCAACCTGAAAGAAAAACATCTCTTTTTTGGCAACTATTCTGTATTCTACGTTTTTAATGGCAAAACTAATCCATGCCCACTATAACCAAAAAATAAATCCAAAGATACATCTATGATATCTCCAATATTGAAAACACATTTGTAAAGGACATTGGGGAAATATTTCACTGTGTGAAACTGGCTGGAAACAAGTTAAAGGGGGAAACAGGATTCTCTCCCCAAAGGACTCACACATTCCCACCAACTGGTGTCTGGTGCAAGACACCCTTAGCTTGCACCAACACTCCAACCTGAACTAATGCATCTAACAGACAGGAGCCAAGACTCCATGGTCAGTTGGTATCAGGAGGGATAAAAATCTCAGGGTGGCCATGCTATTTAGGGACATGCTAAACTATAGTGCTCTGTGGCGTGACCTCTATTATGTCCTCCACGCCCAGAGTCCCTGCCAAATTCCTGAGCCTAGTGTTTTAATCTTAATCTTCCAACTAGTTCGGTGACCCCATTTAGCAAATACTTTGGAATATTCTCAATAGTGGTGAATTTTTTTCCTTTAAGGGGAGATGGAGTTTTGAAACAGCCAAAAGGCATTTGGAAACAAGTGATGAGACTAATGAATACTATATATGGACACACACACTCACACAAAAACCATGAAGGAAACATAATTATTATGAAGTTAAAAGAAAATAGTGTCCAAAAAATGCCTTGAACAATGGAAACACTGTTAAAATGAATGCATTTTAACATTTTTTTAAGGTTTTATTTATTTATTTGACAGAGAGATCACAAGTAGGCAGAGAGGCGGGCAGAGAGAGAGGGGGAAGCAGGCTCCCCACTGAGCAGACAGCCCGATGCAGGGCTTGATCCCAGGACCCTGAGATCATGACCTGAGCCATTTCTTAGTGCCAATATTTCTTAATCTCACTCCTTAAAATAAGGATGGAATTAATGTGAATGTTTATTCCTGTATTTCTAAATTAAAATCAGCCTTATTATTATCTACCCTGTATGCAACTTAGATGAGCCCAGGCATAATTGGATCTCACGAAGGGCCTGGAAATTCTTTATATTTAATTTTTTAAAAAGGCTTCCAGGTCTATAATTTAATTACTTTAAACCTAGAAAATATAACTCTGTTTTGTTCTGCCTAATATTGTATTTTCTACACTTCGATAATAAAAACAAAATAGTTTTCTCCTGACAGTACACCTATATAAATAAAAGCACTATTTGGAATAGCCTTTTTATGACCTTCAACAAAGGCAAATGTTTGTATTATCTCAAGTTGCTATGCACTTTTGATACTCATATCAACCCATATGTAAGTTTCTAACACATAATGGGTACTGAAACATATTTTTATTTTTAGTTCTATTCCCTGAACTGGGGACTAAAAAGTTCTTTATTCTCTCCTGTGATTGTTTTTATACAGTTTTATTTAGATATGTTTCACATCCCATACCATTCACCCATTTAAGGGTAAAAGTCAATGATTTTTAGTATATTCACAGACTTCTTCAACCATCACAGCTGTGATTTAAGAGACATCAGCCAAAGGAAGAAGGGACAGAAAAGGAACTCTGCTTTCAAGTTACATACAAGCACAACTCAACATAAAAAAACAAACAAACAATTGGGGCACCTGGGTGGCTCAGTCATGATCTCAGTGTCCTGGGATCAAGCCCCATGTTGGGCAACCTGCTCAGCGGGAGGCTACTTTTCCTTCTTCCTCTGCTGCTCCCCTGTTTGTGCTCCCTCACTCTCTCTGTCAAATAAATAAATAAAATCTTTTTAAAAATCTGATTTAAAAATGGGCAGACCGACCCGAATAGACATTTTTCCCAAGAAGATATACAGATGGCTAACAGACATAGACACAAGCCCACATTGTGGTGATTTTGCCTGATGCATTGGATATAGCTGTGGGGCGGCAAATCCATTCACGCTATATGGAGATGGCAGGAGAGGGGAGGGAAGGGAAGGCAAATCAAAGCAATTTATTTATGGTGACTTGTTCAGTCTTTCAAACTAGACTCTATTGGGCAGTAAGAAAATCAAGATTTGCCAATTAATCAAATTTAAACATATCAGATACCTTGTTATCTGATGCGACCAAGATAATATTTGATTTAAAAGTTAAAATGAGGAATTATAAAATATTTTAAAAATACCTACCATAATCATTTCCATTTAAATCATAAATACATACATTTGATACATCCTTCTAACTTGTCAAGATGATACATGATTTTTCATAACATAGTTCTTCCACTTTTTTATTATAAGCCCATTATAAACTTTTGATTCAGGCTGGTACTTAATAAATGGTAACACTTAGGGCTTTATAGGACTATTTTAGTTCTGGATTTGATTCTCTCTTTGCTTCTCCTCTTTTCCAAATTGAGATCAATTATTTTAATTCAGATTTTATATAATTTCTGCATTGTTCATGTTATGTTCTAAGTGTTTGTGTTGCCCAATAAAATTCACATGTTGAAACCTTAATCCCAATGTGATTGTATTATGAGGTGGGACCTTTGGGAAGGCTCCACCCTCAAGACTGGGATTAACACCCTTAAAAGGAAAGACTAGAGGGCTAGCTAGGTCTTTTCTGGCCATATGAGGATATGACAAGGTGGCAGGCCTGAATGCAGGCCTACATCAGACACCAGATCTGCCAGTACTCTGATCTAGGATGTCCCAGCCTCCAGAACTATGAGAAATAATAGGTTGTTGTTTATGCCACCAGAGTCTGTGATAACTAGGCAAACCAAGCAATTCCTAATTTTATTCTCTAATAAATCATCAAATTATATAATCCATTATTTTATATCTTCCTATAATCATTAGCAACCTCAATTGCCTGAGATCAATACACTATGTTTATTATAGCCCTAAAATTCAGTATTTCCTATACTAGGAGTTGGCAACATTTTTCTGAAAAGGCTCAGTAAATATTTTAGGTCTCATGGGCCACATGATCATTGTGTCAACTACTCAGTTTGGCCTGTAATCAGGCAGTTCTGATGGAGGAACTGAAATCCTGACCTCTGTTCATGAAGGCTCTCACAATACAGTCTCTTCACTCTGATGAGGCCTGTTCTGGTCCACTGCATCATCTGAGGCTGTGAAAGTCTCCAGGCATGAGAGGACTGCATGGTCTCCTGCACAACAGGAGCACAGTCTGTCTTACTTTTCCAGCTTTCCCCACTACTTGATGCTATGCTGGTCATGGCTCAAAGCAAAGGCTTAAGTTGACCAAGAACTAGAGTCCTTGCCACCCTCACTCTCTGACAAGGAGCAGACCACTAGCTCTAATGTTCTCAGACAATTCCATGCCTTTTCTGATATTGCTAGACTCTCTCCATTTGAGGCACAGTCCTAAGAAGGAAAAAAACAAGGACCATAAGGAAAAAACCAAGAATCATTGTCCCATGCAACCAAAAGGGTCCGATGTGCCTTTATTTGATCCAAATCTTCTTCCTAGAGAATTCAAACCCTCTGGACTCTGAAAAAAATTCCACAAGTTAGGCCTACCAAATTTTTTCTCTTAATATGTTTTGGAGCTTAAAAAAATTTAGAATATCCTTCCTTCTCTTAACTAAGTCAAACTTTCCATGTTACCCATATATTAAAAAAAATGAACTACCCTCCCATCCAGCAATTGCACTGCTAGGTATTTACCCAAAGGATACAAAAATACTAATTCATGGAGTACCTGGGTGACACAGTCAGTTGAGTGTCTGACTCTTGATTTTGACTCAGGTCATGATCTCAGTGTCACAGGTTCGAACTCCGCACAGGGCCCTACACTGAGCAAAAAGTCTGCTTGAGATTCTTTCTCCTCCTCCTCCTCTTTCCCCTTTTGCTTCTTTCCGTAAATAAATAAATAAATAAAATCTTTTAAGAAATACTAATTCAAAAGGATACATGCATCTGATGTATATATCTACATAATCTATAATACCCAAATTATGGAAACAGCTCACGTGTCCACTGATTGATGAATGGATAAAAAAGAGGTGGTATATATGTATACCACGGACTACTACTCAGCCATAAAAATGAATGAAATCTTGCCATTTGCAACAACATGGATGGAGCTAGAGAATATAATGCTAAGCAAAATAAGTCAGTCCGAGAAAGACTAATACCATGTGATCTCATTCATGTGTGGAATTTAAGAAACAAAACAAATGAACAAAGGGGACAAAGAGAGAAAGGGAACAAACCAAGAAACGGACTTTTTTTTTTCCTAAAAATTTTATTTATTTATTTGTCAGTCAGAAATCACAAGTAGGCAGAGGCAGGCAGAAAAAGTGGGAGAAGCAGGCTCCCCGCTGATCAGGGAGCCTGATGTGGGGCTCAATCCCAGGACCCCGGGATCATGACCTGAGCCAAAGGCAGAGGCTTAAGCCCACTGAGCCACCCAGGCGCCCCAAGAAACAGGCTCTTAACTACAGAGAACAAACCGATGGTAACCAGTGGGTGGTGGGTGGGGGATGGATAAAATAGGTGATGGGGATTAACGAGGGCGCTTGTCACGATGAGCACTGGGTGTTGTACAGAAGTGTAGAATCACTATATGGTATACCAGAAACTAATATAACACTGTATGTTAACTAACCAGAATTTAAATTAAAATTTTTGAAAAACATTCTGTCATAATTAAAGCTGAACACTGACTCTTTCTCTTTGCATTCTTGTTATAAATTCCTTCTTTAATTTTGTTTAATTTTTATTTAATTTTTTTAATATTATAATTTTATTTTTTTCAGTGTTCCAAGATTCATTGTTTATGCACCACACCCAGTGCTCCATGCAATACGTGCCCTCCTTAATACCCACCACCAGGCTCACCCAAACCCCCAGGCCCCTCCTCTCCAAAACTCTCTGTTCGTTTCTCAGAGTCCACAGTCTCTCATGGTTTGTCTCCCTCTCTGATTTCCCCCAGCTCCCTTCTCCTCTCCTTCTCCCAATGTCCTCTGTGTTATTTCTTATGCTTCACAAGTAAGTGAGACCATATAATTGACTCTCTCTTCTTGACTTATTTCATTTAGCATAATTGTTACAAATTCCTAATCCCACTCTTAGTTCCATAATTTCTCACTCCCCAACCTTCATTGCAGAAAAATGGCTTGGCCTGACCAAGAATAGAGTCATATACACAGAAATTTGGGAGAGGAGAGTACATAGCACATTTCAGAAAAAAAAAAAAAATTACCTTCTGTTAAATACTTCTACTAATTGAAAAGAATGAATAAATACATGGACAAGTGAAGATAAACTTGCATAAGAACTATCAGAACAGGGGTGCTTGGGTGGCTCAGTGGGTTAAAGCCTCTACCTTCGGCACAGGTCATGATCTCAGGGTCCTAGGATCGAGCCCCGTGTTGGGCTCTCTGCTCTGCAGGGAGCCTGCTTCCTCCTCTCTCTCTGCCTGCCTCTCTGCTTACTTGTTATCTCTGTCAAAAAAATAAAATATTTAAAAAAAAAAAAGAACTATCAGAACAGAAAAGAATGTTTACTCCATACATAAACAAAATCACTGACAGCGTGAACCACCTCCAATTATCCAAAAGAAATTGAAAATGCAACCAAAAGAACTGAAATCAGGCTCAAAGAAATATCTGCACCCCCACATTCACTGCAGCATTATTCACAATAGCCAAGATATAGAAACAACCTCAATGTCCATTGACAGATGAATGCTTGAAGAAGATGTGGTATATACATACATTAGAATATTATCTAGCCTCAAGAAAAGAAGGAAATCCTGCCATTTGTGACAACATGGATTAACCTGGAGGACATGATGCTAAATGAAGTAAGGCAGACACGGAAGGACAAATACTACGAGAGACCATGAAATGAGAAATCTAAAGTCTCCAAACTCACAGAAGCAGGGAGTAGAATGATGGTTACCGGGATGGGAGGAGAGGTAATGGGGAGGTATTAGTCGAAGTGTATAAAGTTCAGTCATGCAAGACGAATAAGCCCTAGAGACCTACCAAACAGTATAGTGCCTGAAGGAACAATACTATTCTGCGCTTAAATAGTTGCTAAGAGGGTAGATCTTGCGTTAAGTGCTCACACACACACACACACACACAATTAAGAGGGCAGGTGACAGATGTTTATGGCATAAACAGTGGTGCTGGTTTTCATGAAAGTATACTTATCTCCAAACCCATAAAGTTGTATACAATAGAAAGGAATCTCTTTTTGTAGGGCAATCACCACGTGACAAAGTGGGTTAAAAAGAAGAGAGAGAGAAATAAAATGCCACATTTTATAAAATCTAGGACACCATCCATATTTCCACCCCTAAACATTTTTAAACACTGCCCATTCAACTGTGACACACCATCAACTGAAAGATGCTTCCTAGTTTCAGAGATGCTGAAACATGGAGGAAGAAAATATGTTTCTTGGCCAGAATATGGTAGTAGAGACAAATGAGTCCTAAAATCTTAAAAATCTACTGATCACTTCATTATATTAGAGACATACCAAAAAAGCTACAGAAGTAAAACATTGGAATGAGAACTAGAATGAACCACAATAAATAATTTCACCATTTCTAACATTCAAAATTTACTACAGAAAAATATAACAAGGTTCTAGTGTTTTGAAACAAATATTTAAGCACTCCCAAAATGCAGTTAGGAAATGAAAAGGCATCTAACAAGTGGAATCATGGAAAAGACTCTAGTATCTGAAGAACCTGCTGACCAGTCAGGATGGTTAGTGACAGGAGAGCACGGGGTCCGGTCCTCCAGCAGAATGACTGTTCCAGGAGGTTTTCAGAGGCACACGGGCATACTCTGAAAGCTGTTTTCTGAGAAAACTGCACAAGTTATAGAAGTTCCATGATCTCTAGACCCAGTTTGTTTCTGCCTAAAGAACACCAGTAAGAGCCCTGTTTATTACATCCTTTCTTACCATCTACAAACTAATGACATACATAGTGATAGAAAAAGCTTATATTATTAGTAGAAGTTTATACCTGAAGCAAATAATGAGTTTTCAAACTCTGTCATTCCTACTTTAAAAAATTTTGAGCTACCAGAAAGACATCGCATCTCAGTATGACTGATGTTAACTGCTTAAAACTCAATCCCCTACTAATATCTATGAGGGGCTATAAAAGGTTAAAAAATTGGGATTTTGCTTATGAAAATATTCAACCCTGTTAACTGGGAACACCTTGCATCTTTCCATGCACAAAAGGGCTATCAAGTCAAGAACATTTTAACGAAATGAGGAGAAACTTAGAGATGCTTATTTAATACTCTAATTTTATACTGAGTCAATTAAAAAAAAACTACATAAACTCTGGCTTTGACTTAATGATAAAATTTGAAACCAAGCATCGTGACATGAGTCATTTGATCTAACAGGACAACTTGCAGCTCTGTGCCAGTTCTAATAGCCAGCTTCCCAAGCTGCTAAAAACTGCCATGAACATTAATAATGATACAAAAAGGGAGTCTGGTTTATATAAATGCAAGTCAATACAAATAGGGAAAGGACCATTTATTGTGATGGATGTGTTCACTGAATGTAAAAAGAAAATTAGTGAAGATAGAGTGAAAGGAAGAAATCTATAAATATCCAGACTCCCTGCAGTAGAAGGGGATGAACCACATGGAAGTTAAAGAAAAGCTAAAGGAAAACACTGAGTTCACATGTGGAGAAAATATTAAAAGCATCGCACTGCAGGCAACAAGATTAAGGCAATGCATCTGTGGAGCCAGTTCTAACATTCATTAAATGTTATGAAATGGAACGGTATAGACCCGGAGGCATGGAATATATCAGGCTGTTGAGGGGAAAAATAGAAATGAGCAAATAAAAGGATCTCGCTTCTAAATAAAGCATAAGGAAGGTTGGTCGATACCGATTTTTTTCAACCCTTATAAATGCACCAGGACGAATGAACACAGGCGTGCCCTGCGAACACTTGAAAAGAGAGACCATGATGTTGCCACAACCTAAACCAGATTCATAAGCAAACTCCAAAGAGCACAGGGCCTGGGTGTACAGGGCTGGGGTAAGCAGAAGAGGAAGCCACTGGCAGATTTTTACTGGACTGAGGCCATTACAATCCTCACTTAAAATAACTTCCCTACCCTTTCCACTGCTATAGGTCATGGAATCCCCCTATCACCCACTCCCTGAAATAAAGCCATCCAAGACCCTTTATGCAAATACTAGTATTATATGGACGACAGGGAATGACAAATTACTTCTCACTGCTTCTACAGCTTTATTTCACACCAGACCCACTGAAGGAAATGTCTGGCCCCACCTTCCTTCTGGTGGACATATTCTTCAGGGCTCCTCAGTGGCATCTTCCCTGTGCCTCCCACTGCCCTGGAAAAATCATCTTCCTCTACTTTGTGCCCTGCACAGGGCTCCATGACACTGAGGTCATCGTCTGCACTGGCATATGGGAGGATGCCTCCCCACGCCCCCTACCCCTTCCACCTCTCCACCCACCAGGCTAGATGCCTTTGGAGTTTGAGCCAGGGGTCTTCCTCCATCGCTGCCCAGCCGAGGGCCTGCCATATTAAGGTTC
Organism: Lutra lutra; assembly: GCF_902655055.1. Lineage (NCBI taxonomy): Eukaryota > Metazoa > Chordata > Mammalia > Carnivora > Mustelidae > Lutra > Lutra lutra. Next base: position 91,304,640 of record NC_062282.1, read on the forward strand.
TAAAAAAATCAAAGTAAAGCCAAACAAAGAATAACTGACAGAGCTCTAACTATTTGGATAGCTAACTAGTCTTTCTGAAGAAGCGACGTGTAGCCAGGATATGTTGAGGGCAAAGGTCAGCAACATGGAGGTGACCCTGAAGTGAGCATACAATACCAGACACTGGGCTGTTCAGCCAGCTCTTAACAGGCATCTCAGACGAAACCAATGCTCAAGAAAAAACAGGAGCACAGCCGAGGTAGGTGAGAAAAGGACCCCCGTGAGAATGAAGGGGAACTGATGGAGGATAAAGGGAACCCCCCCCGAAGCACCCTTTTGCAGAGATTGGCTTGGATCAAGCCCACACATGTCCCCTAACAGAGACAGGATTTAGTGAGGTGAAAGGGGAGACTACTGGGTCATCAAAGAGAGGAACAGAGTTGAAGTTTGGTGTTTGCCACCAAGGACCTCTCTGGACGTGGTGACCCGTCTGCACCTGGGTGCGCATGGGGATTTGAAAAGATTATGTCAGAAAATGTAGGTGCGAGCCCTGCACCAAGTGCTCCAGAAATGAAAAATATTGTTTGTTTTGTTTTCACCAACAAGACAACATAGGTAAGCCACCTGTTAGAGAAAATAAACATATGCCAGGAGACTGAAGGTGGGCTCTAGCCATTTAGGTTGGCACAAATACTCCCTGGAATTCTTGAATATTTCATCAACAACTGTGACGACAGGTGCAAACATATAACATGCAAGCATTGACACTAATGAAGAAATATGTTCTGTTCACTATTGTGGATGAAACCAACCAGCATAATATAAACAGGCAAACGGCTGTTTAAGTTAGACACATTTATAACAAGCCTAAGGATGACAATAGAATTTCTTTCGGAAAAAAGCAATTCATGATGCCTTAGCATTAACTTTAAACTTACCTTGACAGGTTTTCTTTATTTTCACATAGAACTGACTGTGCTGACACATGTTCCACTCAGAACAAAAGGAGAAGAATTCAAGACCGAGAGAGGAAAATAAGCCCAAGGCAAGAAGGGGCCAAGAGTGGGAAAAGGTTAAAAAAAAAAAAAAATCACCAAACACCAGGACCAGAAGCGACCTTACAACTCACCTAATGCAAAATTTGTCATCTCAGCACATAGCATTTTTTTTTTTAGCCAACAATGGCATTTGACATTTCATTTTTGTTTCAAATACTCTGGTGTAGGACTTGCACACTCCATCCCACCGCTGGCTCTTCCACTCCTAACAACTTCTAATATCTTCCTGTCCCCAGAAGGCACTGGAGTTTGTGACCTCTGAAATCCAGTCCCTTCACTTGACTACAGAGAGGGTGTGACTCGCCCAAGGTCACCTGCCCAATCTTTACTGGTAGTGCTATAATTTAAAAGCCAAATATTCTGATGTCTAACCAATACTGGTGCTACACACGCTAGTGGGAAGGACCTCTGGGCGCTAATTCAGTTAGAAAGAAGGGAGTGGGAGTCCTGCCCAGAGGTGGCATTTGCCCAACTAATACAGGGTTTCCTTAGTCATGTTTCTCTGGGGGCGGGAGAGGAAAGCTTCCCCATACGCTCCCCACTGTGGTTGCTAACACAGCATTCCCTTCGCGATCCTGTCCACCTCTGGGAAAGTCACTCATCTTCGCAGTGACCTCTAAGTTGTTTCCTGGGCTCTGCCTGAGGGACTGTTTATAGAACACTGGTGTCGTCAACTCCAAAAACATCGTTTGTAAACACATGTTTTGCCCCAGATGCTATTTCCGCACTTATTATAAAGGGCTTGGTCTAGAGATCAAAAAATGCATCTGAGGAATAAGAGTATAAAACACGATTTATTCTAAGGAAAGAGCAGGTGGTTCTTCCCACATTGCAGAAAAGGCAGCTGAGGCAAGGGGCTGACTGGCACAAAATTATCCTACTTCTGTGGGGTTTTTTTCTCAAAATGAATTTTGCACACAATTTTTTTCACTTTAAAATCTAACAGTCTGACATTTAACCCAAACTATCTGCTGTTGCATGTAGATAACTGTTCATTTTTACTATTTGTAGCCCACTTTTGGAGAGCACTTAACAAGCAATAGAGCCCTGTGGGGCTTTTGAGAAAAACATCCTCATTCAAGAGCCAAAATATTACCCATGGTTACTTCTGCCACAATAAAGATCAATTTTCAAACTTATTTTCACAATTAATGGCTTACTAATTATATAAAATATACAGAAATTTTATAAATAAAATCTCTAGTTTTTTCTTTATGGTTCAATCATCGCCAACACAAGACTGCCCCTCCTGGGGTCATCTGTCCTTGTTAGACGGGTCCTGACTTGGGAAGAGTTGGCCTAATCCAGACACCTCCTAGGGACTTAACAGATCACTGAATTCAATTCTCTGTGAAAAGAAGAGTGAGGAACTTCCAGAAACCAAAGCCTTCATCATCGTTAAGCAGTAATTGTGGCTAATTGTGCTTGGCATTTTGATGAGTAGAAAGTTTAAAGAAATTTACAAATGATGTCAGTGTATGTTTTAAATGTTAATTACTGCTTCAGGTAATTCTTAAGAGTTAAACACTGAAGCAGTATTATCAAATCAGATTTGACCACCTTATACATTCTATTTAGAAAAGTCTTAAATTTTTTTCTAAGTATCAGGAGGCTTTTTTAAGATTGGAATCTTTAGGACAAATTTGCATATGGGCAAAATCCTATGTTTAATAATAAAAAAAAAAGCAGAATCTGTAAGCAAGAAGTCTCATTTCTGCTGTTATTTTCCTTTATGCTTCATATTATGGTCTGTTTTAAGATCTCAAGAACATTTAACTTAAGATTTCAAGAAGAAGTATTCAGCCACATGCTTCTAATCTTCAAAACATTTTTTGCATGGTGTGTTTTGCTGAAAAACACCAATTTTTTTTTAAGATTTATTTATTTGATAGAGAGAGAGAGAGAGAGACCACAAGCAAGGGGAGTGGAAGAGGGAGAAGCAGACTCCCCGCTGAGCAGGGAGCTCAATGTGGGGCTTGATCTCAGGACCCTGGGATCATTACCTGTGCCAAAGGCAGATACTTAACCTACTGAGCCACAAAACACCCCTAAAACACAACTAATTTTTTAAGAAATATAGATAATGTATATATCAGTAAATAGAAATAAACTGGAATCATAGGCTCTCAAAAATCAGAGAATGCATTTCATCCTGGCATAACTATTTTTCACAGCAAACCATTCCACTATTTTGGTAAATTATCACTGAAATGTTTGTTGCCAAGACCCTTCCATAGGGTACAAATTCTTACTGGAAACCATGAGCAAAAGGCCTCTTCATGCCCATGTTGGGGTACCCCACACTGAGCAAAAGTACTTCAATTTTCAAATATCAATTATAGTTTACCTATTTCTTATGAAAATAAAGTGATTTTTAGTCCTCTGAGTTTTTTTTTAAATTAAGCTTTATTTGTCTTACTAGAATACTCAAGAAGACTACCTTATTACTATTAAAGAGATGTCAGCAGCAAGAAGGAAAATTTGTGGAGGTTGGAAGCAGGGAGAATAACTTCTGTTATATGCCCTAAAAAGGGTCTGGATACTGTTCTCAGTTTTGACAGAAGAGCTGCAACAGAAGTATTATACAGTGAATACACACAGCCAAATACATATATTATTTTTTGTTTTGAGACAGGGACAGTTTATGGAAAATATAATTTATTCTAGATACTCAAAGCAAACAATTCACTTAACAATTCTCCACAATGGAATTTGCAAAGACTGAACATGGTTTGTGAACTAAATCTTAGATGCACTGAATTATGAAAGTTACTGAGCAACACAGATATCCACTAAACATGTGGCATTTTTTATTTTTTAATGGGCTAGTGCCCTTTTGTGCCATTGTTTTTCCCATTTCATTTTCTCAAATTGCAAGTTAAAATACTGAGATTACATAGACACTAAAATATACACACACACAAAAAAAATCTATCAGAAGTTACTCATTATGTTCTTTTTAAAAAAGATTTTATTTATTTATATTAGAGAGAGTGAGAGCATGAGCAGGGGGAGGAGGAGGGGCAAAAGGAGAGGAAGAAGCAGACTTCCCACTGAGCAAGGAGACCAACCTCGACCATGACCTTGGGGCTCAATGCCAGGACCCCGGGATCATTACCTGAGTCAAAGGCAGATGCTTAACTGACTGAGCCACCCAGACAGCCTCATTATATTCTTAAATTAGTGAATATACCCTCAAGTTATCCCAGGGAGTATATTTGTTCTACCAAATTAAATAACAAATACATTTCCAAGTTGATACAAATAAGCAAATTCTTTGTTTATTAATGTGGTACCATATCCCAACTTTAAAATTACTTGGGTACCCAGGAGCAAATAATTTCTTTAAGTTTGAATAATCATGGTTTATATTTTATAGTAATTTGTTTGCCTGGAAGACCCACTATGTAATGATTCAAGATGTTATACTTTTTGTGAAGATTTTATTTATTTGAGAAGGAGAGAGAGAGCCCAAGGGGAGAGGCAGAGGGAGAGGGAGAAGCAGATACATTGCTAAGCCCAGTGCAGGGCTTGACCCCAGGATCCTGGGATCATGACCTGAACCAAAGGCAGCTGCCTAACCAAATGAGCCACACAGGCTCCCCAAGATGTTATACTTTTTTGCAGGTTATGTTGTCATTACCAAGAAAATGCAAATGCAAAATAATTCCAAATGTCACAAAAGTAGACCTTCTGTTGTCTCATTTTGAAGTAAACACTTCAAATTTGGGCAAATACTATGATAATGGATAGACAGACAATTGAATTACCTCTTAATGCTGATTTTAATAGATAAGAACACTTTTGCTTTACTCCAGACTTTAACATTTGTTGAGGTTTGTTCTTCAGAGTAAAGGTAAAAAATAATGAAGATTGAGGGGTGGCTGGGTGGCTCAGTTGTTAATCGTCTGACTTCGGCTCAGGTCATGATCCTAGGGTCCTGGGATCAAGCCCTGCATCGGGCTCCCTGCTTGGTGGGAAGCCTGCTTCTCCCTCTCCCACTCCCCCTGCTTGTGTTCCCTCTCTCACAGTCTCTCTTTATATCAAATAAATAAATAAGAATCTTTAAAAATAATAATAAAATGAAATAAAAATTCAGCCACACCCATATAGTAAAGAGCCATTTTAATTGATTTCTTTTTCAATCATGACAGAAGATTTTGTGACATTCTAAACATAGAAACATTCAGTTTCCTCTTCTTGACCATTAGTGGTTCACAAATACTGGCTCTTTCTAAGTTACATTTCCTGTGAAAATGTACAGAAACTCTCTTCTGGGTATGGGAATCAGAATCAAGTTCCTGGTTAATACAAAAGCTAAGTCATGACAGATACATCTACCATGTTTGTTAGAGCCCAGGTATGACTTCCCTGAAGGCAGATAGGGGAACACAAAGATGTGTGAAAAATCAGAATGAAGAATGGTTGAATTCCATTACCCTGTTCATACCTGAGATTTACTCAACCTTGAAAATGTGCTGTAAGTAGCCTCAAATTTCCTATATGTAACACTCATCTGATAAATTCTTTACCATAGTCTCTCAGATTAGTGAAAATCCCTAGGACATTTTTTACTTAGCAGACCTAAAAACAAAAGCAAATGCACTAATAATGCTTTAAAAGGCATACCTACAAAGAAAGAAATACCTGATTGCACCACAGAGTTCTAAGAAATTGGCTTCAGCACTGTTAATAGTATTTTTGAAAATATGCAGGAAATTCAGTGGAAAATCTTCAGCAGATATTCGTAGAAAGTGACCAGAGAAACAAGGGAAATAAATTTGGCAAAGCTAGGTTAGGACAATGAAAACACTACAAATCAAAAAGAAGTCTGAGCTCTTAAGTTTTAGAAAGTATAAACTGAAAAATAATGTGTGTGCTTCTACATAAACATCCACCCAGCACTCATAAACACGATAAAGCAGTGCTCAGTAGGAGCCAGTAAGACGTGGGAGTCTGGAGCCTGGGCCGTGAGGTCCAGCAGAGCTGGCTGTGGCCATCGACCAAGCCATTCACAAGCTGGGGTATCTTCAGGAAGTTCCTCAACCTGACTCTCAGACTCCTGAGTTGTAAATTGGATGTAAATTCCAAAATAATGAATACAGGAATTTAACAGGACACTAAACACACGTGAAGAGAAATGTGCTGAACAGGAAGAAAGACTAAAGAAATTTTCTAGAATGCAGCATAGGAAGACAAAAATATGGAAGGTACATGAGAGATTAAGAGACAGAGGATAGGGTGAGAAGATCTAAAATATATTTAATTAAAGAATCATAAGCAGAGAGATTATGACAAAGACATAAAAAAGAGAGGCACCTGGGTGGCTCAGTGGGTTAAGCTTCTTCTGACTCTTGATTTTGGCTCAGGTCTTGATCTCATGGTCATGATCTCAGGTCATGAGATCAAGCCACAGCTTGGGCTCCCTGCTCAGTGCGGAGTCTGCTTGAGATCCTCTCACTCTCTCACTCCCTCTGCCCCTCTCCCTGCACTCTTTCTCTCTAAAATAAATAAATAAATAACTCATTTAAAAAAATAAATGGTGAAAGACCTTGATCCTCTTATTTAAGAACCCCCACAAATACCAAGCAGAATGATCATTTAAAGAGTATATTATATAAACTAAGTATGTTACTATAAACTGCAGACCACCAAAGACAAAGACAAAATTTTAAAAAGAACTCTGCCAAAACATGACATTGTATCTACGAAGAGCAGCGATTGACTTTTCAGTAACAATGGAAGCCAGCTAACAAAGGAATAACTACAATGTACTGAAATACAACAACCCTCAACTTGGAGTTCTATAAATAGCAGAAATATCCTCAAAGAATGAGAGCATTCTTTATAATTATATACTCAAAAATGATTAAAATGCAAATTTTGTTACATATATTTAATCACAACTTAAAAAATTAAAATTATAACTTACCAAAACCCACTGAATTATACACTTTAAATAGGTTAATTGTATATCATGTGAATTACATTTCAATAAAGCTACTCAAAAAAAAGAGTAAGGGCAAAATTAAAAAGTTTTCAGACAAAAACAACATATACTGAAGATAAATTCTAAAGAATGTACTCTCAAAAGAAGGAAAAAGGTGGTAAAATAGGGTAAGTCTAAAACAAGGACTACATATAAAAACAACATAGTATGAGGTTTAAAAACAATAAAATTAAAATATATTACAGAATACTATCTGTTTTGGGAGGGTATTAGTGCTTTAAGACCCTGAACAGTCTGAGAGGAGGGTAAACAATATTAACTAACTTAAAGCTTTGATAAATTAGTATATAAGATGTAATTTTCAAGGACCCAACAAGATTAGAAAGTGTTTAGTTGCAAATTAGTAGGAGAAAGCATGAAATGATTTATAAAATTCAAAGTCAAGAAAGTGGAGACAAAGAGCTATAAAGCATCAATAAACATTGGTACCCAAATATAGAGTAATTATATTAAATACAATTTGTTTTTTTTTTTTTTTTTTTTTTTTTAAATTTTTTTTTGTTTTGTTTTTTTTTTTTTTTTTTTTTGTTTTTTTTTTTTAAAGATTTTATTTATTTATTTGTCAGAGAGAGAGGGAGAGAGAGCGAGCACAGGCAGACAGAATGGCAGGCAGAGGCAGAGGGAGAAGCAGGCTCCTTGACAAGCAAGGAGCCCGATGTGGGACTCGATCCCAGGATGCTGGGATCATGACCTGAGCCAAAGGCAGCTGCTCAACCAACTGAGCCACCCAGGCGTCCCTAAATACAATTTGTTTAAATGTTACAGTTAGAAACAAAAATTGTCACGCTGGGATCTTAAAAAAAAAAAATCCCACCATATGCTGTTTACAAGGGCTACAACTAATATATAAAAATATGAAAAGGCTGCAAACAAATGCATTACCAGAGATTGTGACATTTTATAATTTTAAAAAATGAAGGAGGGAAGGAAGAAAGGGACAAAGGGAAGGAGGAAGGAAGGAGGAAATCAGAATTAGGTGTATTGTATCTATCACATCACAACAAATTACCCCAAAATTAAGTGGTTAGAAACAACAAATATTTATTACCTCACAGTTTCTACGGGTCTGGAATCCAGGAAGAGCTTAGTAGAGTCCTTTAGCTCAGAGCCTGTCCCAGGGTGCCGTCAAGGTGTCAGCTAAGGTGGCCTTCACCTCAAGGCTTGTCTGAGAGAACGTTCTTCCAAGATCACTCACGTGGCTGTTGGCAAGCCTCAGAATATCCACTTTCAAGATCATTCATCCAGCTGTTGGTAGGCCTCATGTCCTCACTAGCTAGTGGGCAGAGACAGGAGTTCCTTGCCTGATGGGCCTCTCTGTAGGGCACCTCACACAGGGAGGCTGGCTTTCCTCAGAGCAGGCCTGGGAGAGATTAAGGGAGAGGGCAAGCAAGATGGAAACCAGAGCTTTTTTGTGATCTAATCTCAAAAGAGATATCCTATCACTTTTGCCATATTCTGTTTGTTACAAATATATCACTAGATCCAACTTACACTCAAGGAAAGATTATACATTGGGACAAATACCAAGAGGATTACAGGGGACATTTTAAATGATGTCAACCACAGTAATGAAAAACAAAAAACTGTCATTGTTTGCTTATTATGTAGTGAATGTAGTGAACATAGCAAATCCAAAAAGATCACACTAGATGCTTAGAATTAATAGAAAAGTCTATCACGGAGGTTGGATATAAAAATCAGTTTTATGCTATATATGAGCAAGAGTCTGATTCTTAATTTCAGCTCAGGCTATGATCTCAGGGTAGTGGGATCAGGCCCCACATCAGGCTCCTCACACAGCCAGGAGTCTGCTGGAGATTTTCTCTCTCCCTCTCCCTCTGTCCCTCCCCACCCCACGCTCTCTTTCTAAAATAAATAATCTTTTTTTTTTTTTTTAGTGTATCTTAAAAAAAATGGTCATATATTTCTAAAGAAATATATTCTTTAGAATATATTCATATATTCTATATATAGAATATATATAGGTCATATATTCAATAGGAGAGGAGATTCTGGAAAGCACACTCTACGTTAAAGGGCAAAGAGAGCAGTAGACTTATTCTTTCCTCTAAACATTATTCCAAAGTCTGAAAACAAATCTTGAGACACTAAACATCTCCTATTACTTTACATATTTGTAAGGAAAGGTGGCACCCATATCAATAGGAATACTTTTATCCATTTTTTTAACTTTCTTTTTTTTAAAGATTTCATTTATTTATTTGACAGAGAGAGATCACAAGTAGGCAGAGAGAGGGGGAAGCAGGCTCCCAACTGAGCAGAGAGCCCGAGGCAGGGCTCAATCCCAAAACCCTGGGATCATGACCTAAGCCGAAGGCAGAGGCTTTAACCCACTAAGCCACCCAGGTGCCCCACTTTTATCCATTTTTAAGTAAACAAAATCAGAGTCAAATATAGGAGGCATTCTGCTACAAAAGAACAGGGCCAGATCAGAAAGGCAAGGAAAATTCAGTCCAAAGGGCAGAACAAGGAGGAGCAAGATGGCAGAAGAGTAGGAGACAGAGAAACCATCAGGTCCCAGGAGTTCAGCTAGATAGTTATCAAACCATTCTGGACACCTACAAACTCAAGAGCAGAGAGAAGAAGAGGATAGCAGCAATTCTATGAACAGAAAAGCAACCACTTTCTGTAAGGTAGGACGTGCAGAGAAATGAATCAGAGGTGATATACAGGAATACAGACTGTGGGGGGAGGGGCCAGCTCCCAGCAAGCAGTAGAGAGTGGAACACAAAATTGGAACTTTTAGAAGTCTGCTCCACTGAGGGACGTCACTCCAGAGCTAAGCGTGGGTGGAGCTCTCACGGGGACAGTGTGGTCTCGGACAGTGTGGTCCCACGAGGACACAAAAAGACCAGGGGTGCCTGAGTGTGGTAGAGTTCCCAGGTATCAGAGTGGAGAGCCGGCTACAAAGATGGAGCTGAGGAGTGAGCTCTCAGCTCGGGGTTACCTTAAACTGTGATCTGAGGCACAGTTGGACCCCTGTTCTTTGAGCAGGGACCCCATAAGTGGCAGATCCAGGGAGACTCCGCTTCCTTCTCTGGAGGCAGGAATCTGCTGGGTTTGGAGACTCCAAATGGAGCCGTGTGCCAGAGACAGAAACTCTTGATCACAAGCCTGGTGAGCTGGGAGTGCAGCCAGAGACCAGGGAGATGGGAGGGATTGACTGCTTTTCTCTGAAGGTGCACTGAGGAGTGGGGCCCCAAGCTCTAGGCTCCTCCACCTGGAGATTGGGAGGCCAACATCTTCATCCCCGTCCTCCAAAGCTCTAACTTACCCTGGCCCCTGGCAAGGGCGGCACAATTCCGCCTCCGACAAAGACATTTGAGAATCAGTGCAACAGGCCCCTCCCGCAGAAGATGAGCAGGAACATCCAGCCAAGACCAAGTGTACTGATCAATGAGAACTGCAGAACTTCAGAGTGAGGGGAAAGCAACACATAGAGAACTCATGGCTTTCTTCCCATGATCCTTTAGTCTTTCAAAGTTAAATTTTTTTTTTTAAGATTTTGTTTATTTATTTGACAGAGAAAGAGAACACAAGCAAGGGGAGTGGGAGAGGGAGAAGCAGGCTTCTCACGGAGCAGGGAGCCCAATGTGGGGCTCAATCTGAGCCACCAGATGCCCCTCAAAGGTAAATATTAAAATTTTTTTTTCTTATTCTATCTTTCTAAATTTTTCCTCTTTCCTATTTTAATGATTTCTAACTGTTTTATCCTATCAATACCTTTTCAAAAATCTTTTTAAATTTTCATTGTTATAGTCATAGTCTGTCCCTTCATTATATTTAGCTTTATTTTTTATATACATATAGATTTTTCTTTCTTTAAAATTTTGGGATACAGATTCTTCTAACAGATCAAAATATACCCTAAATCTAATGCATGGCTTTGTTCTAGTCTCCAGCCTGATCACATTTTTTTCCTTTTTTTTTTTTTCTTTCTTTTTTCAACCAACTTCTTATCAATCCCTTTTTTAGAATCTTTTTAAAATGTTCACCTTTATAGTCATATTCCATCCCTTCATCGTGTTTACCCTTATTTTTGTATATATATGTTTTTCTTTACTTAAAATTTTGGGAAGCAGTTTCTTTTAACAGACCAAAATACACCCAAAATCAAGTGTGTACATATACATACACATATATACATACATATATATAATTTTTTTTCTCCTTTCTTCCCCCCTCCCCCACCCCCCATTTGGGGTCTTTTCTAATTTGGTTAAGTATATATTTTTCTGGGGTTGTTGCTACCCTTTTAGTATTTTGTTCTCTCATTCTTCTATTCTTATCTGGATACAATGACAAGGCAGAAAAACTCACCTCAAAAAAAAAAAAAAAGAAGAAGAAGAAGAGCAAGAGCCCGTAATGACAGCTAGGGACCTAATCAATATGAACATTAGTAAGATGTCAGATCTGGAGTTCAGAATGACGATTATCAAGGTGTTAGCTGGGCTTGAAAAAAGCATGGATGATACTAGAGAATCCCTTTTTGGAGAAATAAAAGAACCAAGTTGAAACAAAATACAGTATTTATTTACAGTCCATTTATTTTCAAAAGGATAAGGGAGTTGGGGGAAATATAAAGGAAGTAGTCTCACTTTACTTAGTCCATTTGTGTTTTCCATGAAATAACAGAGATCTGACTTACAATCACTGGTATAAGCAGGACCAAAAAAGTTTATTCAGTTCAATTCTCCATTTTCAGCCAAGACTGAAATTATACCACTGCAGGAAAATGAACATCTTCTCCACCTAGCGGTAAACACCAGCTAATATATATGTTATTAAAGAACCAGCTTTAGTTATATCTGCCATAACATCCAATGAATCCTCAATGAAAGACAGAGCCATCATAATACTGGACATTAAGAATCTTGGTGCAACATTGAAAATGAGATTTTACAAAAGAGAAATCAGAACTATTAAGCTATGATATCAACAGCATCACAGTAACAGTACCCCACGGTCTTTCTTACTCAAGTATGTACACTATTTTTAAGGCTTGGTTATAACAAAGACATCAGTAACTAAATGAACACATAATTATTTTATTAACACCATGAAAAACAACGAATAAAAAAATAAAAATCCTTAACTTTTGTAACAATTACAAACACATTAACATTACCACTGTATATTTGTCTAAATTTTAACTGATTTTTACACTTTAAAAATAGCACTGAGTTTTACAAAAATACTGATAATGGCTCAACATTTTTGGAAGTCCGGTCACTTTATATTTCAGTAGTCTCTATTGTCTGCTCTTCCTTCTTCCACCACCATAGTCCTTCTCTAACCACCCATTTGCTCAAGGCAACAACAGAGCTCTCTAACAGCTATGGAAGTACTACATCCGAAAACTTCTAGTTCTTTGAAATGGTTGGAAAGGGTTTTTTAGTGCCCACATTAGCAGCTGTGGTTTCGGCTTCGGTTTCTCAGGAAACAGAAGTGCTTCACTTTCTGGTGTAGGAAATCGCTCTTGGTAGACTGCGGGATAGGATTTTTGAAACTGAAAAAAAAAATTCAAGATGAGTAAAAAAACAGATAAGAACCAATAAAATTAGGTGATCTAATTTTAAAATTAAAGACTTCCTGATCTGATTCCATAAGAAGCTGTCTTTATTTTGTTTTAATGTTTATTGTTTTCCATCAGAAAGAGAATAAGACGATGACAAATCATAATCAAATTCACTCCAACACAAATCCATTTCTTTTCGTGAGATCATTTAATTCCACTTGCTACAGATCTAATTCAACTTTAATTTGATCCAACCTTCAAACAAACTTCTCATTTCAGTCCTATTTCTTAAAATTTCCTCTGCTTGCTAACTATAAATAGGCTTCACTTTAAAAATAGTCACACGTAATTCTGACTTGAAAATAACTTATGTTCTATATGGGTGAAGAAAATTTTGGCCCAACTACATTTCACGATCTCCCTGCCTCTCCAACTCAGCCCCACCTGCTTCTGCTCAAATGGAAGGGAAAACGTTCCAGTATATATAAAAGCTTAAAGAGAGGCAATAATGTTTTTCTTTGATCCCCAACACTGAACTCTTCTCCAAAATTACTGAGAAAAATATGATTGGGAGTCTAGAACTCTGGTGCTCTGTGTATAATTCCAAATGTATGGTATGATCAGGAATCAAGCTTGCAGGAATCAGTCTTGAAAAATAAAAACCATTCCCTTAATCTTGAATCACTACTCTAAGAATGGTCAAAGTATATCTATTTTTATTTTTTTTATTTTTATTTTATTTATTTTTTATTTGTTCGAGAGAGAGAGAGAGAGAGAGAGAGCGCACGTGAGCACAGGCAGACAGAGTGGTAGGCAGAGGCAGAGGGAGAAGCAGGCTCCCCGCCGAGCAAGGAGCCCCGATGTGGGACTCGATCCCAGGACGCTGGGATCATGACCTGAGCCGAAGGCAGCTGCTTAACCAACTGAGCCACCCAGGCGTCCCAAAGTATATCTATTTTTAACTAACAGCTCTTCAATGAAACCCAAAGCTGTGTAGCCTAGCAGGAACTAAACCCCAAATCCTGGCTATCTAAAACCAAAGCCTCTTCAATTTTACACATCTTATATCTGCAAATTCAGTACAACTTACTTTTCGGAAAAAATCAGAGGAATCTATCTTCATTTGGTAGCTTCTCAGAATTTAAAGTAACTGTTCCATTAACTCACATCGTGCCAAATACCCAAACAAAGGACAAATAACAGAAAGCAGCTCCATAAATGAAGAGCTCAATAATGGTAAAATATCTACACTGGAGAATAAGATGTGGGAAACTCATCACAACTGAGTACATCCTTGAGACTTCTGGAGTATATGACTTGAATAATATACTTTCAAAACTGCTACATCTCAGAAGATGAGATTCACATGAAACCCATTAAAGCAGAGAATAAAAAGAAAAAACAATATTAAGACTAGTAGGAAGAAGACATGGCTTCTGAAGAACATTCTTTTCACCTGCTTCAATTTTTTCTTCTTCTCTTTGCTGGTGAGTTTTGCATCTGTTATGACTTCCTCCAACAAAGCTGCCAGAGGTTCCTGAGAGCCATATGCTCTCTGGTATTCAAATTCCTCTGGACTGATCTGACGGCAAAATGACGGGGCAGATAAAGTGATATCCATATCGGCTCCTGGGTATTTTATCTGAGGCAAAAGGATTAATAGTGAAAGACATAAGCATATTTGCATATAAGTTCTGGTTCAGATCAAATAGAGCATATCTCCTCCTGGGAATGCCATGTCATTCTTCAATTTGTTTGGAAAAACTCTTTATTAAAAAGTAAAAGTGTTTCTATAAATTTGAAAAAAATCACTTAAAGCCACAGTTTTAAATAAGAGTTCTTACCTTTTTTAACCCAAGAACCATTTTGATAAACAGAAAACCTGTGGGCTCTTTTAAATAAAATCTTAAATTGAAACATAAACTAAACATGTTGACAAAAGTAATTCATTACAATAGTGAACCTCCTCCTCTGGAAGTTCCTTCCCACATCTGGAGGATCTGACCTCCCTTCCTTGGGAAAGGATAGAGGCACACATGTAGTATGGCTGTTATGTACGGAGAAGTACTACAACATCTCCAAATACGTCAACAGTAAAAAGCAAGAAAACAAATGTACAAACACTGTACAGGGCAAAAGGGAAAATGGAGAAAAAAGAGGAAAGATGATGCTAAGACTTATAAATAAATGAACATCCATTAAAAATATTAATTTCACACCTACATAAACAAAGCAAATATTAACAGACATAAAGAGGGAAATTGATGGTAATACAATCATAATAGGAGTCTTTAACACCCCACTTACATCAATGGAGAAGGCATCCAGACAGAAAATCAACAAGGAAATAGTGGTTTTGAACAAGACATTAGATTAGGTGGACCTAACAAATATATACAGAAATTTCCACTCAAATACAGCATAATACACACTCTTTTCAAGTGCACATGGAACATCTTCCAGGATAAATCACATGTTAAGCCACAATAAATTTAAATCTCAATAAATTTAAGAAGACTAAAATAATAACAAGCATCTTTTCTAACCAAAACAGTGTAAAAGTAGAAATCAGTTACAAACAAACCAACCAACCTAGAAAAGACACAAACGTATGCTACTAAATAACCAATAGGTCAGTGAAGAAATCAAAGAGGGAGTAAAAGAATACAAGGAGACAAATTAAATGAAAACACAATGGTCCCAATCTTCAGAACAGAGTAAAAGCAGTTCAAAGAGGGAAGTTTATAGTGATGAAGACCTATCTCAAGAAGCTAGAAAAATGACAATAAATGCCCTAACCTTACACTTAAAGGAAATTAGAAAAAAGGACAAAGACCAAAGCTAATAGAAGGAAGGTAATAATAAAAATAGAGTGGCAATAAACGAAAAAGAGAGTTAAAAAAAAAAAAATCAAAGGGCGCCTGGGTGGCTCAGTGGGTTAAGCCTCTGCCTTCGGCTCAGGTCATGATCTTGGGGTCCTGGGATCGAGCCCCACATCGAGCTCTCTGCTCAGCAGGGAGCCTGCTTCTCCCCCCTGCCCCCGCCACCGTCTCTCTGCCTACCTGTGATCTGTCAAATAAATAAATAAAATCTTTAAAAAATAAAAAAATAAAAAGAAATCAATGAAACCAAGAACAGTCTCTTTGAAAAGAAAAACAAAATTGATAAACCTTAAGCCAGACTTAACAACATAAAAAGAGAGAGGACTCAAATAAATAAAATCAGAAATAAAGGAGGAGGAATAACACCACCACAGAAATACAAAACAAGCAAAAAAACTGAACAGATTCTTAAATACAGAGAACAAACTGTTGGCTGCCAAAGAAAAGGGGGCATGGAGGTGGGGGGGCGGGAATCAGCGAATTGATGAAGGGGATTCAGAGGTACAAACTTCCAGTATAACATTGTATGTCAATGTTACATGAATAACAAAGAAAATTAAAAGTATTTAAGTTCAGACTCCAAGAGTTCTGTCTTCCCCAAAATATAACACCTATAGTTCTTCTGCAGCCAGAACCCTAGTAAGAAAAATACCAGATACCCATGATTAAAGGGCACAAAAGGAAGAAGAGGGCTGCAGTCAAGGCTAATAGAAGGTTGGTGTCAAAGACAATGACCACCTCAAAATTTACCTATCACAGGGTCAGGCCTGAAACCTCCAGAGCAATCCAACGAACACTTCCTTTTCCAAGAAGCCCTGTCCTGGATATGCCATGCTGTCAGGGCTGAGCAGGCCATGTGAGAGAGTGGATCTCTGAGTATGAAACAACTGTTCCGGGCACCTGGGTGGCTCAGTGGTTAAGCCTCTGCCTTCAGCTCAGGTCATGATCTCAGGGTTCTGGGATCAAGTCCCACATCGGGCTCTCTGCTCTGCAGGGAGCCTGCTTCCTCCTCTCTCTCTCTCTCTGCCTGCCTCTCCACCCACTTGTGATCTCTCTCTGTCAAATAAATAAAAAATCTTAAAAAAAAAAAAAAGAATATCTTTATCACTGCCATTTAAAAAAAAGAAAAAAAAAAAAAAAAGAAACAACTGTTCCACGATTCCACTGAGTACTTCCAAGAAAGCAAATGTAATTGGACAAATGAACGGTTACTGGCTTCACTTAGTGCCAGGGCAGTACCCCTCCACAAGATCATGCTAATCTGCTGTTAAATGAATCAGCAGAGCTCAGCCTTCTGATCTTCAGCAGAGAGGAAAGGGTTCACTTAGGAGGTGCTGCATGGTCTATGCTTTGGGAACCGTGAACCGAGCCAGTAGACAGGGCAACCTCGCTATTGCCATCCCTTCTCTTTGCAGATATTCAGTTTCTTTTCTTCTCTACTTTTTTTTTTTTTAAAGTGTGGGTAATAAACATATTGGGGGAGATTTAACTAAAGCAGCAGTAAGGTTACACTTTTTACTAATTAAAATGGCAAAGATATATATATATATTAATAAGAAGCATGCAAAGTTTCTTAGACTACTCATGGGAAAATGAATCAGAACAATCATTCTGAAGGGAAATTTGGCAATACGCAATCAATACTTAAAATACATCCCTGGCCTTTGACCATGTAATGCCACTCCTAAAAATTCATTCTTAGAACATAATCATGGATCATCCCCCCAAAAATCTAGCTACAAAAATGTTTACCATTTTATTATTTGCAAAATAGAGGGGAAAATGGAAACCACCTAAATATTAGCCAAAGAAAACCATTTAAATAAATTATGGTATAGATCCATGTTATGGAATACTATACTAACAATAATAACAATATTGTGGAATAATATAACACTAATGATGATAATAATCTTAACCACAGCAGCTACCAACTGAGGGACTACTATGTAATAAATATCATTCTAAGCACTTTACACATCTTAAGCCATTCAACCCCTAAAACATCCCTAGGAGATAGGTATTAACTGTTATTATCTCATTTTACAGATGAGAAAAGAGAGATACTGGGTAGAGGCTGAAGCAGAGACACATTAAAAAATGTGTCTGAAAAAAAAAAATAAAATAAAATGTGCCTGAGGTCACAGGACCAATAAATGGCACATGAGGAATACAAGCACTGCTTAGCTTCAGGGTCCAAGCTCTCAACCACCATGAGGTCAGTCAAGAATATTTAGTGATACAGGAAATATTTCTTGTATTGTCAAGAGAAAATAAGGCATAAACGAGAGATAGGGAGGGAGGCAGGAAGGAAGGAAGGAAGGAAAAGTGAAGAGAGGAGAGGAGAACGGAGGAGAGGACAAGAAGAGAAAGAAAAAGAAAAAGCAAGAAAAAAGAAAAGAAAAGAAAACAAAAGACAAAGCACAGATAAACACCTGAAATTCTGTAATACTAACTGAACATTGGATGTTATAGTTTTTGGTGTGCATTTTCTTTTCTTTCTTTTTTTTTTTTAATCAATTATTTATTTATTTATTTAAGATTTTATTTATTTATTTGACAGACAGAGATCACAAGTAGGCAGAGAGGCAGGCAGAGAGAGAGGGGGAAGCAGGCTCCCCGCTGAGCAGAGAGCCCGATACGGGGCTCGATCCCAGGACTCCGGGATCATGACCTGGGCCGAAGGCAGAGGCTTTAACCCACTGAGCCACCTAGGCGCCCCTAGATTTTATTTATTTATTTGACACGGAGAGAGAGATCACAAGTAGGCAGAGAAAGGGGGAAGCAGGCTCCCTGCTGAGCAGAGAGCCTGATTCGGGGCTCGATCTCAGGACCCTGATACCATGACCTGAGCCTAAGGCAGAGGCTTAAACCTCTGAGCCACCCAGGTGCCCTTGGTGTGCATTTTCTATATTTCCCAATTCTTTCAACATATTTAAGGTTGATAATTACCAAAACTATTTTAATTTTTTAATTTTTTTTTAAGATTTATTTAATTTAGACATACACACAGAGTATGGCAGCAGGGGGGCAGAAGGAGAAGGAGAGAAGCAGAATCCCAGCTGAGCGCAGAGCTCAAGGTAGAGGGGGGCTCAATCCCACAAGCCTGAGATTATGACCTGAGCTGAAATTAAGAGTCAGACACTCAACCAACAAAGCCACGTAGGCACACTGGAAACATGAACAGTTTAATTTTTCATTTTACTTTTTTTTTTTTTTTTAAAAGACTTCGAAGGCAGCAGCTCAACCCACTGAGCCACCCAGGCGCCCTAATTTTTCATTTTTAAAATTTTAATTTTCAATTATTAAAAATTTAAATTGCACACTGAAAACATGAACATTATCAACTTTAATAATACTTCAGGAGGTAGCATTTCACTGGTCCTTAATTGTGGAACTTCAAAAAGTACTTAAGCAGAAAGAGGGCCACTCATTCAGAAGGAGCCAAGCAGACTTCTGTCTGCCTTTATCAAGTGTCTGCACCCACAGACTTATACACACCTCACTTTGGGGCCCATATACAGTCATGTATTATATTTCTTTTGTATCACTTTAATATAACAATAACAACAAAAATAACAATAGGCTAAATTTCAAAGAGGACCTGCTGTACATCAGATATTTAAGCTAGAGGTTTTATTTTTTTTTATTTTTTTTTAAGATTTTTTTAAAATTTATTTATTTGACAGACAGAGAGCTCAAGTAGGCAGAGAGGCAGACAGAGACAGAGAGAGGGAAGCAGGCTTCCTGCTGAAGCAGAGAACCTGATGCGGGACTCAATCTCAGAACCCTGAGATCATGACCTGAGCCGAAGGCAGAGGCTTTAACCCACTGAGCCACCCAGGCGCCCCTAAGCTAGAGGTTTTATAGTAGAGCATTCTACTCTTCACAAGTTTTATAGGACAGGTAAGGCCAATTTTAACTCCTTTGGAAACGAAAATCCAAATAGGTTATCATTTAAGGAGTTTGCAATCAGAAGTATGGAGCACTGACCAACATAATAAAACTAGTAAACATTTCAAAAATTTTCCAAATTTTTAAACGCACATGGTGGCCACCATGTACCAAGCCCCATTGGAAGCAATTTGTACACATTTATTCACTTAATTCTTCATATTTAGAAATCCCAAGAGGTCTAGCAAGTTTACAGGACTTTCTGCTGGCAATTTTAAAGGACTGTTAATACCCCTTCCTTTACCTGGACCCTTCGTAGATGAGCCACACGCTCCTCTATGGAGGTCTGCAAGGCCGAAGGGACTTTCAGAATCTCTTGGTAATTGTCCATCAGAAATGTCACCAACCTAGCAGCTAATAACTCATCCAAATCTACTTCATCCTTGGAACACAAGATGCAACGGGAAAATGTCTGAACCATCTGAAAAAAGAGGGGGAGATATTTTTTAAATAAACACAGATGAGGTTTGTTGTTGTTGTTGTTGTTGTTTTTTCCTATGCTGAACTGCATTTAATAAATCTGCAAAAACCAAAGGTAACCAGTCAATGAGAAATGGCCCACAGCCCAGGGTACACATCCTATCTGGCACCTAGCCACACCTGGTCATCTCAATGGGCTGATCTTCTTATCAACCAGTGTGAACAGAAGGTGCATCTCATCTCACAGAGACTCAGCAGAGACTACCTGTCTGAGCAGCTTTTAAAGCACACCTCTTTACAGACAGTTTTAAATATATATAAACAAATTCTGAAAAATTTTGATCACCACCATCACTTGAATTATGTAGCACTTTAAAGCCATTTTGTTTACTAATATCCTTATTTCATTTTGAATTTTGGAAATATGCTAGCACAACCTATGTGCCTCAACTGTTACATTTTTTCCTACTTAACTATTAGTTTCTCTAGGATTTTGGGTGTACAACTGACAATCACATTTGAATGAAATGATGAGACTTTATAACAAGTGCATTAAGTGATGAGACTCTTTACAACAGACAGAAATATAAAAAATATTATGTAGTTGCTTCCATAGAATTCATATTAACTATGATTTGGAAGGATGTCCCTCCCCCCCTTTTCTACTAATTTTACTGTGGACAATTTTGTTTCAAAACCTATAAGCATGAAATGACATAATTTTGTTTAATAAGACTGCATGTCATCAACATACTGCAGATGATACTTTGTCTACCCTCACACTTATGTGTATAGAGACACACAGACATTTTTTACCTGGAGGTTATGGACACTGGGGAACCTTAATGCCCTAAAATTCTATGCAAAATTTTCCATGTGCATTCTTCTGGGGAATAGGTGCAAAGTTTTTTTCAGCTTTTCAGAAGGGTCCATTAGCCCCATTATCCATCTACTCAACCAAAAGGAAGGTCAAGCAAGATTCACTCTACTGGACACTGAGTGTTTCTTTACTCTTACTCAACACTTCTAAAATGGGGCCAGAGGACCCCCAGGGGTATAATGTGGTTCACCAGCATATGGGAAGTATGTATACCCCAGTGAGGAGGAGTTTTGCTCTAAGACCTCCAATTTTGAGGAAAATTAAGAAATTACATAGAAGGAGCACCTGGGTGGCTCAGTGGGTTAAAGCCTCTGCCTTTGGCTGGGGTCATGATCTCGGGGTCCTGGGATCGAGCCCCACATCGGCCTCTCTGCTCAGCAAGGAGCCTGTTTCCCCCCCCCTCTCTGCCTGGCTCTCTGACTACTTGTGATCTCTATCGAATAAATAAATAAAATCTTAAAAAAAAAAAGAAATTACATAGAAGAAATTCTAAACATGAGCCCTATTTTAAAAGACATGCTGACACAAGAAAGTAGAATTCAAAACTAGCATATATGTTTTTAAGCCAAATTGAAAATATGTTAAGAAATATCCTTACTCATAGACCCTTAGATCATACCCCAAGAGAACAAATTCTCTGTCTCCCCCCAGGCTGTCTGGCCCAACTCTATGTTTTATTTCTTTCCTCTTTACCCCATTATATGTGCTGCCCCTCTCCTACTTGTTATAATAACAAATGCTTCACAACCCTTTCTGTCTTGGAGGAAAGTATGTCTTTTTTTTTTTTTAAGATTTTATTTATTTATTTGACAGAGAGAGATCACAAGCAGGCAGAGAGGCAGGCAGAGAGAGAGGAGGAAGCAGGCTCCCCACTGAGCAGAGAGCCCGATGTGGGGCTCGATCCCAGGACCCCGAGATCACGACCCGAGCCGAAGGCAGCGGCTTAACCCACTGAGCCACCCAGGCGCCCCATGTCTTTTTCTTGAAAGGACCCTTATCCTTATTGTCCTCCCTTCCTTCCGTTTATGTTGACAGTAGGCAGGAGACCACAGATACCTCTACATTCAGATTCTATCCCTACTCACTTTGCTTTCCATTATGTTCTTTAATACACCAACACTGGAAGTGTAATCCCACCTGTGCGGTTTCCAAGCTGTGGCTCTTTGAGCAAGCCTACCTTGGCGCCTTCCTTGGGTTGCCAAGCTAGTAAACTTTATTTAGTTGAACTGTATTCCAAAAACTCAAGTCAAGTTAGATGTTAGAGATCAACCTACCAGTGTTCGGGTCCCAAAGCCATCACATAGGGGTGGCATCTCCTTATTTAGGCAGATCCTTGCCATCATCCTCATCAAGAGCTGTAACTTTCTTCTATTTTCAGGTGGCAGGAGAAGGCAGCAAACCTGAAATGCTTCAATAGCCATTTTCTCTTTCTGTAACAAACCTTTTGAGAAAAAAATTTTTAATCTTTTAAAACCAATAGCTTCCTTGACTCTATTATGTTTACATTTTTCAAAATACATATTATTAAGATTATACAAAACGTGTCCACATATTCAACTATGCTGGGCCAACTGATTACAGATCCACTGAATCAGCACAGAAAATACAAACCATCAACTAGGGATGACAAATGTATAAAACAAATACAGCCATTTCCCTCCCTCACACCCTTGCCAGATGCAAGCAGACATTCACAGCCTTCTTTTCCACTGAACCAACATCAGGTTGAGTCTAACCTAACCCTCAGCACTCATAGTTACTAGGACTGAGACAGGATGAGCAAGGACATGAATTCACCACTACTGCCCTGAATTCTCCTCCTCATATTTTGTCCCCAGGAAGAGCAGGGTCACTATTTGGCATGATTCTTACAGACTGAATAATAGGGCTGACAGGCCTACAGTCAGACCACTGACAGATGGCTGTACTTGTTTCCAAACAACACATGTCAAATAACCCTTCCTCTCATGTAAGCTGTTTTCTTCTAGCTGAGTAAACCAATTCAATCATATTATATGCCATCTCTCCTCACCCAAACTAGAGTATTCTAATACTGTGCTAAAAATTAAAGTTTTCTAATATTGCGTTCTCTTCAATCCCATTTGTCCCCAAACAAACCCTCTGATGAGACGAAACTGCTTTCATCAATTTATTTTTTCCATACCCAACCTCTTCAAGTTCCTGCTAGTCTCTGTCTTGGAGGCAAAACCATCTTTGGCTTTCAATAAGGATTTCCTGACCACCTATGCTCTGCTAGGAACTGTGCCAAGTCCTCGAAATATGAAAATATGCCAGATCCCCTACTCTGAAGAGCTTATGCGATGTGAAGAGACACCCATCAAATACAAGCAGCAAAATCTGAGAGATGCTGCAAGCGACATCTGCAAGGGGCATTGAGGGGAATTTTAAGTCACTCCTTAGGACTGCAGCATGGGCCGTGAAGGTGAGGGCTTGGCGGAGAAGTGGAGCTGGAAAGGTCAACTTAGACGAGACCTTAGAAGGCCTTGAATGCCAGACTAAGGAGCTTAGGTTTGATCCTAAAGGCAGTGGGTGTGCATGGGAGGGAAAAGGAGGCAGGAGAGGACCTCTAATATACCCAGTTCAACTAGGTGTTTATCTGAAGGATACAAATAGTAATTCAAAGGGGCACCTGCACCCCAATATTTATAGCAGCAATGTCAACAACAGCCAAACTATAGAAAGAGTGCAGATGTCCATCGACAAATGAATGGATAAAGAAGACGTGATATGTAGATAGATAGATACAGATATAGATATACACATACAAACAATGGAATAGTACATAACCATCAAAAGAATGAAATTTTGCCATTTGCAGCAACATGGTTAGAACTAGTGAGTATTATGCTAAGCAAAATAAATCAGTCAGAAGAAGACAACTATCACATGATGTCATTCATATGTGAAATTTAAGAAACAAAACAGAGAAGCATAAAACAGAACAAAATCAGAGATGGAGACAAACCATAAGAGACTCTTCACAATAGGAAACAAACTGAGATTTGCTGGAGGGAAGGGGCTGGGGGGAAAGGATAGCTGGGTGATGGGTATTAAGGAGGGCACATGATGTAATGAGCACTGGGTGTTGTATGCATACATGAATCACAATTCTACCCATGAAACTAAAATAAATAAATAAATAATAGATAAATAAATAAATAAGATACACTCTAAAAAACAAACACCCAGTGCAGTCCTAGATGTTCACTGAAAATATTGTTGCTGATCATCATCACTAGACCTTCTTTCAATTCTACATAAATCTATGGAGAGAAAAAATGTTTATGACTATATTTTAATTTATTCATTTATCCAATGAATATTCAGTAAGCCTTGCCTATATTCTGGGAACTATATTTTTTTAAAGATTTTATTTATTTATTTGACACAGAGAGAGAGATCACAAGTAGAGAGACAGGCAGAGAGAGGGGGAGAAGCAGGCTCCCCGCTGAGCAGAGAGCACGATGTGCGGCTCGATCCCAGGACCCTGAGCTCATGACCCGAGCCAAAGGCAGAGGTTTAACCCACTGAGCCACCCAGGCGCCCCTGGGAAATATTTTAAAGAGGACATACAGTGGGGAATAATACAAAATCCTTCCTGATCTCATGGAGCTTACTTTCCAGTAGCTAATTAGCAAAGTGGTACATAAATATGTCAGGTGGAAAAATGTTATGGGTAGAAATAGAGAAAAGAAGCTGGGAGTGATGGGATGTGCTCAGAAGAACACTTCTGGGTTTTTACGAAAGGTCTCTCTGTAAGGAGGTGAAGTTTGAGCAGAGATCTGAAGGTAATGAGAGTAAGCCAAGGAAATACAGAGACACATCTTCAAGGCGGAGGAAACGGTGATTATGAAGATTGTGACATGAGGGTCCGTGTGGAGTATGTGAGGAACAGCAGTGAGGCCAGTGTAAAGAGAGAGCAGTGTATAAGAACATTCAAGTCGGAAATGCCATTACAGTGGAAGGCAAGAGCCAGACCACAAAGAACCTTGTAGACTATTGTTAAGGACTTCAGGTTTTATTATGAGTAACCTGAGAAACCATGAGAGGGCTCTGGGCAGGGGAGTCGTTTAACTTGAATTACTTAGTACTTTGGCAGTTGCTGAGAAAACAGATTGCGAGGGTAGCAAGGAAGGAAGAGGATGAAGGGCCTGATGGTCTGGATGAAGTGGCAGCGCTGGAACTGGAAAGAACTCACTATATTCTAGATCTATTTTTCCACAAAGCCTTCTATGTTTTCCATGAAGCTTTCTATCACATTAGCCTGCAAATCCTTTTTCCAAATTATAAACACATTTGGACAGTCAGATTTCACCATATCTTATTATGTCTCATGTATATATATATTGTTCCCCCACCTGCTTTATTTTTTTCTAATTATACATAATCACCTCCTAATGTATTATGGAATTTACTTTTTTGTTATGTACCATGGTCTCCCCTCTGCCTTTCTGCAATATAAGCTCCACGTGGGCAGGGATTCTTGTCAGTTTTGTTTATTGATATACCTCCAATGGCTAAAAGAGCACCTTGTAGATCACAGGAGATTTATAAACATTTTCTGAACATATGAAGGAATGACAATGACCTATCCCTTGCTAGGAACAGAGCTAGAATATCTGGCTTCAGGCCCAGTTCCCACTGATTGCATATGCTTGGGCATGAATCCCCATTAACCTAGCAGTAAATTGTTGTGGACAGTTGTAAAACCAAATCATTGTACTGTTATGGGGGCCCATGGGCTATAAAGAGAAGCTTAGGTGAATTGAAAGTTTTAAGAGCATTGATGTTGGCTGTTGCAACTACTACCATTACTACTACTGAACTTCAAAGCATTAAAATACCAGGGTGGAAAATATGATGTGAATCAGATGCAACTCTGGCTAGATTCTCTTTAAAAGCCAGTTAAAATGTGTATTGCATAGTAGTACACAGATGTGAATTTGGCTCTGGGCCTCTACAATAAGAGAATAAATAAAATTTCACAGTGCCCCAGCATAGCTGTGTTACTGAGTGACAAATCATCTAAGAATGCTCTCCTCAAGCCTAACTGCCTCAAAGGTTGCATAACCATATTACATAGGCTGGGAAAAAATATAAACGTGTAAACATCATCCACATATACAAATTTACAATGCATAATTCACAAAGACTCTCACAATTATGACTCTTGGGGTCACTGGCAAAAAATCTCATGTCCACATTATTATTAGGTACAAAGAACAATGTCTGGGGGCACCTGGATGGCTCAGTGGGTTGAAGCCTCTGCCTTCGGCTCCGGTCATGATCCCAGGGTCCAGGGATCAAGCTCCACGTCGGGCTCTCTGCTCAGCAGGGAGCCTGCTTCCCTTCCTCTCTCTCTGCCTGCCTCTCTGACTGCTTGTGATCTCTCTCTCTGTCAAATAATAAATAAAATCTTAAAAAAAAAGAAGAAGAAGAACAATGTCTGGTAATGTTAGAAGGTCCTATAAAACCTTTATTAAATTTTGCTTGACTTTCACAGAGAGAATGTGGATGCCTTTGTTGCCATTAATGAGAGTCTATTACATCATTTGACAGCCATTTGATAGTTGGCTCCTTGTTTACATAAAGATTACAGAAGTCTTTGCTAGGATTGCCTCTTAATGTATAATGTACAATCCTAGTATCAAACCTAAGTGAAAATTGTTCTTTAGGCAAAAAGCTTACATTTTAATAGTACTTCATCTGCTATAGATATAACCGATACAGCATCTGTGTGGCTGAACACAAGATTTCAAGGATGAACTACAACAGCTGACTTGCCTTCATTTCTTACTCCAATCAAATAATTCAAATAAAAAGTTCATTTAAGGGGCACCTGGGTGGCTCAGTGGGTTAAGCCTTGGCCTTCGGCTCAGTTCATGATCTCAGGATCCTGGGATCAAGCCCCGCATCAGGCTCTCTGCTCAGCAGGAAGCCTGCTTCCCCCACCCAACTTCTGCCAGCCTCTCTGCCTACTTGTGATCTCTCACTCCATCAAATAAATAAATAAAATCTTAAAAAAAAAAAAAAGTTCATTTAAGTAGGTAGAAAGTTCTTACTCTAATCAAATAATTCAAATAGATAAAAAGATAAACGAAGTTATCCAATGTCCATAAAATGCAAGAATTAGGAGTAGAGATTCACCTGACATGAAAGCAAGATTTGTTACAAAGCTGTAGTTCGATGCTACCCTAGGAATACATGAAAGACCAATAGGACAACGCTAAAAGTCTAGAAAGGGGCATAAGTACACATGGGAACATAATATATCATAGAAATGTCATCACAAATCAGTGAGGAAAGAATGGTCTGTTCCAAAGTGGTATTTGGAATAATCTGATAACTGTATGGAAAGAAAAAAAATGAAATGACAGTGTCTTGCTTTATTAAAAATACAGGAAATTCTGACTCCAAGCAAAATGGAATAGCAAGGACCAGACTAACTCTCCCTCCACAAACAACTAGAAAACTAGGCAAATTTTATGCAATAACCGTTTCTATCCATGGGGCAATAAGACAGGACAACAATCCCTGAGAAAAGGATACAAAACAAATAAGCTATACAATTTCCTCACATTCTGCTTAGTGGCACATTCCAAACAAAGAACAGAGATGAGATCTCTCATAGTAGAGGGAAGAGAAACACTGGAGTTCCTGGAGCCCAGATCAGCTGGACCTTGTAGAGCAGAGTTCCATCTGCAGGGAGCTAAACAGGAAAAGGGTTCCATAAAGCTGCAGCAAAATCCCCTGAGACTCTGATGAATACCGAAAAGCACATACATGATTAAAGCAAAGCTGAGGTCATACAAAAAACAACCCATGAGCTTTGAACTGAATGGTTCCCAGAGCTCACAGAGTAGACAGCCCTGCTCATGACAGAAGGCATTATGTAGAAAGCTATCAGTTTATGCTTCAACAGTAGGACCAGACTCCCCTTCAGAAAAGGTTAGTCTAGTTGGGTCTGAAAAATAGCTTTAAAAATAAGATGCAGATGAATCTAATTCAGTTACATTAACTACCTAACAGAACAAAGCTCACCATCTTCAAAGGAAGACAATAAAATTGAGACACTCAACAATGACAAAAATTTTGTTCAAACAAAATAACTAGATAAGCCAAGGAGCAGAAAGGTGTGACCTCCCGTATATCAGTAGAAAATCATAAAAATAGCACCAGAAATGACAGAGATGAAGGATTTAGAGAAAAGTGTGTTACAAAAGGTATTCTAGTTCTTGTATTTAAAAAAAAAAAATATATATATATATATATATACATATATATATATATATATATATATATCTCAATACAGGAAGGAGACAAATGGAAGATGTAAGAGAGAACCAAATGGTACTTCTAGAGATGAAAAAAAATTAATCCTCTAAAAAAAAAACAACAACAAAAAACCACTCACTGGAAGGGAACCATAGCAGACTAACATTTCAAAAGAAAACAAAGAAGACTTAGACAATAGAATGAATTAGCCAAAACAGAAGCAAAGAAGACAAAAAGTAAGGGAAAGAAATGAAGAGAGCTGCAGCAACTGGAGGGAAAATACCAAGTGACCTAAAATGAGTCATTAGAAAAGTGGAAGGAGTCACAGAAAAAATAATTGAAGAAATAATGCCTAAAAACTTTCCAAATTTGGTGTGAAATCTATTAATCAACATAGGGAAAAAAATCAGTTAATCAAAGGGCAATAAAAACAGAAACCTCTTAGAAGTGTATTATAATTAAATTCCTAAAAAATCAGTGATAAAGAAATTGTCAAAAGCAAAAGGAAAAAAAAGATACATTATAAACAGAGGAACAAAAATAAGTAATGATCACAGACTTTTCAACAGAAATGATTCAAGCCAGAAGACATCTTTAAATATCCAAGCCAGAAGACATCATCAAAGTGCTGATAAAAGAAAACCGTTAACTTAGAATTCTATATCCGCTGAAAATACTTTTCAGAACTAAGTCTGAACAAAGACTTTTCAGAATTCCCTACCCCCCAAAAAAGCTGAGAAAATCTGCTGCCAAGACACCTCTACCATAAAAAAAATGTTAAAGGACATTTTTCAAACAGAAGGAAAGTGATACCTGATGGAAACCTAAATCTGCATAAAGGAATGAAGATTACCAGAAAAGGTTAACATATGAATAAATAAGACTTCTTTTTATTCCTTAATTTCTTTAAAAGAAAATTACCTGTCTAAAGAAAAAATAACATACAATATGGTTTATAACAGATGCTATAAAATACATGTCAGACAAAAATGTATGACAACAATATCACAAAGGGCAGGAGAAAATATAAAAAGATATTATGGTAAGGTGGTAACATTATATGTGAAGCAATACAATATTTAAACTTAGGCAAAGATTTCTTGAGACCAAAAAGCACAAATCATAAAAGAAAATGACAAAATGGACTTCATCAAAATGAAAAGCTTCTGCTTTTCCAGACATTATTAAGAAAAGGAAAAAGAAAAGCACAGTCTGGGTTACACACTGAATATGGAAATAACTCTTACAACTCAATAATAAGAGAACAAACAAGCCAATAAAAACCAGAATATTTTAAGACACTTTGCAAAAGAAAATACAGAACAGCCACTGGGCAAACAAAAACATGCTTAACATTACTAGTCATCAGAAAAATACAGCTAAAAACCATGAAAATATACTACCACATACCCACTAGGTGAGGTAAAACAAAAGACTGACAGTGCCAAATGTTAATAAGGATTTAGAGCTACTAAAACTCTCATGCATCACTGATGGGAATGTAAAATGACACAACTGTTTTGGAAAAGAGCTTGTCAGTTTCATAATGAAAGTCAACATACATTTATCACATGACTCAATAATTCCACTCCTATTTATACAAAAGAAGTTAAGACATATGTTCATAGAGCCTTATTCATAGTAGTCCAAGACTGAATACAATCCACATGTTCCTCAACAAGTGAGAAGATAATTGTGGTTTGTACTATATCCATGCAATAGAATACTCAGCAAAACAGTGTAACAACTACTGGTACCTGTAACATGAATGAAATCTCAAAAATACTGTGTTGAGCAAAAGAAGCCAGATAGAAAGTACATACTGCATACTTTCACTTGTATGCAACTCTTACAAAGAAAACCCGACCTATAGCATAGAAAACTTCTATTTCCGGTTGTCTGGTGCCAGTATGGGGTTGGGTACTGCTGAAGAAAGAGCACAAGTGAAACTTCAGAAGTGGAAAAAAAGGCAAGATGGTGGAGGAGTAGGGAAACTCATTGCCACTGCCGGTCCCCTGAATTGAGCTGGATATCTACCAAACCATCCTGAACACCCACAAAATCAGCATGAGATTGGTGGCTTCCGACACTCCAGATTTTCCTTAGGTTCATCTTGCCTGTGTCGTGGTTGATATTTTGGACTCTGTACATTCCCTCAGCCATCCCTCAAGATAATGACTAGGAGGAGGAGCTCCCAACGAAGGAAAGAACCAGAGACAATGGCCTCTGCCACAGACTTAATGGATATGGATCTAAGGAAGATGTCAGAAAAAGATTTCAGTGTAACATTTATAAAGTTACTATTTAGGCTTGAGAAAACTATTAGTGACAGTATAGAATCTTTAAGGGCAGAATGTAGAGTTACTGTCAATGAAATTAAAAATGCTATGAAGGAGATGTTGTCTAAACTGGATACTCTGAATGCCAAGGTAAATGAGAAAGAATGAATTAGTGATCTAGAAGATAAGCTGATAGAAAGGAAAGAAGTCAGAAATGATAGAGTTAAACAACTATAAGCTCATGAGATCAGAAGTAGAGAGATCAATGACACCATGAAACATTCCAAGGTCAGAATTATCGGGATCCCTGAGGGGGTAGAGAGAGAGAGAAAGTTCTCAGCAAACCATAGCTGAGAACTTACCTAATCTGGGGACGAAAAGGAGGATCCCTGTCCAAGAGGCAGAGAGGACCCCTCCCAAGATCAATAAAAATAGACCAATGCTCCGGTATATAATAGTAAAACTTGGTAATTTTAGAGCCAAGGCAGCTATCCTGAGAGCAGCTAGGGGAAAGAGATGTCTTACCTATGGAGGGAGGAATATCAGAATAACATTAGACCTGTCCATAGAGACCTGGCAAGACATAATAGGGTACTAAATGAGATGAACATGCAACCAAGAATACTTTATTGAGCAAGGCTGTCATTCAGAATGGATGGAGAGACAAAGAGCTTCCAGGACAGGCAGAAAGTGAAAGGATATGTGACCACCAAGGCAGCCAGAGAGGGGAGGGTTCTATAAAAGAAAAAAGACCCCAAGAGTAATATAGACCAGAAAGTAACAGAGATAATCTACAGAAACAGGGACTTCACAGGCAATACGATGGCACTAAATTGATATCTTTCAATAGTTACTCTCAACGTGAACAGCCTGAAAAATGAAATGGCACAGGTTTCAGATTGGATAAAAAGACAGGACCCATCCATATTCTGCCTACAAAAGACTCATTCTGAACCTAAAGACACCTCTGGATTGAAAGTAAGGGGATGGAGAACCATTTATCATGTAAATGGACCTCAAAAGAAAGCTGGGGTAGCAATTCTCATATTAGACAAGTTGGATTTTTAAACCAAAGACTGTAGTAAAAGATGTAAAGGAACACTATTATCATACTTAAAACTATCCCACAGAAACAATTTTAAGTATCTCTGCCCCCAACATGAGAGCAGCCAACTACATAAGCCAACTGTTAACCAAAATAAAGAATCATATTGATAATAATACATTAATACTATTAGACCTCTCAGCAATGGACAGGTCATCTAAGCAGAAGATTAACAAAGAAACAAGAGCTTTGAATGACCCAGTGGACCAGATGGACTTTGCAGATACATATAGAACAATCCACCCTAAAACAAAATAATACTCATTCTTCTTGAATGCACAAGGAACTTCCTCCAGAATAGGTAACATACATGGTCACAAATCAGGTCTCAACCAATACTAAAAGACTGAGATTATTCCCTGCATGTTATCTGACCACAGTGCCTTGAAACTGAAACTCAATCACAAGAAAAAATTTGGAAGGAATTGAAACATGTGGAAGTTAAAGAACATCCTACTAAAGAATGACTGGGTCAACCAGGAAATTAAGGAAGAACTTAAACAAGTCATGAAAACTAATGAGAATGAAAACACATTGGTCCAGAACCTATGGGATACTGCAAAGGCTGTCCTTTCAACAATGTGGCAGGATACAAGTCAAAACCACAATGTGATATCATCTTACACCAGTTAAAATGGCAAAAATTAACAAGATAGGAGACAAGTGTTGGCAAGGATGTGGAGAAAGGGGAGCCCTGTTACACTGTTGGTGGGAACGCAAGCTGGTATGCCACTCTGGAAACAGGATGGAGTTTCCTCAAGACATTAAAAAGAGAGCTACCCTATGACCCAGCAATTGCACTGCTAGGTATTTACCCCAAAGATACAGGTGTAATGAGAAGGGGCACATGCACTCCAGTGTTCATAGCAGAAATGTACACAATAGCCAAGCCGTGGAAGGAGCTGAGAGGCCCTTCAACAGATGAATGGATAAAAAAATATGTGATTCATATATGGATCACAATGGAATATTACTCAGCCATCAGAAAGAATGAATACCTACCATTTGCATCGACATGGATGGAACTGGAGGGGATTATGCTAAGTCAAATAAGTCAGGCAGAGAAACAATTCTATGGTTTCGCTCATATGTGGAATATAAGGAATAGTGCAGAGAACCATAGGGGAAGGGATGGAAAACTGAAGGGGGAGAAACTGGGGAGGGAGATGAACCATGAGAGACTATGGACTCTGGGAAACAAACTGAAGGTTTCGGTTGCGGGGGGGTGGGATGGAGTCACCAGGCGATGGGCAATAAGGAGGGCACATTTTGTGATGAACACTGGGTGTTTTATGCAGCTAGTGAATCACTGAACACTACATCAAAAACTAATGATGTACTATACAATGGCTAACTGAACATAATAAAAAAAAAGTGGAAAAAAAAAAAAGAATCTTCAGGAGTAATGGAAAGGGTTTGTTACCTTAATTGCAATAGTAATTACACTAGTATACATTCATCAAAACTCACTGAACTGTACTTAAAATTGGTACATTATTGGGTTATTAGGGTGGCTCATCTTGAGGAACCGCCATACTGTTTTCCAGAGTGGCTGCACCCACTTGCATTCCCACCAACACGGTAAGAGGGTACCCCTTTCTCCACATCCTCGCCAACACTTGTTTCCTGTCCTATTATTTTTTGCCATTCCAACTGATATAAGTTAATATCTCAATGTGGTTTTGATTAATACAGTCAATTTAAGAAATAAATTAAATGAATCGAGAAATTACCCAAACACAAAAAAACAAAACTTAAAAATCTTAGAATTACAGAATCTCTTTGTGTCTGAAAGATTTCTTAAAGATACACAAGTAAATAAATTTGACCAAAATAAAAGTTTTTTACCTTTTGATTAAAACCTAAAGAGAAGCCACAAACTAGGAAATGGTATATGTAAGACACAATGTATAACGAAATAGTATCTAAAATATATTTTTAGAATGCAAAAAAAAAAAAAAAGAAAAGAAAAAATTAATAAAGGACAGAAAAAGTATTTCACCCAAGAAGAAACCCACATGACCAATAAACAGCAACAAAATTGCTTTTCACACACCTCAGACTGCAAAAATTAAAAAGCTCCAGCTGTGTTTTGACCTTGTGACATGAAGCAAAAGGGCCAATTCAGGGTCTTAAGCCATGTTTGGAGGGCTCTGAGGGGGAGTAGCTGGAGCTGCTGACGCTGTTACCGTGTTTGATCATTTGCAGTGTCAGACTCAGATCACATAAACATGGATGAACATGTCACAGCATCGATGAACAATCACAGCAGTCCCATAATTATCAAGGAAGTGGGGATTCTATAGCAAACAGGAGAATTCTATCTACAAACAATACTTCCAATAACAATGAACACATCAAGCACTAAATCTTGGCTTCTATATCTCATTCTCTACTCAAAGGAACGATGAATTCTTAAGGAAATGCCTGATTCCAGGTCTAGGGAAAGAACAAGAAGATCTTTTCCTGCCAGAAATAAGAAAGTGCTCTAAGAATGATGGGGACGGGGTTAAAAAGAAAAATTCATGAGCTAGTTTTTAGGGGCTTCCACCAGGATTCCAATTACATGTTTATCAGACTACTTGATATTGTCCTACATGTCACTGGGGCTGTGTTTGATGCCTGTTGTTTTATTGTGTTTTTTTTTTTTTTTCCTGGACTTTGCTCTCTCTGTGTTTTCTTTAGGCTAGCTTTTATTGCTATACATGGAAGTTCATTGATCTTTTTCTTCTGCAGTGTCTACTCTGTTCCTAATCCCACTCGGTGAAATTTTTTTTTATTATAAGATTATCTTTTTTTGAGTGTACAATTCAGCAATTTTTAGTGTATTCATTAAGTTAGGCCCATCACCACTATCTAATTCCAGAATATTTCTGTCATTCCAAAAAGAAATCTCCATACCAGTTAGCAGTTACTCCCCATTCTCTCCTCCCCTCAGCCCCTGGAAAACACTATCACTGTCATAGATTTGCCTGTTCTGAACATTTCATATAAATGGAATCATACAAAACATTTTGTATCTGGCTTCTTTCACTTAGAATACTGTTTTCAAGTTTCAACCATGTTATAGAATGTAACAGCCTTTCATTCCTTTTGATAAATGCAAAGCATTCTATTGTATGGATATGCTACCTTTTTTTCATTTTTCATCCGATGGACATTTCTGTTATTTCCACTTTCTGGTTATTATGATTAATGTTGCTATGAATATTTAGTTGCTGGGTGACATATGTTGTCAACTGTTTTGTATACACCTAAGAGTGGACATACTAACTCACATGGCAACTGAAGTTTAACTTTTTAAAAAATGGTCAAACTATTTAATGTCTGTGCCAAAGTAGTTAAGACTTGCCCCAGAAATACAGCTGGGATTCACAACTATATTCTCATCTTCCTTTACATGCATAAATATCAAAACATAATTACAACCCCCCTTTCAACAAACTCTTCTTCATTTTAATTTAGTGTTAAAATTGAATGGTCAGCAATTATCAATTGTTCT
This sequence comes from Lutra lutra, assembly GCF_902655055.1. Classification (NCBI taxonomy): domain Eukaryota; kingdom Metazoa; phylum Chordata; class Mammalia; order Carnivora; family Mustelidae; genus Lutra; species Lutra lutra. The sequence goes on from NC_062282.1 coordinate 91,339,544, forward strand.
TTAAAACATTACACTCTTGAATTAATACCATAGTCCATATCCTTTATTAACATGCACAGATGTATTTTTCTTGGTTACTATATAAATCCTAAATAAAAAAGTTTTAATTTTGGATTATGTTTAAGAAAGTTTATCTGGCAGCCATCTAGTGTGCTTGTGTTATATCATAAGTAATCTAACCGGCAAAATTTCCTGGAGCCTGGGGAAAAAGCCTTAAAGCCCTAGGTAGTCATTAAGTAAACCTATATTTTAAAAAAACGTTGAACCTATGGAATAAAGCAGACATAAACTAACAGCATTTCTCAACCATATCAAAGTTACAACTTGTACTCACAAAAATATTAATCAGTAGAATATTGGGAAATTGGCAGGGGACTACTTTATTATTCTTTTTAATATTTTTAAATTATTCTTTTTAAATATTTTTGAATGTTTAAAGAGGCAATAGCATAAAAAGTTGTACACCTAGAATTCCCTTAGTATTAGAAACATAGATACTATAGACAAGGGGAAGAATCTAGTCCCAAAGACATTAAACTGTGCCCCTGTTTATCACATCATTATAGGTGCCAAATAAAAATGATTAAAAATAAAATAAAATCTTTGTTTGTAGAATGTAGTGATATGCAGCACTTCCATGCCATTAATCTTGATGACAGCGAATAGTTCTACTACACACGTAAAAACATACGAATTTCACAAAATACTGTAACACTTGAGGACAAGATCTTCCACTACAGAAAAGAATTTTATTTGATAGTGGTTTTTGGAGTTTATCTTTCCACCATTAAAAATTAGAACGAATAAGAAAATTAGCATAATAGCAGCTAACATTTATAATAAGAAAACTAATTTCTATGATGAAGAAAATAGTTAACATTTATTAAGCATTTTATTATGCACTGAACAGTGTTCTAAACCCCAAATACTGTCTCATTTAATCCTCCTAACAACTGTGTAAGGGAGATAATAATCATTATTCCCACTTACAGAAAAAGAAAGTTAGGCTTAAAGAGATGAGGTCACTTGCCCAAGTCACACAGCTATTTAGTGGCAGGATGTGATGTGAGCCCACACACACCAGGGGCATGCACACCTAAATACCATGCTATATGACTCGCTTTGTCCATGTGCCAATTATTTCCTCAGGATAAATTCCTACAAGAAGAAAGGTTGACTCAAAGAATATGCACAAATATTGAACAGGTAGATAGTGGAATAGAATACCACTCTGCATTTTTCAACTGGGGGGCAAGGATTAGACAGTAAAAAGAATAGAGAATTTCGCAACATAGTGAAATCTGAAACTAGCTCCTTTATATCAAAGAGGGCCCATAAAACCATTTCCTTGAGAGTTCAAAATGAAAGCCAGGTGATAGCCATTCCTCATTTCTCTCTTATTAAGTAAAAATACAATGTAGTGTATCCCTGAAGAAACTTCTAAACCACTTGAAAATGCTAATTCCACCACACAAAGGAATGAAAAACTGAATATAACTCTAAAAAATACGATCCATAGGTAAAAAAGGTTTTATCTAAGTGTAAAGTACAAACCATTGGTAGTATAAGCATCTTTGACAATGAACTAAAATTAATAGTAATATTTGAGCAGTATTATACTTTCTGAGAGATCTTCTCAGTTATTAAACCCTCATAATCACCATGTTATATAGTTAGAGATGAAATTTAGAGCAGTGTTTTTTCAAAAATTTTCTTACTACAACTAAAATTAAAAAACATGTTACATCACAATATATGTGCAAATACATAGTTATTTAACTAAAACAAAAAAGTGTATAAAATTACCTACTCTTACTATATACAATGTACTCCAATATTTGTACACTATTCTGTCTTTTTCTTTGTTTAATACTGTCCTGCTACAGAGAATTCACATCTAAAATACAATTTCTGAAATAGTGGCTTACGAACTACTGAGTTTAAACCAAGGCTTTTATAGAACGAACATCCAGGAATACAGAGCCAGAACCAGACAGAAATCCTGGGTCTGAGCGCAGGAGACAGACCCATGACGAAGGAGTAAAAGATTCTTAGCACACTGGTGCTCCATGAAGCGGTATGAATATGATCAAAGGGAAGGTGTATGGGGAAAAGGTTGAGGTTTGATGTGCTTGTAATACTTCAGTCCTTGGCATCCAGTCCCAAGGAAGTTATTTTTCAATCTGTTGAAATGTCAAAGCAGGACTCACTTCTAGATCTGCTTTTGAATCTTGGAATGCTACATAATGCTTTCCTCAGTTCAAACACATATAGGAATACTTAGATTCTCAAAAATAGTTTAATCTGACTTCTCTGTTTGTTTCCTAACTTCTTTCTCATTGCTGACCATTACCTAATCTTTTCTTTTTCTTTTGGTAAAAGTTTACTGATGAAAGCATGTTGTAGAACTCGGGAAAAATGACTGCAAGAGAACTTAGCTTTAAATTACAAATAATAACAAAGAAGGCTTCCTTGGGCACCTCGGTAGCTCGGTTAAGCCGCTGGCTGCCTTCATGTCAGATCATGATCCCAGGGTCTTGGGATCCAGCCTGCCTCAGGCGCCCTGCTCAGCGGGGAGCCTGCTTCTCCCTCTCCCACTCTCCTTACTTGTCCTTTCCCTCTCTCTCTGTCAAATAAATAAATAAAATCTTCTTAAAAAATAAAAAATAAATTAACACATGCCAGTCTACTGTTGAACTCAAACACATCTTCAACAAGTACCTTTGGATTCTTCAAGATCAAAAACTATGGCTTATTTTAAAGAGCTTTTAAGATTCATGGGGGGGGGGGTTTAGGTTTTAAGAACTTCTGAAGGACATTAACATTCTCTCTCATTTTATAACCAAAGAGTTTCAATGTGGTTAATATTTTATTCTTTGGATTAATTTAATTTTGCTCAATAAAAGCTAATAGAATAACTTTTTGTCTCTCATTATTTCTATAATCTCAACATCATAAAAATACTGAGTCTTGGGGCGCCTGGGTGGCTCAGTGGGTTAAGCCGCTGCCTTCGGCTCAGGTCATGATCTCGGAGTCCTGGGATCGAGCCCCGCATCGGGTTCTCTGCTCTCTCGGGGAGCCTGCTTCCTCCTCTCTCTCTGCCTGCCTCTCTGCCTGCTTGTGATCTCTCTGTCAAATTAAAAAAAAAAAAAAAAAAAAAAAAATTTAAGTGTGTGTTGTAGTTCACATATATTGCTAAAAAAAAAAGAATACTGAGCCTTCCTTTTCAAGAAAATGACAAGGACATTCTGTAATGAAGTAACTTGTTTCTTGCATTTCAGAATGATATACGAGTCCTTACCCCAATTACAGATTATAAAGATCTATCACAAGTAGTTTCACATAAAAAAATATCTTGCTATCATCTGAGAGAAGACATGGCCAGATAGCAACATATGATTGCCCTATCTTAATTTATACATTGGTTCAATTTTCTATATTTTTTTGAAACAAAAGAATGAAACTTAGTAGGTAAATAAGTATAACCCATTGCATTAGGTTTCATATTTTGAAATCTAGAAGCATAACAGGCATTACTGCCATTTATCAATGAGAAAACCAGGGTCTCAAAAGGCGGAGTGACTCATTGAAGCGGGTACACTTAGGTCAACAAACCAAGTTACTGGAGTTTCGTGATGTTCCCATTGGTGAAATAAGAATAAAATAATGAAAAAATAGTAAACAATCAACCAAAGAACTTACATAATTCACTTGTAAGACTTTTTTCCATCAGGGAAACACTCCATTATTAGCTAGATTGATGGAGGATAAGTGAGTAAATAATCAAATACTCAAAGAAACCCAACTATTCCTTATGATAAAAATAAACACAACTAAAATAATGTTCTGTATTATTAGATATTAAGTGACACCTCAGCCATGAAGACCACATGACAGGTTGAGAGTTCTCAGTGCTTTGTGGGACCCCTACCTTTGTCACTGTCCTTCCCATTCTCCAATGATTACATCAGATTTCCACTCTGAAATCACCCCAAACACAAATTCTTATTTTTTGCAAAGTAGACCTGCCTGATGTTTCCACTAAGACATGTAATGTTATCAAAAAGCTATCCCTTGTGGGTGCTTCAAATAAGAAGTGAAATGTAAGACTTTTAAGAGGGCCCAGATTTTCTTGAAAGGCCAATGAGACCATGTCTGTTCAGCCAGTGAATAAGAGACTCAAGGACTCGAGAAGGTTCATTGGTAGTTTTCGAACAATCAAAGTTGGGGGGGGTCCTGTTTCATTTTCACTGAGAAGAGGTATAAAAAGGAAAGGTTTATACTAAGGCAAAAGAATTCAGACTACAGAGCAGTTGGCAAGGACTCCCAGCCTAAAGAAAGACATAGCAAGAGAGACTACTTCTCCAGAGGCTTTGAAGAAAAGGCAAACAAGTAGCCTTTGTGAATTGCTTAAAAGTAGGCACAGATTCACCCACGTACAAGATGATGCCCTTTCCTACATTAAGAGTTCCAAACTGCTATAGCATTTTTATGACTTCTTTGCTTTTATGCTGAGAAAATGTTTCACCCACCCAACAGCAGATAAATATCAACTGTATTTTAGTTTTGCATTTTTTACATTTAATTCTCTAATTCAGCTGGAATTTATCTTGATGAATGGTATGAGAATGGTCTTCATATTTTTCCCCAAAAGTTTTTTCAGTTATTCTAGTGATTACTAGTATATTTATAACTAGCTTAGGTATTTTGTTATGGCCAAGGAATATCTAGAATTTCCCTAAATTTCCATCATTAAGGAGTATCTAACCCCACTTTAATCTGACAACCTTGATATAACAGCAGTCATTTTATTTGGAGGTGATTCAACATCCTTAACTTGGCTATCTATATCTTCAAAAGCTCCAGCCATAAACCCTGGGCTCTGAGAGCAGAGAGTACCACCAGCAAGAACGTTGCACTAACATGGGCAAGAGCCCTCTGTCTGGTCAAGCACACCAACTAGGAACTCTTTGGAGAAAAAAAAAAAAATTTGTTTTCCCTTAAGAATTACAGTGGGATGAGGACCTTGAGATAATCTGAAGAACATAAGAGCAAGAGGTAATAAGGCAAAGATGGCACGAGTCTCCAGAAGATCTCCGAGAAGTCATTAGACAAAAGAACCAAAGAATGGAAAATCTACCCTTATAAGATGTTTCCAAATTAAAAAACCCAGAAGATCTCAACTATTCAGTTGGATATTCCAGTGTACAATCAACCTGGTGAATTTCAATGGCATTTTCTAAACTTCATATTTAGGAAGTAGGGAACAGCAAAGAACTACTCCATTTTGCAGCCACCTCGCAAATAAACCAGGAGCCAGAAGCCCAACTGCCTGCAGGAGCAGACAAAAGGAATAAATGAGCAAAGGGAGTCACTGGGAACTGGGCTTGAGAGTCTGAGAAGCAGTGGCAAGCATCGGAGAGGTTGCAAATCGGAGTTCACGTCTCTGGAACACTTGCTCCTTCTAGTGGTGGCTCTAGCTACAGAGACGCAGCTGTCTGTGCCCAGGAAAATTCAAAACCAGAACTGCCAGATATGCCAGTTTTTCTCTTCAAAGAGTCATAAATTCTTTAGGTAAGTTTCCTGTTTTTCAAGTTTGCAAATCAATTAAGTTTTCTTTTTAAAACACAAAGGTCAAACCATATGTATCTATCAGTCAGAGACAGATACTTCTTTGGCTCAGATCACTAATGCAGGAGTTCAGATTTTAACATTAATCAATCCACAAGTCACCCAACTGTCCTAACACCATCTCCCACCCTTCTGTGCTTCCTTTGTCTCCCTTTTTCCTCGATATGGCAAATTATGGCAGGCTACACAGCTCACTGGGTTCCAGGGTATATGTGGAGTGTGAGTGAAGAATACTAGACCACCTCATTCACCCCATTTAAGAGTCAGCCAAATTCTGGTCTTAATAAGAAACTGCCATTTTGGAAATGAAGATGAATTACTATACAGTCATGTTGTTAGGTCAGACTGTTGACCCAAATGAAATCATTTTAGTTCAAAAATATTGTTTTTTTCTTTAAGAACTCTCAGATGTTTTACTTCACTATCAGTGACTAACGGCTCTCAAGGTCACAGGTTTTGCATCAGGCTGGTTTATCTCATTCTAGAAGTAAAGGAATAAACCTTAAAAAATCCATTAATTAAACTAAAAGTCATTTCCACTGAAAGTGCTGTAGAATTTTTAGCTTCTATACAAAGGAGACTGATTATCTAATTTATTACTTACTTATCTAGTAGCATCCTACTGTAATCCAAGTAAGTCAAGAGGTTTGAAGAAATGAGTCAACCCCACTAAGATTCAACCTATGTATCTGGCTTATACATACCCATATATAGATTACCTTTTACCAAAGACTTTAACAGGATTGCTAAACCAGATGATTTTTGTTAATCATATAGTGATCAAGTTGTGATAATCTAGAAGAGAAATAGAACATTTCTGCTTCTTCTTTGACTAAATAGGATTTAAAATAAATGGTTTTCAAGAGACTATCTTATACATGTTCACTTGAGAAGGACTGCATCAGAGAAGGTAATACATTTTGACAATCCACACACATTATTCTTACTGATACCAAACTGCCATAAATTCTCCATTCTGTCCATCTTTCTCTAAACCCTGTATAAGTAATATTTTAGAGGGTGGCCGATTCTGATATCAACTTGGAAATAATCAGCTTTAATTCCTAGGTGAGATCAAAATGGACAACAGTGGCATAACGGACCAGTAATGTCATGAACACAACTGATTCAAATAGTAATTTATTTTCTAAAAAAAGTTCCAAGTACTTGGGTTTCCAAACCAGATCATTTTTACCATAGAACATTATGAAAATGGAAAATGAGACGAAAACCTAAGAAGTAACTTTTAATCCAGTCTTTAGGGTCACTTGGGTCATTCAGTTGGTTAAGTGTCCAACTCTTGGTTTCAGCTTAGGTCATGATCTCAGGATTGTGTGATCAAGCCCCACATCAGGCTCTGAGCTCAGTGCAGAGTCTTCTTAAGACACACTCTCCTCTCCTTCTGAACCTCCTCCCCTACTCGCACTCTCTCTCTCACTCTGTCTCCAAAATAAATAAATAAATTTTAAAAATACAATTCTTAGAATTCTTATTTTACCAGTGGCAGGATGGTAGTAAGTGGCTAAAATGAGAATTGGTTCAATGAGTCCATTTGCATATTAAAGAGCAGCAAGTATTTGTCATTAGACATGATGTTCAAAAGGACAGAAGCCCTCGATCCTCTTTGGTTGAACACAAAATACCAAGACGACCAGTGGTCTCAAACTCTACTAACAGGTCTAATCGTTTCATATGTTCCCAATATTAATCTCTCTTAAAAAACACTCATTCTTATGCACATGATTTACAATTTGTTGTGTTTTGTTCCTTATCAGAAAACCTACAGAATCTTAAAATTTAAAGTACTGTAAGATCAGGTACATTATTCAAATATTGCTGATACTTTATTTTATGAGGATACTATGGCCGCAACCATACTTTCTAAGAAGAAAATAAGATGGGAAGAGGAGAAAGGGAAGAGAAGGGAAGGGAAAGATGGCTAAACCCCACAGTACTCAGGAAAAAGAGTATGCAACCGCCCACAAATTTACATAACAGAGCATGATACTGACACAATGATATGGTCATTAAAATATTTTGACAATAATACAATAATATTTATTGAACAATCACAATAGCAACAGGAAAATCTGATATCCAACAAGAAAGGAATAATATAAAAAAGACCTATAGCAATAATGTGGATTGTTTTTCCTTTCTACCCTGCTTTTTTGATAATGTAAATTCTGAAGTATAGATCTATGTGAAGAATAGGAACAAGTTTCAGAGAATGATAAAGTTACTATATTCATTTGTCATGTCACAAATAACAAATAGTCCTACAAAAACCTGTTCCTTCTATGAAAGGAAATTAGCTTTCTAAATGAAAATACATCTCCCATGACTTGACTGTTCATGAAGGCATATCCAGAGTAGTAGATTTACTCTGAACAGTAAATGTCAAATTTACATTCTTCTCTACCACAGAAGTTGTACTTTTTGGTATAAAAATGACAACAGTATATTACTCTTTCTTAAGAAGTAAAAACTATTGGCCCTCGCTTTGAGTTTCCTGACAGAGCTCAACCATTTTCTTTTCCTCCTTCATAGAGTAGGACAGCAACCAGGCAAACACCTCATCAGTTTTTATCTCAAAAATACTATGGAGGGGCTCCTGGGTGGCTTAGTCAGTTAAGCATCTGTGTTCAGCTCAGGTCATGATCCCAGGGTCCAGGGATGGAGCTCCACGTCTATCCATCCTTCCTTGTCATCATCGTCCGTTGTTGTCATCAGGCTCCCACCTCAGCAAAGAGCCTGCTTCTCCCCCTAACCCTCACCCCACTCATGATTGCTCTCTCTCTCGCACTTTCTGTCTCTGTCTCTCTCTCTCAAATAAATGAATAAAATATTTTTTTTTAAGATTTTTTATTTACTTATTTGACAGGCAGAGAGGTGGGTGGAGGGGGGGGGCCAAGAAGGCAGGCTCCCTGCTGAGTAGAGAGCCTAATGAGGCTCGATCCCAGGACCCTGAGATCATGACCTGAGCCGAAGGCAAAGACTTAACCCACTGAGCCACCCAGGCACCCCAAGGAATAAAATCTTTAAAACAAAAACAAATATGCTATGGAGGTTTGACTAATGGACGTCTCAAGACAGAAAAAAATGAAAATGATTCAATGTCAATAACACAGACACATGTTCATTATATTCCAACTTACCTAATACACTGACAAAGGCATCAAAAAGATGAAATGTAAGTAGAGGCTCTTTCAAGTAACCATAGTAATCTGCTATGGTTTTAAAGACATCTTTTTCAAATCCTAAATACATAGGCTGCTTCAAATCTGAACAATTAGGCCCTGTTAGAAAAAGAGAGAGAGAGAGAGAAAGAAACATTAACGGGATGACCACGTCAAAGGATTAGTCTCTATGCATATGTATGATGTGTACAGATAATAAGATCAGATAAGTTGGGAGAAATTAGTATTATCTAAGTTGACATTATATATTTGCTTACACAAATATTCTTTATGTCTAAATGATAATTATAAAACAGTGAGGAAAATCATGGCTTACTTGCATTTTAAAAGAAACCCACTCTTTCTTTTACAACCATCTGAAAGACATTTTTGTTCAATGTAGATGATGATATTCATTTTCCTAGTCTTGACATAGTTGATCAAGATGATAATTAGCTCACATATGTAATAGCAAGTTATATAGCAATTTGAAAATTTTTTCATTATTCTATCATTGCTGTATTATGAAATCCTAGAGTCAGAGCTGAGTTAATCAAATTCTACCTTGAACTAAACTACTTCAGACTAATAAAAACTTACTCTTTTTCTTAAAGATATTCAAAAAAGACGATTTTAACATTGTGTCCTATAATTCATTCTAACTATAAAACTCACTATCTGATCTCCAACCAACCTTCAAAAGTTAGTGTATCAAGCAGGGCATATTCCAAAGTTGCAGTAACTCTAAGAAGCCTGGAACAACAATGTGGTCCCAGCCATACCCTAAGCAGAAGCAAGGCAAAGATTCTGTTGTATCTGGGACCAAAGAAGAACAAGAAGAAATGCATAGCTCTCTACAGAAATGGCAGCAAACGCCCCCAAGAAACCATGCACAGACCACAGATTTACATTACCAAGTGGAGAGACAAACCGGAGCTGCCCATGCCTTGAGGGAAATGGCAAGCAGCTTCATGAGGAACAATTTGGCCAGTCCTCTCAATTTCCATGACAGCATGGAAGGAATGCAAGTGCACTGGTCAGTTCTGGGCCTGCAGAACACAAGACTAAACAACTAGACGCAAACAGATCTCTGTTCTCAGGGAAACAAAAGATAAACCAATAAAGTTGAAAGAAACCCTTCCTTCAGAATCACTCCAACTAAAGAGAAAGGATCAAACAAAAAAAAACCAGTAAAACATTCTGGGCCTTTACATTTCAAGGCCAATGGGACCACATGAAAATGGCTTTTTATTGGTCTCCTTAAAAACCCTCTTACCTTTCAATATTCTGTATACTTCTTATGAAATAACTCAATTTGATTGACTAAAATGAAAATAACAAAAGACCTATCTGTGGTACCATGTTAACTTAGCAGCCAACAGAGCCACCATTCTTGCTTGCTTCCTCCTCTGAAATACCCCAAGCTTAGTCAATTAAAATCATTAGGTTGGTATGACTCAGCAAGCAATCCACATTGTCTTGAATTACTCCCTTCCAGATAAGTAAGCAATTCATGGTAAGCGGTTGTGAGCAATGTGTAAGCAGTGTTCCTTTATGAACATTTCATCATTCTTGTTAAAAACATGCACAAACAAAACAAAGTTTCCATAAAAATACAAGTGCACAGTGGGCCCTATGAGAGGAGGTCATATTTCTAAGACTTTTTGCTTCTTAATCATCTTCTGAAGCAAAAAGTCTTCAGAATATCTTTTATATCGGGCGCCTGGGTGGCTCAGTGGGTTAAGCCGCTGCCTTCGGCTCAGGTCATGATCTCAGGGTCCTGGGATCGAGGCCCGCATCGGGCTCTCTGCTCAGCAGGGAGCCTGCTTCCCTCTCTCTCTCTCTCTCTCTCTCTCTGCCTGCCTCTCTGTCTACTTGTGATCTCTCTCTGTCAAATAAATAAATAAAATCTTAAAAAAATATATCTTTTATATCATCTTCAGAATATCTTTTATAAATGTTTTTACTGACTGATCTTGGAGAAGTGTTGCCTGTATCTGGTTTTTTTTTTTCTTTTCTTTATTGAATCCTTATAATCTACATGCACAAATAAGAAAAACACAGTTAACCTGTTTTTATATTTACTATCAGTCCATCATTCTGTGGCCAACCATGAGGCTGGCCAACAATGAAAGTACCCAGACCTACGTGTATATTGGTCTACCAATGGGCCTGCGAGAAAAAGGGGAGTTAGCAAATTTGCAGAAAAGGAGGCAGAGGCCTTCAAAATATCCTGTAAATCAGCCAGCCTATCCTTTCTGTTGTCCCCTATTAGATGACTTTAATGGGAAACTTGCCTCAATAAGGATAAGAAGGAAAAGGAACAGGTCATGACTTTGAAAGACTCAAGTAAATTTGGGAGGCCAATGAGAGTTTGGAAAACTTAATAATGTCACAAAACTATTCAAAAAGACATGCTTGCCCTTTGGTCATCTTTTTTTTCCTTTGACACACAAACAAGCATTCTTACGGATATGCCAACCACCTGCAAAGCACTGCACTCAATTCACGTGAGCCATGTCCCTGTTCCTGAGAACTTCCACCTAACACAAGACACCTCACACATGCAGAGAACATTGTGAAGTTGCTCTTTACATCTTTCCCCTCCATTGTTGAGTAATTCCAGTTAGTCTACTCTTCTTTCAGAAGTTTTTGTGGCTTTATGTTTACTACTCCCTTGAGGGAAAAATTGTACTCTTCACTACATTTTGATCATCACTGAAAAATCTATATCACAACCACATCTTCATATGCATTACAGAACATATTGTAGCCTAGATTTGTTACCAGTTTCCTCTATTCTTTCCCAGCTGATCAACTTCCAAATCCTTGGTTTGCCAGGAATTCAGAAATGGGTAATTTAACTTTGCATTTATACCTTCTATTTCATCATTGCCAACTCTGGCCAAAGATATAATTTAAATTTAATTTACTTCAAATAGTTGAGCAGGAAGAATAAAAAGCACTCTCCCAAGCTGAACCACTCTACATCTTAGAGTTTCCAAAATATTAAGCAAAAACCAATGAAAATTTAATAGTTAAACACAGAAAACTTTAGACTTCACACAAGCTAATAATTGGTATTCATATTTAAAATGGTAGTATATAATCATTTTCCATATACTATGACTGAGATTACCTAAAATAAACTGCATAGTTACCTTAATTTCATTCTATAATCAGACAAAACTAACACCAGATAAATAAATCATTCAGAGTCTACCAATTCAAAATTTTATTACACTTACATATGTACATGCTAACCCAAAAGGTTCCTTTCTGAGGCCATCTGTGAGGCTTAAAGACTCCATAGACCAAATATCATCATTATTAGTCAGCAGCCAAAATAACTGGAATTCTTATTAAAATCCCTTGCTTTTGTTAAGCCATTTACCATTAGAATCCCTTCTTTGGGTTAAACCTTTTAAAAAATACCCAGAAAAATGGTAGTGTTAGTGAAATACTATAATACACATTCTTTACAGTGCCTATGATATCCAGTGAAGTGAATATCTATGCCCATGAAAGGGACTGTGGAAGCCTATGCAAATCCTCAGAAGGACCACCACGATTCAGGCCCCATCATCTTACATCCAATAACTGAAATATCCCTTGTTTCTCCACATGAAAGTTCTCCTCTTTCCAAATCATCCTGCTTATCAATCAGCCTATTCTTCTGAAACACCTCTTTATGTCAATAGTAGATTGTGTCAATAGTAGATAGTAGATAGGATCTGCTGAGCACACTGAGATGTAAATACACGGTATAATTTGAGAATATGTGTTTTAGAAATTAAAAAAAAAAGAGTTTTGTTTTTTTTTTAAAGATTTTATTTGTTTATTTGTCAGAGAGAGAGAGGGAGAGAAAGCAAGCACAGGCAGACAGAATGGCAGGCAGAGGCAGAGGGAGAAGCAGGCTCCCCGAGGAGCAAGGAGCCCGATGTGGGACTCGATCCCAGGACGCTGGGATCATGACCTGAGCCGAAGGCAGCTGCTTAACCAACTGAGCCACCCAGGCGTCCCAAAAAAAGAGGTTTTAAAATTAAAAATGTATAAACTGTCAACAGGCAGCTATCTGTACAACATTATATTCAATATAACTAATTTTTCTTCACTGTGATGAAACAGTCAGAAGACATACTACGGATTTTATCTGTCATAGGATTATAGTCACCAGAAAAGAGAAGAACAACATTCCTTCAAAAATGTTCTGTAACTCAGCCCTTTCACCAAGTCACAAATTTACTAAAAGCACACTGGTCGCAAAATAATTAACTGTCAGTCTCACAGGTGCCAAATCAATGTTCAGGCCATTGAACAAAACTATTTTCTAATTCAGGACACTAATTTCTGTTAATCTTATAAAACAGGGGATAATTAGTACTTACAATTTGCCAAACACTTCATAGCTGACAGTACCCAATGAGGAAGCTCTTCTGCAGAGAAATGAAAATAAAAAGATTATCTGATTCACTGCATATAACTCAAGGAATTATATACGTACGCAGAATCATAAGAATGTATAACCTGCCCAAATAATATGAACATATGCCAATCATAAATCGCACATCACCTATTAATAGAACGGCATGTTTAAGCACTGGAAAGTTTTCCTAGGAGCAGTGTCATAACATGGACTTGTACAGATCATGCTTGTAAATTTTGCAAAGGACAAGATGCACCTTTTAAGCTTTGGTGAAAAGCAGGAATTTGATAGTTTATTCTGAAGAAACAAACAAACTAACCAGATACCCTAAGAATTAAAGAAGGAAAAGACAAGAAGTAAAAAATATAAGTTAACAACCATATTTGTGAATTCAGTTCACCAACCCCCCCCCCGAAAAGGGGTAAATTCTCTATGTCCATTGTTCAATATAAGTATCGTTTTGCATGTTTCAATTTTCAAAATGTTTTAGGCAAGGAATTTTCACGGACAGACTAATACAGGCTATTAGTTTTGGGGCAGCCTTAAAATAATAACTTTTAACATTGCTACAAAAAATCCCAGCTGAGCCTTTTTCCTGAGTTCCTTCCCTCCTGGTCCTGACACAGACATCTGATGAGATGGCCCTGCATTCATGCTTCTACTTCTCCATTTCCTTCACTCTGTGAAAAACTGAAAAGACACTGGTCGAACTGTATTAACTCTAATGAACCTGAGGCTTGTGGAAGTGCTCTTCTTTCTAAGAACTTGGTAAGACAAAAGATGACCGATCATCTAATTAGTAGGTAAAAGTATTAATGTTTGCTCTACTCAAAGAATGTGGAAGGATTTTAGATGTATTTCAAAGGCAATATCCCCATCATTCTATGTAATTTAATTGTATAGGTTGATATTAACCTGACAACTCACAAAGTCATAAATTTATTTCTGTTTGCTTGGGTCCTCCATTCCCAATATAGAGGCTACATAAAAGAGGAGGTGTTTCAAGTTTCAAAGACACATTCTGTTCCTGTCAGGAATCAGGACCTAGAAAAACCCCTTTCCCTTTCACAGCTGCTCAGGCTCCTTCAGGTAGAGTTCTGTCTTGCTGGCCAGGAGCCTCCAGCCCTAAATTTAATAATAATTTATAGAAACCTAAAAGTACTGTACCATCTTCTCACATCCAAATGTCATTCTAGTTCCAGCTATTCCCAGAATCAAGGGTTGGAAGTAAAAAGAACCATTCCAAAAAATCCATCCAATTCTGACCCATCCCCAATTCAAGAGAAGAAAGCTTTAAAATCAGTTTGGGGATTCTGGCCCACTACAGGTGCTGTATCCTTATTTTTCCAAATTAAAAAAACAGGATAGGCAGCTGCTAAATGTCTTTTTTTCCTGACTTGTAAACTGGCTTGGAAGAAAAGGTATTAAAAAATTAAAGCACCTTCAGCATTTAAAGGGCTACCTTTATTAACAAGAAAAAAAAGATGACATAAGACTGTTCCAGAAAATCTACCACAGAGACACCATAATGAAAAGGTTGTGAGAACCAAAAATCAATCAGATCCACTTGAAACCTAAAATCACTTTCCAAGATCCAGTCAGTCACAAACTGACTCAAGCACTCAGGTCTTAAACTTACTTTTCAGGGATTTTTCTGTGAATACAGAATTAATTAATGCTCAGCGTGGCTAACATTGAACTAGCCTCCAGATGGATTGTGCTGAGGCTTTGACTCCTGGATGTTCATCTTTCCTCAACACTTCCTTAATCCACACAATTATTTAAAAGGCATGAGATAGTGAGACAAGGCTATACATAACGAGGGGGTACATTTATTGAGGGTTTAGGGAAGGGTCAATAAAGAAGCAGATGGACCTGTGCAGCCAACATAGTGGGTCAAATGGGACCAGAATGGTTTTTATGTACTTACTTGACTTGTCATCAAGGATGACAACTCCCTGCTTGCTCACACTATACACATTATGGATGATGAACTTGGAGTTAACCAGTTTAATGTCTAAGACTTCTTCCAAAGAATCCAGGCCAAGGACTTTCTGTAAACTGGAAAGATATATATTTAAATTAATTACTTTTTAAAAAAAAATTAATATTACCCAGGAGTGCCTGGGTGGCTCAGGGGGTGTAAGCCTCTGCCTTCGGCTCAGGTCATGATCTCAGGGTCCTGGATTGAGCCCCATGTCAGGCTCTCTGCTCGGCCAGGAGCCTACTTCCCCCTCTCTCTCTGCCTGCCTCTCTACCTGCTTAATAAATAAATAAAATCTTTAAAAGAATTAATTAAAAAATAATAATAATATTACCCAAAAACCTGGCATGTAAAAGATCAATCTTTAAAATGTGTCATTTTCATGCATTTTATCCAATCTTTGGCAAAGAGGCTAGAAATTTAATATGATGAAAAAAATTTTTAACTTTGTTACCTGTAGTATAACAAATATCTAGAAGACCAAATTTACCATTGTGTTCCATTAAACATCAAATTTCAGGGTTACTAGAAAGCTCAAGAACTTTTAAATTTCTATTCTTAACTATTATATATAAATGACAATAGAAAATTTCCGGAATTCAATTAAATTATGTTGGCTAAACAGCATAGCTACAAATAATACAAAGATTTTATTTTTTATTTATTTATGTTTTTAAAAGATTTTATTTATTCATTTAACAGAGAGAGACACAGCAAGAGAGGGAACACAAGCAGGGGGAGTGGAAGAGGGAGAAGCAGGCTTTCCGACAAGCAGGAAGTCCCATGCGGGGATCGACCCCAAGACCTTGGATCATGACCTGAGCTGAAGGCAGACGCTAAATGACTGAGCCACCCAGACGACCCTAATACAAAGATTTTAAAATATAATTTCAGAAAATTAAATATGCAGAGAGTAATAGAGAAGCAAAACAGACAATACTGAAAATTCTCATTAACATCAAATGCACATACTATGCTAATGTCATAGACTTCCATATCTCTTCTACGTTGGCCTCTGTCAGCTGTCTGCGGTAGACGAGACGGCAAGCTGGCACCTCTCCAATGGCAATACTGTGACGCTTGAACCACATTTCAGAGTTCTAATTGGGGGGGGGGGTAGAAATAAAGAAAGAGGGCAAATATTTCAATAGATAGTGGTATGATTTTATCAGAAATTTCTTTGACTTGGTTTTTATAATTTGATTTAAGATAATAACTAGACATATAAACAAACTTTCTTTGCATGGACTACAGAGAAGTGAAATATAACTCCTAAGGATCAGGTCACATTATAAATGAGTATTCATAAATTACAAAAGAACGATGGCAATAAGCATGACATTGACTATTTTTTCCCTATGGGAATTCCAACTAATCAATGATGTAACCATGAAATAAAATTCAGAATTAAGTAAAATACCTATCCATATTTACACATTGTCCAAATGTAGTGATTGTTTAAAACAAACTTAAAGTCTATTACTTTCAGAAAAAGACTTTTATTATTTTTTTTGCTTTATACAAGTAAAAAAATAAAATAATAAAAAAATAAAAAAGCAAGAGCAAAGACAGGATAAAACAAAAACAAAAACCAATAAGCAAAGAGGAGGCAAAAATAGAAACAGGGAAAGTAAAATAGAAGAAACAAATGGCAAGCTGAAGTTCTTTAAGAAAGATGAACTGTTCCTTTATTGACTATGAACCTCACCATTCTAAAACCCACATCAAGGCACAAGTAGGTAAACAGATCCTGCCCTGTCCAGTCTTCCTTTGGACACTGCTCAAGAAGCAGCAGCCAAAATTTTGCTGGTTATTACAATAAGCAGAGAGTGCAAACCTCTCCTACTTCATTTTGTTTTATACAAGCATCAAAACAAACATAGGTACAGACAACGAGGGAAATTATAAGCTTTAGGAGAAAACGGCTGATGAATCTAGGACACTGGTATACCCACTTCAGGGCTCCTGGAAAATTAGAAAATGAAAACAGTAGATACAAGTCATTGTCATTGGAGCATTAAAATGTGCTAATGAGTACTTGGTTCTATAGATGATAGCAGGAATATTACAATTTCATAGAGCCAGGTGGAATACAAAAGGGAAGTACTATACTTATGACATAAATACATGTTATTTTAATATAGGATTTAATTTATCTCTTGTACAAACAACACTAGATGACCTTATAAAGAAAAAAGGTCTGTTGAATAAAAACAAATGTTCAGCCTGACGATTCACAGACCTACCCCTGGGGCAAATAATACATTATATGTTAATAAAAATAATTAATTAAAAAATAAATTAAATAAATGCAAATGTTTAAAAAAAAAGTACCTGATCTCATGGAGCTTACATTTTAACTTTCTCTGGGACAGGAACTATCAACAAGACCTTAAGTATTCCTCATTAGGAATGAATTAAAAGTCTTTAAATACCTGAAGTAGTTCCACTTTGTTTTCTCATTCTCTATTTTTGTTTTGTATGTTTTACTAGACTATGAGCCTTTTTAGTGTTAAAACTGTATCTGTGGGGGGCGCCTGGGTGGCTCAGTGGGTTGAGCCGCTGCCTTCAGCTCAGGTCATGATCCCAAGTCCTGGGTTCGAGCCCCGCATCGGGCTTTCTGCTCAGCGGGGAGCCTGCTTCTTCCTCTCTCTCTGCCTGCCTCTCTGCCTGCTTGTGATTTCTCTCTGTCAAATAAATAAATAAAATCTTTGGGGAAAAAAAAAAAAACTGTATCTGTGGGAGGACAAGATGGGGGGGAAGTAGGAGGAGGCGCCTTTTCTACCTGTATCCTAAAGTGAGCTGATTACCTACCAAAGAACTCCGATCACCCATGAAATCAGCCTGAGATCAGAATTATACACGTCTGGATCTCTACGGGGCAGAAGATGCCAGTGGGCAGGTAAAGCGGAGTGGGAAAGGCGGACTAATATCTGAAGATAAACAAAAGGGGGAGGGAGCCACCAGAGGTGACTGGTTGGAAAGTAATACCCCTAATACCGAGCGAGAGTGCCCCGCATCTGGGGACCAGCATTAACTTGGAGACTGGTTGAAAGCACTCCAAAAGAGCAAAAGATCACGCAGGGGAAATTGTGGGAATCGGAGCGGCTAGGGACAGGGGCTTAAGTCCCCGGTCCCAGGACAGCCTCCCCTGGCGCTGAGCCAGAGAGAGTGTGGCGGAGAAACCAGGTCTTGGTCCCTGAGCCGCAAGCGCGCCGGAGATTGCGTGGGTTCTGGCCCCTGTGAGGGGATGGGAGCCACGCCGGACGGCAGAAGGCGCGAGCCCTGCTACAGAGCCTGAGATGCGTGCGCCCCTCATCCTCCCCTGAGAGAGGTACAAAGGCCCAGCCGGCGCTCTTTGACATGCGCCATTGTTTCACAGCCTAAGACGGACGCCCCAAACTCTCCCCTGAGAGAGGTGCGCAAAGGCCCAGCCTGGTGCTTTTGGACCTGTGCCCCGTTCTCAGAGCCTGAGACGCGCTCGCAACCCACAGCCTCCCTGAAAGAGGTGCGCGCAAGCCGGGAGCTCTTAGACCCAGAAAGACCAGGCACTCCCAGCCCGGGCCAGCAGGAAAATCTCAGTGTGCAATCGCTGCTTGGAACCTCTCTGGCGGTCTGGAGCTGCCCAAACAGCTACAGCAGAAGATCCTGCGTCCCCAGAGACCGCGACTGGGAACCTGCTCTGACAGTGGCCAAGGGGGGATTTATATGGGCTCTGCAACACCCACAGAAGAACAGACTGAGGCTTCTCTCTGAGAGGGAGGTCAGGGTGCAGTTTGCTTTCCTCTAAACCTACAAAAACCATCAAAAGCGGTCAAGGCGAGAGGAAAAAAAAAAAAAAAGGTGAACAAACATAAAAACCTCCAGAGAACAAAAGCCTGAAAAAACCGGTTTCCTCAGAGCCCACCCCCTTGAGGGGGACTGGAGGACTTAACTCAGGGAACATCATTGACTGAAAACCCACATGGCAGGCCCCTCCCCCAGAAAACCAACCAGGAAAGAAAAAAAAAAAACAAAAAACAAGAGAACCACCACCACTACTTCATAGGACAATTTTTATTTTTAATTTTTCCCACTATTCTGGCTCATTTTTTTTAATATAGATAATTTTTTAACCTATTTACCATCACAGCGAGCTGTCCAGAACATCAAATTCCATAATAACCTTCTAACCTGAACTTTTTTTTTTTAAAGATTTTATTTATTTATTTGACAGAGAGAGATAACAAGTAGGCAGAGAGGCAGGCAGAGAGAGAAAGGGGAGGAAGCAGGCTCCCTGCTGAGCAGAGAGCCCGATGCAGGGCTCTATCCCAGGACCCTGGGACCATGACCTGAGCTGAAGGCAGAGGCTTTAACCCACTGAGCCACCCAGGCGCCCTAACCTGAACTTTTTGATACATACACCTGTGTTTTTCTTTTGCATTTCTATTTTTTTATTTTTTTTAAATTTTATCTTAGTTTAGTCTAGTTTATTCCTTTTTTATTTTTATTTTCTAATATTCATATAGAGTTAAACTTCAAAGTAATCCCCTTTCCCCAATCAATACTACCCCTATAGGTAAACCAATTTTTAATCCCCGTTTAGCCTAGGAAAGTTGAGTCCCTTAACAAAGATATCAAGATACATCCAGGAAGAATGAAAACAACCTTCCTCGCCCACACTGAGAATTTATAACCACTCTTTTTCTTTTTCTTTTTCTTCCACCAGTGTTTCTGTGTTTTTGTGTTTGTCCTGATAGTATATAAATCTTACACTTGGGGTTCTTTTCGACAAGGTTCTTCCTTTATTTGCATATATATATTTTTTTCTTTTATTATATACTTTTATCAGTGTTTTTGTTTGTATACCCATAAATCTTACCTTGGAGCCCATTTGGGCTGAACCTTCTCTTTTTTCTTCCTTTTCTTTCCTGTCTCTCTCTCTCTCTTTTTTTCTTTTTCTTTTCTTTTTTCTCTCATTTGGGTGGGGAATCCTAATTGCTCAGAAGCGTTCCAGGGTGCACCTTGACTGCACCATGGTCAATACATCCAGCTACATCCATTCAGCCATCTCTCACCAAAATGACTAGGAGAAGGAATGCCCAACAGAAGAAAAATACAGAGGATGGGCCTTCTGCAACAGAGCTAATGGCTATCAACATAGACAATATGTCGGAAAGAGAATTCAGGCTAACAATTATTCAGGCAATAGCTAGGTTGGAGAAAGCCATGGATGACCAAACGGAATTGATTAGGGCCGAGCTGAAAGCGACCAGACAGGACGTTCACAATGTTAGGGCAGAGCTAAAAGCTACCAGGGCTGAGGTTCACAATGCTCTCAATGAGTTCCAATCTAATCTAAATTCTCTCAAAGCTAGGGTAACTGAGACAGAAGATAGAATTAGTGATCTGGAGGACAAACAGAGAGAAAGGATCAAGAGGAAGCCTGGAACAAACAGCTTAGAAACCATGAAAACAGAATCAGGGAAATAAATGATGCCATGAAATGTTCCAACGTCAGAATTATTGGAATCCCTGAAGGAGAGGAGAAAGAAAGAAGTCTAGAAGATATAGTGGAACAAGTTCTTCATGAAAATTTTCTCAATCTCGCAAATGGAACCAGTGTTCATGTACTAGAGGCCGAATGGTCACCACCCAAGATTATAGATTCCAGAAAAACATCAAGGCATCTGATAGTCAAATTGAGGAATCATAATTGTAGGTATAATCTCTTGAAAGCCGCTAGGACAAAGAGGCTCCTTACTTACAGAGGAAAGCCCATCAGAATAACGTCAGACCTGTCCACAGAGACCTGGCAAGCCAGAAAGGGCTGGCAAGATATATTCAGGGCACTAAATGAGAAGAACATGCAGCCAAGAATACTTTATCCAGCAAGACTAACATTCAAAATGGATGGAGAGATAAAGAGTTTCCAAGACCGGCAAGGCTTAAAAGACTATGCAACCACCAAGCCGACACTGCAGGAAATATTAAGGGGGGGGGGGGTTCTATAAAAGAGGAAGAATCCTAAGAATAGCATTGAACAGAAATATAGAGACAATCTACAGAAAGAAAGACTTCAAAAGTAACACGATGTCAATAAAAACGTATCTATCAATAATCACTCTCAATGTGAATGGCCTAAATGCGCCCATAAAATGGCACAGGGTTGCAGACTGGATAAAACGACAGGACCCATCCATATGTTGTCTACAAGAGACCCATTTTGAACCTAAAGATACACCCAGACTGAAAGTGAAGGGATGGAGAAACATCTTTCATGCCAATGGGCCTCAAAAGAAGGCTGGGGTAGCGATTCTCATATCAGATAAATTAGATTTTAAACTAAAGACTGTAGTCAGAGATACAGAAGGACACTACATAATTCTTAAAGGGACTATCCACCAGGATGATCTAACAATTGTAAATATCTATGCCCCCAATATGGGAGCAGCCAATTACATAAGAAAACTGTTAATCAAGATAAAGAGTCATATTGATATGAATACATTAATAGTAGGAGATCTTAACACGCCTCTCTCAGAAATAGATCATCGAAGCAGAAAATCAATAAAGAAACAAGAGCATTGAATGACACATTGGACCAGATGGACCTCATAGATATATACAGAATATTCCACCCTAAAACAACAGAATACTCATTCTTCTCAAGTGCACATGGAAGCTTCTCAAGAATAGACCACGTACTGGGTCACAAATCAGGACTCAACTGATACCAAAAGACTGAGATTATTCCCTGCATATTCTCAGATCACAATGCTTTGAAACTGGAGCTCAATCACAAGGAAAAGTTCAGAAGGAACTCAAACACCTGGAAGCTAAAGACCACCTTGCTTAAGAATGCTTGGATCAACCAGGAGATCAAAGAAGAACTGAAACAATTCATGGAAACCAATGAGAATGAAGACACTTCGGTCCAAAACCTAATACAGCAAAGGCGGTCCTAAGGGGGAAATACATAGCCATCCAAACCTCACTCAAAAAAATGGAAAAATCCAGAACACAGCAGCTGTCTCTACACCTTAAAGAACTGGAGAATCATCAACAAATCAAACCAACTCCACACATAAGAAGGGAAATAATCAAGATTAGAGCTGAGATCAATGAGGTAGAAACCAGAGATACAGTAGAACGTATCAATGAAACTAGAAGCTGGTTTTTTGAAAGAATCAATAAGATCGATAAACCATTGGCCACACTAATCCAAAAGAAAAGAGAGAAAGCCCAAATTCATAAAATTATGAATGAAAAAGGAGAGATCACAACTAACACCAAGGCAGTAGAAACTATCATCAGAAGTTATTATCAACAGTTATATGCCAATAAGCTAAGCAACCTAGATGAAATGGATGCATTCCTGGAAAACTATAAACTCCCAAAATTGAACCAGGAAGAAATCAACAACCTAAATAGACCGATATCTAGTAACGAGATTGAAGCCAGTGATCAAAAACCTCCCAAAAAACAAGAGCCCAGGACCTGATGGATTCCCTGGGGAATTCTACCAAACTTTCAAAGAAGAAATAACACCTATTCTCCTGAAGCTGTTTCAAAAAATTGAAGCAGAAGGGAAACTTCCAGACTCTTTCTATGAAGCGATCTTACCCTGATCGCCAAACCAGGCAAAGACTCTACCAAAAAGGAGAATTTCAGACCAATATCACTGATGAATATGGATGCTAAGATTCTCAACAAGATCCTAGCAAACAGGATCCAACAGCACATTAAAAAGATTATCCACCATGACCAGGTGGGATTCATTCCTGGGCTACAAGGATGGTTCAACATTCGCAAATCAATCAATGTGATAGAACAAATTAATAAGAAAAGAGAGAAGAACCACATGGTCCTCTCAATTGATGCAGAAAAAGCATTTGACAAAATCCAGCATCCGTTCTTGATTAAAACGCTTCAAAGTATAGGGATAGAGGGAACATTCCTGAACTTCATCAAATCTATCTATGAAAAACCCACAGCAAATATCATCCTCAATGGGAAAAAGCTTGCAGCCTTCCCGTTGAGATCAGGAACATGACAAGGATGCCCACTCTCACCATTCTTGATCAACATAGTATTAGAAGTCCTAGCAACAGCAATCAGACAACAAAGAGAAATAAAAGGTATCCAAATTGTCAAGGAAGAAGTCAAACTCTCTCTCTTCGCAGATGACATGATTCTTTATATGGAAAACCCAAAAGACTCCACCCCCAAACTACTAGAACTCATACAGCAATTCAGTAACGTGGCAGGATACAAAGTCAATGTACAGAAATCAGTGGCTTTCTTATACACTAACAATGAAAATACAGAAAGGGAAATTAGAGAATCGATTCCATTTACTACAGCACCAAGAACCATAAGATACCTGGGAATAAACCTAACCAAAGAGGTAAAGGATCTGTACTCGAGGAACTACAGAACACTCATGAAAGAAATTGAAGAAGACACAAAAAGATGGAAGACCATTCCATGCTCTTGGATCAGAAGAATAAACATTGTTAAGTGTATATACTGCCTAGAGCAATCTATACTTTTAATGCCATTCCAATCAAAATTCCACAGGTATTCTTCAAAGAGCTGGAGCAAATAATCCAAAAATTTGTATGGAACCAGAAGAAACCCCAAATCGCTAAGGAAATGTTGAAAAACAAAAATAAAACTGGGGGCATCATGTTACCTGATTTCAAGCTTTACTACAAAGCTGTGATCACCAAGACAGCATGGTACTGGCATAAAAACAGACACATAGACCACTGGAACAGAGTAGAGAGCCCACATATGGACCCTCAACTCTATGGTCAGTTAATCTTCGACAAAACAGGAAAAAATATACAGTGGAAAAAAGTCTCTTCAACAAATGGTGCTGGGAAAACTGGGCAGCTATATGAAGAAGAATGAAACTCGACCATTCTCTTACACTGTACACAAAGATAAACTCAAAATGGATAAAAGACCTCAACGTGAGACAGGAATCCATCAGAATCCTAGAGGAGAACATAGGCAGTAATCTCTTCGATATCAGCCACAGCAACTTCTTTCAAGATATGTCTCCAAAGGCAAAGGAAACAAAAGCAAAAATAAACTTTTGGGACTTAATCAAAATCAAAAGCTTCTGCACAACAAAGGAAACAGTCAACAAAACAAAGAGGCAACCCACGGAATGGGAGAAGATATTTGCAAATGCAGTACAGACAAAAGATTTATATCCAAGATCTATAAAGAACTCCTCAAACTCAACACACACAAAACAGATAATCATATCAAAAAATGGGCAGAAGATATGAACAGACACTTCTCCAATGAAGACATACAAATGGCTATCAGACACATGAAAAAATGTTCATCATCACTAGCCATCAGGGAGATTCAAATTAAAACCACTTTGAGATATCACCTTACACCACTAAGAATGGCCAAAATTAGCAAGACAGGAAACAACGTGTGTTGGAGGGGATGTGGAGAAAGGGGAACCCTCTTACACTGTTGGTGGGAATGCAAGTTGGTGCAGCCTCTTTGGAGAACAGTGTGGAGATTCCTCAAGAAATTAAAAATAGAACTTCCCTATGACCCTGCAATTGCACTACTGGGTATTTACCCCAAAGATACAGATGTAGTGAAAAGAAGGGCCATCTGTACCCCAATGTTTATAGCAGCAATGGCCACGGTTGCCAAACTGTGGAAAGAACCGAGATGCCCTTCAAAGGACGAATGGATAAGGAAGATGTGGTCCATATACACTATGGAGTATTATGCCTCCATCAGAAAGGATGAATACCCAACTTTTGTAGCAACATGGACAGGACTGGAAGAGATTATGCTGAGTGAAATAAGTCAAGGAGAGAGAGTCAATTATCATATGGTTTCACTTATTTGTGGAACATAACAAATAGCATGGAGGAGATGGGGAGTTAAGAGAAGGGAGTTGGGGGAAATTGGAAGGGGAGGTGAACAATGAGAGACTATGGACTCTGAAAAACGATCTGAAGGGTTGAAGAGGTGGAGAGGTGGGAGGTTGGGGGAACGAGGTGGTGGGTATTAGAGAGGGCACGGACTGCATGGAGCACTGGGTGTTGTACAAAAACAATGAATACTGTTATGTTGAAAATAAATTTTTAAAAAATGATTAAAAAAAAAACCTGTATCTGTGGAGCTAACACAATGCATGGTACACAGCAGACACTTAATATTTGTTAATGAATAAATTAATGACTTCCAAATATGATCTCACCTTTACGTTCCAGGATTGTATCACCATCTGCCTATGAGACAACTCCATTTAATACAGGCCATATTTATCACCAAACCAAATTCATTGCCGTCATTGCCATCCTGCAAACCTGCAAGCCTTTATGGAGTCCCTATTTCTGTCACTGGTGCCACTCTTTTCCTTGAATTATCTTTGAAAAAGCCTAAAATTCTTTTTTTTTTTTTAAAGCTTTTATTTATTTGAGAGAGAGAGAGAGAGTAAGCACGAACTAGGCAGGGAAGGGCAGAGGGAGAGGGAGAAGCAGACCCTCCACTAAGCAGGGAGCCCAATGCAGGGTTTGATCCCAGGGCCCTGAGATCATGACCTGAGCTGAAGGCAGACGCTTAACCAACTGAGCCACCAGGTGTCCCAAAGCCTAAGGCTGCTGCTTCTTCTTCTTTTTTTTTTTTTTAAGATTTTATTTATTTATTTGACAGACAGAGATCACAAGTAGGCAGAGAGGAAGGCAGAGAGAGAGAGAGGCAAAAGCAGGGTCCACGCCAAGCAGAGAGCCCAATGCGGGGCTCAATCCCAGGACCCTGGTATCATGACCTGAGCTGAAGGCAGAGGCTTTAACCCACTGAGCCACCCAGGTGCCCCAAGCCTAAGCTTCTTAACTATTATTTTCTTCAAACTGAGAATACAATCTCTTTAGGAAAAAAAAAATTGCTTTTTCTTTTAATTAAATTGCCTAAAAATGTTTACATCACATCTTTGCAAAGTATGAATTGGACATCTATCAAACTAAATTAATTTAAAATATTCGTGTGGGTACAATTCTTAAAAAACTGCCATATGAAAGTTTCTCTCTGTATTTTATTTTCTAGCATTGTCTCAATCATGGTAGTCTGCTACTGGTACTATTTTAAGGAAAAAGTACCCCAAAATTACTTTATTCTACAATAAGCTTAGGTTTCCCCAAACTAGCAGAATCTATCTTTGTTCATTATTAGGGGTCATTCCAAAATACTTCACACCCTAACATTCCCACTCTCAACTAGTAATAGAACAAAATTCAGGAAGATACAAAGAGGGAGAAGAGTAACTTCTAGAACACAGGAGAAAAGGAGATCATAAGGGAGTTGCCACAGAAACATGCTTGTCTGAACCTACAAAAAATACCTACCATGTATTCAGTCAAAATGTTAGCAGGAAAGAGAAAAAGTCTAACAGATAATCTTTCCTTCTTACTGTTCTCTCAGCTATTGAAACGTAAGATACTGTTTTAAAGCACGTTGGGACCATTGTTCACAGAAAGAAGTAGACTAAGGCTGATGGTTCACAGACCATTTCCCACATCTGGAGGCTGCTAGCCCTGCCCTCAGCCACCACCACCACCATCACCACCCTGTTCCACCCCCACCTCCCTGCCCAGCTTTTAGTAACACACTTACCATCACAACTGGCCTCACTGGGATGTTCTCTTGTGAAGTGCTTGGTGGGGGGTCATTCCACTCTGGAAATTTAATAACATCCTTTTGGCATGTAGGCTTCTTTGGATATGGTTTCAGGGGTGAGGAAGGAGGAAATCTAAAAACCAAGAAAGAAATCTCTATTACTGTAGTCAATGGGAGATACCTATATTTTAACAATAGTTCCCGTTTCTTGTCTCCTTGGGAATTTATATAATAATTCCAAACCTCAGATAATAAATGAGGTCATGCTCAATCAAATTATCACATGTGGCTCACTGTACCCAACATATGAGTTTTTCTAATGTCCATTCATTATCCCTATCAGATAAACATTTATGAAGTAAAACAGGAACCAAACATGTGACACGTTATGAAATAAAGAAATAGAAATATATTCTCTTATCAAATGATTTTCATGATTAAAGATGTTCTTAATAGCTGCTAGGGCAAGCCATTTCTTTCACCCAGCTCAAAATACTTAACCATCTCACAATTCTCCAAAATTTATAAATGTTATATATGCAAAGAGAAATTATGGACAGACTAATCCTCAGTGACACTTGCTGAGAAAGAGTATATTGGCACAAAAATCTTTTAGCCTATTATTCATTTTTACATCTATTTCAAATACAATCTTCTTATCCTTGAATACGGAACACTTCACTATGAGATGGAAGCCTTGATCTTGAAGGAGGTGAGAAGGTGCCCAATGTCCTTCTTCTGCCTTTTGTACCCTTCTCTGCCCTACCTCTCCAAGACATAGGCACCACCACTCCTTGGACTAACACAGAAGCCTAAATACAATCTAATCTTTAAACTATTCTAGACTATACCTGGTAAAGAACAACAGAAGGTAGTTAAATAAACATTTTCCTCAGAGGATCTTTTTCTGTTAGAAAAAGATAGATTGCACTGCCTTGAAAAAGTAACACAAGAACTCTCCTTCTTAATGTTAACATGGAAGCCAATAGGTAGTTTACTTTTTTATTTATTTAAGCCAAAATAAAGGTTTAAAATATTATCCATGATACCCAGAGAAAAAATAATCCAAATAAATGATAATATCTTATTTTTAAAGATTTTTTTTTAATTTTTATTTATTTATTTATTTGACAGAGAGAGATCACAAGCAGGCAGAGAGGCAGGCAGAGAGAGAGGAGGAAGCAGGTTCTCCGCTGAGAAGAAAGCCCGATGCAGGGCTCGATCCCAGGACCCTGAGATCATGACCTGAGCCGAAGGCAGCGGCTTAACCCGCTGAGCCACCCAGGCGCCCCAATAATATCTTATTTTTAAATACATACAGAAATAAAGAATTTTTTAAATGTCTACAGTTTACCAAAAAAGTCTGTATTGAGGTGAATCAGGAGAATCACATATAATAAGGACTATGGAGGAACATTTCAAAAATAGTCACAATAGACTTGAAAAAGGATGGCTAATGAAAAAACGTCCAGTTTCATCTTCTCTAAAAGAATATCCAGTAATTCCACTTTATTTGAAAAGTCAGTGAGAAAAAAAAGAAATCATTAAGTCGAGTTAAAGACAAATAAAATGAAAGACAGATGAAATTTAAGATTTTATTTATTTATTTGACAGAGAGAGATCACAAGTAGGCAGAGAGGCAGGCAGAGAGAGAGAGAGAGAGAGGGAAGCAGGCTCCCTGCTGAGCAGAGAGCCCGATGCGGGACTCGATCCCAGGACTCTGAGATCATGACCTGAGCCGAAGGCAGCGGCTTAACCCACTGAGCCACCCAGGTGCCCAACAGATGAAATTTTTTAATCAGGTTGCCAAGGCAGGTATTTCCAAACAATTCCAAAATACAAATTAAATAAATCACTAAAGCCAGTCAAAGTTACTCTACCTCTTAAGCAAAAGCTGGCTTACAGAAGTCCAATCCTATCTCTGAGAAGCCAATAATTAACAATGGAAGTCCTACTGTCAACCAAAGTACAGCACGCATGCACACACTCGGGTACACACACACACTCTCACATTCACATACGCATATAATGCGTCCAGGGAAATCACAGGTCACCCATCTGTCAGTTCTTTAAAAATTCAACACCATCCCTAACCCAGCCCACCACTGATACCACAGTTAACCCTCCCAACCCCTTCAACTAAAATGTGAAAATCTGACCTGAATTCCAGCCCTAATTCTCTCATGAATAGTCTGCAACAGTGTCTCTAAGTCAAAGTTGGTTCATTTGTCAAATAAAGGGATTACATTGGATGACCTATAAACAGTCTCCTGGGTTCAAAATGTGTTTCTGTATCCCCAACATCCAGAAACAAGTAATTCTTTCCCAAAACCAAAACAGAAGTTCTTATGTGGAGAACTGTGACTGAAGAGATACCAGGGAGCCACGTTCTTCCATCGCCCTAGGAAGAGGAGGTCTCTGTCATAACATGTGCAGTTATCGCTGGCCAGGGTGGGAGCTTTACAGCCGCCCAGCCAGAGATGAAACGTAGAAGAGCTCCCCCTAATGGACTACTTTTACTATGTGCACTAAAAGTTTTCCTGTCATTTTAACACTTTCATCATGTGATCTCAGGCTTCAAAGCCTGTCAGAGCTGATCGCATCCAAACGTCACAATTTTTACTTAGGAAAATGAGGTCCCAAAAGAGGAAAGCAACTTACTAAAAGCCTCACAACTAACTGGCCAAGAGAACAAACCATCTTGCACAAAAGATATGCCAGCCCTTTAATAAGGACATTATAAAAATTTATTGAAAGAAATTAATGAAGCAAATCGATAGAGAGATACATCATGTTGGTAAATAATAAGATTCAATATCCATATTCAATGGTAAAATGTCAACATCACTATTCCTCATGAAGATATATACTTACAAAGAAATTCTAATCAAAATATAAAATTTTCTATGAAATATGATAAACTGATTATAAAATTTACATGGAAATGCAAGAGGCCAAAAACAATCGAGACATTCTTAAAGAAGGAAAATGAAATGAGAACCTTGCCCTACCAGCCATCAAATCTCAGTCAGATAATACAGCAGGGCAGCACTGATGGCACTGACTGCAAATGCTCAGCCTCAGCATTACTGACAATTGGGGCTGGATAATTCTTGTTATGGAGAGCTGTCCTGTGCAGTGCCTCCCTGTTGGCAGCCTCCCTGGCATCCAACCACTGGATGCTAACAGCACATCCTCTCAAGGGTGACCACCAAAAATATTCCCAGATATTGTCCCCTGCAAAATGGCTCCCAGGTGAAAATGATGGACCTAGACAGACAATCTAGAACAAACACACCCATTTCTTCAGAACCCTGATTTATGATAGAAAAGACATTACAGATCAATGAGAAGGTGTGGATTGTTCAATAAGGAGTTCTGGTCCAACTGGTTATCCCTTGGGGAACCGTGAAATTGCATCCCTCCTACAGAGCACACTTCCCCTCCACATACTCCTCTGGAAGGGATCGTGCCACTACCCTTCAATAGCTAGAGTGTGTTTCTCTATTCTTGTGGGTCTGGGTGGGCCTTTTCCAACTGCTTTGGTAACTGGAAGATGGAAGATAGGAGTGAGACTGTGCCAGTTCTAAGTACTAGCCCTTAACCAGCCTGGAACACCCTCTCTGCCTCTGAGAACTCCCACTCTTCCTGCCAAGCTCCCTCTTAGAAACCAGCCACCATGTACAGAAGGCCACACCCCCATGAGCAGCATGCTAAGATGCCTAAGCCACAAAAAGAGGCTGTGGAAGATGATACACTGCATGGAAGGAAACTGAGGTCAAGGAGCACCTCAGCTGCAGACTTGGGCGTGCAGAAGTCATCCTGGATGTGGACGTTCCAGGCTCAGCAGCCCCCGACAATATCCAATTATAGAGTTATATACTCAAATTCCTGACCCACAAAAGTATGTGAAAATAACAAGGACTGTTTGAAGCCACTATGCTTGTGCCTAGTTTTGTTACACAACCACAGAGAGGCTGAACAGAAATTTGGGGCATTTCTATCAGGACAGGCAGTGAAGCCAGAGAGCTCAGAGAGACTTGTTAGGCGAAGGTTGGCAGCTCTGTGAGGAAGTTGTGGTTGAAGGCTTTAGGAAAGACCTCTGTTGCATAGTGGTACCAATTTCAGTCAAAACTGTCCCCCGTCGAGACATGAAAAACACAAAAGATGGATCTGGAAAAGGGGTTTTCCAGTATGAATGCTTAAAGTGCCAACTGGTTTCTTTTAGCCTCGGTAACAAGGTACAAATAGATAGAGATAAAGGAAAAGAGGACCACTTGAGTTTTTAACCAAAATTTAGAGGAAATACAAAGGAGCCATGACTTGATTAAAAAACAAAGCTATTTCTCATTCCCAAATCTCAACCCTAACAAAAGGTTCTCAAAGTAAAAATAGCCTTAAGACCAGTATCAAATTCAAGATGTCTCTAGTAAAATATGGTCTGAGGGCAGTTACATAAAAGACTTTTATTGAGGCCTCTGGGTGGCTCATTTGGTTAAACAGCCAATTTTTGACTTTAGCTCAGGTCATGATCTCAGGGTTGTGAGATCAAGCCCTACATGAGGCTCTGTACTCAGAAGGGAGCCTGCATGAGGATTCTCTCTCCCTCCACCTCTGCTCCTTCTACCACTCATGTGTCTGCTCGCTCTCTCTCCCTCTCTCTCTGTCTAAAATAAATAAATATATCTTTAAAAAAAAAGACTTTTACTATAACTTCAAAAAAATTGAAGGCAGTACTTTATAGACCATCTTGGATAAACTAAGAGTTTAAGAATCTTTAAGGTAATGGGCCACAGCAGACTTTTAAGCACCACTGGCAAAAAAAGAACCTGTTTCAAAGACATATGTGTGACTTTTGCCGAATGGAATAAGCCACAGTAAAATTCATAGAAAACCCACAGAATTTTTAAGACAGTAATACTAGGAGAATCACCATCCACTTGGACTAAAAAGCAAACAGTTCGAATGCAAAAAACAGTCAAGAATCTCAAAGCTAACCAGGAAGTAATATGAAAAAGCTATTCCCCTGCAAAACATGGGCCATCTCTAATGGAAAAGGAAAAATGACTTAACATGTAGAGTCAAGACTCCAGCGGGAGGAGCCAGGACCCATGCAGAATCACTCACAGGAAGTAGAATTATGCCCTAATCAAGGAATGGCAGACACATGTTCAACTGTATTTTAGAAGTGCTATGGGCCGGTGATTGCTTTATGAGACGCCATAATGGGATATATTTGGGGAGTCATGATGCAGGGGATGAATATAGTTTGCAAATGAATGTCCTTGTAGCCAGAATGCATTCTGCAAGGATGGCCATGAAAGTATTTGCCCAACCTTCCCTAATGTGACTCTACCCCAATGTGACTTTGATGAGGTCAAAAATTCAACAAGATGAGGTTATTTCTCTACCTCCATCCTTAAATGTGAGCAATCCTTGTGACTGCTCTGATAAATATGGCAGAAGTCACATATTACCAACTCTAGGCATAGTTCTTCGCTATCTAGCAATTTTCTCTTCTTGCCTATAGGAAATACTTCCTTTTGGGATGCTCATTCTTGGGACATGACCAAGGTTGATTGAAAGGCAGCCACCATGTAAGGATAGTGACCACCCTAAGACCATCATGTTGCAAAAAGCATAACCCATGTGAAGATGCACTAGAGGTCCAAACCCCATATAAAGATAGCGACCAAGAAGCACAAAGGCACCAACCACATCTCTGAGCAGAGAAAGAAATCATCTTGAAAGTGAATTTAATAGTCCAACTAGTGCCTTATGGGTAATGGGCAAACTGCCAGATGAGCTCTTTCTAAATTCTTGACACAAAAACCACGAGCAGAATAAAATGCTTTAAGCCATTTATGTTTAATGTAGGTTGATTTTCAAAAACATAAAACCAGAACAATCTCAAAATTCACAGTATGAATAAAAATCATAGGTTTAGACTATGATATAAGAAAATATCTCTCCAGGGGCGCCTGGGTGGCTCAGTGGGTTAAGCCTCTGCCTTCGGCTCAGGTCATGATCTCAGGGTCTTGGGATGGAGCCCGTGTCAGGCTCTCTGCTCAACATGGAGCCTGCTACACCCTCTCCCTCTGCCAGCCTCTCTACCTATTTGTAATCTCTCTGTCAAATAAATAAATAAAATCTTAAAAAAGAAAAAAAGAAAATATCTCTCTGACTTTCAGTAATGAAGGAACTCCAGCTAAGCAAGATACAAAAACCACAAAGTATAAAAAAGGATTTGACACATTAATTTTACATTAAAATAAAAAAACTTGGGACGCCTGGGTGGCTCAGTTGGTTGGACGACTGCTTTCGGCTCAGGTCATGATCCTGGAGTCCCGGGATCGAGTCCCGCATCGGGCTCCCAGCTCCACGGGGAGTCTGCTTCTCTCTCTGACCTTCTCCTAGCTCATGCTCTCTCTCACTGTCTCTCTCTCAAATAAATAAATAAAATCTAAAAAAAAAAAAATAAATAAAAAAAAAAATAAAAAACTTTTCTGCTTGCAAGACATCATAAATAAAATGAAAAAAAAAAAAAAAGGAGATCTTTGCATCCAAATAACTGACAAAAAGGATTAATATCCAGAATATACATACATTTTTTATTTTTTTAAAGATTTTATTTATTTATTTATTTGACAGAGATCACAAGTAGGCAGAGAGGCAGGCAGAGAGAGAGGAAGGGAAGCAGGCTCCCTGATGAGCAGAGAGCCCAACGAGAGGCTTGATCCCAGGACCCCGGGAACATGACCTGAGTGGAAGGCAGAGGCTTCAACCCACTGAGCCACCCAGGCACCCCCAGAATATATACATTTTTTTAACTCCTAAAAATTTATAAGGAAAAAAAAATCTTGAAGAAGACCAAAGACATGAACCAGGCATCTCCAGATATGGAATCAAAATGATGAATAAACATACAAAAGACACTTGACCCATGAGTAATGAAATAACATCACAAGCATTTCACACTTACCGGAGTGGCAAAAAATTAAATCAGTCAATATTAAACGTTTTCTACTACTGAGATAAAACTTAGTGTAGCCACTATGGAAAACAGTTTAGTTGTAGTAGTAGTAAAATTGAACGTGCAATATCCTCTGAACTAATTCTACTCTATGTAACTCTGGGTGGCCTAAAGAAACTCTTACATGTGTACAAAAGGAGACATGCCCATAAATGCTCATGGCAGCATTGTTTATAAAAGCAAAGAAATGAGGAAAAAAAAAAAAAAAAGGACACCTGGGTGGCTCAGTTCATTAAGCCGCTGCCTTCAGCTCAGGTCATGATCCCAGGGTCCTGAGATGGAGTCCCACATTGGACTCCTTGCTCAGCAGGGAGACTGCTTCTCTCTCTGTTCTGCCTGCCACTCTGCCTGCTTGTGTGCTCTCTCTCTCTCTCTCTGACAAATAAATAAATAAATAAATAAAATCTTAAAAAAAAAAAAAAGCAAAGAAACGAGAGCAACACAAATCTCCAGTGGAAGGGGAACAGATAAATGGGACTGTGGTATATTGATAGAATATAAAGTAGCTGAGAAAATTCCATAACTATATATACATCAATATGGATGAACCTCAAACATCATGAGAAATAAAAGAACAAGTCAGAGAAGAACACATATTCTATGATATCTGCTACATAAAGATCAAACAGAGAAAAATATTCAAAAGCCAAAAAAACACACTGCTAAAGGATACAAGTGTAAGTGTTAAAACGGTAAAGAGAAGCAAGGAAATGATAAATGCAGAACGTGGGATACTGATGACCTCTTGGAGAAGATGATGCAAATTGGCAGTAAACAGGTATTCACTTTGTTATTCTTATAACATATTCTTATAATGTATAACATATATTTATTCTTATAAATTATTCAGATAAACTTTATACATTCTTGTACAAGATATATTTTTAAATGCAAATGAGAACTTTAAAAAAGAGCAGAGCTCCCTCTAATGGACGATATTTGTATTTGCTTTTAGTATTATAAATTAAATCCCAACAATATGATCATGGATTCCGAATCTACTTGCACACTGAACAAAATGAGTCCAGAAACGGAATCAGCCACGGCTAATCATCCAACCCAACAATCCAGATCTCCTACTGTCACCTCTTGCCAAATTTGGGTTGGAAAAAGCAATTAAAAATAAACCATTCCTGGGTCCCTGGCAGGCTCAGTTGATGGAGCATGCGACTCTTGATCTCAGGGTTGCAAATCTGAGCCCTATGCTGGGTGTGGAGATTACTAAAAATAAAATCCTTAAAAAAATAAAATAAACCATTTCAAAATTACTAGCCTCTGATGAATTTACTTGAAACAAAAGAGAATTTATTACCTAATCAATTAATAAAAAATACTGTAGGGAATCTAAATTGCAAGGAAAACAGTTTATAAATCTTAATAAATTTGAGTCATAAATGACATAACACAAAGACAAAGTTCTTCCCACAATATATGCCAAAATTATTTCTTTAGCATCAACAGAAATGGGCAGCGTCTACAGGTTTTGCCAGCCTGCCTCCTTGCCTCAGTAAACCTAAACCTCCGTAGAAGAAAAGCCAGGCTGAGAGTACTTGTTATAGGAGCTGACCTCTCTGAGACTGGTGCCCACGAAACCCCTGGGTCAGGGCAAACCCGCAGCAACTGGCTGGGTTCCACCGGGCTCTGTACCTACCAGACCTATTGTTCAAGACCAGTGGTGGTATCACATAAATGCTGAAAAACTGTAAATGATTACATTTCACCATACTGCTTGCAGATACATCAGGAACATAAAGTGTCTGAGGGAAAGAGAATAAAAGATAAAGCTGGAAAAAGAGTTGTCAACTGAAGGAAGACTTGACCTCTCTGAGCTCAGAAATCATTGCTTACTCCACATGAATAAAGATTCCATTAGCGAAGGAAGAGCTGAGATGGTGGAGTAGCAGGGGAACCGAGCAGACCTCAACCCTTGAACACAGCTGATCAACAACAAATCACTGTGAACAACTAGGAAATTTATCTGAGGATTAAGAAACAATCAGCACAACTGAAGAGAATGTAGCAGATGAGGGGTTCAGAAAGATGCACTGGGGGGAGAAAAGTCACAGCACCAGGGAGGGGAGGGAACCAAGTCAGGGTTCACACAGGAGGCCGTGGTGCGGGGATCCCCTGGGTCGCACGAGGAGATATTGCTCCCCTTCCTGGAGGCCTTTTGGAAGAGGGTATCCTGCTTCTCCAAGCAAAGAAGGCCAATGAGGAGGCACTGAGTGCTCTTCACCAGCAGAGGGGCAGAAAACCTGATCACAGCTTCTCGCTGTGCTCACCAGACTTCAGCCACCACACTGCTTTTCTAGGACAGGTCCGTGCCTGGTGCAACGTGTGAGACTCTCCTCCAGGGGAGGTCCTTTAAGATGTGGCATTTTGAATTCCAGGCCCCAGCCAAAGATAAAACACAGGGAAGGGACTCCTGGGTGGCTCAGTCGGTTAAGATCTACCTTCAGCTCAGGTCATGATCCCAGGGTGTTCGGATCAAGTCCTGTATCGGGCTCCTTGCTCAGCAGGGAGCCTGCTTCTCCATCTGCCTGCTGTTCTCCCTGCTTGTGCTCACACTCTCATTCTCTCTCTGACAAATAAATAAAATCTTTAAAACACACACACACATACACGGAAAACTGTGACGCTGGCCACAGAGAGGTTGAGGGCAGGAATCTGACAGAAATCTGGGACACAGGAGGGGAGACTGTTTGCTTTTCTGGGGCGGCCTCCTGAACAGTGGCTGTCACGAGTTCCCATCCCTCCCTCCCCGGGGAGCTGAGCACAGGGTGACACCCCCACTCCCCACCCCCTGCACCGTGGGACTTTAGAGAAAACACAGCGGCTTCCGGTGGAGGCTAGAGTCACTCACACCAAACCTTGTCCCTCTGCGCCCAGCAGGGGCATCTTTACTAGGGCAGGTCTGACAGTGAGCCAGGTTGCTGGGCCTCTGCTTCAGAAGCCCAACACAGCTCCGCCCCTCTCCCTCTGCGGTGCCCCTGTATACACCAAGTCTACTGATGATAAAGGGCTCCAAAGCGTCAGCTTTAGTTCTGGAAGAAATAGAACCAGGATTTCTTCCTTTCCTTTTTTCGTGTATTTTGTATTTTGAATTTTTGGTGGTTTGGTTTTTTTTTTTTTCTTTTTTTTCTTTGGAATCAGGCATATAGTGTTCTGTTCATTTGTTGTTTGTTTCCTTTTTTCGTTTTTTGGATCAGGGTTTTTTTTATTTTCTTTTTTTTTCCTTCATAATCAGGTTTATATATTTGTTTCCTTTTTTGTTACTTTTCTTTTTTTCTCAGATCAGGTTTTTTTTTGTTGTTTTTTGTTTTTTTAATCAAACTATCTTAACAAACAAATCAAAGCACACCTAGTTAAAGGTCCAAATACTCCCCATGGCAAGCAAGCAAGCAAGAAGTCTGCAAAGGATTGACCTCTGGGAAAGAGCAGACAAAACATAATGGCAGAGTGCACACAACATGCACTAGAAACGCTTCCTGAATCACCAGGCCCTGGACAGTCTATGACCCCTTCTTACTACAGTATTACTTTCAGAAGCAGGAAACATAGCTTTCATAATATGCAAAAGACAGAAACCCAGATATAATGACAAGATAGAGGATGTCTCCCCAAAAGAAAGTTCAAGAAGAAATTACAGCCTGGGATTTGATCAAAACAGATAGAAGCAATATATCTGAACAAGGCTTTAGAACAATAGTCTTAAGAATACTACTGTGGCTTGAAAGAAGCATAGAAGACACCAGAGAAACCCTGGCTGCAGAGAAAAAAGACCTAAAACCTTGTCAGGCCAAAATAAAAAATCCTGTAACTGAGATGCAAAACTGACTGGATGTAATCACAGTGAGGATGGAAGAAGCAGAGGAATGAATAGGTGATACAGAAGATAAAATTATGGGAAAAAAGCTGAAGAGGGAAAGAAAACTATTAGATCACAAATATACTTAAAGAACTCAGCAACTGTACAAAGCACAATAATATCCATATAATAGAAGTCCCAGAAAAAAAAAAGCAGGAAAAAGGAGTGGAAGATTTATTGAACCAATCATAGCTGAGAACTTCCCTAATGTGGGGAAGGAAACAAACATTCAAATCCAAGAGGCACAGAAAATGCCCCTCAAAAATCAACAAAAACAGATAAACACCAAGACATATCATAATCAAACTTGCAAAATACCAAGATAAAGAGATAATTCTGAAAGCAGCTAGGGACAAATAGTCCTTCACCTACAAGAGCAGACATAGAAGGTTAGCAGCGGACTTGTCCATAGAAACCTGGCAGACCACAAAAGAATAACATATATTCAATGTGCTAAGTGAGAAAAATATGTAACCAAGAATACTATTCCCATCAAGGCTGTCATTCAGAATAGAAGAAAAGAAAGTTTTAAGACAAGCAAAAATTAAAGGAGTTCATGAACACTAAATCAACCCTGCAAGAAACACTAAAAGGGATTCTGAGGGGGGAAAGATATACCAGAAGCAGCAAGGACTGGAAAGGAACAAAGATAATCTACAGGAACAGCGATTTTACAGGTAACACAATGGCACTAAATTCATATCTATCAATAATTACTCTGAATGTAAATGGATTCAATCCATTTGTAAATGCTCCAATCAAATAACGTAGGGTATCAGAATGGATTAAAAAAAAAGATGCATCAATATGCTGCTTATAAGAGACTCATCTGAGACTCAAAGATACCTCCAGAATGAAAGTGAGGAGGTAGTGAAACATTTATCATGATAATGGACATCAGAAGAAAACTGGGGGCGCCTGGGTGGTTCAGTGGGTTAAGCCTCTGCCTTTGGCTCAGGTCGTGATCTCAGGATTCTGGGATTGAGCCCTGAATCGGGCTCTCTGCTCGGCGAGGAGCGTGCTTCCCCCTCTCTGCCTGCCTCCCTGCCTGCTTGTGATCTCTCTCTCTATCAAATAAATAAAATCTTTAAAAAAAAAAAAAAAAAAGAAGGAAGCTGGAGGAGCACTCCTTATATCAGACAAACTAGATTTTTTTTAAGATTTTATTTATTTATTTGACAGAAAGAGATTAAAAGTAGGCAGAGAGGCAGGCGGAGAGAGAGGAGGAAGCAGGCTCCCTGCTGAGCAGAGAGCCAGATGCGGGGCTCGATCCCAGGACCCTGAGATCATGACCTGAGCCGACGGCAGAGGCTTTAACCCACTGAGCCATCCAGGTGCCCCATCACCATTGTCTTTTTACAGAAAATTTTCATCATCCCAAACAGAAACTGTATTCCCATTAAAAGATTTTATTTATTTATTTGACAGAGAGAGATCACAAAGTAGGCAGAGAGAGAGAGAGGAGGAAGCAGGCTCCCTGCTTAGCAGAGAGCCCGATGTGGGGCTCTATCCCAGGACCCTGAGATCATGACCTGAGCCAAAGGCAGAGGCTTTAACCCACTGAGCCACCCAGGTACCCCATCAGAAAAACTAGATTTTAAACCAAGGAATAACAAGAGACAAAGAAGGGCACTGTATCATAATAAAGGGATCTACCCAAAAAGATGAACTAACAACTGCAAATATTTAGGCCCCCAATTTGGGAGCAGCCAAATATATAAATCAATTAGTAACAAACTTAAAGGAACTCAATGATAATAATACAATTATAGTAGGGGACTTTAACACCCCACTCACAGCAATGGACAGATCATCTAGGCAGAAGTTCAACAAGGAAACAGTGGCTTCGAATGACACACTTGACCAGTTGGACTTAACAGACATACTCAGAGCATTTCATCTTAAAGCAGCAGAATAGTTCACATGGACATTCTCAGAATCGATCACATATTGGGTCACAAAACAGGCCTCAACCAATACAAAAAGGCTGAGATCACACCAGGCATATTTTTCAACCACAGCACTATAAAACCTGAAGTCAACCACAAGAAAAAATTTGGAAAGATCAAAAATACATAAAGGTTAAAGATCATCTTACTAAAGAATAAATGGGTTAACCAGGAAATTAAAGAAGAAATAAAAATACACAGAAGCAAATGAAAATGAAAACATGACAGTTGAAATCCTTTGAGACACATAAAAGGTGGTCATAAGTGGGAAGTGTATAGCAATACAGGCCTTCTTCAAGAAGCAAGAAAAGTCTCAAATACACAACCTAACCTCATACCTTAAGGAGTTGAAGAAAGAACAATAAAGCCTAAAACCAGCAGGAAAAGGAAAATAATATTAAGATTAGAACAGAAACAAATGATATAATGAACAGTAGAACAAATCAATGAAACTAAGAGCTGACTCTTTGAAAGAATTAACAAAATTAATAAACCCCTAGTGAGACTTATCAAAAAGAAAACAGAAAGGATCCAAATAAATAAAATCACAAATGAAAGAGGGAGAGATCACAACTAACACTGGAGAAATACAATTATAATTATATATGATTATATGTAAAATATATATGTATATATGTCTATGTATATATATGTATAATATATAATAATAATATAATCATATGTAGGCATATTTGTATATGCCTACAAACTGGGCAATCTGAAAGGGATGGATAAATTCTTAGAAACATATAAACTACCAAAACTGAAACAAGAAGAAATAGAAAAAACTTGAGAAGCTCAGACCCATAATCAGCAAAGAAATTAA
This sequence comes from Lutra lutra, assembly GCF_902655055.1. NCBI lineage: Eukaryota > Metazoa > Chordata > Mammalia > Carnivora > Mustelidae > Lutra > Lutra lutra. The sequence goes on from NC_062282.1 coordinate 91,380,083, forward strand.
ATCCATAATCAAAAATCTCCCAACAAACAAGCATCCAGAGCTGGCTGGTTTCCCAGGGGAATTCTACCAAACATTTAATGAAAAAGTAATACTTATTCTTCTGAAGCTTTTCCAAAATATAAAAATAGGAGGAAAACTTCCAAACTCATTCCATGAGGCCAGCACTACCCTGATTCCAAAACCCAACAATGACCCCACTAAAAGGAAAATTACAGACCAATATCCCTGATGAACATGGATACAAAAATTCTCAACAAGATACTAGCTAATCAAACCTAACAGTACCTTAAAAGGATTATGCACCACGATCAAGTGGAATTTATAACTGGTCTACAGGGGTGGTTCAATATCCGCAAATCAATCAACATGGTACACTATAATAAAAGAAAAGACAAGAACCATATGATCCTCTCAATAGATGCAGAAAAAAGCTTTTGACAAAATACAACATCCATTCTTGATAAAAAAAATCTCAAGAGAGTAGGGATAGAAGGAACATACCTCAACATTATAAAGGCCATATATGAAAGACCCACAGCTAATTTATCCTGCTCAAAGGGGAAAAACTGAAAGCTTTTTCTCTACAGTCAGGAACAAGACAGGGATGTCCACTCTCACCATTGTGTTAACATAGTAATGGAAGTCCTAACCTCAGCAATCAGACAACCAAAGAAATAAAAGCCATCCAAATCAGCAAGGAATAAGTCAAATTTTCACTCTTCACAGCTATGATAGAAAACCCAAAAGACTCCCGCCAAAAAATTGTTAGAAATGATACATAAATTCAGCAAATTGCAGGATATAAAATCAATGTACAGAAATCTGTTGCATTTCTATACACCAATAATGAAGTAACAGAAAATAAATCAAGGAATCGGTATCATTTATAATTGCACCAAAAACCATAGGATATCAGGGTGCCTAGGTGGCTCAGTCGGTTAAGCGGCTGCCTTCAGCTCAGGTCATGATCCCAGAGTACTAGAATCAAGCCCCATGTCGGGCTTTCTACTCGGTGGGAGCCTGCTTCTCCCTCTCCCTGCACGACCCGTGCTTGTACTCTCTCTGTCAAATAAATAAAATCTTAAAAAAAAAAAAAAAAAAGGATACCTAGGAATAAACTTAATCAAAGAAGTAAAAGTCTGTATGCTGAAAACTATACGCTTATGAAAGAAATTGAAGAAGACACAAAAAAATGGAATAAATTCCATGCACATGAATTGAAAGAGCAAATACTGTTAAAATGTTTATACTACCCAAAGCACTCACACATTCAGTGCAATCCCCATCAAAATAACACCAGCATTTTTCACAGAGCTAGAACAAACTGTTCTAAAATTTGTATGCAACCAGAAAAGACCCCAAATAGCCAAAGGAGTGTTGACAAGGAAAAACAAAGTGGAAGGCATCACAATTCCAGACTTCAAACTGTATTACAAAGCTGCAATCATCAAAACAGTATGGTATTGACACAAAAAGAGGCACATAGACCAATGGAACAGAACAGAGAATCCAGAAACAAACCCACAACTCTGTGGTCAACTAACCTTCAACAAAGCAAGCAGGAAAGAATATCCAATGAAAAAAATTCATTGGGAAACCTAGACAGCCACATGCAGAGGAATGAAACTGGACCACTTTCTTACACCATACATGAAACTTAACTCAAAATGGATGAAAGACCTAAATGTGAGAGACGAAACCAACAAAATCTTAGAGAACACAGCAACCTCTTTGAACTTGGCCACACCAACTTCTTACTCGACACATCTCCAGAGGCAAGGGAAAAAAAGGAAAATGAAGTATTAGGACCCCATCAAGATAAAAAGTTTCTGCATAGCAAAGGAAACAACCAATAAAATTAAATAGATAATTTTCCAAAGAAAATTTGTCTGGTTAACAGAACAGACACATGAAAAAATGCTCAACATCACTCATAATCAAGGAAATATAACTCAAAACCTCAAAACCACAATGAGATACTGCCTCACACCAGTCAGAATGACTAAAATTAATAACTCAGGAAACAACAGATGTTGGCAAGGATGCAAAGAAAGGGGAAACCTATTACACTGTTGGTAGGAATGCAAATTGGAGCAGCCACTCCACAGTATGGAGGTTCCTCAAGAAGTTAAAAATAGAACTACCCAATAACCCAGCAATTGTACGACAACTACTTATCCAAAGAATACAAAAATGCTGATTTGAAGGGGTACACGCACACCAAAATTTATATTTAACTATTAACCATACCCAAATTATGGAAAGAGCCTAAATATCCATTGACAGAATGGATAGAGGTGTAGTGTGTGTGTGTGTGTGTGTGTGTGTGTGTGTGTGTGTAATGGAATATTACTCATCCATCAAAAAGAATAAAATCTTGCCATTTGCAACAATGTAGATGGAACTAGAGGGTATTATGCTAAGTGAAATAAGTCAGAGAAAGACAAATAACATATGATTTTACTCATATGTGGAATTTAAGTAACAAAACAGATGAACAGAGGAGAAAGGAAGGAAAAATAAGATAAAAACAGAAAAGGAGGGAAAACATAAGAGACTCCTAACTATAGAGAACAAACTGAGGGTTGCTGGAGGGAAGGTGGGCAGGGGATGGGCTAAATGGGTGATGGGGCATTAAGGAGGGCACTTGTTGGGATCAGAAGGGGGTGTTATATGTAACTGACAAATCACTAAAGGCTACTCTTGAAACCAATGCTACACGATATGTTAACTAACTCAAATTCAAATAAAACAACAAACAAAAAACAACAACCAAGATTCCATTATGATGAAAGAAATCAGTATTTTTAAGGAGAGGAGAGATGTGATCTGGTCTCAAAGACACTCCTACTCTATCAACAATAACTACTTGGAAAATAAATTCCATTTACAACAGAGGAAAATGTATAAAATATCCAGAGCTTAGATAAAGAAAAGTGCGAATTTACAAAAACAACTACCACCATTTACAGTAGCACCAAAAAAACATGAATGACTTAGATCTAAATCTCACAAAATTTGTGCACCGTCTGTACATCCACAGCTACATAGCACAGCTGGGAAGTTAAAGACCTAAATGAAATGAGAACTGTACCATGTTCCTGATTTTTCTGGAGGACTCAATTTTGTTAATTTGTCAAATCTCCCCCAAACTGATCTATAGACTCCACACAATTTCACTGAAATTACGACAGAAATTTTTATAGAAATAGACGAATTGATTCTAAAATTTATGCGGACAAGCAAAAGAACTAGAATAGCCAAAATAACTCTGAAAAATAACAAAGTTGGAGGACTCACACTAACTGATTTCAAGAGTTATATCTGCAGTAATCAAAACAGTGTTGTACTGGAGACAAGCTGGACATATAGGACAATAGAACAGTAAAAGAATTAAGTCAGAAGACTCTATACAGTGCTGTGTCCTATATCCACAAGAATACAAGGCCCAGGATCAAGGAGTGGAGGTTAAGAACAGCCCTACTTACCATCCCTCCCAGTGAACGATCCCCACAACTCTTGACTCCATAGTTAGAGGTCCTGCACCCAAAAAAGACACACAAGTTCTCTTGCCAGGAGACATAGCAAGGGCACTTTAGGCTCCTTGTGACAGGGAGGAGCACACAAGAAGAGGAATGACTGTCATGGCAGTAGGGCCTCATCCTGACCAGCCGGAGGGTGGGCTGCTCTTACTGCAATAAGGACAGGAAAACCTGTGCTCCCTCTTGATACTTCTTAGTCCCACTGTTAACTGTGCATGGGCATGTACAGAAACATCAGGCTGGCAAGTGTATGGTTATCAAGGGTTCAGACGCTCTCAGTAATGAACTTTGGGATCTCACTACTAGGTAAACCACCCAAAGCTGTCCAAGGTGATAACTTTGTAAGGGAGTAAGGGAATTTACAATGGCAAGTCGAGAAGAAAAAGGATGAGGACCAGCTGTACCCATTAGACTGGCTTCAGCAAGAGGAGATGTATTCTTCCCAGTAATTTCCATCTCCTGGGTTTTGCCTCGGGAAGAAAGCCCATAAACATGTGTGGAGAAGCAGATGTGTTCAGCACAAGTGATGGACTATGCCAAGCAGGGCGTTCACAGTTCACATCTCCTTTCAAGGGACCAGCAGCCTCCAGGACAGCCTGCAGCCTCTAGCCACTGTATCTTTCACACTTCACCATGATGCTTACAGCACACTGGTGAGCACAGGGTGGTTACTGGAGCCAAGCCAGTTCTACCAGAAGAGTGGGATTCCTCTAGCAAGCAACCATTGTCCAAGGACTTGCCAATAGCCTCATTAAGACGTTCTCAGAACTGCACCCTAAGGTCTTTCCCAGAGGTCAGACCTGCATCAGAGTCTGAAGGCACACCCAACCCCTTGCTCCCTTCTCCTGTATCCATTCCAGGTGCACCCCAAACCCTAACACTAATTTCCTTTCATATCCAGCCCCACACACCCAGGCCTGCCTCACTCCAAATCTTGTAAGTTTGTTACAATCCTTCCATTACTGACTTCATATTACACTTAACTACAGCTCACTCCATGAGGGAAAAGAAAGAGCCACTCTGAGGAACAGGTGGAGTGATTATTGCTTAACTCCAGCCCTGTAAAAAGTGAACGCCTCACTTACTAACCTTTGAACTTCTTTCTCAATGAATACTAGGCATTGTGCTGGGTATGGGGGACACAGATAAAAGCAAATTCTTTCCCAGCCTTATCTTCCACCACTCCCTGTGCAACCACACCAAACAAGTTTTTACATCCTCCAAGCTTACTTATGATGACTGCTCTTAGATACAATTCCCTCCACCTAGACTTCCTTGCCTGGCCAACACCCACTGATGCATCAAGACTAAACCCAAGTGTCACCTCTGGAGCAAAGTATTCTCTGACTTAGACAGCAGAGCTGATTCCTGAGTCCTCCTACAGCACACCGTAATCATAACATCCGTGACAATGAATTTGGATTTATCTGTCTTCCTAACTAAACTGGAAGTCTTTGAAGCATGGACCAGGCATCCAAAGAGTTTAGCACTATGCTTGGCAAAATAGGAGGGGCTCTTTGATACCTGAGAAGGGAAAAGGAGACAAAAAGAGGAGGACAGCCAGAAGCAGCATACCTGAGAATCTAATTAGCAGGAATCTTAACAGCACTAAGAAGAAGCCAGAATGTATTAATCAAGTGAAAAGCTGACCAGGCACAGGGTACTTAAAAATGCTGAGACAGACTTTGCTTTCTGACACTCCCAAATAACACCTGTCCGGCTTCTTCCACTCCTAAATTATAAGCTTATCAAATCCAGAGAGTAGTACGCCCCCACCTTTCCACAGCTTTCACAAGGCTACTCTCACAGCCTGCATCTCCAGCCAAGTTCCCACTCTTCTCAGGACTTGTGGCATAGGGTTAATTGAGAAAATCTGTTTGACACCTAGGTGATCTTTATCATTTTGTTTCCAAATCAACAGTATTTAAGAACCATTCTGGTTCAATCTACCTTCTCTGGCCAAAAAAGCTTTCCCTTCTTCTCAGGGGAGCATTCAATGAACAATGTTCCCTGAATTTTCTGGATTCCCAACTGATGATCCTCCATTCCCTATTAAGGATAGTCACGAGGCATCATGAATTCAAAGGAATGAAAGTTGGTTAAGGATTAAAGTAAAAAAAAAACTTATAAAAGAAAACATAGGCAGCAATCTCTTGGATATCAGCCACAGCAACGTATTTATGGATATGTCTCCTCAGGCAAGGGAAACAAAAGCAAAAAATAAACTATTGAGACTACATCAGACTAAAAAGCTTTTGCACAATGAAGAAAACCATCAAGAGAACCATCATCAATACTTTCAGTGAGTGGCCTTTTTCATATATATCAAATGATACACCTGATAAGGGCTTAATATCCAAAATAGATAAAGAACTCCTACAAATCAAAAGGAAAACAAATAATACAATTAAAAATGGGCAGAGGACCTGAATAGACATTTTCCCAAAGAAGACATACTGGTGGCCAAAAGATATAGCAAGATGCTCAACATCCCTCATTATCAGGGAAATGCAGATCAAAACTATGATACCACTCCAACAAATCAGAATGGCTAGAATCAAACAGACAAGAAATAACAAGTGTTGGGAAGAATGTAGAGAAAAGGGAACCCTCATGCAGTGTTGCTAGGAATGCAAGCTGATGCAGCCACTGTGGAAATCAGTATGAAGGTATCTTAAATTAAAAATAGAATTACCATGCGACCCAGTAATTTCACTTCAGGATATTCACCTGAAGAAAACAAAAACACTAATTTGAAAAGCCATATGCACCCCTATGTTTATAGCAGCATTATTTATAATAGCCAAGATACGGAAGCAATGTGAGTCTCCATCAATTGACGAATGAATGTAGAAGATGTGAGGTAGCTAGCTAGCTAGCTAGACAGACAGAATGGAATACTACCAGCCATTAAAAAAAATGCAATCTTGTCATTTGCAAAAAAAATATAGATGGATCTAGAGGATACTAATGCTAAGTAAAATAAATCAGACAAAGAAAGACAAATACCATATGATTTCATGTATATATGGAATCATCTAAAAACAAAACAAATGAACAACAACAAAAATAGACTCATAAATACAAAGAACAAACCAGTGCTTGCTAGAGGGGAGAGATATGGATGAAATACATAAAAGAAATTAAGAGGCACACAATTCTAGTTATAAAATAAATAAATCATGATGTTAAAAAGTACAGCATGTGGAATTTAATGAATAAAATTGTAATAACTTTGTATGGCGACAGATGGTAACTATACTAATTGTGGTAAGGATTTTGTAATATATATAACTGTTGAATCACTGTGCAATTCACCTGAAACTTCGTAACAATACATCATAATATTATGTAACATTATATCACTTCGATTAAAAATAAATTAACAAAATTAAAGTCTATCCACACCCCAATATTTAAAAAATTGCACCAAATTTATCCCCATGACTTTCTGACCTAAAACTTCTGCAGCCAGGCCAGTCTCCTCTCTGTTCCCAGCACAGTCCACTTACACATTTCTGATGGAGAGCCTCTGTCTTGGTATTCTTGTTATCTGAAATATCCTCTCCCTTCCCGTCCCCTCACTTTATCCAGATCCTACCACATTCTCAGGACCTAGGTTGAAATCTTCTACCTCCTACGCCATTAGGTCTCAAAACATTCCAGTCTACACCAAGTGGGTCACCAACACATTTCCTGCACCAGTCAGGCAGACAAATAATCATGGTATGGTCTGGAATAATGGAGGGGAAAGGTGGAAGGTGTGGCAACTGCAGTCAATTTGCTCGATCTGAAGACCTTCGTGTTCACAATTTTTTTTTAAGATTTTATTTATTTATTTGAGAGAGAGAGAGAGAATGAGAGAGAGAGAGCATGAGTGGAGAAAGGTCAGCGGGAGAAGCAGACTCCCTGTCGAGCAGGGAGTCCAATGTGGGACTCGATCCCGGGACTCCAGGATCATGACCTGAGCGGAAGGCAGTCACTCAACCAACTGAGCCACCCAGGCGCCCCGGGGTTCACAATTTTTTAAGACACTGTGTTAGAGCTATTAATATTAGGCGCCTCTGAGGAAAGGAAAGCTGGAGGAGAGAGGGGGAAAGGGAGATTTTCATTGCATATACTCTTCTATATTTTGTAAATTTTAAAATATAATTTTCACAAAATACCCAAAAGTGAAAAATAAAAATGAGATGGGAAAAAACTTTAGTGACTAAAAACACTACGCCATTCAAACAAAACGGATGCATCAAGCAAAGGACTTTCAGTTTAGCACCTTAGTTTATTATTTGTTCCAGTTCGTTTGGGTTACTTAATTAAAAAACACCTTGGTCCTGCTACTTGTCTTTTCATGTATGTATACTCTACCTCTCAAGAGAATCCCAAATTAGGGAAGAAAAGAATTACATTATATTTCTTTTTTATCTCCTTCACTGCCTTAGATCGACAAACACATGCGATAAGTACTCAGTATTCGGAATCATAAATGTTTAGAATTTTAAAAGTCCTTAAAGATCTAGGCCACCCTTTCACTTTATAAATGAAAAACTGATGCCTATGAACACTAAGAAACATATCCAATTATCACAGGACAAGCTCCCAGGATGTGATGAAAAGAATAAAAACAAAAGAAAAACAAAATATCTCTGACACTCTCTCTCTCTCTCTCTCTCTCTCTCTCTCTCTGAGTTTACTATAAAAATAAGGATGCCCACTAGAGGGAGCCAATAGTCCATGAACTTGAAAGTGAGGGTCCTAAAACTGTTCCTTCAAAAGGTTAATGAAAAACTTTTCCCAGGGCCACAGAATGTGACTTAAGAGCCACATACCCAAACAATGTAAATTCAGATTTCTTTTGCCAGAGGTACAGAGACTTTCAAATCTCCAGCACTTAAAAAAAAAAAAAAAATGTTTTTAGCATATAGTAATATTGATCTTTTTTTTTTTTTTTTGGTACAGAAGTCTATCAGTTTTAACACACATATTCATCTGTATAACCACCACAATCAGGAAACAGAACAGTTCCATTATTACCCAAACCTCCTCCTCTGACTTTATAGTCACCCCAACCTACCCACCCACCACCCACACCTGCGCACACTGTGGCATTCTATTGTATTGATATAAAAATGTTTAGGGGCGCCTGGGTGGCTCAGTGGGTTAAGGCCTCTGCCTTCGGCTCGGGTCATGATCCCGGGGTCCTGGGATCGAGCCCCGCATCGGGCTCTCTGCTCAGCGGGGAACCTGCTTCCCTTCCTCTCTCTGCCTGCTTCTCTGCCTACTTGTGATCTCTGTCTGTCAAATAAATAAAATCTTTAAAAAAAAAAAAAAATGTTTATCCGTTCACCCATGGAAGGACATCTAGTTTGTCTTCAGTGGCTGGCAATCCATATTAATACGGCTGCTATCAGTATTCATGTACAAGCTTTTTGAGTCAAAACAGATTTTCATTTTTCCAGGGTAAATGCTGAGGGGGAGCACTGAGTCATATGTAAGTATATTCTCAACTCTAAAAGAAAATTATAAACTTGCTACCAAAATGACAACCAATCCAAGCTTCCTGCCTGCAACAGATGAAATTTCCGGTTGCTCTATATCCTCTCTAGCTCTTGATATTGTCAGTATTTTTATTTTAGCCATTCCAATAGACACAAGCCAGCATGTTATCATGGTTTTAATTTGCATTCCCCTACTGCTAATCTTATTAAACGTCTTTTCAAGTGAGTATTCTATTCATTTTTTAATTGGGCTGTTTGTATTCTTACTGTTGTTTTGTGAGTTCTTTACACATTCTTGAGAGCAGTCCACTGTCTTATATGTGGTTTGCAAATATTCTCTCCCTATCTGTACCTTTTCTTCTCATCCTCTTAATAATGTCTTTCACATAGCGAAAGCTTTTAATTTTGATGAAGTTCAATTTATCATGTTTTTTCTTTTATGAATCATGCTTTTGGTGTTATGCTAAGAACTCTTTGCCTAACTCTTGAGCATAAAGATTTTTTGCTGTCTTAAAATTTTTACATTCTTGGGGCACCTGGGTGGCTCAGTGGGTTAAAGCCTCTGCCTTTGGATCAGGTCGTGATCTCAGAGTCCTTGGATCAAGCCCCACATCAGGCTCTCTGCTCAGCCGGGAGCCTGCTTCCCCCTCTCTTTCTGCCTGCCTCTCTGCCTACTTGTGATCTCTGTCTGTCAAATAAATGAATAAAATCTTTAAAAAAAAATTTTTTTTACAGTCTTACACTTAAATCTACAATTCACTTTGAATCAACTTTTGCATAAAGTATTGCAGTTTACATTTGAGGTTCACTTTTTTGCACATAGCAGATATATATCCAGTTGTTCTAATACCATCTTTTTCACTTAAATCGCTTTTACACCTTTGTCAAAAACCAAATGGCCATATTTGTGTGGATTTCTGAACTGGCAATTCTGTGCCTCCAGTCTAGGTATCTAGCCCTTCACCAACACCACAGTCTCTATTATTTTGGCTTTACGTAGAAGTCTTAAAACTGGGCAGCATGATTCTTGCTTTTTAAATGAAGAACGTGAAAGTAATGTTATTCAATAGAGCTGACAATATCCACATAACAACTTCTAGTTTCAAATTAAAATCAGTATTTTGGAAATAGGACAGAAAAAAAAGTAAATATGAGGGAAAGGGAAAGAAAAAGTGAAATGAGGAGAAAAAAGTAAGTAGGAACATGACAGAGATACACATAAAGAGGTAGAAACACAGAAAGAAAAAGAAGGAAATAGGAAAAGGGAACAGGAAGAGGTGGGAAAATAAAAAGAAAATGGTTCTCTACATTTTCTACAGGGTAGAAATATCTACCCTGTCCACCTCCCAGGGTTGCCATGAAGATCAAATGAGATGATGGAAGGGAAACTGCTTTATAAACTGAAACTTCTTATACAAATATACATAACTACCTCTCCTCATCAGAGGTACAGGACTAGGAAACTGTTAGACACAGACGACAGAGTATGGCTCAACTATGTAGACCCTTGAGTGAAATCTGTAACATCTTCAGCGGCAGCAAATTCAGAAGTCTTTCCAGACAGTGGCATTAGAAACAGGAACGACAAGGTTTAGTAACTAGCTCTGGGTACCTCTCTGTAACACTCTGACTTAACGGATATTTAGATATTGGGATCTTTAACAAGAAAATTCACTATTTCCTTCTTTTTTCTATACTTATCTCATTGATTCTTGAGAAAAAAATCACGGTTAACAAATATAAATGTAATCACAGAAGAAACATGACACACATTCTTTTAAAACTAGAAATAGGATTGGACATATTCCAAAATAAAAGCTTAGCTCATAATTTCTGTTATAAAATTCTTCAACAGATACTACAACATATACAACATACATGTGTGTATGCGTGCGTGTGCATTTTCTGTCCTTAAAAAATGCTGTAATGGCCTTCGGTATTTCGTGTAGCTTTCTTTAACTTATAGACCCAAGAACCCATCCACCCCCAGCTATATTTATAAGCGCTTAGGCTAATGATGTTTACCTTACTTCCCCTATTTGACAACCACGGCTAATCATTTAATGTATTACCCAGTACTTAAAACATCACTGGAATTCTATAAATATATAAACACATGGTGGCCACACCAAATACTTCTTGTTTATTATTGTGTGTTTACTCATTCAGTCACTAATTTATTTACTAGGTTAAGTCCACCTCGTACTGTGGAAATGGAGGCAATATAGCATACCATAAGACAGGCTTCAGACACAGACATCTCAGTTCAAATCCTGACGAAGAAGAGCTTTTTTTTAATCCAGCCGAGGGACTCTAGAGAAGTTAATAATTTGGCCTTATTAACTTCCTAATCTTTAAAATTAGGAAAATACCCTGTATCAACAGATGTCATGTTAAATAACGATAATGTGGACATGTCAGCACATCATAGGTCCTTGAATACCTTAGTTCCTCATGTGCTAGCAAGAGCGCTCAGCTGGCCATTCCAGCCTCTTTGACACTGCTTAGAAGGGACCCCCATCCATTAGGCTTGATATAAAAGCCCGTTCTGGAATTTCTCCACCTTACTGGCTCTCCATCTATTTTTAAATCTAACCTGCCTCTAGTCCTAATCTCACTCATCTATTTCCATTATAATGTGGCAGCAGTCCTATTCTACTAGGACAGCAGCTGGAAGGAAAGCAGGTAGGGCAGCCTACCCCAGATCTTGCCTGGAGCCCTAGCACGCGGGTGTGAGGATCCTGAGCACCAGTCCCGGAAGCCGCATGCGTCCAACAGCTGCCTCCATGCTCATTAGCTCATTCTCAATCCAAGGCGCATGCTCCTAACAAATGATTTACATATGTACATAGATTTCATCCCAGATTAACCTGAGAAATTGGCAAACATCAGTAGTTAGAATATAAAACTTTCACCCAGGAAACTGGAAAGCTATCAGTTTCCAGGTGGTAAATAATGGAAGAAAATCCTGCTTCCTTTATGATTCACAGTATTACAGAAAGTAAAGGGAAAATCATTAATAGACAAATATAATCTGTCTGTGCACTTGAGGTTTTAAAGGGGGCTTCCTAGTGACATGAAGCATGCCCTGACACTGCTGGAATTCCTAGAGCATGCTCCAATTTCCCTCCCCTGAGGATCCTGAAAACCTGCTGGCACACAATGGATGTTACCCCCATTTAAGGTCACAATAGAACAGACTGGAAGTTACTCATCCAGAAATTTTTTTTGGAAGTGTTCTCGCTAAGTTGTGATGGGGTATAAGCAATTAGTTTCCCAAGAGGAATAATCACTTACAAATTCCCAGTGAAGTAAGGCATGCAGAACGAGGGCTAGCATCTCCACTGCCTACGGCTAACAAACACTGTGGTCTCAGAATAAGCTAAAATCACCCAAGATCCTAACTAAAAGTTGGATGAGCAAGCCAGAAATAACTGCCAAATGGAGAGACAACTAATTGCCCTGATGACAATCTTGATATCTGGAAGCTGAAGATTGCCAACAAAATTCTATAAAGAAGTTCAATGTTAGGGGCGCCTGGGTGGCTCAGTGGGTTAAGCCTCTGATTTTGGCTCAGGTCATGATCTCAGGGTCCTGGGATCGAGCCCCACATCGGGCTCTCTGCTCAGCAGGGAGCCTGTTTACCCCTCTCTCTGCCTGCTCTCTGCCTGCTCTCTGCCTACTTGTGATTTCTCTCTCTGTCAAATAAATAAATAAAATCTTTTAAAAAAGAAGAAGAAGGAGAAGGAGAAGAAGAAGAAGAAGAAGAAGAAGAAGAAGAAGAAGAAGAAGAAGAAGAAGAAGAAGAAAATATAATTCAATGTTAAACATGCAGCAATGTTTAGGGTTAGCCTTGGTGCTGGAGGCCACCCTCACAGTGCTCTGCAACCTCTCCTAGCAGCCAGCCCACAAGGAGCCAAAGAAATGGTTCAGGTAGGAATAGACAGGTTTTCTCTGCTCACCAAGGGTCTCAGTGGTTCTAAACTGCCTCACTAAACGTGTTGTAAGGCATTCTTCATTTTTCTTTTGGAGTAAAAGAAAGCAAATGTTAAGGGTCCATATTCTCCATTTCTTCTTTTAACCCCCACTCAGGTTCTCAGCCCTCTAGGTGGCCTCTGTCAATAACTCAACACTTCCTCTTCTCAGGACATGTGCAGTTTCATTTCTCTTTAATATTCTCCCTGTTCCTGAAACTTAGATAGGTCCCTTCTACCTCCAGCAATAAAACCACCTAGCATGTAGTGAAAAGGAAAGTCCGAGCAGAGACATGCATATTTTCCTTGGATTATCATATCATCACAAAATAGCACTAAAACATGAGCAAAAACATTTGGAGAACAGCAGACATACATTGCCAGGGTTCAACTGAGACAAAGGGAATTCTAGCACAATTCTTCATACATGCCCAAGATCTGCTTAAAGATCAGACCCACGCTGCCACTAACTCCGGGAATACACCCCTTATCACTGCTAGAAAGGTCCATCCCAGAGCTGCTCTTTCATCCTTTCAGATTCTTAAGAAGTGCTGTAACCCTCCTCCCAGATGTGCAGAAGGCACGAACAGATGTCCTTTCTGAAAAGTCACTGCAACTAACCACGCTAGGGGGTACTCTACAGGCCCTGGAACGTTGCAATAGGTTTTATTTTAACAACACACATGGTTCTTCACTCAACAAATCACAAGTGGGAGCAACATTCCACTGGAAAAGAGAGATTATTCCACATGAGGAAGTTTCAAGAGACTGACCAAGTCCAGTCATCCTCCCCGTAGTCCTCCTCTTCAGGGTTTACTTGTCACCCTTACCTGTACAAGTGACGATTGTCTTCAAAATCTTCCTGACCCCATTTTCCCTTGATGTCTTCAATAACATGATTCTTGAGAAATTTTTTCAGCAGCTGAACCGTTTGTTTGCGGGTTACTTCTGGGCCAAAGTTCTGACTGCACCTCAACAGCTCGTGCAGCCAATCCACAGCTTCGGCCGCCGTGAAACAACGTTCATAACTTTTGAAACGACAGCGATGTTTCCGTAAGGGCATCCTAGCACGAAAAAGCTCAACTGTTTCATTCCACTGGGGAAGAAAAGGAGAAAAGCATTTAGTAACCAACTGATTTTTTTTAAAGGTTATTATGTCCCAAATACTTAAGACCGTGAATGCAGTTCTTCCATTCAAGAGACTGCCTTGATGACAGAGACTTGAATTTTTTTTTTTAAAGTAGGCTGAATGGAGGAACAAGGTGGAACTAGAGTCGGACACTTAACCAACTGAGCTACCCAGGCACCCCATGGAATCATATAGATTTTACTTTTCTTCTGGACATCTTATATCAAGATTACATTTTATTTATGTTATTCATCTGTTAATACGTATGATAGTAGTTCATTTTTATTGCTATGCAGTATTCCATTGCATGAATAACCAGCTGAGCCACCCAGGCACCCCACTATTTATCTTTTCTTAAGTTGATGGACATTTGGGTTGTTTTCTTCTTCTAAGAATAGTGCTCCTATGAACATTGTGTTTTTTGACCAACATATATATATGTTCTGTTGGATATATAATTAATGGAAATTGCTGGAGTATGAGGTGTGCATACATTTAACTTTTACAAAGTTTGCCAAACTGTTTTCCATAGTGGTTGTACTGATTTATATTCCCATCAGCAACATATGAGGTTTCCAGTTGTTCTACATTCTCAGCAGCACTTAGTGTTGCCTATCTTTTCATTTTAGCCATTTTGTAGGCATGCAGTAGTTTTGCATTGTGGACTACTTTTGCATTTCATTTCTAATTAATAAAGTTGAACATCTTTGCGTATATTATGGCAAGTTTAAAGATCTTTTCATGTGAAATGCCTGTTTAAGTTATTTTCCTTTTTTTTCCCTGTTGGAGTGTCTGTCTTTTCATTCATGTTTTGAGGGTTTTTTTTTGTTTGTTTGTTTTAGAAATTCTAGTTAAATGTTATCCTACAGTGGCTTGTCTTGTTTCTTGTGTGTTTTTAAGATGTTAAAAAATTATTTAAATCTGGACCAACTTAATTTGGAGGATGGCATATAACAGTGTCAAATGAAGTAGAAAGATTAATACAGGGACGCCTGGGTGGCTCAGTTGGTTAAGCCGCTGCCTTCGGCTCAGGTCATGATCCCAGGGTCCTGGGATCGAGTCCCGCATCGGGCTCCTTGCTCAGCAGGGAGCCTGCTTCTCTCTCTGCCTCTGCCTGCTGCTCCCCCTGCTTGTGTTCTCTCTCTCTCTCTCTGACAAATAAATAAATAAATAAATAAAATCTTAAAAAAAAAAAAAGAAAGATTAATATATATCTAAGGCAAAATGATGTCTGAATTTGGTTACAAGGAAGACAAGATTTAGAATCAGAGTAGAATTCAATTGCATCAAGTTAGAAGGTAGTTAAAGAAAGTAGAAAAAGTGAATGACCAGTTAAGCGTTTGCTTGCTGAATCCTTACTATGTGTTGGGTGCTATGCTCTATGTCTAGGGTGCATGCTTGCACAGACCCAGACTTGGTCCTCTATGCCCCTGGTGTTGTGTGGAAGAATAGTGGACCATTGTTGCAGAGGGGGTTGGGCAGGAGGAGGAATAAAGAGAAACCTGGAAAAAAAGGCCTCATCAGAAGGGAAAAGGAGCCAGAAGGGGGAAAAATAAAAAGAATATGCCAAGATCAGAACTGTAGTTGTTAGAAAAAAGATTTTCTGATTTCAGTGGGAAGGGAGGAGAGAAGTAAAGGGAGGAGAGAAGTTTGTGCAGTGATACACCTGAAAGAGAAGGCTGGGAGGAGGGAGAATGGTTATGAGAGTACGACTGTGAGTTTCCAGGACTTTAAGGAGGGCTGGCAGGAAGCCTAGGGTCTGAAAAAGCTGTTGGTGTAACTATGTAGGAAGGATACCATATGTGAACATTTCATTTAATCTAGGGAAGGCTGATGAAGGGGTGGATGTCTAAGGTTTGTTGTGTTGTTTTTTTTTTTTTAAATAGGAAAATATTTTGCAGAATTTTTAAACATGTTTTGACATCAGGCACTATGTCTCGTACATCTCTCATTTTTTCTCTCCCTATAATGCTTTTCATGTAATAAACAGTACTTAATTGTTGAATGAAGGAAAGTCATATTAAACACAGGACTCCAATAAGTGAATTACACATATTTGGCTCAGTTTTACCCATAGTTTTGATCATTTGTTTCTCATTAAGGTAAGAATCCATTAAGTTCACGTGACGGGACAACTTGGTGGTAATATCTCTAGTACATACTTATTGAATGAATAAAATACATTTTTATAAGTTTTTCTTTTTTTCTTTTGAGTGGGAAGTTTGCAAATAAAAGATTGTCAAGGCTGGGGGCACATGGGTGGCTAATTCAGTTGATCATCCCACTCTCCATTTCAGCTCAGGTCTTTATCTCAGGGTCATGAGTTCAAGCCCTGAGTTAGGCTCCACACTGGTCATGGAGCCTACTTTAAAAAAAAAAAGGAACAAAAAACTATATGGTTCCATTTACATAAAGTCAAAAAGCAGGCAAAACTAATCCATGGTATTAGAAATCATAACAGTGGTTAATTTGTAAGTAGGTCAAAACAAAGAAAGGCAAGGGGTACCTATGGAGTGCTAGGAATGTTACATCTCTTGATCTACGTATCAGTTACACAGGGTGCTCACATGAAAACTTACTGAGTATACTCATTTCATTATACCACCTATACCTATAAACACAAACATAAGTTTTAAACAATCTCCACATATTTTTAATCACTGTCATTTTAATTCTCTGCTGACACCTAGCCTTCCTGTTAGTCTTGATCAAACATGTTGGGAGTGGGGAAGGAAGAGGAGTTAATAAAAAAGATTTTCATTTATTTTATGTTGATTCAATTATCATAATCATTATCAATTAAACTTAATGCATAGTACTTTATTTTTTTAAAAGACTTTATTTATTTATTTGACAGAGAGAGAGATCACAAGTAGGCAGAGAGGCAGGCAGAGAGAGAGGGGGAATCAGGCTCCCTGCTGAGCAGGGAGCCTGATTCGGGGCTCGATTCCAGGACCCTGCGATCATGACCTGAGCTGAAGGCAGAGGCTTTAACCCACTGAGCCACCCAGGCACCCTGCATAGTACTTTATACATTACTTAATAAATGTAATGAAGACCTATATTTCAAACCTATATTTCAAATCGAATCCTATATTTCAAACCAGAAGTAAATATGCCTATTAATTGACTCAAGCTGGCGAGTAGTTCCTCTACTTATTTTAATTACACTATAATGCACATTGTAACAAATTAAATGCAGAAGCATATATAAAAGAGATTGTTCAGTCCATCTCGGATCCTACATACATTAAAAATCCTTTTTAATGTATATTATTTATTACTAGGATTGTTGTTTGCTTTCCTTTTTAAGAAATGTGATCAACTGGGGCACCTGTGTGGCTCAGTGGATTAGGCCTCTGCCTTCGGTTCAGGTCTTTGTCTCAGGGTCCTGGGATAGAGCCCCACATCAGGCTCTCTGCTTAGCAGGGAGCCTGCTTTCCCACCCACCCACCCCCTGCCTGCCTCTCCGCCTACTAATGATTTCTCTCTGTCAAATAAATAAATAAAACCTTTAAAAAAAATGTGATCAATCCTACTGTATACACTCCCCAGTTTGTTTTTGCACTGAACACAAGCATAGATGTCTTTTTGTGTCAATACCTATAGGTCCAGGCCACTCTTATGAATGAATGAATGCCATAATTTACTTAACCATTTTCTAACTGATGGGCATGGATCTGTTTCCACGTTGTTGTTTTAAAATATTACTTTAAAACCCCTGGGGCACCTGGGTGACTCACTGCTTAAGCATCTGACTCTTGATTTCACCTCTGGTCATGAGGGCCCTGAGAGAGAGCCCCACCTCAGATGGGGTGGGCTCTGTGCTCTGCATGGGGTTGGCTTGACCTTGTCCCTCTCTCTCCCCCGCACTTACCCGTCTGTCTCTCTCTCATTCTTTCAAATAAATAAATAACCGAAAGAACCAATGTTTTTATCTGTGAAAGAATGGATTTATAAATTTTATCAGCATATTTAAATCAGATGTAACAATTCACAGTCCTACCAGCAATATAAGAGCATGCTGCCTTATCTGCGGCCATCACTAGATGTTACCATTTTCGTTTCTGCCAATCCATGATCAAGAAATGACGTCTCTATACTTTGTTCGTTCCTATCTTCATCTTAAGTAATTTTCGTTTATTTATCTGAGACCTGACCTTTTTCTATTGGGTTGTCTTCCTCTTTTTCTTAATCAATTTTTTTAAATGTTTAAATCTAGCATTTAAGTCAAAGTGCATAGAAGTCAGGAAAGTTAGTCTATTTTGCTCAGTTCAGTATCTTCACAACTGAAGACAGTCCCTGTCTTATGGTACATGTGTTTAATAAAGGTGCTCTGAATGAATATGTAATATTAATCTTTTTTAAAAATATGAGAATTGTTTTCTCCTGGCTAATCAATTTATACGGTCTCTAGCTATATGAAGGTTTTGTTGTTGATGGTGATGTTAATCAAACAAATATATCTTTATTTTCTTTATAGCTTCAGGATTTCCTGAATCCTGAATCCCCTTCGTTTAGAGGAAGGAAATTAGAGATATCCCCATCCAGTGGTATTAAAAATATTTATCAAAGTTTTCTTTTAATATTTTAAAGGGATTTTTTTTAAATATTTGAATCTCCAACTAGAATTTTTTTATGGCAGGAGGAGAATATCTCTAACTTTATTTTTTTCCAAATGGACAGTCAATTATGTCGCCCTTTTTTCAATGAATTGCAATATTAAGTTACTTTACATAGTATCTTTCTTGATTCTATTCTGAACTCTCCTTTCTTTCCCACTGAGCTATTTATGTCTTTCTATGCAATACTACACCATTGTGATTACAGTCAATTAATACTAAGTTCAAATGTCTGGTAGATCAAAGTTACCTATAGTCTCCTTAATTCTCATACATTTACTCTTCTGAATGACCTTTTCATTCAGTGCATTCTACACACAAGAAAAAAAATTATGTCTGGATTTTTACTGATTCTGTTGATAGCTGGTTTTTATTTCACACTAGAAATTTTTCTAATAAGACATCTTTATCAGGGGCGCCTGGGTGGCTCAGTGGGTTAAAGCCTCTGCCTTCGGCTCAGGTCATGATCCCAGGGTCCTGGGATTGAGCCCCGCATCAGGCTCTCTGCTTGGCAGGGAGCCTGCTTCCCCCTCTCTCTCTGCCTGCTTCTCTGCCTACTTGTGATCTCTGTCTGTGAAATAAATAAATAAAATCTTAAAAAAAAAAAAGACATCTTTATCAAAGCTTGCATCTCTTAAAAAAGTAACTTATAAAATGAGTTTTTAATTTATGTTGACTTTTAATGGCATTTATCATTATGGATTATATTTACTCAATACATGAAACATTTCAGAATTCTAAAACCTAGTGAGACCATGATCTTTAAAAAAATAAAAATAAATTTTAAAAACTAAAAAACCATAATCTCTTTTCCTACTTACTTCTAAAAATAATTATCTTGTTACTCGGCTACTCCATCAAAAAAGAAGAATTATGTTTTCTGTAAAATAACTCAAAATTCTCAGATACACTTGGAAGGAAAATATCCTATATGTCAACAAAGAACAAGACAGAGCTTAAAAATGTGATTTTTTTTCCCATGACATATTACTTGGAGAGAAAATCTTTATAGCAAAGGGAACAAAAGAGATTTGTTCGTGATTTTAAAAACTTCGTATTACTTATTTATCCCTTAAACTAGGGATCTGAAATAAGGACTCATACAACTGTTTTTACTTCACATCATGAGCCAAACTACAAAATACAGCAGTGAGTGTTGAAACATATTTCCTGTTCTTTTCTCCAGGATATTGATTCCATTTCCTTCCTTCTTAGTACCAAAAATATTGTGATAATGGTGCTATCATGCACCTGGCCTCGGAGCGCAGAGACAACCAAACTCTACATCTAGCTGAATTTGCCAAGACTAGCAGGGAGAACCTGATCAAGTCAGTTCACCCCTTTAGGACTCAAGAGGAGGAGGAAACCGGACTAGACAATTGTTCATGTCCATTCTAGTTCTCAGATTCAGTGACAGCTAAAGGTGTTTTAAAGTTTACCACTTGCATCAGATGGTAGTGGTAACTCAGCATTAAGTTCAAAGACTCAGTAGATTAAAGCAGTTTTTATAAAAGCAATTTTCTTTCTCCTCATTATTTCTATTAAAATGATGAACTATAGTTGACCCTTGAACAAGAGAGGTTTGAACTACCTAGGTCCACTTTATATAAAGATCTTTATCAACAAATACAGTACAGTACTGTCAATGTATTTTCTCTTCCTTAGGATTTTCTCTTTTTAAAAGATTTTATTTATTTATTTGAGAGAGAGAGAAAGGAAGAGAGCACAAGCAGAGGGGAGGCACTGGAGGAGAAGCAGACTCCTTTACTGAGCAGGGAGCCCAAGACCCAGGACTCAGTCCCAGCACTCTGGGATCATGACCTAAGCCAAAGGCGGAGACAATCAACTGAGCCAACCAGGCACACTTCCTTATGATTTTCTTAGTAACATTTTCTTTTCTCTAGCTTACTTTATTATAAGAATACAGGATGTAATATATACAACATGCAAAATGTGTTAATTGACTCTTTATGTTATCAGTAAGACTTCCAGGGAACAGCAAGCCATTAGTAGTTAAGTTCTGGGAAGTTATACATGGACTTTCAACTGTGCATGGGTGGGTACTCCTATTAGCCCCACATTGTTCAAGGGTCAACTGTATTTGTATGTGAGTTACAAAAGTGAAAGCTATTTCAATGAAGATGAATAAGTTGCTAATTTAACTTCCATATTCACCATGTAATGAGTTAGAATCAGTCATTTGATTTTTGGCATAAAAATTTACCTCGTCCATAAAATGTTATTTTCAGATAAGACTTTGGTGCTTTAGAAAATGGAGGTGTACATGGTTTGAAAAACTAAAGGGAGTCATGAAAAGAAGAAGTAAAGTCCTGCTCCTTCTATGCCAATGATTTTCCCAAGCCTTTCCTGAAGACTGGGTTGAGGGTGATCTTGGGAGAGGGGGGAAACGATAAGTGGGGAGAGCGAGATGGACTAGAGAGGACTAGTCACAAACTTCGTGATTTATCTGGTAAAAGTTGTAAGGCACAACTGAATTATGCTCCAAGAAACATTTATACATATAATGAGGTTAAATCATCTACAATGATGACAGAGATCACAGATATAAAGCAGGAAAACTCACTTTAAAAACAAAAAAAAATTTGCTACAGTTTTCTGTGCTTCCAAAATCTTGGTTTAAGATCAAAGGTCTCAAATAGAATAAATTTTTTTTTTTTTAATTTTACCTTCTCTAATTTTGGTGTGTGTCCAGGTTCTTCTTTTTTTTTTTTTAATTTTATTTATTTATTTGACAGAGAGAGAGGGAGAGATCACAAGTAGGCAGAGAGGCAGGCAGAGGGAGGAGGAAGCAGGCTCACTGCTGAGTAGAGAGCCCGATGTGGCGCTCGATCCCAGGACCCTGAGATCATGACCTGAGCCGAAGGCAGAGGCTTAACCCACTGAGCCACCCAGGTGCCCCTCAAATAGAATAAATTTGACAAGTGAATGGACTACCTGGGAAGTTCTGGTAAAATTGAAGTGCTTTCATTAATTAGTCACATGATTAAATTTCCTGCTTAATTTGATCAGTCTTAGCTAAACTTGACTTGAATATCACTTCTTAGGAGCTGACAGCTTCTGGAGAACAAAGAACATGTTTCTTTATAAATTCCTTTGATATTATGTTAATATGACTCAGAATGAAGCAGTGCCTTATTACATAGGTACTATACGTCCACGAAAAGTAGTAATTCACACAATTCAGTGAATGAGATTTAAAACAGTTCCAATCATGATGTAACTTTTTTTAGTCTAAAGTAGGAAAGATGAGAACTACCTTCCCCAAGATTCTAAGCTTCTGTTTCCCTTGCATAAGTGCTGTGAATAAATTTGGGGGAGAGGGATGTTCCCCACCCCCCAACAAAGGAGAGTAAAGTTTTTGAAAGTCCCTGATGAAGCACAATCTTTAACTCATCCCTAAACATGGACCTACCAATAGCCCAAATTCCATATGGTTCCAAACCGTAGAAGCAATTGTGAAGCCTAAGTAAATATGAAAACATTAAAAACAAAACAATTGTCCCCTGTCAGCACCATCCACATCTCCTAGAGGCTAGCCCAAAGGAAAATCTAAATTTATATTTGCTGATTTTTTTTAATGAATGAATCATTATATGCATGACTATAGCAGATTGTTGGCAAAGATGAGTGCGGTAACTCCTCCCACCTTGCGCCTATCTTTTCCTGGATATCCGTTAGGTTACACAGAACAATGAAACTAATTCCCAAATTACATGTGGCCATAAGTGTTTTACCACGTATGGTACCACAAGGAGGGTCCCCTCCTCCCAATTACCAGCAGGCTTCCATAGAAAGTCTCCAAACACCTGCAATTGACATTACCAAATTGTCACCACTTATTCCATTATAGTGACCCTTTAAAACGCAAATCACTAAAATCACTTGTTCCAGGTCACAAAGAAATCAACTAAGCATCAGAACCCTGAATACCAAAGTTCTTCTCCCAGGAGAAAAAGCAGCACCCTGGACCTTCAATGTCTGTAAAGGCTCTTTCAGAACATCCGTTTGGGCCACCCGCTGATTTAGGTCGATGCTGACAGAACCAGAAACGCTCCCTGGGAGCCAGAAAAGCGGCCAAGACCCACGTCCGTTCCGGTCACCGTTAGAAAGAACCTCAGGTGTCACCACAAGTGACACTCAGGACGGAGACACGCCCTGCCCGTTCTGTGGCGATGGGTCAGTGTTACAAGGGGTGGAGGGTCCTGAGGTTACCAACTCAGACTTCCTCTCCCCGCCACAGGCGTTCGATTCCAGAGGACAAAGGGGGTGGGGGGTGGGGTCACCCTGGTCTTTCGGGCGCTTTAAATCCGAAGGCGTCACTTACTACCGAAAACCAGGCCAATGTCTCGGGAACAAAGCTGCTCCCACCCATTCCTGTCGAGCTCCTGACCCGGTAGGCCTTTCTTTGAGAATCGTTCAGAAAACGGCCGCCCTGGAGAAAACCGGTCCCGCCTCGGGCCGCGCCAACCTTGCAGAGGCGAGGACTGACAAGCACGCGGCCCACTGCCAGGCCCGGGGACCCTGGGGCCGGTGGCTTCTCCCAGGCCCCGGCACCTCCACTCACCAGCTTGGTGGCTCGGTACGGGCCGGGCCCCACGATGCGGTGTTCCATGGCGGGTACGCAGCAGCTGCGGCGGCGGCGGCGGAGGCCGCGGAGGCCGCCCCAGCGCGGATCCCCGCGAGCTGGCGGCGCCGCAGTTTGAATTGTGAGCCTTTGCGCTGCGGACGCTGATTGGGTGGCGCGGAGGCACGTGACGGGAACTGAGGGGCGGAGACACCCAGACCTTGGGATTCCCGGCACACCCCCTCCCAACCTGGTAGGCGCGGTGACAGAGTTGGCGTCTGCACCCAAACTGCTGCGGCCCTGGGAGCTCTGCTCGCAGAGCGGCCAGGGACAGAGTCGCCTGTCCACCTTTGTCCCGCGCGCGTACACCAGCGTGTGCGCAGACGGTGAGGGGTGCCCCCGCTTCGCCCTGGGGCGAACCTGGCCCGCCGGACTTCCCCAAGGCCCACCCCCAACGCTGTCTCTGCTAGAAGGTCAATGAAAGTGTGTAATTCGTTGATCGGAAACCGTGGACTGGATGAACAAATCCCTGTCCGCCTTTCGTAGGTAGAGTAAACGTGCAGGTGCTGCTAATAGGATTGGGACGGGTAGGGAGTGGAAATGAAGCCCGTGCATCTCCTCTTAAAAGTGGAAGGACAGGGGCGCCTGGGTGGCTCAGTGGGTTAAGCCGCTGCCTTCGGCTCAGGTCATGATCCCAGGTCCTGGGTTCGAGCCCCACATCGGGCTTTCTGCTCAGCAGGGAGCCTGCTTCCTCCTCTCTCTCTGCCTGCCTCTCTGCCTACTTGTGATTTCTCTCTGTCAAGTAAATAAATAAAATCTTAAAAAAAAAAAAAAAAGTGGAAGGACACTGAAACACTGGGTAAGGGGACTTGACCCCACGGAGTGTCAACAGCGTGTAGGAACAATAACGAGCTGGAAACAGTCCCTATTCAGCTTCCTGGTTGTTTTGTTTTTGTTTTGTTTTTTTTTTTCTTTTGGTAGAGTAATCCCTTGAATTCGAATTCTGTGTTTTATATCAGCCTGAAAATTTATGTCTTTTGCCATTGGGCTATGAGTTCTGTTTTACTGCTCAGAATTTTCTCCCTAGAAATTGCTGGTCTGATTTGCTATTTGTTAAAAGGGACAAATGAGGTCACCACTCTATACCTTCAACTCCAGTTCAAAGTTCAAATCTGGGGCCGGGGGGTTGGGGGCAGTTCATATCTGGTCACTTCAGTGAGTATCCAGGATAAGATACCATAATAAAAATCTGGGTAAGAGAAGCCTGGGTGGCTCCGTCAGTTAGCACCTGCTTTCCCCTTGAGGTCATGAGATGGGGGTCCTAGGGTATGCTTCTCCTTATCCCTCTGCCCTTTCCCCTCCCCCACCCCAATTCGTGCTCACTAGCTGTCTCTGTCTCTCAAATAAATAAATAAAATCTTTTTTTTTTTAAGATTTTCTTTATCTATTTGACAGAGAGAGAGATCACAAGTACGCAGAGAGGCAGGGCAGAGGGGTGGGGGAAGCCTAGCAGAGAGCCTGATGCGGGGCTCCATCCTACAACCTTGAGAATGATCTGAGCCACCCAGGCGCCCCTAAATAAAAATCTTTTTTTTTTTTTTTTTAATCTGGGTAAAATATCAGACTCCCACATTCATTCGGTGCATCCTAGAAAGCCCTCCAAAATTCTGAGATGACATGTGTGTATTACTTTTTTAATCAGAAAAAGCAGGGCGCCTCCATGGCTCAGTGGGTTAAAGCCTCTGCCTTCCGCTCAGGTCATGATCCCAGAGTCCTCTCTGCTCGCCGGGGAGCCTGCTTCCCCTTCTCTCTCTGCCTGCCTCTCTGCGTACTTGTGATCTTTCTGTCAAATAAATAAATAAAATCTTTTTTAAAAAGTAATAAAGGTAATATAAAGATAATTTTTACCTTCAAGGAGTGAATCCTTATCAGAAAGGACTCCAATGGGGCATAAGAGAAAGAAAAGTAATTTCAGAACCTTGTCTGTCACCACCACCAACCATTGTGGAACTGGAATCTGATACAAAAGGTTATGCCCTGCTTCCCCAATGTTTTCCCAGGAGTCCATCATGAGCTATAGACAAGATAATTCCTTTTACTGGGAAAAAAGCATATCTCCAAATGATCTGCATATCAGAGGCCACAGTCTCTGTGAATGCATTTTAAATTGGGCTGCTGCTAATCTACCAGTCTTTTGGCATCACATAAAAACAATTGGGAAATTTCTGTGCATACTCTTCCCTGCCATATTTAAGTGTAGGGCCATCAAGATCCTGTAGAAGCTTTGACTCAGCCTCTGAACATCTTTATAAGAGACACTGAGTACTGGCAATGTCACCATCACAAGCTGACTTGTCACTGACAATGGTAAATTCCAAGCTGTGGAGCAAAAAGTAACAGAGGTATCAAAGTTCCTGACTGCTGAATTCAGTCATCCTACTGCCTGGAAAGTCTCCCAGCTGGTTGGATGGGTTATTTTGGAAGAACTTGTCTGCTGAAACCCAAGTCATTCACTGCTTACATTAGACTTTAGCCATTTGGATTGTACTGCAACTACATTAAATTACGTTCCTTGGTATTTAAAGTCCATTTGTTGAGGTTCTTAAAAGTTGTAAAATCTGTGATTTGATTTCCAAAGCTTTTGGTCCATTCTGTCACCACTCTGTTGGGAAATGTTCCCCCAGAAACTGTATTAATACTCTTCACTCATAGGTGCATCATATTCTTTGGAGATATGGGTGACAGAGAAAGGATAAAAACATGTGGAAAATGTAAAACCATACGATTTCATTGAAACTGTTAAATCATATTTTTATTTCAGCATTTAAAAAATAAATACCACAAAAAATAGAGATTTACATTCATTCATTCACTTATTCACTATGTCTGTGTTCCTACAATGTGCTGGGCACTGTTACAGTCACTGGAATATTTTAGGAGAAAAGACAAAGTTCCTGTTCCCAGGAACTGACATCCTAGTTGGGGAGGAGACAGCAAGCCAACTGTACACATAAAAATATATATAATTTATCAGGTGGTAATTGAGTGTCGGAAAGAAAAGTAGAAGAAAAAGGAGAGGATGTTGGAGACAGGAATGCTATTTTGGCTCAGGTGCCCAGCAGAAGTGACATTTGAGTAAACAATCTGAGTCAAACAAAGGAGTTACTGTCTAGGGGGAGGACCTTCTAAGCTGATGGAATAACAACCCACATGAAAGCGTGAGGTGGACACATGATGGCCACGTCCAGGGAACATGGGAAGGAGGTCTGTGTTCTCTAGAGTGGAGTGAGTGAAAGGAAGAAGGGAGGAGATAGGTTTGGACACAAAGAGAAGAGCTCCTTAGGTTTTAGAATTTGGATCTTACTCTGAATTGGCTGAAAATGATTAGAAAGTTTTGAGAGTGTGTCAAGATCTCAGTAGGTTTTTTTAAAGCATCTGGCCACTGTGTGGGTAGCGGATTACAATGGGGGTCGGTGTGGAGTGAAAGCAGGAAAACCAGTTGGAAGCTTGCAATACTCTAGGAGAAAACAATAAATAAATGTGGTTGATAAAATGCTTGGCACATGGTGTCAATCAACAAATACTTGTTGAAGGAATAAATGGATAAGCAAGTAAAACTAAGCTTCATAAGTTATTCATCTCCTAAAGATTCATTCAATCCATTCTGTTTCTAAATATGTCTTACATACATATACTCTGCAGTATAATAGCTTTTATATTTTCAGTATGACCTATAAAATTTGCTACTGAACCTAATACTCTGTTGTTATTTTTTTTTTTTTTAAGACTTTTATTTTATTTATTTGACAGACAGAGATCACAAGTAGGCAGAGAGGCAGGCAGAGAGAGAGAGAGAGAGAGGGAAGCAGGCTCCCCGGTGAGCAGAGAGCCCGATGCGGGACTCGATCCCAGGACCCTGAGATCATGACCTGAGCCGAAGGCAGCGGCTTAACCCACTGAGCCACCCAGGCGCCCACTCTGTTGTTATTTTTAAGAATTATCTGCACTCGCTCCTTCCTTTTAAGTCTGAAAAGACAAAATCCATACCCAATGTCTTGTGCTATAATCACACACACACATACACACACACACACACACACACCTCCCCAGCCACTTCACAATCAAACCATTACAGTTCTAAGTTAGCATAATAAAACATTTGCCAGAGAAGCAGCTGAATGGAGTCTCATATTTGGGCATAGTTCATTTTCTTGCACATCAGGACAGGACTTCTTTGTTGCTATCACTAAGTATAATATCTTCATATCTAGGAAAGCCACTTGACAAAAATTTATTTTAAAGATTTTATTTATTTATTTGACAGACAGAGATCACAAGTAGGCAGAGAGGCAGGCAAAGAGTGAGGGGGGAAGCAGGCTCCCAGTTGAGCAGAGAGCCCGATGCGAGGCTCGATCCCAGGACACTGAGATCATGACCTGAGCCAAAGGCAGAGGCTTAACCCATTGAGCCACCCAAGTGCCCCGATGACAAAAATTTTAACCAGCATTGGTCTGGCCAAGGAATACCGAATAAATTCAAGGAACCAGATCATGCAAACAGGAAAGCCATTTGGAAGGTAGTTAAATAAATACAGACATGAAGATCCATGAGCAGTGGAGTGTTATGAAATCAGCTGCATAATATTGGACAAGCCTCTTCTCCTGTGTGTCAGTTTCTAATTTTAAAAAAATGGAAATAATAGTGGTATCTGTTTCATAGAGCTACTGAAAGACTTACTTAAGGAAGTACAAGCAGATTTCTTAGAGTTCTGCTTTCCTTGTATGGTAGGCAGAATTCCAAGACTGTCTCCAAGATTCCTAGACCTGGTGTCTCTACTGCTCCTCCCATTTTCAGTCAAACATGACCCCAGGTACTGCTGTAAAGGGAATGAGCCTATGCTATAAAGGTTCCAAATCAGTTGACCTTGGAATAGGGAGATTACGTAGATGAGCCTGACTTAATCACATGAGCCCCTGAAGAGAAAAGTTTTCTCCAGCAGAAGTCAGAGATTTGAAATGGAAGTGAATTCTGTCACCCTGAATGGACACAGAAGCAGATTTTCCCCCCCGAGCCTCCATAGGAGAAATCAGCCTGGCTGAGATCTTAATTTCAGGCTTCTAACACCTTTTAACACCTAATACACTCAGCAGAGAGCACAGTCACCCCACCTCAGACTTCTGACTTGCTGAACTGTAAGCAAATAAACAGGTGTTGTTGGTTTTTTTTAAAGATTTAAAGATTTTATTTATTTATTTGACAGACAGAGATCACAAGTAGGCAGAGAAGCAGGCTCCCCGTGGAGCAGAGAGCCCGACATGGGGCTCCATCCCAGGACCCTGGGATCATGACCTGAGCAGAAGGCAGAGGCTTTAACCCACTGAGCCACCCAGGCGCCCCAACAGGTGTTGTTTTTAATTGTTAAATATATTATAATTCTTCATATGACAATAAAAAACATACATCTTATATACATAAGTTCTCAATTAATGTCTGTTCTAGCTACTACATGGCAGAAGACGGGATAGTAGAAACATCAGGACTTAGCAAATGTTCATCTATAAGGGATGAGTTAAAAAGTCAGATGTGGCTCTAAATGTCACCTAGAAGACTGGCAGAAAGATTGCACCATTAGTCACAATGAAACAGGCTTTGTCTGGGTAAGCAAGAAGGAACAAAGAGAAGGGACTTGACTATTCCTAAGAATCACCACAGTAGCTTGTTTAAAATTTAGTTTTTTTGATTCCTCCCAAAGAGGTACCTACAGGTATCTCTACTCCATAGGTTTTTATGGTTTGACTCCTTACCAGTGGCTCCAGAGATCCATGACTTGCACAGATTTCTAGTTTTGATGAGGCAAAACCTTAAAACTCCCATCCCGGAGGCTGGTAGAAGAGTGTGTCATCCAGCTTGGAAGGGAGCCTGGGCCACCACCTAGGATTCGCCACTCGGTATGCCACTGACGTTCTCTCCCCTTCATGTTTATGCACACTGTGGGGAAATACTGACTGGTGTTTGAGAATTCACTGGTGTCACTGGACCTGTTCCTCCTAAACACCAAAGGCCAAAAGAAGTTGGGGTTTAGGAGCACCTGGGTGGCTCAGTGGACTGATTAGGCCTCTGCCTTCGGCTCAGGTCATGGCTCTAGAGTCCTGGGATCGAGCCCCGCATCATCGGGCTCTCTGCTCAGCAGGGAGCCTGCTTCCCCTGCTCTCTCTCTCTGCCTGCCTCTCTGCCTGCTTGTGATCTCTGTGTTAAATAAACAAATGAAATCTAAAAAGAAAAAAGAAGAAGTTGGTTGAAGTTCGGACATGCAGCATCAACTGGCAGTGAAACATCCAAATAGGGTGACCCGTGGTTGAAAATATTAGATCAAAAGGGTGGGGGGACAGACGTGGGTAAGCTGGAGCCCCACAGGTCCCTGAGGACTTCGAGGAAGGAAGAATATAGAGAGAACAGAAGCCTTCTCCACAGTCCCATTTCAGCCCTTTGGGCAGACTACTTCAACTGATCCGTTTCTCTGGCCCTCAATCCTGCTGCTTCACCCCTGAATCTAGGCTTCCCTGCACCCTCCCTCCACTTTCCTTATTTCCCCAGCCTGCCCTGAACTGGTGACAGCTTGATTGCTTCTTGAATTCTCGGTTCCTTCTCTGTAGGCTTAAGCTCTGGACCTCCATCAAAGACCTTCTCTTCCATTCTACTGCCAAAGGCACCAGAATTGAGTTCTAGCCCTGTCAGAATTACAAATCAATACATGCTACTGAACTTTTGGGTAGGGCCCAAGTAGTCAAACGATAAACTCCAGTCTTAGCAGATCACTTGTGTTGCCCCGCAGCACCTAAGCTCGCTTTGAAGAAACGTCTCAACACGAGGATGACATCATCTGCCTTTTAAAAAGATTCATCCCAAATAGCAACTGTAGTTAATATAGCCAAAGAGAATTCAATTTACAAAAAAAAAAAAAAACCCAGAAAAGTGGAGGAGGGGGAGAATGTGTAAAATTTTCAGAAAACATGGCTGCCAGATCTCACTGCCACACACTTGTAAGCTG
This sequence comes from Lutra lutra, assembly GCF_902655055.1. Classification (NCBI taxonomy): domain Eukaryota; kingdom Metazoa; phylum Chordata; class Mammalia; order Carnivora; family Mustelidae; genus Lutra; species Lutra lutra. Next base: position 91,410,478 of record NC_062282.1, read on the forward strand.
TGTTCCTGCACGGTAAGCTCTTTGACGGGGTATTTCTGCAGCAGAGGATCCTGGTGGCCGAGGCCTGTGGACCCCCAAGAACACGGGAGCCCATAGAGTGAGAAGTGGGGCAGGACGAGCATTTGGAAGCCAGAGCAGGGGTGAAAATGAGACTGTGCAGCAGGAGCTGTTGGAACAAGGAAGGGCTGTGGCTGGGGTTGGGGCCGGCTGTCTGTACAATTTCAGCTCTCTTGAAGGGCTCACAAAGGCAACAATAGTTATTGTGTTTGCCTGGGACAACGCTGCTCTTCTTTTCTTTCAGAGTCAAGAAGCTGAAACTAGCATGGATACCTATTTTGAAAAATCATTTTAAGCATTTGTCCTTACTAATGATGATGATTTCATATTTCATATTTTTCTTTTCTTCATTCCTGACACAGATCCTCATCTTTCTTCCTTCCTTCCTGCCTTTCTTCCCTTCTTCCTTTCTTCTTTCTCTCCACTTTTTATTGATTGTAACACATATGGACAATTATCTGTAGAGGGTTTGAGGAATGTTCACAAACTGAACACACCCTTGCAACCAGCAATCCAATCAAGAAACAAAACATGGCCAGCATCTGACCAGACATTCTCACACCCACTCTGGTCTCCACCCCACCCTCCAGAATAACTGTCACAGGTCTTTGCTTATGTGAGGAGAAAAAAAAAAAAAGAAACAAGGAGTTTACCCCAGACCAAAGAGGGCACATGAGCCAACCCACAGATTACTAGGAATTTAGTCCATCTACATGATAACCCAAACACCAACTATGAAAGCGGAGGGGGAAGGGATCAAAGGATTTCATTTAGTGGACAAAGCACAGCATTCAGTTTCCAGCTTGACCGGATAATCCATTCATGACTTTTCATTTTAAATTAGAGACTTTCTAGACACTCAAACCTGTTTGACTACATTTTCTTATCTAGCTCTCTCTGGAAAATCTCTCACTGGGTTGCCCCTGGAATTAACAGTGGGACAATGTTTTGATTCCAGCCCCAAGGAGGGAATAGGAGCAAGAGTGTCCATGCAGATTTCACTCTAAAGTGGCCCCCCCAGCCTGTCCACACACCGGAACCCCCAAAACTTAAGAAAACACAGATGCCAGTCCTGACTCCAGGCCCCCTGAAAGTAGCTGCTCTGGGGAGAAGGGACAAGAGGATAGACCACAGAAACACTATTATCTGATTCCCTCCTCCAGGCCAGGTGACCACTGCAGGTAGGGTTCTGCAAGCTCTCCAAGAAGTGTCCCGAGGGCCTGGGCAGCAAAACAGGAGAGAATGCCTCCTGTATGTTCTGTGTTCAAAGCTGAAGAAGTTACCAGAAGTAGTATCCCAAAGGAAAGTTCAATAAAGGCCATAAGCGGCATTCAAGTCAGGCCTCCAAACTGGGCCAAAAAAAGTAAAGAACCCAAGGAGATGGGAGCAGAGGAGGTACAATGAAATAGGCTTGAGGCCTACTTGGGCTGGGAGCTTTGGAAAGAGACAAGGACCACAATACCATCTACCAAGGATTCTTGCCTCCGGCCCCCCAAATAGAACATAAACCTGACCACACCTCATTGTTATGATCCAGCTACCAATTTTCAGGAAATGTGGAGGATGGGAGAATATGTGGGGTTGCAACCAGCAAAATCTGGAATGTGGGAGAGTCTGTAATGAGATGTTTGCAACTGCAAGGAAGGGGGAGAGTAGAGGCTGGATGGAGATCACAGAAGAGATTTAAGAGACAAATGAACCAGTCACAATGTGTAGACATTATTTGAACTATAATTCCACCAACTGCAAAACTAATAAAAACTAAAAAATAAAAATAAAAATAAAAAAATTCAAAAAGCAAGTAGGAGCAATTGGGAGTTGGAACACTGGACAGATAGTTCAAGGTAATCAGGAATTGCAAGTTTAAAATTTTAGGTGTGATCACTAAACTGTAGTTATCTTTTCAAAAGCTCCTTAAACTCTTCTGGGCAGTGCTTGTAGAACCGTAGCATACATCACACCCATCTGGAGGACCTGCTAATCCAGATGAGTGGACCCTCCTCCCAGAGTTTCTATTCTGTAGGACTTTTGGGGGGGCCTGAGAATTTGCATTTCTACCTAGCTGGATGATGGATACATAAGGATTCCTTATTACTATTCTGTCTACTTTTGTTATGTTGGAAATTTCCATTTTTATTTTTATTTTATTTTTTTAAAGATTTTATTTATTTATTTGACAGAGAGAGAAATCACAAGTAGGCAGAGAGGCAGGCAGAGAGAGAAGGGGAAGCAGGCTCGCCGCTGAGCAGAGAGCCCGATGCGGGACTCGATCCCAGGACCCTGAGATCATGACCTGAGCCGAAGGCAGAGGCTTTAACCCACTGAGCCACCCAGGTGCCCCGGAAATTTCCATTTTTAAAAGTTGGATTTTTTTTTTTTAAATAAGGGAAAAGAAAAAAGCATTTGACTATGTCCAACATCCATTCCTGATTTAAACACACACACACACCCTTCAACAAACCAGAGAATAGAAGGGAGGTTTCTCAACTCAATAAGAATCTATGAACATCCTATAGCTAAAATCATAATTAATGATGATAGAGTGAACACTTCCTCCGTAAGATCAGCAACAAGACATGGATGTCTGCTCTCATCATTTTTATGCAATATTGTGTGGGAGATTCTAACTAGTGTAACAAGGCAAGAAATAGAAATAAAAAACATCCAGATTAGAAAGAATAACTAAAACAATTTTTACATCTAGACAACATGATCGTGCAGAAATTCCCATGAGGCCTCCAAAATAGATGCTAAAGCTAATAAGAAATGTTTTTCCCTTCTAAGCCTGCTTCTTATCATAACCTGGGCTCCCCAGATGGGTTGCTTTTCCTTCTCTGACAGATACTGGGAGTGAATACTCCAGTCCTCACTTAATCCTATTTCCACACAGATAGACTTCTTTAGGGTAGTGGTTCTCAACACTGTCTGTACATTGGAATCACCTGGGGAGCTTCAGAAACTACGGATGCCTGGAGCCTCTGGATGGTTCAGTTGGCTCAGCTCAGATCATGATCTCAGGGTCCTGGAATTGAGCCCCATATAGGGTCCCTGCTCAGCAGGGAGTCTAGTTGTCCCTCTGCTCCTCCCACTTGTGCTCTCTCTCTCTCAAATAAATAAATAAAATCTTAAAAAGCAAATAGACTGTTGATGAGTCCTCTTCCATACATGGTGCTTTAACTATTCTGGGAATGAACAGCCTCAGTATCAGATTCTCCAGAGATTCTAATGTGCAGTCTAGTTTGAGAATCATTGCCCTATAGGCATATTTCTAGCCTTGGAACTTCTCTGAACAGTGAGTTTCGGAGGTCAAACAGCAAGCATGGCTCAGGCCCTGCTGGGTTTTCTCTGGGATCTGCCTGCCCACAAAGTTGACCAAATCTGTTCTGTTACCCAGAATCATCACTTTTATAATAATGGGCCCTGGAGCAGGGGGCACAGGGAACAGGAACTGGGAGAAGCCTGTGGTTAGCCAGGCGTGACTAGGACAAGGTAAACCTATCTAATCTAGGGATAAGGAAGTTTCAGCAAGCCCTCTTAGTGACCAGGCTTAAAGCCATCTTATCCTAACACTTACCTCCCCAACTTTTATTTGGAAATATTTCAAACCTACAGAAAAGTTCAAAGATGAGTCCAATGACACCTACATAGTCTCCACATACATTCATCAGATGTTAACACAGTGCTTCATTTGCCACCCCCCAGCCTCCCCTGCTGAACCCCCATAGTTCCTTGGTATCTCCTAAAAACAAGGGCATTTGTCTACTTCACCCTAATACCATTTACCCTCAAGAAGGTTTTTTTGTTTTTGTTTTTGTTTTTTATTTGACAGAGATCACAATTAGGCAGAGAGGCAGGCAGAGAGAGAAGGGGGGAAGCAGGTTTTCCGCCGAGCAGGAAGCCTGATGCGGGGCTTGATCCGAGGACCCCAGGATCATGACCTGAGCTGAAAGCAGAGGCTTAAACCCATTGAGCCACCCAGGCTCCCCTACCCTCAAGAAGTTTAACATTGATGGGCACCTGGGTGGCTCAGTTGGTTAAGCATCTGCTTTCGGCTCAGGTCATGATCCTGGAGTCCAGGGACGGAGCCCCAAATTGGGCTCCCCACTCAGCGGGGAGTCTGCTTCTCCCTCTTTCTCTCCCTCCACTCTTATGCTCTCTCACAAATAAATAAAATCTTAAAAAAAAAAAAGAAGTTTAACAATGATATGTTAGTATTACCTAATCTATAATCCATATTTAAATTTCTCCAGTTATCTCAAAATTTCTTTTATACCTATTTTAAGGACCCCACTCTGCATTTACTTCTCTTGTCTCTTTACTCTCCATGATCTAGAATAACCTTCCTCCTTTTTACAAGACATTGATAAACATGAAAAGGCCAGGGTGTGTTGCCTGTGTTACACCAAACGTAATGATGCTTCCTTATGATTAGATTCATCATATTTAGCAAGAATACCATGTTGATGATATTGTATGTTTCCAACTGCCTCCCATCAGGAAGATCATGTCGGTTTGTCCCATTATCTCTGATGCAGTTTAATCACTTGGTTAAGGTGGCACCCACCTGCACTCTTCATTTTAAAAGTATCTTTTCCCTTCATACTTAATGAATAAATAATCTGTAGCTCAACTGATGAGACCATATGAATATTCTGTTTCCCTACAAACTTATACCCAATGGTTTTAACATTCCATTGGTAATCAGTTATTACAATGGTAGTTGCAAACAGCAATTTTCTAATGCTGCCATTTCTTCTACATGTTTTAGCTGATGTTCCACTATAAATAAGAGCCTTTGTCCCCTCTACTCCACGTCTGGATTTTTTTTTCCCCATCTGCTGCTTTTTTTGAGTATCATTATGGACTCATGAATCTTTGCTTGTTTAACAAATTATGATTCATTATTGTTATTTGTCTCTTTGAAACCAGCTCTTGTGGTTTGTCAATATGTCCCCTTTAGTCTTTAGGTAGCCTTTATTTTTACCGCCAAGATATTTCAAGCTGACTTTGTATATTCTGTACAGGGTTAAGCTGAGCACCCAGGATAAAATCTGAAGCAAAACAAAGGCACTTATGGCTTTCATGGAGCTTACAGTCCAGGGCAGAGAGCAAATACAAACCAGACAATCATACAAATATTTAAAAATACTGTAAGTGTGCTAAAAATGGCCCCCTATTCTAGAATTCTAAGCATACAACAGGGAATCTGATATACTCTGAGTAGTTTGGAAGGCTTTCTTAAACATATGAACTGAAAAATAGGAGGCACTCAGTTCAAGGGGTTTGTGTATGGTGCTACGGTGGTGGCCGTAGCAGAAGGTCAGGGAGGTAGTCAGTGGAGTGGGTTCCAGATAGAGCTTAAGAGAGGAACTTGAGAAACCAGAAGAGGGGGTGGGTCTTTATGCAGCCAAGAGCTGGGGTAAGAGACTATCTGTGCAGCAGGAAGGCTGGGCAGGTGCTAACTCCGTAGGGCCTGAGGGCAAGTCAGAGGTTTTCCTCTTTTATCCTTCAAGTAATGTGAAGCCATTAAAGGGCTTAAGCAGGAGAGTGAGTCATAATTAGATCTGCATTTTCCAATGAATAATGGCTAATCCAGAAAAGATGGATTGGGGAAAGGATGCATGGTAGCATCCAAATGGAAGGCTCTCTGCAGAAGCGCAGGGAGAGCTGCCAAGTAATAGGGCAATGGCTGTGACACAGCACTGTCACTTCCTGTCACTTCCTTCCATTGCAGCGAGCACACACCCATTCTGGGCTCTCTAGAGATTTCTACAGACAGTGGGGAATCTAGTTAATGGGCTCCTTCCTAAGCTCTCCCACCCAGCCGCCATCCTCTCTGCTCCCAGTTTTTCTCTTCTATCTGGTAGGGAAACACAAAGGTGAGATTAGAATTGATCATAGTGAGAGTTTAGGAACAGAAAAGGTACATATAAAGGCAAAAACAAACACTTCAAAAGTAGGGTGGAGGTCTCTGGAGGAAGGGAAGGAGACGGGATAGGGGCCAGAAATAGCTCTTTTGTGAAGAGAAGGGAAGGATGGAGGAGAGGTTAACAGGGGTGCTGAGCACCTTCACCCAACCCTTACTCCACTAGGACCTGCTCTAGGGCCAGCATAAGATGTAGCTTCACCCCAAACCTGGTCTGTCCCAGCTATGAAACAGGGAGCAGGCAGGGGTAATGGTGAAAGAAGAGCAGGAAAGAATGGGGTCTATTGGAAGGTAGAGGCCTGGAATGTATGAGAGATGAATTTTAGCAGTGATGGTTGGGAGGAAGGGAGCCGGAGAGTAACCTGAATGATTCCTTCAAACCACATACAATTCATAAGCTATTTGAAATTGTTGTAAAAGATTTTTAAAAGCTTTCCAGCTCCTTTAAAAACACTAGCATAACTCGGATACCAGATCTGACAGGCATAGTAAATACAAAGGGGAAGGAGGCGACGACGTAAAAGTTATTATCTTCACCATTTTGAGCATACAGTTTAGTCATGTGAAGTACATTCACGATGTTGTGCAACCAATCTGAAGAACTATTTTCATCTTGCCAAACTGAAACTCTACCCAGTCAATAATAACTCCCCATTCCTCCCTTCCCACAGCCCCTGGCAACCACCCTTTTACTTTCTGTCTCTGAATTTGACTATTCTAAGTATACTATATACATGGAATCACACAGTATTTGCCATTTTGTGACTGGATTATGTTACTTACCATAATGTCCTCACAGTTCATCCATGTCATTGCATGTATCAATTTTTTTCCCCTGCCCCTGGAGAGGAATGTACCACCTGGGATCAGCGCCCAGAGTAAGGGCAGACGCTTACCAAATGAGCCACCCAGGTGCCCTCCAAAAAAGAACTCTCTTCACTCTGATTCTACTGAAATTTTTTAGAGTAGCAGCTTTATTCTTCAATTTTACAATCTCAGTATATTAGAGACATGACTTTTTATTAAAAGTTCAGAGCAAAGCAACTAGAACCACTTAAATGCTTATTATTTATTTGATAACACACTAACTTTCCCTTTTTTTGGTGGGACAGAAATAGATGTTGTTTATCACTTATTTCACCCTGTAAAAGGGAATAATACCACATTTGGTAAAACATTACTGTATGATGTTTAAAAAAGGGAATCAGGGGCATCTGGGTAGTTCAGCGGTTAAGTGTTGAACTCTTGATTTATCTCAGGTCATGATCTCAGGGTCCTGGGATCAAGCCCTGCACTGGCTCCCCGCTCAGCAGGGAGTCTTCTCCCTCTCCCTCCACCACACCCCCCAATTCGTGCATGCACGCGCGCATGCTCTCTCTCTCTCTAATAAATAAATACGTAAATAATCTTTAAAAAAAGGAAAAAAGAACAACTCACGGGGGTTTCTGTGTAGGTCCTCAGCTCCAGTCTTGGCTCAAACTGGTTCATATAAGGGATTATAAGGCAAAAAACCTAGCAAGGGACTCTCAGATGTTAACACCTAGCTGGGCCTCCCCTTGGCTGGAACCATTGATTCTACAAAACAAAACACATTCTTTCCTGGCTTTTGCCCTTCTCCTCCTCCCTTCTGCTCAGAGCTTTTAGCCCTGATTTGCATAACTTCCTTACATCCTGGCTCACAATATCATTGTGCAATTGTTAAAATGGCTATTTTCAAAAGATAACAAGTGCTGGCAAAGTAGTGAAGAGAAGAGAACATTTCACAATGTTGATGGGAATATAAACTGGTACCACCATTATGGAAAACAGTACGGAGATTCCTCAAAAAATTTAAAAAAGAACTACCATATGATCTAGCAATCCCACTTCTGAGTATATATTTGAAGGAAATGAAATCATTATCTCAACAAGATATGTGCACACCCATGTTCACTGCAGCACTATTCACAACAGTGAAGATATGGAAACAACTTAAGTGTCCATGGATGGATGAATGGATAAAGAAAATGTGCTGTCTATATATACAATGGAATATTATTGAACTTTAAAACAGGACCTCCTGTCATTAGTGACATGAATAAACCTGGAGGATATTATACAAAGTGAAATAAGCCAGACACTGAAAGATGAATACTGCATGATCTCACTTGTATGCAGAATCTGAAACAGTCAAACTCGCAGATGCAGAAAGTAGAATGGTGGTGGCCAGGGGCCGGGGCTAGGGGTCCTGGGGAATGGGGAGATATCGGTCAAAGGATATAAAGTTTCAATTATGCAGATGAATAAGTTCTAGAGACTTAATGTACAGTGTGGTGATTATAGTTAACAGTACTGTATTGTATACTTGATATTTACTAAGAGCATAGATCCTAAGTATTCTCACCACAGAAAAAGAAAGAAAATGGTTATTATGTGAGATAATGAATATGTTAATTAGCTTGATTGTGGTGATCTATTCATGATATACAAACATCAAATTGTACACCTTAAATAGGTACAATTCTTATGTGTCGATTATATCTCAGTAAAGCTGAAAAAAAGAAAAGGAAAAAATTATACAAGCATACAATAATGAATTAAACAAAGATAGAATTAATTTTAGTACAGGTCTCACAATCCTAAAGTATTACAGACTATTAAGGAATGATGACAAAGACTCCTGTACAAAATGGCAGTGTGATTATGAAACTCAGATAACAAAAGATTCTAAAAGCAGTGGTTATATCAAGTTTGGAGACGTATGTGTCCCCCCAGGAGAGAAGACCAAGAAAAACCTGCATCATTCGTCCACAGTAGTCAGGAGTAGCCCAGAAGGAAGAAACTGGCAGTTACCAAAGTGGTAACAAAGTGGGGAAGGAGGCCACTAGATATGAAAAACAATCACATATCACACCACCACCACCATCCAGTAGCAACAGACCCTCCCTTCCCTCTTGTAACCAGGAACAAGAAATTAAATGCTATTCCCTTAAAGTAACTCTTCGTTTGATTTGACAAGGACAAAATATATTGCAGTTCTATGCAAAAGTGCTCTCCAGTGAATGAAGTAAATAATGACAAAGGGAATGTTGCAAAGATTTGTTAATGTATTAGAGTGAGAGAGCACTTAAGTGGTGGTAGGGAAGGACAGTAAAGAATCTTCAACCAGACTCCCCTCAAGCCCAATCCAGGAGATCACAACTGGAGTGGAAACCAAGAGTAGGACACTCAACCAACTGACCCATGCAGGCACCCCTGGGCATATTTTAAATGAGGAATTGCTATCTAGGCTACGTTGCCTATAGGTATGAAACTGATTCATACTCTTAAAATCACAGTCTTAAAGCATCTTTCCCGGCAACTGTGATTACTCTTGCAATGAGTAGGGGAATTGTGGAAATAATTTACCTTGATTCACCTGCAAAATGGTACAAGGAAGAAAGCTGGAGAGTTACACAGTACACAGGTGAAGAAAAATACCTGGAAAAGAACCATAATGTAAGCAATCAATCCACAGAACACCACAGGGCTATGAACTAACAGAAACCAGAAGAGACTTATTTGAGCTCTCAATCAGTAGCCTCAGGTTTGAAAGCTGATTCAAGACCTTCAAGATGTGAGACCCAGAGCAGTTTATTTCAATAAAATGGAAAAAATAAGACCAAGACTAAAATCCTCTCTGTGAGGACTAGATGTAATTTTACCATTATAAGTCAGACAAGATTCTTTGTCTACAAATTTGTGACTCCAAAAAAAAACTTTAAAAAAAATTTTAATAGTCCAATTTCTAACCCTGACCTTTATTCTTACTGGCTTGACCTTATTTATTTTAACAAATGAAAATATAACCTTAGTCCTTTCCAGGTTTCTCTAGGTATGGGAAGGTGGGCAGTACAGTGGGGAGGAGGGGTGGAAATGCTTTTTGTCATCTGACTATCCAGATGGTCCTTGTGATGTCCATAGACCATCCCTCCCTCTCCCCATGGATTCAACAGCTCCTTTCTACATTAGGACCATTCTAAAAGCCCAGTTCCTGGTCTGTTTGAACAAATGCACCTTGCAGCCATTTCTCCTGGAGTACTACCTCTCTAGAAATACTACAGAAGAAAGGTGAAGGTTCTCTCTGCTCTTAGGAGCCAAAGGTATCTCTCAGTCTCTTCAGAATCATTCCCTACCTGTCCCTAGAAAATTAAAATACCTCCATTCCCCCGAGGATTACTAAGTACATTCCAGGATCTTACTGAGGGGATTTGTTGTACATATACCGGATATTATTCAATGTCACAGCAGGGTTCAGGCAGCATCCCACAGTCAAACATTCACATTTCTGTGGTGAAATATATTAATAGTTTATTAATATATTAGTCCACATAAAGTCCACATAATTTATGTGGACGAATAAAAAGACCAGTGGTCTCTCAATGCCCAAGTCAGGCTTGACCCAAGCTTTGGGTTTCAGGGACTTTTGGATTTCATAATCACAGGAAAAGACTGAATCTGCAACTGAGTGTGAGTAAGTTAGATATGGGATGACTACCTGTGGTATAGCAAAACAAAAATTCAAAAGACGAAGGTGTTGCTAAGAGGGCTGATAAGATCTGTAAAGATTTTGAGCAGGAGAAAGCACTTGAAGAAAGACTGGAGTATCTGTAGAAATTGGCAAAGATCAGAAAATAAAAGGCATCCCATGTGAGGAATAAAAAGAACTTGATTGTATTAAATCATTTATCATGGGAAAAATGCAATAATATAAATAAAATAAAAACAATAAGAAACAGACCCCTTCCTGGGATTGAGTCCCGCATCAGGCTCTCTGCTCAGCAGGGAGCCTGCTTCCCTTCCTCTCTCTCTGCCTGCCTCTCTGCCTACTTGTGATCTCTGTCTGTCAAATAAATAAATAAAATCTTTAAAAAAAAAAAAAGAAAGAAAGAAACAGACCCTTAACTATAGAGAACACACTGAGGGTTACCAGAGGGGCGGTGGAAGGGGCAATGGGTGAAATTGGTGATGTGGATTAAGGAGGGCACTTGGGGTGAGCACCAGGTGATGTACGGAAGTGTTGAATCACAGCTATTCACCTGACACTAATATTACACTAAATCCTAAGTAACTGGAATCTAAATAAAAACTTGAAACATTCCCATTTATATGACATTTTGGAAAAAGCACAATTACAGAGATGGTATAGATCAGTGGATGCAAGGGGCTTAGGGTGGGGAAGGATTGAACCAGTGAAGCACACCTCTGTGTTTTTAGGGCAGGGAAACTATTCTGTATGATACAGTAATGATGAATATATGACACCACATATTTGTCAAAACTCAAAGAGCTTTAGAGCACAGAGTCAAACTTAAAAGACGCAAAGCTTATAAAAATCATTTAGAAAGTGGGAGAGTCAAGGAATGTAGAATGATAAAAGAACCTAACTGTATTAGAAATATATGAAACAACCTCATAGGAGAGGGTGAGGAGGAAAGGTGCTGACTTAAGTAATTGTGGAAATGAGTAGAGTCTGTCAATGAAGAACAAAAGGAACTCTGGTTGATAAAGTGTGCAATGGGTTAACAATTCTGAAATCAGTTTACACGTATATTAGAATTGAACTAGTAAGTAAATTCATGGCACATGTGACAGTCAGGTTTCTCACTACTGGAGTTAGAGGCAAGCAAGGAGCAAGGCTAGAATGATCCATGTGGTAATAGATTAGAACTGAGGGTATCAACATGACCTCAAGTTTACCTTAAGATGGTTACATATAGAAATATTTACAGGTGTGTGTACTAGTTAGTATATACACCTACATTTCTCTGCTGTCAGCTAAGAGGGCCTAGAACCAATAACCCTCCAGTAGCCATGACCACACCTATTGCCAGCTCTGGGCTTCTAATACCATTCCCCTATGAAAGAAATCAGGACCCCTTGGAGAATTGGCTGACTCTAGAGCCAGGGCAGGAAATATGCAAAATGAGTCTGGAGCATCTTACAGTCCTAGAAGGAATTGGAAATATGTCAAAATGACACAGAAACCATGCAGAAGAACTCTCAGTGGCTAAAACTGGAAGGATTTGAGCAATTAAATAAGTAATGTAGTATTAGATTATATTCTAATGTAGCAAATAGATATTCATGAGTCCACACTAACATAAATGGATCATTGAATAAATAAATGGGAGAGAACAGGCAACTAACCTAGGCAGAAGAATTCCAAATAATTTGTATAGATACCTTGCACTCAAAGGGTTATCCTTAAGTGTGACTACAGAGTGACTCCCTTTTAAAGAATAAAGTACAAAAGGAGAAAGAGTAACATTACCTCAACCAGGTGATCAAGGGTTAAAATCAACAGTGAAAAGTCCTATCGTTAGTATATACCCTTGATACGATGTGATAAGATACCTCTACTGTCTTCCTCCTAAAAACTAATAACTCCTACCTGAATTATGAGAAAAACATCAGATAAATTCCAGTTGAGGGACATTCTACAAAATACTTGACCAGTATTCCCCCAACCTGTCAAAGTCATCAAAAATAAGAAAAACCTGGGGCACCTGGGTGGCTCAGTCAGTGAGTGTCTGACTCTTCAATTTCCACTCAGGTCATGATCTCAGGGTTTCAAGACAGAGTCCCACTTTGGGGCCCCGTGCTAGGCATGCAGCCTACTTAAGACTCTTTCTTTCCCTCTTCCCCGGTCCCTCCCCCTGCTCTCCCTCTCTCTCTGTAAAATAAATGAATGAATGAATGAATGAATGAATGAATCTTAAAAAAAAAAAAAAAGGGGAAGTCTGAGAAACCATGACAGCCAAAACAAGCTTAAGGACACAGGACAACTAAATATAATGGCATCCTGGATGGAATCCTGAAACAGAAAAAGGACATTAGGTGAAAACTGAGAAAATATGAGTGAAGTATGGACTTCAGTTAATAATAAAGTATCAACATTGGCACATCAACTGTAATAAATGTATTAGATTTATCTAAGATGTTAATAATAGGGAAACTGGGTATGCATATATGGCAATTCTCTGCACTAACTTCATAATTTTTCTGTCAATCTAAACTATTCTAAAATTAGGTTTATTTTGAAAAAGAATGCCATGCATGCACAATCTAAGATTTTGAGGCTTGTGTCACATTGCTCTTCTCATTATTGCCATCCACTGTCTTCTTGGCTATATACCCCTATTCAGAGTCCTTAATCATCTAGCTCATAAATTCATTCCAAGACTCTTCCACATTCATGTGGATATTCCGTCCAATACCATGCCTAACACTTCATCCATCTGTTCAATTCCAATAACCATCATACACTTTCTGTACCAGCCACTCACTTCCAGAGCCATGTAGTACTACCTCCATACTTTGAATTGCTGACCAGACTACAGCCCCCACTATTTCTATTCACCTCCTTCTTCCAGAATCATAGAATCCCTGACTTTAGCCTGAAAGTCAGCTAGGATAGAATATTACTCCCCTGATTTCCTTCTGCTACATGTGACCCACATGACTAAATTCTGGCCAGTAATGTATCACATTTGTTAGAGGTCCTTAAACGGAGAGAACAGTTCCTTCTCTTACCCTCTTCCTTCTTCATACTGACTAAAATGTGTATTCATGGCTGGAGTTCCAACATCCATTTTGGATCATGAGGTGTCTACAGGAACAGAAGCCACATATGGCAGAACTGTGAGACAATCCCTGGATCTCTGATACTATAGTATACCAGCCCAACTCTGACTGCATACTTCTGGAACCTTATATAAGAAAAGACTTCTATATTAACTGTTATTTTTAGGTTTTTTTCTATCCTGGCTAAACTTAAAAATCAGTTCACTCCCTTATTCCATCAACTTTCTTGGCTGTATAGCATGATGGTTAAGAGCAAGAGCTTTAAAATCAAAGAAATCTGGGTTGACACCCAGCTTTAACAGCTAATAACTTCCTTATCTTGGTCAAAATGTATGTAAATGGTATAGGCATCAGTTTCCTTATCTGTAGCGACCTCATTGTGTCTATCCTGTAGTGATATTGTAAGGATCTTATTGCATGAGACATATAAGGAACTTAGTAAGCACCACTGTCCTTTGAGAGTCTCAGCTCCCATAATGCACCACTGTACCCAGTCTTGCTGGCATTGTCAATGTCCTCCCTTGTCCTGCTGCATCTTCCTTGCAAATCCCCACTTTGAGTAGTGCAAGTCCTCTCCATGCCCACAGGATTATGTGCCTAACAAATTCATGCAGATTGGGACCACTACAAATGTATGGTCTCTAGTCTCACTGGGATTCTGCTAGAAGCTGGGAAATATTTGAAATCCCTAAGTACATCCATTTCCGATAGTTTATGCAACTTTTTCATTCTTCAAGTCATTTCTAGAATAAACATGTTTATGCTCCTTTTTTAAAAGAAAAAAAAAATCCCTCAATCCATTTATCCTGTCCCCTCTGCAATCACCACATACCTTACTCCACCTAAAGTAGACAGAACCATAAATTCTGTTCTCTTTTGAGCTAGGGATTCACCTTCTTTTCCTCCCCATATAAATCTGAGTCTGTATTCTCTAGGCATATGTTAATATTCTTACCAATTACTACATATTTTTACCAATTGAAATACATTATTTCATTTAAGCCACAGAACAACCCAGCAAGGAAAACTTGTGCTATTGTTTTCATTTTATAGATGAAGAAAGAGAAGCTGAGAGAGGTTAACTGGCTGGTCTAAGGTCACCTCACGTAACATCCATGCCTCATGGTTTTAGATTTAGCCCACTTTCCACACCACTCTACTGTTTCCTTGGGCCCTGCTAGTCAACCCATCCATGGTCAGTCTAGATGAGACTCTCCCTTCAGAAGCTCTCTCACAGCCACCTTTCTTTCAAGGCACATATGCTGGCTCTCCTCCACTCATCCTTACTCAACCAATTTAGCTCTGTTGTTAGTGTCTAAAGCTGCCACCCTACCCCACCCCACCCATCCAGATCGCTCTTAAGGTGCTGCCTTAGATCAAACCTCACCTCCCTCAAAAACCACTGAATGCTCTCAATTTCCTGGAGAATCAAGCCCAGATGCCATAGCCACATGCCTCCATGGTCTGAGCCCACCTCCTTCTGGACTCCTCTCTCTGGGTCCATAGCAGGAAGCCTTGCTATAATTTGGTCTATTGGCCATTCCCTAAACTCTCCTTTCCCTAGACCTTGATTTGCTATTTCTTTTCACTTACAACACCTTGCCCACTAAACCACCACCCATTTTGAAGTTCTGTACATCTTAAGTACATAAGTTGTAAATCCTTCACAGTGCCTTCCCTGCTTTCTAAGTGACAGAACTTTCATGTATTGGCACCTAGCTGCTCTGTTACATAAAATCTTCTGTCAGTCTAGAGGAGGAGTCAAGATGGCGGAGAAGTAGCAGCTGAGACTACTTCAGGTAGCCGGAGATCAGCTAGATAGCTTATCTAAAGATTGCAAACACCTACAAATCCAACGGGAGATTGAAGAGAAGAAGAACAGCAATTCTAGAAACAGAAAATCAACCACTTTCTGAAAGGTAGGACTGGCAGAGAAGTGAATACAAAGCGATGGGAAGATAGACCGTGGGGGGAGGGGCCGGCTCCCGGCGAGCGGCAGAGCAACGGAGCACAAAATCGGGACTTTAAAAAGTCTGTTCCGCTGAGGGACATCGCTCCAGAGGCTTAACCGGGGTGAAGCCCAAGCGGGGTCAGTGCGGCCTCAGGTCCCACAGGGTCACAGAAGGATCAGGGGTGTCTAAGTGTCACAGAGCTTACCGGTATTAGAACGGGGAAGGCGGCTACAGAGACAGAGCTGAGGAGTGACTCTCAGCTCGGGGTTACCTTGAACTGGTCACAGGCTCGGTCAGCTCGGAGCGCGGCCGGGGGCCAGGGTGACGGGAGTAATTGGGCACTGTTCTCGGAGGGTGCACTGAGGAGTGGGGCCCCGGGCTCTCGGCTCCTCCGGGCCGGAGACTGGGAGGCCGCCATCTTCATTCTCGCCCTCCGGAACTCTACGGAAAGCGCTCAGGGAACAAAAGCTCCCGAAAGCAAACCCAGCAAACCCAGCACACCCGAGCGGATTACTCAGCCCGGCCCCGGGTAAGGGCGGTGCAACTCCGCCTGGGGCAAAGACGCTTGAGAATCACTACAACAGGCCCCTCCCCCAGAAGATCAGCAAGAAATTCAGCCAGGACCAAGTTCACCGACCAAGGAGTGCAGTTTCAATACCAAGGAGAGTGGTGGAATTCCAGAGGAGAAGAAAGCAAAGCACGGAACTCATGGCTTTCTCCCCATGATTTTTTAGCCTTGCAGTTAATTTAATTTTTTTTCTTTTTCAATTTTTTTTCTCTTCTGCTAAATTTTTTTAACTTTTACCGTTTTCTTTTTTAACGTTTTTTAAATAGTTTATCTAATATATATATTTTTTTTTCCTTTTTATATTTTTTCTTTATCGGCTTTCTTTTTATAATAGTTTCTTTTTTTTTTTTTCCTTTCTGAACCCCTTTTTATCCCCTTTCTCCCCCTCACGATTTGGGATCTCTTCTGATTTGGCTAAAGCATATTTTCCTGGGGTTGTTGCCACACTTTTAGTATTTTACTTGCTCCTTCATATACTCTTATCTGGACAAAATGACAAGGTGGAAAAATTCACAACAAAAAAAAGAACAAGAAGCAGTACCAAAGGCTAGGGACCTAATCAATACAGACATTGGTAATATGTCAGATATAGAGTTCAGAATGACGATTCTCAAGGTTCTAGCCGGGCTTGAAAAAGGCATGGAAGATATTAAAGCAACCCTCTCGGGAGATATAAAAGCCCTTTCTGGAGAAATAAAAGAACTAAAATCTAACCAAGTTGAAATAAAAAAAGCTATAAATGAGGTGCAATCAAAAATGGAGGCTCTCACTGCTAGGATAAATGAGGCAGAAGAAAGAATTAGCGATATAGAAGACCAAATGACACAGAATAAAGAAGCTGAGCAAAAGAGGGACAAACAGCTACTGGACCACGAGGGGAGAATTCGAGAGGTAAGTGACACCATAAGACGAAACAACATTAGAATAATTGGGATTCCAGAAGAAGAGGAAACAGAGAGGGGAGCAGAAGGTATATTGGAGAGAATTATTGGAGAGGATTTCCCCAATATGGCAAAGGGAACAAGCATCGAAATCCAGGAGGTTCAGAGAACCCCCCTCAAAATCAATAAGAATAGGTCCACACCCCGTCACCTAATAGTAAAATTTACAAGTCTTAGTGACAAAGAAAAGATCCTGAAAGCAGCCCGGGAAAAGAAGTCTGTAACGTACAATGGTAAAAATATTAGATTGGCAGCAGACTTATCCACAGAGACCTGGCAGGCCAGAAAGAGCTGGCATGATATATTCAGAGTACTAAATGAGAAAAATATGCAGCCAAGAATACTATATCCAGCTAGGCTATCATTGAAAATAGAAGGAGAGATTAAAAGCTTCCAGGACAAACAAAAACTGAAAGAATTTGCAAATACCAAACCAGCTCTACAGGGAATATTGAAAGGGGTCCTCTAAGCAAAGAGAGACCCTAAAAGTAGTAGATCAGAAAGAAACAGAGACAATATACAATAACAGTCACCTTACAGGCAATACAATGGCACTAAATTCATATCTCTCAATACTTACGCTGAATGTTAATGGGCTAAATGCCCGAATCTAAAAAGACACAGGGTATCAGAATGGATAAAAAAACAAAACCCATCTATATGTTGCCTACAAGAAACTCATCTTAATCCCGAAGACACCTCCAGGTTTAAAGTGAGGGGGTGGAAAAGAATTTAACATGCTAATGGACATCAGAAGAAAGCAGGAGTGGCAATCCTTATATCAGATCAATTAGATTTTAAGCCAAAGACTATAATAAGAGATGAGGAAGGACACTATATCATACTCAAAGGAACTGTCCAACAAGAAGATCTAACAATTTTAAATATCTATGCCCCTAACGTGGGAGCAGCCAACTATATAAACCAATTAATAACAAAATCAAAGAAACATATCGACAATAATACAATAATAGTAGGGGACTTTAACACTCCCCTCACTGAAATGGACAGATCATCCAAGCAAAAGATCAACAAGGAAATAAAGGCCTTAAATGACACACTGGACCAGATGGACATCACAGATATATTCAGAACATTTCATCCCAAAGCAACAGAATACACATTCTTCTCTAGTGCACATGGAACATTCTCCAGAATAGATCACATTCTTGGTCCTAAATCAAGTCTCAACCGGTATCAAAAGATTGGGATCATTCCCTGCATATTTTCAGACCACAATGCTCTGAAGCTAGAACTCAATCACAAGAGGAAATTTGGAAAGAACCCAAATACATGGAGACTAAACGGCATCCTTCTAAAGAATGAATGGGTCAACCAGGAAATTAAAGAAGAATTGAAAAAATTTATGGAAACAAATGATAATGAAAACACAACGGTTCAGAATCTGTGGGACACAACAAAGGCAGTCCTGAGAGGAAAATATATAGCGGTACAAGCCTTTCTCAAGAAACAAGAAAGGTCTCAGGTACACAACCTAACCCTACACCTAAAGGAGCTGGAGAAAGAACAAGAAAGAAACCCTAAACCCAGCAGGAGAAGAGAAATCATAAAGATCAGAGCAGAAATCAATGAAATAGAAACCAAAAAAACAATAGAACAAATCAACGAAACTAGGAGCTGGTTCTTTGAAAGAATTAATAAGATCGATAAACCCCTGGCCAGACTTATCAAAAAGAAAAGAGAAAGGACCCAAATAAATAAAATCATGAATGAAAGAGGAGAGATCACAACGAACACCAAAGAAATACAGACAATTATAAGAACATACTATGAGCAACTCTACGCCAACAAATTTGACAATCTGGAAGAAATGGATGCATTCCTAGAGACATATAAACTACCACAACTGAACCAGGAAGAAATAGAAAGCCTGAACAGACCCATAACCAGTAAGGAGATTGAAACAGTCATCAAAAATCTCCAAACAAACAAAAGCCCAGGGCCAGATGGCTTCCCGGGGGAATTCTACCAAACATTTAAAGAAGAACTAATTCCTATTCTCCTGAAACTGTTCCAAAAAATAGAAATAGAAGGAAAACTTCCAAACTCATTTTATGAAGCCAGCATCACCTTGATCCCAAAACCAGACAAGGATCCCATCAAAAAAGAGAACTACAGACCAATATCCTTGATGAACACAGATGCAAAAATTCTCATCAAAATACTAGCCAATAGGATTCAACAGTACATTAAAAGGATTATTCACCACGACCAAGTGGGATTTATTCCAGGGCTGCAAGGTTGGTTCAACATCCGCAAATCAATCAATGTGATACAACACATTAATAAAAGAAAGAACAAGAACCATATGATACTCTCCATAGATGCTGAAAAAGCATTTGACAAAGTACAGCATCCCTTCCTGATCAAAACTCTTCAAAGTGTAGGGATAGACAGCACATACCTCAATATTATCAAAGCCATCTATGAAAAACCCACCGCAAATATCATTCTCAATGGAGAAAAACTGAAAGCTTTTCCGCTAAGGTCAGGAACACGGCAGGGATGTCCGTTATCACCACTGCTATTCAACATAGTACTAGAAGTCCTAGCCTCAGCAATCAGACAACAAAAGGAAATTAAAGGCATCCAAATCGGCAAAGAAGAAGTCAAACTATCACTCTTTGCAGATGATATGATACTATATGTGGAAAACCCACAAGACTCCACTCCCAAACTTCTAGAACTTGTACAGGAATTCAGTAAAGTGTCAGGATATAAAATCAATGTACAGAAATCAGTTGCATTTCTCTACACCAACAACAAGACAGAAGAAAAATTAAGGAGTCCATCCCATTTACAATTGCACCCAAAACTATAAGATACCTAGGAATAAACCTAACCAAAGAGACTGAGAATCTATACACAGAAAACTATAAAGTACTCATGAAAGAAATTGAGGAAGACACAAAGAAATAGAAAAATGTTCCATGCTCCTGGATTGGAAGAATAAATATTGTGAAATGTCTATGCTACCTAAAGCAATCTACACATTTAATGCAATTCCTATCAAAGTACCATCCATTTTTTTCAAAGAAATGGAACAAATAATCCTAAAATTTATATGGAACCAGAAAAGACCTCGAATAGCCAAAGGAATATTGAAAAAGAAAGCCAAAGTTGGTGGCATCACAATTCCGGACTTCAAGCTCTATTACAAAGCTGTCATCATCAAGACAGCATGGTACTGGCACAAAAACAGACACATAGATCAATGGAACAGAATAGAGAGCCCAGAAATGGACCCTCAACTCTATGGTCAACTCATCTTCGACAAAGCAGGAAAGAATGTCCAATGGAAAAAAGCCTCTTAAATAAATGGTGTTGGGAAAATTGGACAGCCACATGCAGAAAAATGAAATTGGATCATTTCCTTATACCACACACGAAAATAGACTCAAAATGGATGAAGGATCTCAAAGTGAGAAAGGAATCCATCAAAATCCTTGAGGAGAACACAGGCAGCAACCTCTTCGACCTCAGCCGCAGCAACATCTTCCTAGGAACATCACCAAAGGCAAGGGAAGCAAGGGCAAAAATGAGCTATTGGGATTTTATCAAGATCAAAAGCTTTTGCACAGCAAAGGAAACAGTTAACAAAACCAAAAGACAACTGACAGAATGGGAGAAGATATTTGCATATGACATATCAGATAAAGGGCTAGTGTCCAAAATCTATAAAGAACTTAGCAAACTCAACACCCATAGAACAAATAATCCAATCAAGAAATGGGCAGAGGACATGAACAGACATTTCTGCAAAGAAGACATCCAGATGGCCAACAGACACATGAAAAAGTGCTCCATATCACTCGGCATCAGGGAAATACAAATCAAAACCACCATGAGATATCACCTCACACCAGTCAGAATGGCTCAAATTAACAAGTCAGGAAATGACAGATGCTGGCGAGGATGCGGAGAAAGGGGAACCCTCCTACACTGTTGGTGGGAATGCAAGCTGGTGCAACCACTCTGGAAAACAGCATGGAGGTTCCTCAAAATGTTGAAAATAGAACTACCCTATGACCCAGCAATTGCACTGCTGGGTATTTACCCTAAAGATACAAATGTAGTGATCCGAAGGGGCACGTGCACCCGAATGTTTATAGCAGCAATGTCTACAAAGCCAAACTATGGAAAGAACCTAGATGTCCATCAACAGACGAATGGACAAAGAAGATGTGGTATATATACACAATGGAATACTATGCAGCCATCAAAAGAAATGAAATCTTGCCATTTGCGACGACGTGGATGGAACTAGAGGGTATCATGCTTAGCGAAATAAGTCAATCGGAGAAAGACAACTATCATATGATCTCCCTGATATGAGGGAGAGGAGATGCAACATGGGGGGTTAAGGAAGGCGGTTGGGAGGGGGTGTGGGGTTATGGATATTGGGGAGGGTATGTGCTATGGTGAGTGCTGTGAAGTGTGTAAACCTGGCGATTCACAGACCTGTACCCCTGGGGATAAAAATATGTTTATAAGAAATAAAATTTAAAAGTGTGTTTCATGGCAAAAAAAAAAATACAATAAATGCAATAAATAAATACAAATGACTTAAAAAAAAAATCTTCTGTCAGTCTATAAGTTTCAGGAGGCCCCAACTATGTTCAAGACATCTTTGTATCACTATAACATCTAGCAGGGGTTCTGAATATACAAAGGGTGCAACAAATGTGTAAAATGTTTTGGTTAAATGAGTATTCAGGTTAAAACCACCTACCCATGCAAACATATGCAGTTATATCCCAAGATAAAAGACACACATACAACCACACTACCACAAATTTACTATAATGCACACACACACACACACACACACACACACACACACTTTGACAATATCCACAGTTTTCCATAATCTTTAAAAATTTAACAGAAACAAGAGATAATTGAGGAGAAATCTCATAATTTTGTAATTTAGGTAACAATATAGTCCACTCAATTCTTAAATTCAACTCAACTGAATTGAATTATTAAGTTCAATTATTAAATTCTTAAATTTGAATTCTTAAATTGAATTCTTAAATTCTTAAATTGATTTTTTTTCTCATATTGAATTCTTAAATCCAACTCAATTAAGACTGTAAACTGGCAATGTCCCATGGATATTTAAAATGATTCATAGACCCTCATATCATAAACTAGATTTTGTAACTGGTCTCTTTATTTGTTAGGTAAGCAAACCCAAAGGCAATAAAATCTTGAAAAGTGGATGAAACCCCAATAGAAACTCTATGTGACCCATAGAGCCCTTTAATAGCATACTGTCCATGCATATCGTACATCCAGTGATAATACATTTTGATCTAATGATATATATATGAAGGATACTTCTGCTAGTTGTGAATCCTTTTCATGTAACATTCCAGCTCTCCACTTCTATTCACATAATTTAGAACATGGTTCCATCACACACTGTCAGACATTTTAAGCAAGTCAGGCATTTTAAAGGCTATAAGGAGGTTAGGAGAGGTTGCACACTGCTGGATAGACAGTATTGCGAAAACCAAACTCTCCTGTTTCACCTTCTTTTCTTCATGCTTCCTTTTGGTCTTCAGTCTACTTGGGTGTTTGGGAATTGTGTGCATTGTGTAACAACACCCGCTACACCGTCTCGTTTTAGTGCAGGCTAGATGAAAAGAAGCAAAATAGGAAAACAGTTTAGGAACCCTGAGGCCCTCAGAGAAATAAATTATAACTGTTGTTCGTTCTTTCTTGCTGTGCTTTCTTTTTGTTTGTTTGGTTTTGTTTTTGAGGAAAATAAATATTTCCCCCATTTATCAACTCTTATCTTCTCATATTGTAAGCAAGTGAAATCAGTAAAGGTCACTTAAAAGCAAATAACCTTATAAATCTGGTAAGTGTGAGAGAGAAGGCCATGGTATAGATTAAATACCTGGCGTGACACATCGAACTATAAGAATTCACAGTGAGGAAAAACTCAGGCTCTGATGGACAATGCTATCACTGTGTGTTACATAACTGAGACCCATAAGTATTAATTGTTTAAAGTCATATAGGCATAAGCAGTCCTTCAAAATCAAGTATAAATATAACAAGAAGGAAAAACCAATAGGGAAAAATTCAGAAATGTCCAAATATCATTGTTTCTGACACAAAAGTCTATTGACCAGTAGTTTCAGTTTGCCAACAAGAAAATAGGAAAACAAGAGAATTTTAGAAAGCAGTAATTGTGAAAAAACAAAAGTAGGCAAAATGAATTTCAAGTCTTCATTATATAATTTATAGGTTTGAAAAAAGAAATCCAGGCTATTGATTAATTCATAACTCTGGGAAACATTTTTCTATGCAGTGTATCTATACCAACTATTAAACAGGCTCTCTCTTTCTGTCTTTATTGAGGCCCTTACCATAATCATAGATAATCCCTAGAGAATTTCTGTGCAACCATTTTCCTCCAGTTGCTTCACAAACAACTCATCTCTGGAAACTGTGTATAGTGGGAGGTCTGAAATTATTTATGATTTAAGGGTACCTGCATTGTGCTAAGGATTTGAATGTTTACATATGTAACCAATACATATTAACAAGATAATCCTTTAAGCCGTAACAATATGAGAAAGTGACATTATAATACAACAACAGATTTTCCCCACTGAACTACAGAGTACTTATTCCATTGACAAATTTCACCTCTTTCCAGAAATACACAAAGTTAACTGCAAAATAGTAATAGCACAGTGCTCCTTAAGCTACAGAACAAATCCTCTTGTTTTCAAAATATTAACTTAACTTTAGTGTTAAGTGCATCAAGGTACTAACCGAAAGAATTGTTACTTTTAAACAGTATATACGACAAAAGTGTTGTAGGGAAGTCTTATCAGTGAAACTGGTGGTGGCTACACAAAAGATCCATTAAAAATTACTGTTAGCGATGTTAAATGACAACTTACCAAAAATTCACTTAATATTCATCAGTGTTAGCTCTTTAGGATAGGAATTTAACTTTAGAGTAAATACAGTGTCTTCTGAATATAATCAACAGCCAACACTCCCAGTTAGAGGTTTTTAGAACTGGCAGAAGAAATCTATAGTAGGGCATGGATCTCTGTCCACAATCAAAATATCTGATGATATTTTCATCTATACTGGACTTCTTTGAAAAGTACTATACTGTTTCATATCCTCCTTTCACCATAACAAAATGCATTAAATAAAACATTTAGATTAGGTTTAAAAGCAGCTGAAAAACTACCTGCTTTAGGCTCTAATTAGACTCTGTTATCTGGGACCTTGGGCTCTCAAATATCAGAAACCCCAATAACTTATCATAAAAATACAAGCTCTTGGTTTTGAAAAATATACAAAATGCACTTCACATGGATAAAGCTCTTGATTGTCAAGGATAGTAAGGTACCAGTCTCATTCATAGATTCATGTCGTGCTTGCATTTCAGTGATCTTTGCTTTTGCAGATTCCATTTTTCACAGTTTTGGGCAGCCTCTGGCCTTTGGTGTAAGCACGGTACCAAAAATGGAGAAAGAGCAGCAGAAAGATGCACCCATAACTCATGATGATGTACAGAAAGACTGGAAACTGGTACTTGCAATCTTCCATGAAAAAGAACTGGCCTATGTGGATGGTGATAATAATGAATTGGACCTAAAAGATGAAAGAATGAAAAATATTATTCAGATATGCAGTCACAAAGGAGCAATCATTTAATGCATTCTTCGGCTGCTTATGCTTAAACACTCTGCAACCACATTTTAGGCTGCTATTGGGTTGGGGATTTTATCTTTAAATCTAGCCTCCATGGGAGTTAGAGTGGGTGAGACATTGTCAAAATCCAGATGGGAATGGGAAACCACTACTTAGTCCTGTCCAAGTGTACAACTCCAGCAGCCCTACGTAAATGGCCCAGGAGCTGGGCGGGGCAACAGCCCCTTCGTACCCACAGAAAGAACCATCTGAGCAGGTTTTCTTGGCAAGTCTCTGTCTTGAGTCCTTGACTTGATGAAATACACATGGGTGGGACGACTTTCTTATGGTCTCATTTGCTAGAAGAGCTTCAATTTCAAATAATCTGTCTTGTTGTTAGAGAGGTATTTCAATTTTGGGGAAACACAATCATTCTAATTAGAGCCCTAGAAATTTCATAGGAGCCAAAGCATCCCTGAGTCCTGGTATCTGCCACTTGTCACCCACAGTCATATCAGGATAAAAATATATCCTGCCAATGGCAGCAGAGAATCTGTAAGGAGTGAAACAATATTGATGACACTCCTCATGATGTCCAAGGGCTCTTTGTTCCAGAACAGTCTACACAATCTTAAAAGGAACACTCCCCAGGCTAATGTCCACATTTTTTGCATCTCTTTCTTCTCCTGATTAAAAGGCAACATGTGTTCTGTGGGAATGTTAGACAAGTAAAAATTCATAATTAAAAAAAATAACAGTTACCTATAATCTTCCATTTATGACCATAGTTAAGCTTTTCAGTTTCTTTTTTGATCATCTTCAACTTTCCCTGCATTATCTTTTTTTTTTTTTAAGATTTTATTTATTTATTTGACAGAGAGAGATCACAAGTAGGCAAAGAGGCAGGCAGAGAGAGAGGGGGAAGCAGGCTCCCTGCTGAGCGGAGAGCCCGATATGGGACTCGATCCCAGGACCCTGAGATCATGACCTGTGCCGAAGGCAGCAGCTTAACCCACTGAGCCACCCTCCCTGCATTATCTTAAGAAACTTCCATGACATTCCTGTGCAGTAGCTACCCTTATTTCTCTCATTTGGCAGACATAAAGATGACACCTCTGGAAGCCTCGGTGACACGCCAATATCTGATGCAGGCGTGTTTGTGTATAACCAACACATTTGAGATAATAATATCTATTCTTTCTTCTATTTTAGCATTTTGCCACATTAATAAAAAAAAGTTTTTACAACATTTTAGAGTAGATAAGTGGAAAAAAAGCCCAATACAAAATTGTCTATGCAGTATAATGCAAATCATGCAACAGGTATTCACATACATGCGGAATTAGGCTTATTTTTCTTTCTCTTTGCTTAGTTAGATATTCTAATTTCTCAGCGATGAGCATATGTTACTTCACAATCAGAAAAAAAAATACTTAAAAAGAAAGCAATAGTGAATAATTTTCCTGATTTTATAATATTGCAAAGTAGGAATTAAAATAATTTATTTCACTATTTCCTTACACTTGCTTACTTAGAGCATTGTCAATTTGTCAATATATACGGTATACTGTTCCCCTATCTCTTTCATCCGCATGTATGTTTGCCATTTGGAGGAAAACCAGACTTAGAGCCAGGCATACAGGAAGACTCATTATCCCCTCAAAGTTATATTCCCTCCCTCAAAGTCATTTAGATGGTATTTCTTTTTTTTTTTTTTTAAGATTTTATTTGTTTATTTGACAGAGAGAGATCACAAGTAGACAGAGAGGCAGGCAGAGAGAGAGAGAGAGAGAGGGAAGCAGCCTCCCTGCTGAGCAGAGAGCCCGATGTGGGACTCGATCCCAGGACCCTGAGATCATGACCTGAGCTAAAGGCAGCGGCTTAACCCACTGAGCCACCCAGGCGCCCCTAGATGGTATTTCTAACTCCTAATTTAATATTGTGCCTGCTGCAGTGCAAATAACTATGAGATTATCTTTGTCATAAATTTATTTATTTAAGATTTTGTTTATTTATTTATTTCACAGAGAAAGACACAGTCAGAAATGGAACACAAGCAGGGGGAGCGGGAGAGGGAGAAGCATGCTTCCCATCAAGCAGAGAGCCCGAGGTGGGGCTTGGTCCCAGGACCCTGGGACCATGACCTGAGCTGAAGGCAGATGCTTAATGACTGAGCCACCCAGGCACCCCATAACTATATTTATTTTATAGAAAAGTATAAAATAGTACAAAGATAGCCTAAAGATACACATTCTGGTTTAACTGTCTGAACTCTTGGCTACCAAAAATATACTTTGTTTCCAACACAGTTCTTTAGGAAAGTTTAAATAACATGGAAAGGATAATGATGGGATGCACTATAGAGGCCACACACTCTATATTCCTATTGTTTTGTAACTTTTGTTCCTTCGTTAGTATTCTGATTCATAGGGAAGAAAAATTACTCCAGCTTAGTTTTATATCTTGTTTTAAAGAAAATTAATTACTCACAAGCTGTAATGATGTCAAATATTTTTTCCACCATAGATACTTCTGGAAGGCTGGTCCCAGTGCAGAGAGCCCATAGTAGGAATACATGACTACATGTACGGCTGTATTTAGAAAGGCATGGAACGTTCCCAAACCACCTGGAAAATAAAATTATTGTAAATTGGGGGCAATGCTCCTTAAAATGAGATTCATTTTTGTCAACTGAGATTTTAGAATAATTATTTAATTTTGGTAAAAAGAAAAACATATACAACATCAATTTGTTAATCTGCTATCAAATTACAGGGAGCTGGATAACATATTCATTCAGTGAAATATAAGATGCAAACTTTCAAAAACTAATGAGAATGCCTTTATTTATTGTTATATCTTAACCCTAAGATGGTCTTTTGATTTGGGTTCACTTTAACAAAATAAGTTTATTTTTTTGAAATGGTATATACTTAGTAGTAGTAATCAAATTCATTTTCTCAGTGAGGGTTGACATATATAAAGTACACAAATGCACTAACCTTAAATGATGATTGTGTACATAGATATACACCCACATAGCCATCCATCAAAGTCAAGATATAGAATATTTCCAACATCACATACAGTTCCTATGTCCCCCTTCCAAGAATATATCTCTCAACATAAACTTTATGCTGACTTCTATCAACTATTAGCTTTGCCTGATATTAAGCTTCATGTAAATAGAATTATACAGGACAATCTTTGGAGCCTACTTTCTTTCAATCAACATAATTTTTTTTGAAGATTTGTCCATGTTGCTGTGATTAGTAGTTTGCTTTCTTACGGCTGTTAGTATTATAGTATTGCACCGTATGAATGCGTCACAATCCATTCTCTTGTGCTATGAAACTTTGGCAGTAAAAATATATATACACTCCTTTCATTAGGAGGCTATGCTAAGTTTGCTTTAATTATTTAAAGACAATTATTGTTTTTCCAAAATAAACATTCATTAATTGTTAAGCCATCTTTGCTTACTGCTTCCATTTGATTATTATCAATTGTGTCTTCCTATCTTGATTTTCCTCTTCTAATCACTACATCTCCTACTGATTACATTCAATTTAGAGTAGAAGCAAAGAACCCTGGGAGAACAGAAGTAAAGATCATTTCAATTGTCTTTAGCTGGACATGTAGTACCCAGGAAGGGGTAACAAGGTGACTGGCCGATAGCAGGAGAAAAAACCAGAAAACTCTGCCTTAGCATCTTTCCTAGGAGGCACAATCTCAAAGAAGCTGCATTCTTTATGTATAGCCTGATTCAGCTTAGTGATCTTGATCTGGGATTTAAATTCTTCTCCAAAATATTCTAATTTCTTTATTCTAGTACTCTTTAATTCTAGAAATAAAGTGAAATGTCAAAATATAGAACAATTACATTAGAAAAAGGACCACATTCATAAACACTATGTATTACAGAAAGTTTAAAGCAAAATAAAAATTGTTGCATAGTAGAAACTAATTACATTTTAATAATCATTCATAATTACAGAACTGTTAGACACTTCTAGATACTACCACTGCTAAAGTACTCCTTTAAAATAACATGTTTTAAATAATTATTTCTGTGTAATTTAAATATTCTTCCAATGCCTCATTTATGCTGTGCTGTGCTTCATAAACTTTCTACGTAGAATAAATAAAAATGTAGCCAATTCTTTAATTATCATAAATTTCAAGTCAGAAGAAACTGAATTAATGAAGCTTATTACCAACCTCCCACCTTTTATTATTTAGATTTGGATTAGTCTTTTTTCCCAAAAGAAACTGAAATAGATAAATTATAGTGGTGTGAAAACACCTTTTCTAGGGTGATTTAAAAATATAGTATTTGTCTATTTCTGATAGTTAAGGAGTCAAGCTGCTTAACAGGGCATAAGCCAAATACCTCTTATATCCTTTTGTGTCTTGTGATTATATAAACACACAGGAAACAAACTATATCAGAGATTTTCTCACCAAGATACCTGTCCCATTTTTCAGTAAACTATTTTCCATCCAGAATCTTTTATTTTTTAAATGTCCTAAAATGAGGAGCCTATGGACAGGAATTTAACAAAGCACTAGTGTAGCTAACACTAGTGCTAGCTAGTTTAGTAAGGGTTACTAATCAGAATCAGCTATCAAGTAAGATTAACTTGCTGATTTTCTCTAGTTACAATTATTCCCTCAGATATGTTAATAAGTTTGTTCATAGAACAGTCACATTTTAATTAGTAATGTTTTTCACATCTTCTTTGGAAGGCTTTCCTAATAAAGTATTTTCTAAGCCTGCTTTCCTCTTTACAACAATAGTTTTGCAAAGCTAACATCTTGGAATGTTTTGTAATTAGTACCATCTCATTTTATTCCTTTTAGAAAAATAAAGGAATAACCTGGGTAATTGCCACAATTCTCCCAATCTCTGGAAGGGAGTATGTGCATAATGAATATAAAAACCTGCCAGAGAAACATTCCCATCATATTCCAAAGAAAAGTTGGAATGCTTTTTACGCCAGAGAATTGTACAGCAGGCAAACAGGAAATTAAATACTAGATTGAGATCAGCTGTGCTCAAGTTTTTGAAAGAACAGTGTAAACTGGACAGTTTCATTCTAGGAATGAAAGCCAATGCCAGACCACATTTCTGGAAATATCTCAGTTCTTACTGCTGTATCTGTCACTATATAGGTATTAGGTATACAAGTATTTTCTAGATTCCACATGCAAGACTGAACAGAAATGCCAACTCATTGAACATATAAGAAAGTATTTACATTTTGTAAAGCAGAAGGGGGATTAAGGCGCGGACAATGAACCCACTACAAAGTGTTTGATGTCCATAAACACGGTAACATTAAAAAACCAAAGAATTTCATGTTTCAATTTTCATTATTGAAAGTAATGCTTGGGCGCCTGGGTGGTTCAGTGGGTTAAGCCTCTGCCTTCGGCTCAGGTCATGATCTCAGGGTCCTAAAATCGAGCCCCGCACCGGACTCTGCTCAGCGGCGAGTCTGCTTCCCCCTCTCTCTCTTCCTGCCTCTCTGCCTACTTGTGATCTCTCTCTCTGTGTCAAATAAATAAATAAATAAAATCTTAAAAAAAAAAGAAAAGAAAAGAAAGTAATGCTTGTTTGAAAATGGAAGCCAGACTATCCATGGGTCTAAGATAGACATTAGAAAAGTGCTCAACTCTACTCTTCAAATAAAGCTCATTTTTCCCATTATAAAACGTACAGCTATTCAATATAGAAAAATTAGAAAATACAGAGAAGGATAAAGACAGAGAGAGAAAGCACTTTTTGTGTTAGTCCCTCTAAATCACTGTATTTTGGGGTAATGCCTCCCAATCTTTTTCCTATTTACATTTTTCAGTGTTGTGATGTAATATTCTGGTCTCAGAGAAGAAATCTGAATAAATAAATTATAAGGGTGTGAAAGAACTTTTTCTAGCATACTTTAAAATAGAATAGACACCTATGTCTGATAATTTTGGAGTCAAACTGCTTAAAAGAGAAGACGAGCTAAATGTCTCCTGGTATCATTTGCATTTCACAATTATATATACATAGGAATTCATAACCATTTTACTAATGGATGTTTAGGTATTTTCCCATTTTTGGGCAACATGAATAAAGATGTCAATGAGTATCACTATACAGAGAACTGATGTGCATGTGAGAGAAAACAAAAACATATAAAGAGAAGTAAAATAATGGAGATTAAGCAATATGGCTATCCTTGATTTGTAAAATGGACACAGATGAGAGAGACTATTTTTATATTAACATACATTACCAGAAAAAATAGTGACATTTACTTTTAAAAACTCCGACATACAAATGTCAATTTGGGCAAAGAAAACACCTCATATATTGGAAAATCTGATGTTCATAGCCATGGTAGGGACAGTCCTTTCAGCTCCTCTAGATTCTGGTACCTCTTTTATGCCAATGGCTCTTTCACGCCCTCTCATGCTCTGAGACGTGAGGATTTTTCCCCATGCCTAGAGACTCTAAAATTCAAACAAGTGTCCCTCAATTGTATTTTCTCTTTTTTGTCCTACAAAGTCAGAATGCCTCATAGAAATGAGCTATTCAGAGAAATTTTAAGGCTGCAGATCTACTCAAAGACTTCTTAAATTTAGGAAACTCGCATAAATAAATCTCCCAACCAACATCTGCTAATAAGTACATGTCCTTGGGGACATCATTTATTTAACACTTGATGATAGAGTAAAATTACTTAACCTGTTTTTTCCGATTCTAGATGTTCAGAGGCATAAAACCAAAACCAAATGAACAAAAGAGGCTGTTTGCCAAGCTTTTGATTTAAACCAGTTTCAACTTCAAACAACATCCTTCAACCACAATTTGACACATCTTTAAAGAGTTGGTAGGGGATGAGGTATGTATCAGTTATTGGAATTTCGAATGCAAAGACTGGAACTTGAGATAAACATTTTGACTTCCTGGAAACCTATCAGGAATAGATAACTAACTATATTTCTATAAAACTAAGGCTTTTACCATTTTATTTTTTTTACTGTTTATTTATTTAATGATATTTAATAGAACTATATGGGAAAAGAATAAAATCCAAACAAAACAACTAAAGGATTATGGGTAGGAGACTATACCCAAAAATCACGTGTATCTAAAGAATGGAGGGTAGGGGAAGGATCTAGGTTAAAGTCTTACTTTTATGTTTCAGGTAATAATGAAAGTCAGAAGTTTGATCCAAGTAGTCCTTTGATGTTTTAAGTTTCTCCTAAATCACATTTAAGGACAGAATTTGTCTTTACAACATACAGAAATGTAATCGTTTATAACACATGATCCCAACTCTCCCTTGGCTACCTGCGG
Source organism: Lutra lutra (assembly GCF_902655055.1). NCBI lineage: Eukaryota > Metazoa > Chordata > Mammalia > Carnivora > Mustelidae > Lutra > Lutra lutra. The sequence continues at coordinate 91,442,570 of NC_062282.1, forward strand.
CAAATTTGACTCCAAACCACCAGGTCCATGGCATGATGGTATGATGGAAGACATGCAGGAAAGTCACTTGGCTATTTTTCTTACGCAGAACAAAAAAGATCTGAAATAATTTTAAAAAAATCAAGTTCATAGAAAATCATGCAATGATTGATCTACTGATTTATCTACAAAAATACTGGCGAAGTACAAACTAGTTCACATCATAATTTGCATTGAAAGGGCTGCCTTAGAGAATGCTGATAGAAGCAGCTGATTCTCCAAGGGGCAGCTAAAAAGCTAATAAGTATGAAGGAACTTAGGTATGATGAATAGTCATGGGAGAATCAATAAAAAGGTGTTAAAGAAGATGTATGTGGATTTGAAAATCAAAAACGCAAAGTGACGAACATAGCCAAATATTATTGAAAGAAATGTTACTGGTAGGAAAACATCCATGTGGCTTTTGAAGTATATGGGAAAGCACAGAGTCTCAATTCTTAGGACAGAAATTACTCTATATTGCTCTCTAAGACATCCTACTAATTTAGATAAGGAATTAAGCAAACTGAAAAGAGAACTTGCAACAAAGCAAAAGTTAGCATATTATTATTAAAGAAAGATGAAATGGAAAAAGTCGAGGGGATTTGAAGAAATAGGATGGGGGGAAAGTGGCCTGCGAAAAAGGAGAAAGGCAACAAAGGCACCATCCAGACTGAATGTATCCACGGTTTGCAGAAACAAAGAAAAGAACACAAAGGCTTTTGCAGGGGCAGATTTTTTTCAAGAAAAAATTCAAAAGCAGAATTAAGTGTTCAAAAAATATTCAAAATTCAGAATACCAGTAATGAGTCAGACTTCTAACTATAGGACCAAGCAGAGCACCACAAACAAAAGTATCCATAGTAATATTTAAGAAATGTGGTTTAGGAAAGGACATAGAGGTAGCAACCGTTTCCTTATGGAACCTGGAAATAAATGAGAACATACAAAGCAGAAAACAATAAAGCCAAAATGCATTTGCTTATGCACATGGAAGATGGCAGCATGATGCAACGAAAAAGTCCCTAACCAACTATCTGGGGTCCCGGTCCCAAGCAATAGTGGCATTCCTCTGGGTGAGTTACTTACCATCCTGGCTTCAATTTATTTTCAGATTGAGAGCTCTGGCCCAGATCAGTGGTTCACAACCCTGGCTGTATATTACAATGTCCAAGATGTTTTATAAAAATAGCCATGGCTAGTCTCTAAGTACAGGCCACCTGGCACCAACTCTCTGAGATGGGTCCCAGGTTTTTTTGGTTTTTCTAATGCAGTTAATGCTCCTGCACTATGATGGCTGGGAACCACTGACTATAACAGGGGTCTCCCAAGTGTAGAGTCTGGACCAACAGCAATAACATCACCTGAGAACTTAAAAGAAATGTAACTTCCTGAGCCCAACACACTGAATCAGAAACCCTAGGGGTGGGGTCCAGGCATCTGTGTATTTAGGTGATTCCAAGGCAAGCCCAAGTTTGAGAACCACTGTATTCTATGCTCACTGAAATCCTTTCCAATTCTAACATTATGTGATTCATCAGCTGAGAAGGTGAAGCATGTTGAGATTTACTACAAGGAATATATGTTCTGTCACTGACCCCTACCTCTGAAACTAGTTAATACATTATATGTTATTAGCTGAATTTAAATTAAAAAAGAAAAGAAGTATATGTTCTCTAATATGGAATTGTAATATGTATCCTGAAGAAAAAGACACTGCTCTTAGATCCAGAACTAGTTCCAGGTATCTGAGACCTACATGCCCCATATATATGATAAATACCCAGCTTTCCTTGGCTACTGTTAAAGCAGAAGAACACAGCTTTCTCCTCTCATCAAGGACCATAATCCATGGCACTTGCTCTTCCCAGACCCCAGTCACCCAAATTCAGAGTTGATCCTCAACAGGATGTTAAGTTGGAAGAGAAAAGATCTAGTAAGCATAAACTTCAGAAAGGCACTTAGAGATCATTTTGATATTATCAAAATTACTGATATCCCAGGGATAATATCCTAATGTAAGTTTATGAATTTTGAAGCACTTATCCTCTTAAAGAAATATGGATGACATGGTGCTTTGGTTTATACTGAAAAGAACCCAAGGTAAAATGTTCTCTGCTCTTTGCTTCATGAACTTGCTTCCCCAAACACCTGTCATTCATCTCATAAAGTTGCACAGTTTTGCAGTGACAGTTACATGCTTATCTTAGTCAGGTGGCAGATACACAAGAAAACCTTTCAGAATTTGCAAAAGACTGAAAAAAAAATGCTTATCCTATTTATTCTCTAAAGTTACTGATAATAAAAGGTAAAAGATAATAGGAGGTCTGCCTGAAGTAGAGAAAATATCAGTTATCAAGACAACTGAACTCTAGCAGTTTACTGCTTCTACTAAAATATCAAACATTTAGCAAATGTGGTAACCACATACTCACAGTATCTAACAGCTCAATAAATTTAGAGAAGTAATAAAGCCAGCAGGTGCGTGCCATCTGCAGAAACACACATAAATATGAATTTATTTTATTTTTTATACGGAGGAAAATTTTATTTTTTTAATTTAGCAAAATATGCATAACCCAATTTACCACCTTAACCATTACTAAGTGTTCAGTTTGATGGCATTTAGTACATTGACATGGTTGTGCAATCATCACCACCATCCATCCGTACAACTCTTCTCATCTTGCAAAAGTGAGACTCTGTGCCTATTAAACAATAACTCTTGATCTCCCTTCCCCACCAACCCCTGACACTACCATTTCACTTTCTGTCCCTGAATCTGACTACTCCAGGTACCTCATATAATAGGATCATACAGTATTTGTGTTTTTGTGCCTGTATGATTTCACTTAGCATAATGTCCTCAAGGCTCATCCGTGCTACAGCACATGTCAGAATTTCCTTTCTAGCTAAGGTTGGATAATATTCTATTGTATAGATATGACACATTTTCTTTATCCATTCATCTGTCCATGGACATTTGGGTTGCCTCCACCTTTTGGCTATTATGAATAATGGGTGTATAAATATATCTCTGAGTCCCTGTTTTCAATTCTTCTAGGTATACACCCAGATGAAATTGCCAGATCATAGGGTAATTCTATTTTTAATTTTTTGAGGACCCAGATATGAATTCATTTTTAAATCCAGGAAGTTAAAAAATAAAAGTACCAATTTTCATTTAACAGAAAACTACGCCCCTGACTTTGATTCTTTCTTATATTTTTTTCTCTCAGTCCATATAATTTGAGAATTGGGTCATTTACGTCTTCTGAGTTCACATTAAGTGTTAAAAAGACAAACCCTAAACATTTGAGTAACATTTGAGTTACAAATTTTTCCAAAGAAAAACTCACCCTCAATGCTGAAGGTGACTGGGAGTAGTCAACAACTTCGCACTGAAGTGAATAACCTGTACCCCAGCCAGACATCACAAACTGTAAGAGAGCACATGTATATTAAAGAAGGAAGACTTTGCTCAACAGCTACAACAATGGTACTTTTGATTGTGTCTCTTTACCACAAGCGCAGCTGACTCAGCATGCAGCATTGAGGGAAAAGCAGGCTAGAATAATTATAAAATGGGAACTCACTTGATAAAGCAACAGGAATTTTCAAAATCATAAGTTATGTATTACTTATATCAACTGTGTTCTGACTCAAATGTCCATTTCTTACAATGATTATTCTAATACAGTGGAGAATAAAACACTGGGAGTGTTTTGCTTCAATAGCAAATACTGGTAGGTGTATGCCAGTATATGTAAATATATGTATATCTATATATACCCATGAATATATTTGTGTACTCTGAAGGGAGTAACAGAGTCTGAAAACAGTCTTTTCTGGCAATTTCTAATCTTCTCAATCAGTCAAGAAATAAATGGACAACCAAAATTTCTTACTGTACTATTAGTGGCTGCCACAACTGGGCCTTCCTGTCCTTGGCTAGTGTGTGTGATATGAAGTGGTAGTCTATGGTTCTTAAAATCAAGATTGAGCAAACATAAGTCTCAGAGATTGGTTCAGTTTGGATTCACATGACAAGTAAGAGACAAAAATGTTGACAATAAGAGTGCATGCACTCTTATTATGCACTCTAATTCCAGCACACCCACAAAATGACCTTAGACCAGTGGTGAGAAGAAAGAGTCTATTGTTTTTATCTGAACCTTAATTCAAACATTACGTTGACATTCTTTTAGTATGATGGTGGGAAGTTCTTTTAAAACAGTATCTGATCCAAATAAAAACTTCAAATAAATTTAAAAAAAAAAACAGTATCTGAAAATGAAAAGCTAAGGGCTCTAATTTTCATTTAATGAGTATATTAAGTGGTTGGCTTAACTGAGTGTTCTGACAATATGACCAGCTCTTCTCTAACATCCTATTCTCACAAGGGCCAATACCTTCCCTGTAATGTCTTCTTTCTCAGTATAATGGTTATATCATTTTCTGCCATTCATGCACATTTTAAATTTCTATTTTTAATTACTATTAAAGCTAAAATGAAAACAACCATAAATTAATTTTTAAAAGCAAAAATTTATGGGGTTTATCAGAATGATATTTTTATGGTAAAAAAAAAAAAACAAAAAGAAGCAAAAGAGAAAGAACAACTGTTTAGACAGTGGCATTTCAAAATCACACTATCCTTTCCTGATATTTGCTCCTAGCTTGATTCACAAGATAGTTAATCCTACTGTTTACTTGGTACATGATGAAATCTTAAAAAAAGACTATCTTAAGATTCAGAAAAGTATGAGACATATTTTATGGGTAAGAAAAATGACTTACAAAACCAAATCAATGAATATTTCTCAAAGGAACAAGGGAATGTGGTAGGAAAATAGCTAATTCTACAAAGACCTGATCTGTCAGTGAGCATCATATTCTCTCCCAGTCAGACTCTCTACTGACTGCTGTAAGGAAAACCTAGTCCACTTACCTAACTGGGATGACTGGTTCTCCACTTTTCCCTACCCCAAATAAGGACTAAGCTGAACAAGAGAAGCTCTGTGACATGGCCTTTGGTTAGGTCTTCACAAGTCACTCTCTCTTAATGTCTGTCTGGTGCCAAGTAACTAGCACATTCAAAATCATCACTATTCAATAAGGCATGTGGGTTTCTTTAGTCTGATGCGCTTCCCTTTCATCTTGTTCTTATTTTCCCCTAACATCCATAAGTGGAGGTGTCTCCTCTGTATATCTGATGCAATTGTGCTCTACCCAACAAACCACGGGATGTGTTCAGTGTCCTGGAGATGACATGATGACTGGCTGCCAAACTCTTTGTTTAAAAAGAGGATGGAAACTAGTGCTTTCCTGATATTAAGTTTAAGAACATTCTAATAGTCTGTGAAGCTTGTGACATTCCTATATTGCCATCAAGAAGAATGAGCAATAATTTATATCTGGCAGATAATAAACCCAACATTGGCATATAAGCAACTCTAGTATGAGTGATTAATGAGAGATAGAAACCACCAAATTCAGATATTTTCAAAACTCCTTTTACATTGTATTTGCTAAAATAGGAACCCAAACTTACTGGCTATAATTAAATTCCTTCCTGAGAAACATATTTGGGGACATTATACTGAATGACATAATCAGACACGGAGCATAAAGGGACATGAGAAACACTTTGGTTTAATCCTGACTCTATAAAAAGAGGGAACTAAGGCCCAGAGGGCTTAAGTAACTTGCTCAAAAATCAGGCAGCTGGTTAGTAGCACAACTGGTACTAATTAGCCCCTAGTCTCCTGGCTTCTAGGTCTGCACTTAACATGATCCGAGAGGCTATTTCCTTTCTGTCATAACTTGGTAAAAGCATGAATTTTTTCTGCTCCCCACCTCTGTTACCCCTTCCCTTTCAGTTACTCATGATCCAAAAGGGACAGTAAGATAGCTTGTAGTTGATTTTGGTAATAAAATAGAAGAACTAGAAGGTAGCAAGGTAAGTCCAGACTTAAGGAGGCAGGTGAGACATGAGGCTACAGCAAACATAAGGTGACTTAATCAGGTGGATTTGCAGCAGGAATCAAGTTGGAGGGATGCATGTGGAGAGGTCATGGTGTCAAGAGAGGCCAGAGGGGTCATGGTGGGTCCTCGAGAGTTCCAGTTATGAGGAAGCACAAGCTATGCTGCAAAGAAGTAAATAAGGAGTAGAAGGTGAAGAAGCCAACCAGTGTTGAAAAAAGCAGCAAGGAATCTCAGAAAAGCAGGTAAGTGAAGCTGGGTGAAAGTTAACAGTACAGTGGGTGAGAGAGAATCCATGAGTCTACTCTTAGGTTCTGAAAGATCCTCATCTCTCTTATTGACAATTAAGGGACAGGCTCCCTATCTACTGCTTTGTAGGAGTCCAAATTCTCTGTGTCCTCAAGGCCCAGCTAAACCAAACCTAAACAGTCTACTATATTATAGTTCATCTGAGGTTCCTACCACAATGATGATAACTCATTACATAATCAAGATGAGCTCCAAGTGTCAGACAGACCTGGACTCAAATATCAGTCCTCCAATAACCAGCTGTGTTACTTTGAGTAAGTTACTTAATTTCTCCATGTATGAGTTTCCTTAAAACTAACATTCACAGATTCATTCAATCATCTACTAAGATTACCTATGTGCAAGTTCCTGGACTTAATGTTCATTTTTCTCACTACTTGTGAGGTAGACTATACTGAAATCCTCTAAATAGTTTAATAGCAGGTCCATACATAACAATTTTGGGGCAAAAATTTAAGATAAATTTCTAAAATCCCTTAAATCTCAGCATTACCATTATAATCATAACAAGAAACATAACAACAGCAAAACAGGAAGAGTCAGGCAAAATCCTCCCACTAGGAATACTGAAGACACTTGCCTCATAACACATATACACAGAAAAGAGAACTATGGAAAAATTGTATGTTATCATCACTTTCTTGAGTTCAAAGGGCTTTCGATTCTCCATGAGCTTTGGTCCTAGAGAAGTGACAAAATAGACATAGAGTCCCAGGACGATGGTTTGTGGCAGAGGTGAGGACATGAGGAACCAGTCTTCGACTCTTGGATCTAAAAACAAAAAGTAAGTGCACATCCATTTAGCCAAGAAATAACTCACAGCAACCAGCACTTCTTAAAGCAAGCACCTAGATCCTAATGTTGACAGCAGACTTATTCAGTCAAGGATCTACTGTCTTTGGGACAGATAAAGGGATATCACCAGGGATAGTGATGGGGCTAGAAAGGGTGGGCTGTTATAACCACAGGCCTCAAAGGGCAAGGGGAAGTAGTGGTTACTAGAACCCAGGAGTCAAATAGAGAAGCCCTCCTGGAGAAGAACTATGACCTTTAGTGGAGGGACTGGGCCAGCACAAGGCAATTCTGAAAGTAAGTGGCTGGGGAATCAATATCTCATTACCACCCCCCACACTCCCCCTGATCTCCTGGGACTCTCCATTGGCTGAACCCAACCAGAAACCAGAGAGTAGGGGAGCAAGCCCATAGTTATAGTCTATACTGGTCATTCCCCAGGGTCCAGCACAGGGTGCAGAATGGATCTGGGGAAAAGAAGACACCTAGCAAAGTTCCACCATGCATTTATCACCACTGGTAACATTTTAGAGTTTCTCTATTCAGATTTTTTTTATATACAAAAATACGTCTGTGCTTGCTGTTCCTTAACTTTCTTCTTTCTCCTAAGGAAACTAGGACATTTCCATATATACTGTATCATAGAATCATAGAATTGAAAGGGACCATAGCATCATCTACCTAAAGTATGGGTTCTAGGTGTCCAAAATAGGCTAATCAACCTGAGCACAAAAAAAAACAAAATAAAAGGAAACAAAATTTAAAAAACTGTATTAGCCTCACAACCATGTCGAAAGAAATTTACCGGGTCACTGCTCATTCCAGGCCAGGAGAATTACATCAATTAAAAAATTGCAACTCAAGATAAAATGTGATTTGGAAATGAAAAGTACAATACAGGGTATATAGTCAATAATGTTACAATAATACTGTATGGTGACACTTTTATGGTGAGTGTTGAGTAATGTATAGAATTGCTGAATCAGTATCTTGTACCCCTGAAACTAATATAACTTTGTATGTTAATTATTCTTCAATAATGAATTTTTTTAAAGTATTTGAGAAAAAAAATATATGCCAAATAAACAGGGGACTTGCAAATACAATAGGTATTCCTGAACAGAAGTAAAATAGAAAAGAAAAACTGAAAAATATTCAAATAAATCATGAAATATTTTTCTAAAAAATGATAATCAAAACTAAATCTTTATATCAAAGTACTTATCATGTATCAGGAAGTAGATACTCATGAATAAGCAAATATAGCTCTATTTATGTAGGTAAAATTCTTGTATTGCAAAGATAAACGGAAATTCTATAAACATGATGAAAGAAGCAACAAATCTCAAAATGGAAAAATGTCAGACTTATCCCAGAAGTCTCTTAAGATCACTTGACCACGAGAAAAGGATCCATGTGTATAGAGACTTATAGAAAAATTGATGTAATCTAGCATTCTTAATATATTTAGAATGTTGTTCAAGTAGAAAAGGAAAAAAAATAAAGTCAAAATTGTTATCAATATTTCTAACATGGGCTATTATTTTATTTATTTGACAGATAGAGATCACAAGTGGGCAGAGAGGCAGGCAGAGAGAGAGGGGGAAGCAGGCTCCCTGCTGAGCAGAGAGCCCGATGTGGGGCTCGATCCCAGGACCCTGGGATCACGACCCAAGCCGAAGGCAGAGGCTTTAAACCACTGAGCCACCCAGGTGCCCCTAACATGGGCTATTTCTATAGGATAAATCATTTGAGTAATTATTTTAATGCCTCAAATATAAAAAGTGACCAAACTAGCAGTTAGAAATACTCTTATGAGGGCACCTGCGTGGCTCAGTGGGTTGAGCCTCTGCCTTCAGCTCAGGTCATGATCTCAGAGTCCTGGGATCAAGCCCTGAATTGGCAGGGAGCCTGCTTCCCCCTCTCTCTGCGCCTGCCTCTCTACTTGTGATTTCTCTCTTTGTCAAATAAATAAATAATATCTTTAAAAAAAAAAATCTACTCTTTAAAAAAGTACTCTTATGAGGTATGTAGGAAAATATGAATACTGGTTGAATTCTTGACGTTGATGTTTTATTTTGGTATGATTATAATATTATGACTATGTTTTAATGTCTGAAGATATTTTTTTTAAAAGATTTATTTATTTATTAGAGAGAGAGAGCGAGCAAGCATGAGCAAAAGAGGCAGAGAGAGAGAATCTGAAGCAGACTCCATGCTGGGTGTGCAGAGCCCCACGGGTCTCCATCTCATGAGCCTGAGATTACGACCTGAGCTGAAACCAAGAGCTGAATGCTCAACCGACCATGCCACCCCTAAAAATATTCTTAAAGAATGACACAATAAAAAAATAAGATGTGATTAATTCTATAATCTTAAGTAGTTCAGGTATAAGTTTACTAAATCGCTTCCTGAAATCAGAGCATTATGAAGGAAGATAGATATGAACAGGTTTCTAGGTATATCTGACTGAAAACTGAGTCCTGACTAATCTGAGGTTGCTAAACACCATCATTTTTGTCAATTGGAAAAGAGGGGTGGGAGGAATACAGCCCTTGCTCATTTCAACTGCTAATGATGTAGCCAATTACCAAAATACTGTGAATACCCTTTCAAGTCTGACATCCTACCCAGTGCAAAAATTTCTCCAATAGACTTCACGGTTGAGGACTCACTTGGCCTCAATTTTATTGCTGCCAAGTTTCACATCTGATACTTGGATATATGGAGGCATGGCTTTAGCTATTAAAGATGATATATTCTATATTTAGATGGGTTTTCATAAAAAATACCAAGAGATGCCCTCTCTTGAAAAAATAAATAAAAAAGCCAAAAGTCAGCTCTAAAACAGACCCCAAGATATTTAGGAATTTAATATATGATAAAGGAAAACCCATAAACAAGCAGGGAAAGGAGAGATTACTCAGCAAATGTTGACAGGAAAAATGAATACTCGGAAGAAAAACGAGTATGTTCCTTACTTCCTATCCTATACAAACTTCCTATTCTATACAATGGAAGCAAGCCATTTAAAACCTGCCCACAGAAGAAGTAGGGTGAGGTTAATGGGAATGCTAAACAAACTCTTTTTCTGCAGGATTTCTTAGTGCTTCGTATTCATTGTGAATTGCCAAGATGAGAATGGTGGTATGCAACATTTCTCAAACTTATTTGGCCATTCCTTAAACTGATATTGTGTAGAATACCATTTAACACCTTGTGGAACGAACACTGTGGAACACAGTTTGCTGAAATAAATCTTTAAGCCATTAAAAATTAGGTAGTGATAAAAAAAATTAGGTAGTGACAGGGGATTATGAGTACACTTATGATCACCGAGTGATATACAGAACTGTTGGGTCACTCTATCGTACATGACACTGATATAACCCTATAGGTTAATTATACTGGAATTAAAAATTTAAAAAGCAGGTAGTGATGAAGATAAATAGGATCTGATCATTTTAAGATATAGTAAGGAGGCAAAAAAACATAAAATGTTATAAATGTTTAAATACAGGGAATGAGAAACAGGTGGAAGTTAAGGAAAAACAGATTTTTGTTTAGGTAATTGTACTATCGCTGAGACTAGGAATGCAGGATATGGAGAAAGACTAGTCAGGGAGCGATGGCTAATGTTTTCAAACATCCTACACTTTGGCCTACCTCTAAAACATGTCTATGGAGACTCCTATAGGCACTTGGAGATTTGAATCTGGAAGCAGGAGAAAGATCTGGGCCAGAGATAGACTATGGGAGATCTTTATCACATGAAAGGTGAACAACAGAGTCATGAAAGTGGCTTAGGAAAGTGGGTAGAGTAAGGAGAGTAAGTGGTTCAAGTCAGAATCTTTAGGACTTAGTCTTTACAGGAGAGACGGTAGATGAGAAAACTGTTAAAAAAAAAAAAAGAAAAAAGAAAAAAGAAAAAAGACCAATGAGTGGCCAGAGAGAGAGAAGGACAACCACAGAAGTGAGCTATTTTGAGGCTAAGGGAAGAGTGAATCTTTGGAAGGAGTCAAAGGATAAAATGAAGCAGAGAGAGAAAGTTAAAATGTAGTCTGAAAAGTAACACTGGCTTTAACAAAAGGAAGTCACCGATGTCTTAGCAGAAACAATTTTAGTAAAGTATCTTGCACAAGACAGAAATTCAACAAAAGTTTGCTGACATATTAATAAAAACATAAAGTTCTCAAAATTAAATCCCCCCCCCATATTAAGATTGTCACAATTTGAAATCAGAACAATTTTTGAAATCAGCTATCCAGGTACACAGCACTGAAGTCTTCTACTGCTTCTGTTAGTTACCTTTCTTCCCTTCCACATGTTCCCTAGGACATCTGGGTGCCACCTGCAGTTTCAACGGCCAAACGGAGCGCGAGCCGCGGGCCGGTAACTCACCAGGGAAGTCACAGTAAATAAAAGTTTGCCACACAAATGGCACAGAACGGAATCAGAACTGCTTCAACTCTGTTGAATTTCTTCTATCAGTGGGTAATCTAAAGTTTGAATATAGGAACATATGAATATGTCTAGTTTTCACTTCCGATGAAATAAGGACTTTCAGCCAGTGCCAAACAAGACCACTGGTAGGATGTTAACTAACATGGTCACCTTTGAATGGTGACAGTATGGATGATTTAAATTTTTTTCTTCTCCTTTTTAAGCAATTTAAAATGTTCCTGTCCTTAACAGACATCATCGGTATGACTGAAACTGAGGTTTTTTGTGTGTGTCTGTAAAGGAATTCCTGAATTAAAGATACATTTTATTTTATTCTTTTATTGACTCAGCAGGGGGAAAAAATATCAAATTACATCACCTTTCTGTTCTTCTTCTGGTAGCCCTATAAAGAAAACAAGCCAGGAAAAGCATGCTGGATTGGCTCAGGACGGAGGGAAAAAAAAAAGCTTAAAAAAATAATTTTTTCCCATAATTTAATATTTTAAGCATACACCTTCTTTTAAAATCCTATGTGTGACTTTCAAGTACTATAAATTAGAAAATACCATTGTATCTTTTGGGAAAAGCTGGCTAATTTCATGTTATTTTCATAAAATAGTATATCAAGTCCTTTCGTTTATTTTTAAAACCTATTTTCAGCAAAGCTTTGGAATCAGCTGGCCTGGGTTCTGGAACTGGCTCTTCCACTGACTCGTGGGATCTGGAGCCACTGACTTCACTTCTCTGTGTTTACTTTCCTCATCTGTGAATTGGGCATAAAGCAGCATGTATCTCATAGGGGATTTAATGAATAACTATATGTAAAGAGCCCAGCACAACCTAAGGACTCAATAAGCATGCATTGCTACTATGACAGCAGATCTGAATTCTGTCAGGATAGCAGAATTCCCTCTGTAATCAAATTAAATTAAATTAAAAATCAAATTAAATTAAAAATTAAAATCAAATTAAAAATCAAATTAAGAAATTTTTAAAAAATGACCCTGTTCTAACTGCATCAGAATCCTAGGGCATGGGTCCCAGGCATCCACAGATACTGAGGTAACCACAATGAACTGTCAGAGTTAAGAACCAGGGCTTCAGGGCTTCGCCCACCTACACTGGGGGCCTCAGCATCCCTCACTAGGTGCTCTGCAGTTGTCTTTTATATGGTTTCCCTGCATCTGTTCCAATCTGCTACACCCTGTCTTCCATACGACTTCCAAATGCACTTTTTAAAAGTATAGCTCTGCCCAGATTATTCCTCTGCTCACATCAGCTCTCCCTACCGAGCAATGAAATTCAAAGCCTTTACTATGATGTTCATGACTCCGGTCATTGTTAATGACTCTGACAACTGTTCGTGTTGCCTGCCTTCTTGCTCAGTAACAGTTATACCTTTCTGAATAGGGAGCCCACTTCTATGTGAGGTAGGGGGACTCCCCTGACAAGATGTCTGCAAGTCACGTGTGGATGGTGACTTGATCTGGGAAGTTGTGGGGAGACTGCTCAAAGCCATTTAAAGTCTGTGATAAAGACTCCCTGTGTGATTCCACAATTTACGAAAGATTTAGGGGTGAAATGAGCTCTTTTTTTCCCAGACACAAGAGGCTGAAGGAAGAGTGTTTCATGTACCTCCTACTTGGCATCAGGGTTGGGCATAAGTGTCATGAGTTGAGCCAAGATGAAATAAGAGGATGGGGAGGCAGGTTGTCTGCAGTCCATACCCTAGTCATTACCGAAGTTCTGACTTACTGCTAGCCTAATGATTCTTTTCTAAGAGTGTTCCAGAGAGAGTACAGGGAAAATAGAAGTGCCACAAAGATAGAATTTTAATGAGCTTTTCCATCAACTACTTGTAAGAGAGTGTTCTCTTCTTAAGTAGCATGTACTAGCTCAAGTACACCCTTTAAAATTCAATGCACCAAGATGAAGACGCTGAGAGGAAAAGCAAACATGTACCTCCAGCACTTTGTGAAGTACCAAAGGTTCAGAATGGCAGCAACTCAACTCACACTCCATCTTCTTGTAAAAAAATCATAACTAGGTTTGAAAAGCCATTGTTACTAACCAAACATAAGGAAAGTTGCTTTTGAAACATTAACAAGTTTCCATTTCTCTACAGTCCAAAATGCTACTAGAGCATGACTTCAGAATTTGACATCTCATATCCGGGAATCATAATAAATCCTCTTATAGCTTAGGTATTAATTAACTATATTTAAATTTGGGTAGCTAAGGAATTTTCCACATGAAATAATTATGCATGCCCACTACTTCTCTAACAATCAGGAAACCAATGAATAACAGGTTTCCCGAATGCCACTCAAGAATAGGGCCAAAGCCAAGAATACACTTGAAAATCTTGGCCCTTGATCATGGGTTCAGTCCTTCCCAGGGTAAGCTAAGTAAAACTGGACTAAGATGGCCAGGAGTGATTTCTAATGGCTCTGTGAGATCAATACCACACTAAGCAGAAGCAAAATACCCTCCTGTTATATCTGATAGTGTTCTCACAAACTTACAAATCTAACACAAAGCATTTTAACCCTCTAGGCCCTGATTTTTAAAAAATTACATATATATATATATATGAATAGACATTTATATATATATATGTATATATATGAACATTTAAAAAAATTTTAATTACAAAAATTTAAATTTAAATCTAATAATATTTTAATAAATTTTATTTAAATTTTTAAATAAAAATCTTAATTAAAATTAAAAATTTTTTAAATAGACAATTTATTTTAAAATTATATATATGCATAGACAAAAAGCATATGCTATATTAAAAGTATTTTTAGATGACAGTACTCTTTCCATCATCTGTAACAACCACCACCATCTGTGTTTAGATACTTCCTAAGTCATAGAGCACTTTTATGCACATTGTCTGGTAGCTCATAGGTACCATCCTCACCTCTGTTTTGCTGAAAAAGAAATGTCTATTTAACACAGACAATAATTTGTTCAAGACCACCTAGCCAGTCCACGGAAATGGCAGAACTTAAATCTAGGTCTTTTCTTCATACATTCCCATACCTCCTCCCCTCTCTCATGACTTCAGATTAGCATAACCATAGATGTAGCACTGCCTGCCCCTCTCTCTCACTTTCCCTGTACTGTCTGCAATGATTTTTCAGGGGCTCCCTTTGTTTCTCCCTAACCACCTCCAACCCTTTATTATTCCCTTTTCTGACCTAAGATTGCTCAGCTTTTCAATGAAAGTATTCCTAATAAAAAGCAGAGAGTCATCCCATGGATAATAGTGGAAATGGAATTCAGAAGTTATTCATTTAAAAACATTTTATACTTCCAGCTCTATATGGATATTAGTCATCATCTAAATCAGTTTGGCTCCTGAGTTAGGATAGTGATTATCTGACTCTCTTGAGCTACCATATTTGGTATAGTAAAGAGCAAGAGACTTGTGCTTCCAAACAGGTCCATTTCAAAAATGCACCCAAATTTACTTGGCTTCCAAGTTCAAATCATGACATTTCAGGTAGCAAGGCATACCTCTACTTTGAAAAGTAGTTAAAATATTACTATTTTTAAAATACAAAAAAGGTGAAAGCCATTAAAACAAGACAAATAATATTTAAATTAAATACTGAATTTATGAGAACTACTATAAACCTTATGAAAGAAGGAACACATCTAGAGAAATCTATATGTTCTCAGAATCATTACATAAGTTAAAAAACTAAAAAAAAAAGGAAGAAACACAGAAACAGTCATTCTCCATTTCCCTACCAGATTGAAGCTTCACTATTTATGGGATACTGAAAAAACCCTTGGTGCTCTTCCAGGGCAAATATGTTGAGACCTTTTTTAGTGAAATAAAATTGGTCTTTAGCAGACTCCTGAGAAAGATGGCAACCACGACAGGGGGCATCTTTGCTGAAATCTGCCTAAATTGGAAAATAATTCCAGTTGTACTCAATGTCAAGAGGCAGCACTTTTTCTTTCTGAATTTGGAGAACATGTGATTTCTGGTTGATAGGAAGAGCTAGGCCAAAGTGGTGATGCTGGTGAATATGTGTCAAATAATTCACATGTGAAATACCAGAAATCTAATCAAAACCAGGAAACACAGGTTCTCGTCTTTCCTGCCAATAACTTGCCACATTCTCAACAAGGTCACATCTCTGGGCCTCAGTGTCTTTAATGCTAAAATGAGTTAGCTTTGATGATACCACTTTTGATGAGGTCTGCCTCAGCTCTACAATACTCTGATTCCTTGTTTATTTAAAATCGTTTTACCTTTGTCATATATACAGATAAGGGGAGGGGCAGGGGGAGAAGGAGAGGGAGAATCTCTTTTTTGTTGTTGTTTTTTTAAAAATAATTTTATTTTATTTATTTGACAGACCAAGATCACAAGTAGGCAGAGAGTCAAGCAGAGAGAGAGAGAGAGAGAGAGAGAGAGGGAGGAGGAAGCAGGCTCCCCGCCGAGCAGAGAGCCCGATGAGGGGCTCGATCCCAGGACCCTGAGATCATGACCTGAGCCGAAGGCAGAGGCTTTAACCCACTGAGCCACCCAGGCACCCCGGAGAGGGAGAATCTTAAACTCGCTCTGTGGGGAGCCCAGCACAGACCCCAGTGAGGGGCTCAATCTCATAACCCTGAAATCATGAGCTGAGCCAAAATGAAGAGCTGGATGCTTAACTGACTGAGCCACGCAGGAGCCCTACCTTTGTTACACTTTTAAAATGTTCTGTGATGGTTGTAAAAGCAACACACATTTGAGTGGTATTAAAAAAAGGACATAGATAAGGAAATAGAAATTACCCATAATCCTATCACATAGAGACAACGCTCTCACAAAAGTAATGTATGTGGTGTTTTATAACCCGTTCTTCATTTAACATATTCCAACTTGACTTGGCATTAAATGTTCTCCTAGAACATTTTTTTTTTTTTTAATGGGCACAGCAAGAAGGCAGACATTTCAGAATTACTTACGGATGAGCCTATGAAACAGTCCCTGCCCTTTCTGATACAGCCCTGAGGGTGCAGCCCCTCCCATTCAAGAACCAGTATTGTTGCCATTAATTGCTATTTCCTTAGAAGCAAGAGGGCAGAAGCAAGCCTAAGTGCACTGTGCCTCCAAAAATCACTTTTAATGACTGGTGAATTGGAATGTACCATCATCTATTAACCAATTTCCTTCACTGGATATTAAAGCTGGATATTTACAATAATATTTTCATTATTATAAACATCATAATAAACACTGGTGTAGCTCTATCTTTGTGCATATTTGTAATGAGAACTTTGATACTTCCTCTTTGTTAACTAGTAATAAAAATTAATATTTGAGGTGTTATGAGGTTGTGTTAAGTTGCAGTCTTTCATTCTGTTTCAGAGAGATCCTATTAAATACTGGAATCTAACATAAAAAGAAAAGATGCGCCTTAGGTACGAAGTTTGGTTACTTACCAGCATCTTTGAGCCAACTATCATACAGACGCACGGTCCTTGATGTAAGATCACTGAAGGCCATTTTCCACAGGATTTACTGGCTCTTACAATGGGTTCTTCAGTACAAGAAAAAAAATAAATGAGTTTATGATCTATAAATGCAAATAAAGCCAAGTTCTAATAAAACAATATGATAAATGCTAAATATTTAATAGGAATACTTGGCAAAACAACAAACTTGTACGGAGGGTAAATGCATTAGAGAACCACATTAAACCCTGATACAGTGGCAAACATTTAAGATTTTTCATCATTATAAGAACAATGCTTACTTTGCTGAAAAAGGCTAACATTCTGTGTACAAGATAAAAAAAGGAATGAATGATCCTAAGAACGTTCATAAGTGCATCTCCCTTTTACAGCAACAGTGCAGATCAGGATAAGACTACCTTCCATGGCAATTCTTGAAATAAAAACCAAGTAGAAGAAAGTCAAGCAGATATACAAACATTCCAAGAAGCTACTCTGAACTAGGACTTACAGCTGATCTCCAGGCATAGTAAGGTCTTCCGTATGCCAAGTCTTTACAATTTAAGTGGACTATAGGTAGAAAGAAGGAAGGAAGGAAGATCTACAACAGCCAAGGAAAAGCTGCCTCGTTTATCTGGACAGATACATAAGAATAGTTGTAAAAAGAAGTCTTGGGAAGAACGACAAAAAAAAAACTAGTGAAAGGAAACTAGCCCTATTATATATTAAAAGATAATCTAAATCTTCAACAATTAAAACAATGTGACACCGACACACGAAGAAGCAAACCAGTGGGATACAGCAAAACATCCAGAAACACACCAGATAGAGTTAGGAACTATATTTTGTAAATTCTCAGATGTACACTCTCCCACATATGAACACCTCTGAAATCAGCATACATCTTAAAAATGTATGGTGTGCCATAGAATGAAGTGTATTTGATTCAAAGTCATAGAGTGGGAAGATCAAATAGCTCTGGAGATGGATGGTGGTGATAGTGCACAACAATGTAAATATACTTAATGTCCCAGAACTTCACACTTAAAAATGGTTAAAATGGTAAATTTTACATCATGTACATTTTATCTCAATAAAAAAGAAATTCTTTAGACCTGCAACAGGAAAATTCAAACTTTCTTCTAGCATTCTAAAAGCCATTTTAGAATATAAGCGTATATATACATATATATATATATGTATGTATACATATACACACACATACACATACACACACACATATACACATACATACATTTATATTTGGAACATAAAATATTTCTTTTTAAGACATATAGTATATGATAAAGGTGGCATCTCAAACCAGTGGACATTGAATTAACAGCAGTTTTTCAAAAAAAATGGTGTGATACAATGAGATAGCCATCTAGGGGTAAAAGTTGGATCCAAACATTATACTATAAACCAAGATAAACTCCAAGTAGATTGAAGATTTAAATAAGAAAAACTGAAAGAAAAAGAAAAAGGAAAACAGAATCATGAAAGTACTAGATGACAACAGAGAGAAAACTTTTCTAGTCTTGGAGTGGGAAAGGACTTTCTAACTTTGACTTAAAATGCAAAAGACATAAGAGAAGACTAACAAATGTAACCACCTGAAAATCAAGAGGAAAAAATTAAAAAGTAAAAAATGACAAACAGGAAAAAATATGTTCAGTTCACACCACAGACAAATGCTACTCTCCTTAATATATAAAGAGTTCTAAGAAATTGATTAAAAAAAAAGACATATAAGACAAGAAAAACATGGGCAAATCATAGAAAAGGAAATACAAATAGCTCTTAAACATATGAAAAGTTGTTTACCTTTAATCATAGCAAGAAATTTACACTATTTTATTACAGTGGATGGGCTAAAATCCAAACATTTTTATCAGTCTGATTGGCACAAATCCAAAAACATGTTGAGAAGACTATGGTAAACTCATACATTGCTGGTGGGAGTACAATAACCCTTGGTAATGCCAATTTGGTAGGAGAAAGTATAAACGCATATATTTTTTTAAGATTTTATTTATTTATTTGAGAGAGAGACAGTGAGAGAGAGTATGAGAGGCAAGAAGGTCAGAGGGAGAAGCAGACTCCCTGTGGAGCCGGGAGCCTGATGTGGGACTCGATCCCTGGACTCCGGGATCATGACCTAAGCTGAAGGCAGTCGCTCAACCAACTGAGCCATCCAGGTGCCCTAAACGCATATATTTTTTTTAAAGATTCTATTTATTTATTTGACAGATCACAAGTAGGCAGAGAGGCAGGCGAGAGAGAGAGAGAGAGAGAGAGAGAGAGAGGGAAGCAGACTCCCCGCTGAGCAGAGAGCCTGATGCGGGGCTCGATCCCAGGACCCTGAGATCATGAGTCCCTCCCTGCTGAGGGACACAAAAGGAGCTACAGGAAGGTACCAGCATAGGGATGGAGGTCTATGGTGGAAATGAGGATAGCAGGGTAAGAACAAAACACCTGACCTTTCTGTGGAAAGCCAAGTCTGCCCGCATAAAGAGGTGGTGGTTTGAAACTTCACCCCTGTACAAAGCAAGGAAGGAGAGAAGGGCAGGGCAAATAAAGCTATTTCATAGAAATCATAATTGCTCATTGGAGAACTGATAAGGGAAACGTGCCTTCAAATGCAGACAGTGTTACAAAGGAGAAGAGCAGAGCCAGCTTAGGAAGCAAAAGGAAAACACACTCAACCCTGACTCATTAGAAGAGGATGGGTGTGGGGGGGTGTTCAGTAGTGAGTCAGAACAGGGCATTGGGACCTGAGGCTACACGGTGGTAAAAGGTCTTCAGGTGAAAAGTGTCAGACAGCCTCTCTCTGAGTAATGATGCTGGAAAACCAGAGTTCACATGGAGTCTCGAGAAGAAAAAATGCTGAGATAAGACGTAAAAATCTCAGGAAGAAATCAAAGACTGCTAGGGAAACCTCCACCTAGATATTAATCTGCAGGTTTCCTGTGTATTCCCCGCCCCGCCTGTTTCCTCCCTGATCCAGTTTCCCCTTCCTTCCCCATCCTCTGTACATAAGTGGAAAGAAAGCCTCAAAGAGGTTGTGAGTCTAAGTGTGAACAGAAGGTTTGGGTGCTTGAGTTTGCTCCATCCCAATGGTTTAGTTAGACTGAGGCTGGGAAGGGGATCAGAAACTTTTAAGCACATTAAAATGTGAGGAATGACTATAAAATAATAACTTATTTATTTAAACCTAGATTTCCCAACCTTGGTTGAACTGACATTTGGGGACAGACAATTGCTAGGTGTGGGAAGCTGTCCTAAGCACTGTAGGATGCTTAGCACCGACCCTGGCCTCCACCCACTAGATGCCAGAACTCCCAAGTTGAGACAACCAAAAAATTTCAAGAAATTGACCAACTGCCAATCCCTAGTTGAGAATCCCTAATTTAAACCAAACGACCAATATTTATTCATCCAGATAAGAGCAGCTGGTTCAAAGTCACTACTTTTGCAATTATACATTTATTTCAGTGATGCTGTCATTCAAAAAAAATTTTGAGCTTTTCTTCACAAAATGATCTTAGAGTTTTTCAGAATGTCATTTAAATAGCTCTAAGGGGGAAAAAATCTTTGTCTACTACTTCTAGAAGTCAGGTCATAACCGATCATAAATTAAGAATGATTCTTGGGGTGCCTGGATGGCTCAGTCAGTTAAGTGTCTGGCTTTGGCTCAGGTCATGATCTCAGGGTCTGAGCCCCACACTGGGCTCCCTGCTTGGTGGGGAGTCTGCTTCACCCTCTCTCTCTTCCATGCTCTCACTGCCCCTCCCTCCCTCAAATAAATATATAAAATCTTAAAAAAAAAAAAAGAATGATTCTGAAGGAAAATGGATGAAGCTGAGTTCCACCTTGTTATGTGGGGTGAGAAGCACAGCAATGGAGAAACTTTACTCATAATTTCCTACTAACATTTTCAACTTCATAACCTTAAGAGAGTTTCAAAAAAAAAATCCGGAAACATTTAGAGTCATAGAAACATTAGTGGAATAAATGTATAGTAAGTAGCCTGAGGTAACTGAGGAAACACTCATTTATACGTATACATTCCAGCATATTAGTTTAAATCTTTTTCTCTATCATCTACTATGAACTCCAATTAAAAGAAAGTGAATTTAGAACCTGAAATAGACTCAGTGAAAAATGATTTCAAATGTCAGATTTTCAATGTTGTTAATTACCATACAGGTATGCGTCAATGTACTACCCACCCCCCCCCCACACACACACTGCAGAAGCAAAAATACATGTTTGACACACCTTCCATACAGGACTTTGCATTTTAAGGTATTTATCTGTTTCCTCTTAGGATTTCCTTTATCAATCCCCTCGACTATTTTTTGCCATTTCTATTCCATAGCTAGGTTGTATAAATTGTTTCTGGAATGAAACAGAACAGCAGAAGAGAAACAGAAAGTCTTATCCTGACTTTAGAATTAGGAAAGCTTAGGCACTTTAGCCATACGGAAGAACCCGAGGACACAAACAAGAGATCTGAGAGGGAACATCTGAGGTTTCTGTGTCTTCTAGCATAGAAGAGCAAGTTTGGGGACTGATGAAGGAGGAGTCGGGGGGAAAGCAATTCGTGCCGACCCCAAGGAGAAGGGCAAGAAGCCCTGGCAAGATGCCAGGTAGGATTATGGGAAGAGAGGGCAGGATTGGTCAGGCTCAGCTGCCCGGGTAGAGGGGGAACAGGCGGCTGATGGGGCCTTAGGCTGGCATAGAGAGTTTCTCTTCCTCTAGCATGGAGCAGGAGCCACAGAAACACTTCTGAGTATCCTCAACAAACCCAGAAGAATTGCAGAAGAGCTGTAGAAAATGAAGCAGTCGTGTAGCTAGCGACAGCACAGACCTGTGGGGACAAGTAGCCAAAGAGTTGATGGGACCCTGGATGTCTCGGGGAGAGCAATGTTGACCAAGGACATCAAGGACTAAAGGGCTCCTCCTTCCAAGTAACCTGATCTTACATAAGCTTGTTTTAACTTGCTGAGGGGGATGAAGTGAAGGAGTAGCCTATTTAGAACAGCATGAAATAGGTTCCTGCCACCCCCCAAAATAAACCTTTATTAAAAAATAAAAACTGAGCTGTAAAGAAATGAAATTTTGTTCTTACATAGCTGACTTTGTCGGTTGAGGTTTTAAACCATTTACTTTAGGTATGGAATCATGTCACTACATTTTTTCTCCTTTCTCTATCCCTTATCTCAGTGGTTGCCAGACGTGGTTGAAAATAAAAATTAGCTGGAAAGAAATCTAGATTCAGTTAGTATATTTGGGGAGATTCTGGTGATGGGCCAGGTTTGGGAAACTTTCTCAATGCTGCATAAGCCATTCTGAGACACAACACCCACAACATGAGGAAATGGCATAAAATTCATGACAAAGGATCCAGTTAATGAATGTCACCTGGCTATGATAAGACATCTGGGTCAAGAAGGGCAGTAACAGGAGGTGCAATCAATACTGGTAAGTTTTCTCTGTTGATGCAAAACATCCCATAAGAGATGTGAAATCTGGGAGACCTTTTAGTCAGCACATACACCCAAGATATAAGGAAACTAACTCCCTATTTTTTTTTCAAATTATTTATTTGAGAGAGAGAGAGAAGGAATGAATGAGAGCATGAAAGGGGAGAAGGTCAGAGGGAGAAGCAGATTCCTCGCAGAGCTGGGAGCCTGATGTGGGACTCGATCCCAGGACTCTAGGATCATGACCTGAGCCAAAGGCAGCTGCTTAACCAACTGAGCCACCCAGGCACCCCTAACCTCCTATTTTGAGAGCGAAATAAGCTTGAAGTTCCCAAACACCTGGGAAAGGGAAAATCATTGCTACATCTTAGGTCTTAGTAAATTACAGAAAAATCAGAATATAAGTCTTGTCTTTTAGGAAAACAAAACTAACCACAAATAAAAAAAAAAAAAAAAAACAAAACAACTATCTAACTTTTTGATTTGCAAATAGGAATGTTATGGTACCAGGGAAGAGATTTTTGTCTGTAAGAGAACACTCAATTTGAAGTGGCTTAAGCAGTAAGAGGATGAGTTCTAGAAAAAGAATCTAAAGGCAGGGAAATGTCTTCTGAGTTGATTATTATCTCTTTTGTCATTCTGGTAAGAAAAAGATAGTGGCAATCATTCCAAAGATCACATTCTCATACACTTTCATCCAGACCAGTAAAGGAGTCTTTTCTTTGTCTCCTTTTTAGGAGCTTCAAAATGCCTTCCCAATGCTCCCCAGAAGCCCTTGAAATGTCCCTTCCCAGAGGTACATCCCAAGCCAATATCTAAGTCAAGCACTGAGAAATGATGGGGACCCCTTTGGTTTCTTTAGGGTAACTGGTACTGTGTTTACCACAACCCCACAGTAACATGGGGAAGCACAGGTCTTCAGAGAGGAAGAGGAGCCTGAAATAAGAGCCAAGAGTGGTTATCCCACAAGGAAGAAAGGGTTTAGCTTTGAGAAACAATGTCTGCTGAAAGTGTGCATTGAGCAAATTTCTCTGTAGTGACATTTCTAATGTGGATTGAAGCTCTGAGACTGAACCCATCCATCTTAGTGCTGCTTGTCCTGCTGAGAAGTGCTTTGTTTGTTTAAGTAAGACGTGGTTACTATGTTAAGCAAGCTTTGCAGTGCCACAGAAGACTTTCTAGTGACTTTTATATATCTGCTATTTAGAATTATCTTGTGCCACAGTCTCTTTGATGATACAGATGACATACTCTAAATTCATAAACACAGGAGAGCATAGGGTTGAACTCAAAAGGGTAATTGTTATGCCACTTCCACAAACTTATGTTTTCCTGACTGGTATACAGCATGTTTAAGTAAAATGGGTCTTTCTCACCCCCAATAACAATGACATGGTAATACATATTAATACTCTATGTGGATAGATTCAGAACTGCCCTTCCATCAAGTTTAAGAGTTGTAATTTCCATGTAAAGCAGGACCTCAAAACAAGTACCATCCACTCCATTCCTTACTATTCCATTATTTCATCTTGATTTCCACTCTCTACTTTCTCTTAATACAGGGACTTTTTAATATTAGATGCCTCTGGAAAATACAACACTATATATGCAAGACCCACCAGACTAATTCAGATTACATTTCTGTTTAGCTTGAGCTCTGCAACTTTATCAGTACTCAAGAGTCTGAGCAAAGAAGCAGGTAAACTTTAGACACTCATTTAACAAATTCAACATTTTACTATGACAAGAAACCAATGATACTAGCAACAGGCTCCAGCAGGAAATGGAAGTCATATAAACCTTTAGCACAATGTTAAAGCACGCTATTTATTGTGCTTACCCTCAATCTTGTGATAACAGAGGGCTTCCCAATCTAAGTAGACCCATTAGTATCCTTGCCAAATCTCTGGCCCCAATGCAGCCTTTATCTCTGGAAACACCAAGCAAATTTAGAGAAGACACAGAGAACATTCGGGGTAAATAAAGAAGATGCTTAAATTATTAGCAGGTGTAAAACTGTGTAAAACTAAGTTCAATGCAGTAGGGAACAGGACAATAAAGATGGGAGCCCTGCCCTCAGCCTCCACATGTGGGAAGAGCCTAGAAAATGGGATGAGTAACTCTGAGACAAGCATCCAAAAAACTGTACAGATGGGAGTGACCACCAGGACCAACAGGACTTGATTCTCCATCCCAAGAAGTAAGGGGTACCTCAAGGACACTTTCACTCCTGTTTGTAACCCAAGTCCTAGAACAATGTCTGGAGTAAAACAGATGCTCAAGAAATATCTGCTGAAAGAATTCCGAAATGTGGTAAACACAGAAGAAGAAAAAAAGGAAGTCAAGGCAAGGCAAGAGGGCCAGACCAAATACCCCACCCCTTAGGCCTTCTTCTCCACTTTGTTCCAGCAAATGCCATATTCCCCTCATTCATTTTCTCTCCAAACCAAAGGTATGTCACTATGCAAGGAAGTGCTGAGTAGGATACAATATTATTTTAAAACCAAGGCCCCTCCATTCAAATAACTTTCTATTTGGCAGGAAAAAGAAATGCTTACACAGATATCCAAAATGCAAAGCAGAACACAGGGTCAGGCAAACAGCTGACAGAGAGTACTACAGCTTCTAGGAACGAAGGCTTACTTCTGGCCCATGTGACCAGGAAGAAAGGCCTGTTGGAGGGGAGGATACATGACCTGAACTTTGAGAATAAGATTTCAATAGGCAAAAATGCAGGCACCTGACAGAGAGGAGGGACACGTACTGCAAGCAGAGGGATCTCCAAGGGAAAACTCATTCATTTGTTTCCTCAACTAATATTACTGCTTTTTTTTTCTTTTTACTGGATAGGATCGATCGATTTTTACTTATTAAGGTATAACTGACATACCACATTATGTTAGTTTCAGGTGTACAACATAGTGATTTGATGTTTTTATACATTGTGTGATGGTTACCACAATAAATCTGGTTATCCTTCTGTCACCTTACAAAGTTAATACGATGCTGACTATATTCCCCATGTTGTACACTATATCCCTGCGACTTATTTTATAACTAAACTTTGTACCTCTTAATCCCCTTCACCCATTTCACCCCCAACTCCCCTCTGTGGCGATGACCAATCTTTTTTCTGTATCTGTTTTTTAGATTCCAGATATAAATGCTATTATGCAGTATTTGTTCTTCTGTGTCTGACTTATTTTACTTAGCATAGTACCCTCAAGTTACACACACACACATCATCTTTATCCATTTACCCGTTGATCACTGATGAACACTTTGATTGCTTCCATATCTCAGCCTTTTTTTTTTT
Organism: Lutra lutra; assembly: GCF_902655055.1. Lineage (NCBI taxonomy): Eukaryota > Metazoa > Chordata > Mammalia > Carnivora > Mustelidae > Lutra > Lutra lutra. Next base: position 91,468,394 of record NC_062282.1, read on the forward strand.
TTTTACTGGATATGATTTTTATTTATTGTGCTATAATTGACATACAATATTATATTAGTTTTAGATGTACAACACAGTGATAAGTGAAGCTGCAGTCAACATATATTTTTTGAATTAGTGTTTTTGTTTTCTTCAGATCAATACCTGGTAGAATTGCTGGGTTATATGGTAGCTCTATTTTTAATTTTTTGAGTAACCTCTACTGTTTTCTATAATGGCTAAACCAATTTATGTTCCCACAACAGTACTGAAAGATTTCCTTTTCTTCACATTCTGGCCAATACTTATTATTTTTTGTCTTTTTGATGACAACCATTCTCATAGGTGTAAGGTGATATCTATTTGGTTTTGATTTACATTTTCTTGATCATTAGTGATGTTGAGCATCTTTTCTTGTGCATAGTGGCAATTTGTGTGTCTTCTTTGTAAAATGTCTATTCAAATCCTCTGTCCATTTTTAATGGGATTGTTCATTTTTTGTTCAGTTGTATGAGTTCTTTACACACTTTGGATATTTATCTCTTATCAGATATATGATTTGTGAATATCTTCTCTCATTCAGTTGGTTGCCTTTTCATTTTGTTGACAGTTTCTTTCACTCCAAAGAAGTTTTTTGTTTGTTTGTTTGTTTTTAAGATTTATATATTTTAGAGGGAGAGAGCCAGGGGAGGGGAAGAGGGAGAGGGAGAAGGGATGCAGACTCAACACTGAGCAAATGCCCAACACGGGGCTCAATCTCAGGACCCCAAGATCACCACCTAAGCCAAAATGAAGAGTTGGATGCTCAACTGACTGAGCCATCCAGGTGCCCCCTGCAGAAGCTTTTTAGTTTTATGTAGTTCTATTTGTTTACTTTTGCTTTTTGTTTTCCCTGCCTTTGGAGTCAGAACCAAAAAACAAAACAAAACATAACTAAGACTGATGTCAAGGAGTTTACTGCCTATATTTTCTTTAGGAGGATTATGGTTTCAAGTCTTATATTGAAGTCTCTAATCCATTTTGAGTTGATTTTTGCATAAGGTTTAAGATAGAGGCCCAGTTTTCCTAACACCATTCATTCACCTTTCCCCATCATATATTCTTGACTCCTTTGAACATACAAGTGTGGGTCTATTTCCGGGCTTTCCATTTTTTATCACTGATCAATGTGTCTGTTTTTATGCCAGTATCATAATGTTTTGATTACTATAGCTTCGTAGTATAGTTTGACATCTGAGAGTGTGATACTCTGGCTTTGTTCTTTCTCAAGATTGTTTTGGCTAGTCAAGGTCTTTTGTGGCTCCCTACAAATATAATTATTTGCTCTAGTTTTGTGAAAAATATCACTGGAATTTTGATAGGGACTGCAATGAATCTGGAGATTGCTTTGATAGTATGGACATTTTAACAATATTAATTTTTCCAATCCACAAACACAGGAAACCTTCCATTTCTTTCTTCAATGACTTATACTTTCCAGTGTACAGACCTTTCATCTACTTGGTTAAATTTATTCCTACATATTTTATTCTTTTTGATGCGATTGTAAATGTAATATTTTCTTGATTTCTCTTTCTGATATTTTGTTATCAGTGTACAGAAATGCAACAGGTTTTTGCATATTAAGTTTGTATCCTGAAACTTTACTGAATTCATTGATCACTTCTAATAGATTTTTAGTGGAGTCTTCAGGGTTTTCTATACACAGTATCATGTCATCTGCAAATGGTGGCAGTTTTACCTTCTCTTTTCCAATTTGGATGCCTTTTATTTTTTGTCTTGATTAGGTGATGTGGCTAGGACTTCTAATACTATGTTGAATAAAAGGGGGATAGTGAGCATCCTTGTCTTGTTACTTAAAGGAAAAGCCTTCAGCTTTTCACAATTAAGTATGATATTAGCTATAGGTTTTTAATATATGGCCTTTATATACTGGGATATATTCTTTCTATACCCACTTAGTTGAGAGTTTTTATCATAAAAGGATGTTGATTCTGTCAAATGCTTTTTAGTCCATCTACTGAGATTATCATATAATTTTTATTTTTCATTTTATTAATATGCTGTATAACAGTGATTGTTTTGTGGGTGCTGAACCATCTTTGCGTCCCTGGAGTAAATTCCACTTGATCACAGGGTATGATCATTTTAATTTATTGTTGAATTCAGTTTGCTAATATTTTGTTGCCAATTTTTGCATGTAGGTTTATAAGGGATATTAACCTGTAATTCCTTGTCTGGCTTGGATATGAGAGTAATGCTGACCTTGTAAAAGGAGTTTGGAAGCCTTCCCTCCTCTTTAATTTTTTGGAAGAGTTAGAGAAGGATAGGTATTAAATCTTTTTTGAATGTTTGGTAGAATTCACCAGTGAAGCTGTCTGGACTTATGTCTGTTGGAAGGTTTTTGGTTAATGATTTGATATCCTTACAAGCAATTACTCTATTAAGACTTTCTATTTCTCCCTGTTTCAGTCTTGGAAGACTGTAAATGCCTAGGAATTTATCTCTGTAAGACTATCCAATTTGTCAGTGTATAGCATTCATAATAGTCTCATGATCCTTTGTATTTCTACGGTATGAGTTATGACTTCTTTTTCATTTCTGATTTTTTTAAATTTGCATCCTTTCTTTTTCTCTTGGTGAAGTTCAAGGTTTGTCAATTTTGTTTATCTTTTCAAAGAACCAGCTCTTAGTTCCACTGGCCTTTTGGCTTTTTGTCTCTATTTATTTCTGCTCTGATCTTTATTATTTCCTTCCTTCTACTAACATTGGACTTGATTTGTTCTTTTTCTACTTCCTTTCAGTATAAAATTAAATTGTTTGAGATTTCTCTTTTTTCTTGAGATAGGCCTGTATTGCTATGGACTTCCCTCTTAGAACTGCTTTTGCTGTATCCCGAAATTTTGGTAGGTTGTTCATTCTAGGTGTTTCATTTCTCTTTTAATTTCTATCACTTCATAGTTGTTCGGGAACATGTTGCTTAATCTGTGAGTATTTACAGTTTTCCAGTTTTCTTTTTTTAGAAGATTTTATTTATTTGAGAGAGAGAGAGAGATAGCAAGAGAGAGCATGAGTGGGGAGTAGAGGGTCTCTGCAATGAGCAGAGACCCTGACATGGGGCTTGATCCCAACCTGAGCTGAAGGCAGGCGCTCAACTGACTGAGCAACGCAGGAACCCCTCCAGTTTTCTTCTTGTGACTGATTTCTAGTTTCACATCATTGTGGTCAGAAATGATGCTTGATATGATTTTAATCTTGAATTTTCTGAGACTTGTTTTGTGGCTTAACGTGATCTATACTGGAAGTGTTCCATATGCACTTGAGAAGAATGTGAATTCTGCTGCTTTTGGATGGAATGTTCCATATGTATCTACTAAGTCTACCTGGTCTCATGTGCATTTACAGCCAATATTTCCTTACTAATTTTCTGTCTAATCTCTCCATTGATCAAGTGGGATGTTAAAATCCCCTGCTATTATTGCATTGCTGTCATTTTCTCCCTTTTGATCTGTTAATATTTGCTTTCTATATTTGGTAATTCTATGTTGGGTGCATATATATCAACCAATTTTCTTAAGAATCTGTTACATGTCAAGCACTGTTTTAGGTGCCAGTGATATAATGGAAAGCAAAACAAAAATCCTGCCTGCATGCTATTATAGAAGAGCTTCTGGTGTATTTCCAAAATGTTTGTTAGTCTATTTTGATATTTGATATTCTACTTGAATATGTAGAATTAAGGAGGGGAACAAAGGAAAGGTCAAAACAGGAATGGTAGATTCCAGGGGTGGTACTTGATCATGGAGGCATCAAAAGCCAGAATAAAGAATTTATTTTGGAGTTAGTTCTGTTGATGATGAGGAGTCATTAGAGGTTTCCCAACCAGGGAATGTCTTAACTAAGGTGGTGCTTGGAAAGATTAACTGGGTGGCAGAGTCCAGGGCTGGGTAACTGAGGGTGTGGTTCGGAAGGAGGGAAAACAACTGTGCAACTATTGCATCCTATTGGGAAGGATCCAGCACAAACATCACTTCCTCTGAGATGTCATCCTTGATCTAATCAGTCAGGATTAGGTATCTCATGGAGGTGTACTCATAATAAATTGTGACAGCACTTATTGCATCATATTGCAAATGTCTGTTTATTAATTCTTATCTTTCCATCCATCAAAAGGAAAGAAACTGAGCCTCACCATTCCTAGTGCCTAGATTAGTGCCTGGCATGTAGCAGATAATATTTGTGGTATAAGTGAAAAATCAAGTGTTATACATTGAACTGAATCCCCTTAAAATTCGTGTGTTGAAGTTCAAACCATCAGTACATCCAAATGTGATCTTACCTGGAGAAAGAAACTTCACAGAGGGCAAATTAAATATATCCAGAAAAAATTCACACAAAAACCTATATACAAATGTTTATGGTGACTTAATTCATAATCACCCCAAACTGTAAACAACCCAAATGTTCTACAACTAATAAGTGTATGAACAAACTATGGCATATCCTTTCAATGAAATACTACTCAGTAATAAAAACAAAGACTACTGATATTCCAGCATGGATGAATCTAAAATATGCTTATGCTAAGTAAAAATATACCACATACTACAGGATTCCATTTATGACATTCTGAAGAAAGCAAGGCTATAAAGAGGGAACATATTAGTGGTTGCCAGGGAATGGAATTTGGAAGAAGGTGTGAATACAAAACACAACACAAGGAAATGTTTTAGGGTTAGAGAAATAGCTGCATCTTTACTCTGATGGCAGTTACATGACTCTATGAGTCAAAACTCACAGGACTATCAACCAAAAAACAGTGAATTTACACAATGTAAAAAGAGTTAATTTCCTGAATATTAATTTAAAAGACTTTAAAATCTCCCAAAAAAGCAAATCATATGCAAAAGAGAAGAAATTCAGGCTGCATCAGACTTCTCTAAAGCAACATTCAATGATATGTGAATTAATGTAACATTTTAAAAGAAACAAAGTATAACCCAGGAATATTATACCTAACTAGAGATCTTGCTCAAGTACAAACACAGCAGAAATATCTCTTTAAAAAATGGGAGAACTTAGGGAATATAACATCAGCTTTATTGAAAAAATTATATGGTAACAAAATCAAGCGATTATATAGATGAATCAAAAAATTCAGAAATAGAGAAGCCCTTTTAAAAAGACTGGTTGGGGGTGGGCAGAATCCATTCAAATATGGAAAGAATAACAGGACTACAAAACAAAATGTAAATATTATAAAGCTCTAAAATATAAAGGCATAACTATAAATAATGTTTACTGAATGCTTATTATACAGTCGCTTCTTTATGTTTATCAACTCATTTACATTCCCCAACAACTCTATCCTTTTCTACAGATGAGGAAAACCAAGACACAGAGTTGAGTGACCTGGTGGTCTGGTCGCTGAACCTAGGTTCTGCTGAGTCAATTAATATGGCCCAAAATTATGACTGTCTACTAAATTTTTTAAAAAAAGAATAACTCAAACCTTTTCATGTTTTTCCTAATCTTTTTTCATAATTTAAGGGCTCATTTAAGAAACCTGTCTGTGTGGATAAACATTTGTTTGAAGTTCTACAATCTCTTCAGTTTCACTTTAGTTTCTTTTTTGCCTCATAAAGTCATGCAGAATTAAACTGAATATGTTTTTACTTACAGGTAGTGTAAATGACCAACTTTGTAAAAATGTAGCTGTTTAGCTGTCCAGCTAGTCAGCCAGAGCCAGCATTTCATCTGCACACACGCCTAGAAAAGATATCTGGAATGATGTTGATATAATAATAATATCTGATAATACTACTACTTCTGTGATTATTATAATACATCTGTGTGGTTGGATTTGAGGTGATTTATTTTTAAAAAAACACATATTTTTCCTTGGGTTTTCTTCCATTGCTTAAATCCTCCAAAATGAATATATACTATTTTATGAGAAAAAGATGACTTTTCTTTAAAAAATGATATTAAGAAACTGGCAAAATGTTGGTAATTTTTGTGGTAGTATGGGGATATTAATTATATATCTCTACTTTTCTGTATATCTAAGAGTTCCACTTTAAAATATTTTTTAAAAAGAAAGAAAAGAGGGGCACCTGGGTGGCATAGTCAGTTAAGCAATGTCTCTTGGTTTCAGTTCAGGTCATAATCTCAAGGTTGTGGGATTGAGTCACATGACAGGCTCTGGGCTGGGTGCTGAGTCTGCCTGAGATTCTCTCCCTCTGCCCCTCCCCACCCCTCTCTCAAATAAATAAATAAGCCTAAGGAAGGGAGGAAGGAAGGAAGGGAGGGACGGAGGGAGAGAGAAAGATAGGCAAAGCTAAACCAACAGCTAGTATCGGTAGTGTGCAAGAAGCCACAAAGGAAAACTAGTTTTCCAGTGTGAGAACAGTTAAAATGAATTAAAATGAAGAAAAAAAAACTAATGAATTCTGAAACTAGCACAAAATTTGGAAATTTTTAAGTATACTGCACAGTTGAGTGGTAAAATCAAATGTAGGTCTCTAAGTGTTAAGGAGAAACTGAAACTAGTTAGCATAAATATACATAAATTTTATCCTTGAGGAAGGTTTAAGCTGGAGGGACCCCCAAGAGTTGGTCCAGTTGTGAAGACTGAAGCTCTGAAAATTTTTCCAAAGAAGAGTTGGGTTCATCTCTCAGGTCAAATAACTTCTGGGCTCTCTCCCACCCTATGCTGCTATTACTCAAGCTATTTATTTATAGGAGAAGGAAGATATAAGGTGGTAGAGTGAAAAATTTATTTCAAACACAAAAATATCCTGAATACATTTGTAGGACCAGGAAAAGTTGGTGGTAGAAGAAAGGCTGGAATTGTGTGAATATGTGTGTGTATATGTATAAGATGAGAATTCAGACCTCACAGGAAGAAAGAACAAAGTGGATAAAAAGGAAACTACAGCCCCAAGTGAAGATGCACTGGCCACATCCGCATGGACGTCAGGCAAGAAGAAGCCTATATTTCAACACCTATATAAATCAACCTGTAAGAAGCTGGGTTTCTAAAGTGTATTTATATTTCAGTTGTTGGGAAGTTCAAAGTATTCCATCAAAACAAAATAGACGCTTAGTTTTCTAGAAAAGCCACAAATACTGACTTAGCCCACAGAGTGAGTAAATACAGTTTTAACTGGAGTTCTGTCTGGCTGCAGAGACTTCTGGTGCAACAGAGGAGAGAGAATCCCTTCCCTAGGTCCTCAAGATAAACCATATTTGGGTACATCTTATGCCCAGAGCATTCTGCCCTAAATCCCCCAGCACAACTATCTACCAGGGTCCTAATCCTACCAAAAATGTTCCAAGTACACAATTACCTAATCCTTTAACAAGAAACAGAACAATTCATTAACTTGCAACTCTTGTTAGCTAGATACTGGAAAGAAAGCAATTTCATTATTTTTTAGAATAATAGAGTAATTCTTGAGACACTTGGGTGGCTCATTGGTTAAGCCTCCGCCTTCAGGTCAGGTCATGATTCCAGGTCCTGGGATCAAGCCCTACATCAGGCTCCTTGCTCAGTGGGGTGACTGCTTCTCCCTCTGCCTTCTGCTCCCCCTGCTTGTGCTCTCTCTCCCTGACAAATAAACAAAATCTTAAAAAAAAAAAAAAAAGAAAGAGAGAGAGTAATTACTAAACTTTAATGTGCCTTAGATTTTTCTTTTCTTTTTTTTTTTTTTAAAGATTTTATTTATTTATTTGAGAGAGATAGTGAGAGAGAGCATGAGCGAGGAGAAGGTCAGAGAGAGAAGCAGACTCCCCGTGGAGCTGGGAGCCCGATGCGGGACTCGATCCCGGGACTCCAGGATCATGACCTGAGCCGAAGGCAGTCGTCCAACCAACTGAGCCACCCAGGCGTCCCTGCCTTAGATTTTTCTAAGATACTTGTTGAAAAGGCGTATTTCTAGGGCTCCCCACCCCCCACCACCATGGCAATCTCATTCCAATGGGCCTTCAATCATATTTAGGTAAACACTGTACTCTTACTTTCTGATTTTAAGATAATGCTTGTTAACACAAATAAATGTTTGAGTGTTTTAGGTACTTAGGAAAATGAAATAAAGCATTTCTTATAGTGTGAAGAAAAATGTTTTAGGACAGAACTACAGAAGCAGGGTGGCCCAGCTGGCCCTGATCCTAGGCCCAGCAGTGTCCCTAGGATTTTCTTCCCGCTTAATACACACCTTCCTTTCACATTCATGGGTGATTCCATATGAAAGGGGAAGGGAGAATATGAGTTCATTCATTCAATCGAGGCTTTTCGCACACATGGGTGTTTCTAACCCTGCTTGCTAAGCTTATCTCAACTTCTGCTTGAAGAGAGTCTAGGGAGAATTCATGATGTTAGAAATACTGTTCTGTCTTAAACTGATGACAGACTAGTTTAGTAACGTATATTATTATTCAGGTGAATACATCACTAAATTTTACAAATTATATGCAGTCCTATAACACAGTACACATAACCAGGTCAGTTTTCCATGGCTTGGCATCTCATCTGATAGGCTGGACATCCATGCCACACTAGTTGTTAATATTCTGGTTCTCATTCATGCATGTACTTCTACATTTAGTAGTCATCATACTGCATTTTATGTTATTATTTGTAAACTTGTCTTATATCACCTAAAACTCTAAGTTCTTGTGGGGTATGGTGTGAGGGATGCTGCCTACAAATTTGTACCTTATACAGAACTAGCTGAGGGGTGGTGAAGCAAGAAATGTCTATGGTATTAATCAATCAATAAGTAAAGAAAACTATCATAGCTGATGATCACATTTTGTTGCACTGGCTAGCAGGAAGACCCAGCTTTCCTTTCCTTTTTTTTTTTTTTTTAATGATTTTACTTATTTATTTGACAGACACAGAGAGATCACAAGTAGGTGGAGAGGCAGGCAGCGAGAGAGAGGGAAGCAGGCTCCCCACTGAGCAGAGAGCTCGATGAGGGGCTCGATCCCAGGATCCTGAGATCATGACCTGAGCCAAAGGCAGAGGCTTAACCCACTGAGACACCCAGGCACCCTAAGACTCAGCTTTCTGAGCTTCAAATTTAAGTTACAAGCACAAGCCTATAATAAATATTTCTCTGTAAATAACTTACATTAGTCAACTTTTCATCATTTCATTGTTTAACTTTTTTGAAAGAATTTATTTATTTATTTGTCAGGGAGAGAGAATTAGAGCACAAAGCAGGGGAAGTGGCAGAGGGAGAAGCAGACTCCCCACTGAGCAAGGAGTGCAATGCAGGATTCGATCCCAGGACCCTGGGATCATGACCTGAGCCAAAGGCAGACACTTAACCAGTGGAGCAACCCCAGCATCCCTTTTTGTTTAATTTTACTCCACTTGTGCTCTTGACTTTTACTAAGAAGTTATATTAGATCTTCTCAAAAGGTTTCCTTTAATAGGATTTGATTCTGAGAAACGTGAGGAATGAGTTTTCATTAAGGTCAGTTGCATTTTTTTTAACTCTATGCATAAGATTAGTTGCATTTTACTCATTTGAATTATCACAACTTAACTAAATTCTCATGGCTTAAAGGGAGAAACAACGCATTTAAATTACAGGGTACACACACACACTATAATACATATGTACTGTATAATTTGTGTATATACTATACTATAATTAGTAATAATTAAACTGTATAACAATAATATGTACATATATAACAATATTCATATACTATAAAGTATATGTATTTAATCTTGTATGCTTAATATTATGTATAACAATAGTCTAGAAGATAGTATTGTTGAGATAGTGTACTAGGAATTCTGAAGTTTCCCTTTATTGGCCTCAGTGTCTGTTCATTTAAATTGGTTCCTGACATATTTATCAGGACTAATTTGAGTTTTCTTTTTCTCTTTCCCACTATACTTTGTTAGAAAGGCTAATGAATAATGAAATACTAAGAATAAAGATCAGAAACTGAGAAACTGGGGCCCAGATAACTTATACAAAGGTAGTTAACCTTATTCTTCATTGAGCTTCATCTTTGAGGTTTACTTACAAAAATACAAAAAGGTACCAAAATCCAGCACTGCTACATGTAGGTTTTATCAAAAACGCATTCCTTCCTATTGCCAAGATAAATTTCCCCCAGATTGGTTGTGTTTTCCCTTTTGGACAGTAAATTTAAAGATAGAGTATTACAAATCTGAAGAATTCATAATTAACCAAATTAACCAATTATAAAAATGTGTCTTTACCCTTTGTTTATTGTATATTACTAACTTGACCAAACATAAATCCAGTATATATCTAAAATTTTTAAAATAATTTTTCTTATTGGGTGCCTGGGTGGCTCAGTGGGTTAAGCCGCTGCTTTCAGCTCAGGTCATGATCTCAGGGTCCTGGGATCGAGTCCCATATCGGGCTCTCTGCTCAGCAGGAAGCCTGCTTCCCTCTCTCTCTCTGCCTGCCTCTCTGTCTACTTGTGATCTCTGTCTGTCAAATAAATAAATAAAATCTTTAAAAAAATAATAATTTTTCTTATTGTAAAATTTTTTAAGTGAAATAAAGTCTATGAAAATAATTTTGGCAAAAATAAGTTACAGAATCTTCAGAGAAACTAAGGCCATATAAGATCTTTTCAGAATAACTTTCTATAGAGGTACTTATCACAATTTTCCTAGTTTCAGATACCCAAATATCACAGTAGCTACTTTTTTGTCATCTAGAACTTCTTTTTCATAGTCTTCAGTATCTCAAATAATCAATCATTATATAAAAATACAGCCCTCCTACTAAGCCACACCACTTAAACTACAAAGGATTTCACCTTTGCTCTTTCACTTTTTTCCCACACAAGGCAGGTGCAGTATTTATTGGATTTCCTCCAAGGTGTTATCTGAGCTATAGGGTTTGTGATTCTTCCAAATAAAATTTAGGAATCTAACTTTGTATCACACTTATATTAAGTGTGTTGATTTTCCTTTCTCACTCAAACATCATTTATGGAGTTCTTAGAAAGCTGAGCTGTGGTTTTAAGGATAGTAACCATGCAATCTTTTCCTCAATTCCATAAAACCCCTTCCCTGAGCCACCACTGTCATCCTACCCTTCTTATGACCCTAGCTCCCCTTTATTCTCTACTGAGAATGCTTCTTTATTTACCTAGTGTCAATCTTAATCTAAGACAAGTCCTAGAAGAAAGCAAAAATGAGAAATACAAGCAACAAAAACTTATCATGAAAGGAAAGGGAAGAGCACGAAGTAACAGAGGGGTCCTTGCCAATAAGCTACACAATGGAGAGCCAAACTTACTGTTCGGTACATATTTACTTTTCATTAGAAAACATGGGTTATGGGGCATCTGGGTGGCTCAGTGGGTAAAAGCCTCTGCCTTCAGCTCAGGTCATGATCCCAGGGTCCTGGGATCGAGCCCACATCGGGCTCTCTGCTCAGCAGGGAGCCTGCTTCCCTGCCTCTCTGCCTACTTGTGGTCTCTGTCTGTCAAATAAATAAATAAAATCTTTTTAAAAAGAAAACATAGGTTGTGACAGGATAGTTTAACTCTTTGTGGCTTATGTTGGTAAATCAATAACAGCAGGGACAAGACCTTCACTGGGTTGGAGCAGCCCAGCTGCTGAATCTAAATGGAAAAACTAAGAATAGGCATATAATGATAAAATAAGGGAAAGGGATTATTCCTGAATAGATCCAAAATAACTGTGATTCATAACAGTGGGGATTCTGGGCCCCCACATCTCTAGGTGGTCCTTAGAGGAGGTTGTGACTGTCGTCAGGTAACCATCTTGCTTGGTTAAATGTGTCCTCTATCACTGGAGTTGTACACAAAGTTAGGGACCTCCTTCTTGCTAAACTCAAAGGCTTTTTCAGAGTTCTTACCTACCCTGATTTCCCTGCAGTCCCACACTGCTGACCTCTCCTTCTTTTCTGAAGCCCTGATTTTGGCTTTTAGAACACAGCACTCCTCTAACTGGCCTCATGCCTGTCCATCAGTCACCCCTTTATCATTTTGTTCTGCTGGGTTTTTTCTTCATACTCCCATACTGGGGGGTTTTCCTCTCAACCTGTGGCATTTTTAAAAATCTACTTGCTTCTACTACTATAGTAACATCCCAAAGCTACGCTCTGAACCCTGACCCCATACCTATATGGAGTCCACCATTCCCAACTGCCAATTATCACTGTAACCTGGATATTCCACTGTCATATGAAACCTAATTAATCCCAAAAGGAACTCTTCTTCCCAGCTCCTCCCACCAGCTGGCTTCTTTATACCACACTGATATTAGTGGCTTGACTTTTCTTCTGATCCACAACATGATAGTCATATTTGACTCCACTCTTTCACCTCTAACCTGTAAAATGCTACAAATTTTCTGACTTTTCTTAGATGAAACATTTCCTCATCATTCTCACTGCTAACAATTAGAACCCCATTGCCTACCTGTATCACTGCAAATGGGCCTGGATAACTCCTGCCTCTACTCTTATTTCCTTTAAATGCATGCTTATGGTTAATATTATTACCAGGGAAGAAAACGTCATCCTAACTTATCACTTTTATCTTCTTTTCTAGAACCTACAACGATACCCTATTATAAATCACATCAAGTCCCAAATTCTCAGTTCCAGTGTCTGAGTCCACTCTCCCCATTCAGAGTTACTTTCCACCACTCCTTTCTACTCTTTCATGATAAAACCCTCTTCTTTCCCTTTTTCCCAGTAAGTTATTTCCCACCTGTCCCTACCTGCCCCTCCCAATGCCAAAAGTCATCAACTGTTTGGTTTTGTTCTTAGCACATTTTTTTCTTCTTACAAAAATGGGGATTTGGAAATTTCAGAGGGTGCCTATTCACAGCCCATGAGCCCAGTTGTAGTAGATGAGGATATGGAAAGAGAAGCAACACCTAACTTGGACAGGCAGATTGGGGCTGAATGACAAAGATTCCAAAGGGCAAGTATGTCACATTTGTTTATGTCACATTTGTTTCTTTTAGAGACTTAGCTCTCAGGTAAAAACACTGATACAATCACAAAATCACAATAAAACACAAACAAGTAAAACAAAAACCATCTCCCTCGTGACCGCTATATATGAGATTGGTACGAACAAACACTTCCTGCCTTGGGAACTTTACCACTGTGTGCCTCAGATGAAAGCAAGCAGTTCCTTTGCTTTCAAAAATTAGCCAAAACGTTCAAAAGCAAGGCAGCAACAAGCTGTACTAGGCGAAGCAGACCTTTTCTCTGACAAAGATCAGAAAGACTTTTCTCCATTGCCCAAATCAGTCTATGGCCATAATACCCTGAACACACCTTATCTCATCTGATCTTGGAAGCTAAGCAGGGTCGGGTCTGGTTAGTCTTTGGATGGGTGTCCATTGCCCAAATCAACCTATGACAATTCGGAATCCTTACTGGGGATTTTTGCAATTAAAAAGTTGCCTTGATTAAAGTTTTAAAATTTGGTGCTCTGGAAAAGAATACCATTTTAATAATAATGAGTTAACAGATGCAAGCAAATCTGTGAAACAGTTCGTTAAAGCTTGAGTAGGGATTAATAAAGAAGAAGCAGAACCAAAGATGATAATCGGCTCTCTCATCAAGCCCTGGGAGTCTTGGAGTATTGCTCAAAAACTGAAGAGGTGTTAACAAATCCTGTGAGGAGGGAGTTTTCTTGAAGAAACTTAGGGAGCTTACCCCACATACTGCTGGCAGCACAACCAGGTACATCTGAAATCAAATGTTGTCTCTATTTCCTGAGGCAAGAGAGAGACAGTGCCACCCAAGTAATCCAAGAGAATAACAGCTCCCACTTATCCAGGGCTCTGTATCAAGTGCTACACTAGGTGTTTCATTTACATTATCTATTTAATCTTCATAGCAACACTGTGAAAGAGATCTCATTATTTCTATGTCACAGATAAGGAAACTGAAGCTCAGAGAAGTTAAGTAACTTACTCCCAATCACACAGTTATTATGTCGCTGAGCAGCTGTTCAGAATTCAACTGCACTGTAGTCTTTGCTCATCCATTACTGCACCCAGCTTTCCAGTGTTGAGGGTGGTAAGGGAGCAAGATGGCAAAAAAGACTTAGCCAATCAACTAACATTGGTTAAGCCCGCAGTAGGCCCTATGCTGGGGATTCAAAAGTGGACCAAACAACCACTTCACACCTACCAGGATGACTGTAATAAAAAAGACAATTAGTCTCGGCAAGGATGTGGAGGTGATGGAACATTCATATCTTGCTACTGGGATTGTAAAATGGTGCAGTCATTTTAAAAAACAGTATGACATAGAGTTACCACTTGACCATACTCCTAGGTATGTCTCTAGAAGAACATGTGTCCACACAACAACTTGTACCTAAATGTTCATAGCTGCCTTATTTCTAACTACCAAAAAGTAGAAACAACCCAAATGTCTATCAACTGAGCCAAAAAATACACTGTGGCATATCCATACAATTAAATATTACTGGGCAATAAAAAGGAATGAAGTACTGACTCAGGCTACAAGATAGATGAACCTCAAAAACATGCTAAGTAAAAGAAGCAAGTCACACAAGATCCATATTACATGCTTTCGTTTACACGAAATGTCCAGAAAAGGCAAACACACAGAGATGGACCATAGACTAGTAATTCGCTCAGCTGGGGAATTGGAGGGGGACGTGAGGAGTGACTGCTAATGGGCATTGGGTTTTCTCTGGGAGTGAAGAAAATGTTCTAAAGTTGACTGCAGTGCTGGCTATAAACTGTGAACACACTAACAACCACTGATTTGTGCCCTTTGAATGGGTAGATTGTGTTGTATGTGAATTATATATTAATGAAGTTATTTTTAAAATGTAGACTAGACAGACTGCTTGCCCTCTTGGAATGCATATACAAGTAAACAGTTATACAGCATATGTTCTACCATAGCAACAAGCCTAGAACGCTTTTTTTTTTTAAGATTTTATTTATTTATTTGAGAGAAAGTGAAAGTGAGAGAGATCACAGAGGGAGAGGGAGAAGCAGACTCACTACTGAGTGGAGAACCCAATGTGGGGCTCAATCCCAGGACCCTGGGATCATGACTTGAGCTGAAGGCAATTGCTTAATCAAATGAGCTACACAGGCACCTCAAGCCTAGAATGCTTTTGCAGCAAAGAGGAGATAGTACTTAATCCAGCCTCGTAGCTAGAGTAGGGGCAGAGATGAAGAAAGTCTTCCTTGAGGAAGTCATGTCTGAGCAGATCTTTGAAAGGGTAAGTAGGAGCGAGGCTGGTGTATCCTGCAGAAACGTAACCTGGGGATATCTAATAAGAGAAAGTTAATACAGACTAGTCCAGCTGAGACTTTTACACCTGACATGGCTTGTGGTTCTCCTTACTGCTAATCTCCCTAGTCCACCATATGGAAAAGTCTCAAAAAGGAGTAAAGGTAGACTCAGGGAAAGAAAGTTCAAGTCCTCTAGTGGGACAAATCTCCAAATTCAGGAACAAAATCCGGAAGTGTTGACCACCCACCCTCAGACAAAGATTAACACAGAGCCAAAAGTCATTACATGAAGAGGCCTTTCCATACAATAGATGGGGAAAGAAAGACAGCCTGCCTATGTTAGCAATTAGGTGCCACCTTTCATATAAAAGAAATAATTTTTTTTAATTTTTTTTTAAATTTTATTTATTTATTTGTCAGAGAGAGTGAGCACAGGCAGACAGAGTGGCAGGCAGAGGCAGAGGGAGAAGCAGGCTCCCCGCTGAGCAAGGAGCCCGATGCGGGACTCGATCCCAGGACGCTGGGATCATGACCTGAGCCGAAGGCAGCCGCTTAACCAACTGAGCCACCCAGGCGTCCCTAAAAGAAATAATTTAAATGTATGTGGTGTGTAAACTTTAGTAGACTGTGATAATTCTGTTAAAATTACACAAGCTGATGTGAGACTGAATGCAAACTGTAAGACAGAAGTCTCTTTAAAATTTCAAAACACAGAGGCACCTGTGTGTCTCAGCTGGTTAAGTGTCTGACTCTTGATTTCAACTCAGGTCATGCTCATGGGTTGTGGGACTGAGCCCTGTGTTGGGCTACACATGGAAGCTGTTTAAGACTTTCTCTCCCTCTGCCCTTCTTCCTATCTCTCTAAAACAAAAAGATTCTAAAAAAAAAAAAAAAAAAAAAAAAAAAAATCTCAAAAACACAGTTGGTTCCTCAGTGGAATTTTCTAGCACTGCACAGAAGGGTGTGTAGGGTGAAGGTTTTAAAAGACAGAATGACTTCTACAGAGGAGAACAAGATTAATCAAGCTCTTTTTGCTTTAATTTCACCAATTTTCTCAGGAGTCCTGGAACTCCTAAGCAGAATTACCTACTTGCAACTTTGCTCAATCTTCACTTTGTCTTACATATGTAACCAGTTTTAAATGAATGACTGGCGGATTCTACTTTATGAACTGGATTCCTGAGTGTATCTGGCCTTGCATTAACTCACTTAGGCCCTAAGTTCCAAGTACACTAAATGCCTTTTGTATCTAGGTCTCCAAATAGGCCAATTTGAGGGCTGTCCATGGAGACAGGCTTCCAAGAAACGTGGGTAAAATTATCTGGAAGACCTTACTTGGGTATAGCGATAATTCTTAACACTTAAGTGGAAATTTCAGAGCTGGAAACCCAACTGCTTTACTTATCCTAAACCCCCTGTCTCGTGAAAAGTATCACATAGACTACACTGCAGCTAACAAGAACCTAGAGGATCTTAAAATGGTGTGTGAGCTGATAACCTTAGACTCAAAGTGCATACAGAATGTTAAGTGGTGGTCTTTAAATATATTCTAGCAAGCTAAAATAACCAAAATTGAGAATACTTTTTATTATACAATAACCATGCCCCATGACTTCTAACAGATGTGATTTTTAATTGGATTAAAGAATTTCTAACATGTTTTCCCTCTAAATAACCCACATGAAAATACTTGTCATTCTTCAAATGCTTTTGTTCACTCCTTCCTATATGAGAACATAAAACTACAGAAAATGCAAGTGAGATAAAAAACCATAGATCTGGAGAAGCATTTAAGAATTATCTAAATCTACCCCCTAAATTCAGACAACCAGATGGGCAAATGAGTATTGTATTTTTCCTTTAGCGTTGTTCAGAGCCAAGTCAGAAAAGCCTTAGAAAAGTCATCTGTCTTTCTCTAAACTTTCCACGAAAAAGGAGGAACTAAAATGGTCAAAGCCTTTAGGTCTGCTAAAGCAGAGATGGGACAGTGGAGTTAAAGCAGTTTTTATTTCATATCACTGGAGTGAAAAGGCATCTCAGGCAGATCTGAGGCACGTCCTAGAATACTGTGTGATCATGTCAATCAAAGGCCAGGACCTATTTGAGTTCTGGCAACTAGCTCTAGGACCTGAGGTCTGGGCAGTTTTAATCTTTCTGAGTCTCTATTTCTTATCTATAAAAGGAGGATAATATACACCCCTCCAAAACGTTTTGTAAGGATTAATTGCATGGTTAACCTTAAGCACTACATAGGGTAAAGGCTTTACCTTAATAGAGTGGGATCAATAACCTAAGACGTACTCCTAGAGGCTAAGAATTGAATGTTATTTCCCTGTACCCTAGCATAACCCACAACACCACAAAGTCAATTCTAGACAAATAGGCCAAATTATACCGTAATACAATTTTGAAGAGGGCCAGTCCTGGTCATCTCAACACAGAGCTCTTGGAAAAATATACAGTGACATTTCAGCTTCTTTGCAACTTGTGGCACTTTAGTTTTTTTTTAAATGACCAGTATACTTAAGAATTTAACACATGATTGGTACATATTCATTTTACATTACTGAAGAAAATATAGATTTTTTAAAAAATATTTTATTTATTTATTTGACAGAGAGAGAGAAATCACAAGTAGGCAGAGAGGCAGGCAGAGAGAGGTGGGGAAGCAGGCTCCCCGCTGAGCAGAGAGCCCGATGCAGGGCTCGATCCCAGGATCCTGAGATCATGACCTGAGCCGAAGGCAGGGACATAACCCACTGAGCCACCCAGGTGCCCCCAAAATATAGATTATTCAGTAAATAATGTTAGGGTAAATAGGTAACCAAGTCGCAAAAAATAAATAGGAATCCATATCTCATACCAAAATAAATTTCAGATGCATCAAGAATTTAAACACAAAAAATAAAACCATAAAAATATCTGCTGGTTAGGGGAACTGACTAAAGAAGAGTACATGGAATCTTTCTGTACTAACTTTACAAGTTCCTATAAATCTATAATTATTTCAAAATAAAAATATGGTGAAACCTGAGGTAATTATTTTGTAATACTGAAATAAGAAAGACCTTTTCAATAATGACATAAAGCACAGAAGACAAAGATATTAAGATTAATTAAATATGCCCACATACAATTAAATGTTTATGCATGACAAAGCCTAAGCATATAAAATCAAAATAAAACAAAGAAAAAATATATACATCTTACATCCCATTCCATATCCTGAAATCTATGCATCCCATCAGCTAATTTCCTTAATAAATAGACTACCAGCAAATTAGTAAGAAAAAAGCCAATACCAATGGAAAAACAGAAGATACAGAGTTTATAAAAAATGAAATAGAAATAGAAAAAAACATATAAAAAAAAGATGACCAACCTTACTCAGCCATGTGACAAATACAAATTCAAACTAGAAAAATAGAAATACCACTTTTTCCTAATCAGATTGTTTAGGACCATAAAGTTTGATGACATATTTTGTTGGCCAAGGTGGAGAGAAATAGTCTCATACATTGCTGATGGGAATGTGAATTGGCACAACCTCTAATTTGGCAATAACTGCTGAGGTACAATTGTTCTATGTGCATGCTTAATATCTGTGTGAAAAGTGCATGTACAAGATTTTTTTACAACAATCTTTTAATAGCAAAAGAAGTAGAAACTATCCAAATGTCCACCAAGGTGAGATTTTTTAATTTTACTTTTAATTAATTAATTTATTTGCTTGTTTATTTATTTTTATTGTGTTATGTTAGTCACCACCAAGGTGAGACTTCTTGACAAGCTGGTATATTCACCCCAGGTAATCCTATGCAGTTAAAAAAAAAAATGAAGCAGCTTTACCTATAAACTGTTACAATGTATAATTAATGCCCAGTATAAGACAAAAACTTCTTTGTTACATGCATAAAATATCTCTGGAAAGATCAATAAAAAACTGATAACACTGGTTACATATTTGAATGAAGTTAAAAATGAAAACAATAATATGTATTTATCGGTGTTTCCTACATTTTATGGCTAAACATGGAGTAAACCAAGCAGCAAAGATCATAATTATATATATTTACTGAATCCTTGGTACAGGGTTGAGGGCACATCAGACTAAAAACAGATTCTTCACTAAATAGGGACAGTAACATCATCCACACAAGTCAAAGTCATCACCAGATCTCACGGATTTAAGAAAACTTGATGGGAGACTCCAAAATACTGAGAATTAGCTGACACAATCAGGTATTATTTATTTATTTTAGTAGCTCAATTTCTTTCTCATTTCCCAAACTAGCACAAACCCTTGAAATAAAGCTTAAGAATGAATGAATGACAGAAAGGATGAATGGATGGGATAGATGAATAGACAGATGGGATGAATAAACAGAAGGGTGATTAGAAGAAAGACTAGAACTGAAGGCTGTGATCTACCTCTGCTCCTATTCCCCTGTGACACTGGGTAAGACTTACCCTCCTTGTACTTCCCTGTACAAATAGGAGGTGCCAGAATGTATAAGTGTTTAAGAACCATGACATCCCTACATGAATTGGTGGATAATCACTAATACAGTTAGCAAAATAATGTTCAAAATAATGCCCCTGAAATGTTCATGCCCTAATCCTTGGAATCCATAACTGTGTTACACTGCAAAAGGGACTCTACAGAAATAATTAAGGTTACAGACCTTAAAGCAGGGAGATTTTCCTGGGTTATCCAGGTAGACCCAAGATAATTACATGGTAGCCCTTACAAACAGAGAACTGTTTCTGGCTGCAAGAAGAGAAAGACGAGAGATGTGGCAGAGGAGAAAGGCAAAGAGATTCGAAGCATGAGGATTTGAAGCACCACTGCTGGCTCTGAGATGTGGGGGCCGATGTCTGAGGACTGGAGAGAGGCCCCTCAGCATATCCTCTAGCTGACAGCCAGCAAAGACAAAGGAACCTCAGTCCTGCAACCACAAAGAACTGCATTCTGCCAGAAACCTGAATAAGCCTGGAAACAGATTCATTCTAGAGCCTTCTGAGAAAAGGCCAGATAGCCAACACCTTGAGAAACACAGAGCAGAACAATCACCCTTGCCAACCTGGACTTCTGAGCTATAGAATATAATAAAGAAATCACATGAGTTTTAAATTTGTGTTGTTTTAATCCACTACGTGCGATGATTTGTTACTACACATTAGGCCCTGTGCCAAGTTTTAGGACAGAAAACAGTAGTTTCTTAAGGAGCTCGCAAATACAGAGACCCACTGACCAACACAATGACAGAGGTTAGCACAATGCACTCCAGGACAAACGGCAGGCACCTAACTGGTGTGACCTCAGACAGTTTGTTTACCACTGCTCTGATCCCTGCCCTATCAAAAAAGCCCTTTCCCACCGAATTATACCATCAACCTTATCACGAGTCAGAAATTGCAAGCCTTCCTAAACTTCATTGACCCCTCAAGACCTGTGGTTTATATCACCCTAATAATATTTCTTATAAAAGTCCCTTTCCCTACTCCTTTCCTCAACCCCTGACTGCTCCTTCCTGACATTGATCGTCTTTTGGCTGGATGAATTACCTCTCAACTAACTTTCCAGATTCGATAGCCATAATTTCCCATAATCCACCTGAGCTATCTCTCCACGAATTAAATTGTTCATGCTGTGCACCAGCTCAAAAATCCTTCGAAGACAGCTTACATGTAAAAGTCTAACTCCTTAGAGACTCTTAGCAATACTCTGAAACTCCAGTAGGGCAAAAATTGTCTCTCCTTGGCTTCTAATTCCCAGGGCCTAGGAAGGATCTGCTACATAGCTGACTCTTAGAAAGTATTTGTTGAATTAATAAAATCAACCCCTGGGACACCTAGGTGGCTCAGTCGGTTAAGTGTCTGCCTTTGGTTCAGGTCATGATCCCAGAGTCTTGGGATCGAGTCCTTTGGGCTCCCTACTTAGCGGGGAGGCTACTTCTCCCTCTCCCTCTGCCTGCAGCTCCCCCTGCTTGTGCTTGCTCACTCTCTCACTCTCTTTCTCTGACAAATAAGTAAATAAAATATTTTTTAAAAATACAAAAAAAAAAAAAAAATCAACGCCTGACTCCAGCCTCATCCCTTACCTTCCAGCAGCCCCCTTGCACTATACACCTACTATGACAGACTCAGCAGTCCCAGGCTACTCTAACTGCCCTCACTCTACGCTCTAATTTTTCCTGATAGCTAAAAAGCCATGTTCCTTTAGCTGGTAAACAGATCTCATTTTTTTTAGATTTTGCCTTCCAGGACTTCTCCAGCCCTTACAGCTCAACCATTCAGGGAAAGTGTCTGGTCTCTCCTGAGCCCCTGGTGTAAGCTGTCCCCTCTTCTACCACTGCACTGACAGCAACCGTCCAGTGCAATGCTACTCAAAGGTGGCCTGCGGACTGGTACAAAAGAACAAATGGCTCCTTACCTGGCTTGATCAAGCCAAGTTCAGAAATCAAGTGTAAGCATTTAGAAATGTTTATAGCAATTGGAATTGCAGTAACATCCAAGTTGGTAATACTTGTCAAACAAGATATAGACCAGTTTGGGTGTTGTTGAATTTGTGTGGTGAGTCACATGTGGCCCAAACTGCATTTTAACCACGTGCAACAAGACCACTTCTTGTTCCATGATAGAGCAAAACCCAACAAACAAAAAACCCAGCTGGTCCACTACCACAGTCTGAAAAGCACAGCTCTAATGCACTCAGGTATGTTCTCATGTCCTACTTTCTGGGATGTTATTGGCTGCCTAAAACAATGCAGTTGTTCAATAAATAGCAGTAAATAAATCAACAAAGACATGAATGATTAGAAGACTTCTGGGAAGACATGAGATCTAAGCTACTTCTTAGTGATGGGGAGGAAGTGAACACTTTGTGGCACCAGGATGGGCAAATACACTGAGAAAAAAGGGTCAATGAAGAATAGTGAGAAAAGATATTGCACAGGCACTGGAAAACTTCCAAAAAGTGAAATATTATGCAGAAGCATAAGTATGTAAAATAATTCAACCAGATAGTTCTGCCAATGTTCTACCACCCTGAACCCCTGCCCCCACAAAAGCTTACCCCAAAAGCAATGCCTCAGTGCTCAGTGCTTAGCTATAGGCAGAGGGAGCCTCTGATGGGTTTTTGTTTTTTTTTTTAAAGATTTTATTTATTTATTTGACAGACAGAGATCACAAGTAGGCAGAGAGGCAGGCAGAGAGAGAGAGAGAGGGAAGCAGGCTCCCTGCTGAGCAGAGAGCCTGATTCGGGACTCGATCCCAGGACCCTGAGATCATGACCTGAGCCGAAGGCAGCGGCTTAACCCACTGAGCCACCCAGGCGCCCTCTGATGGGTTTTAAACCAGTGTTATAACCTAGCAGTGCACAGAATGAATGTGAAGGGGTGAGCCTAAGGGTAGGAACACCAATTGGGATTTAACTACAAACATCCCAATGAGAAATGCTTAAAGGCCTCAACAAGCATAGAAATAGTTGGGTGTGGGGCGCCTGGGTGGCTCAGTGGGTTAAGCCGCTGCCTTCGGCTCAGGTCATGATCTCAGAGTCCTGGGATCGAGCCCCGCATCGGGCTCTCTGCTCAGCAGGGAGCCTGCTTCCTCCTCTCTCTCTGCCTGCCTCTCTGCCAGCTTGTGATCTCTCTGTCAAATAAATAAATAAAACCTAAAAAAAAAAAAAAAAGAAATAGTTGGGTGATATGAGTGGTGGTAGACACAAAGTCAAGAAATATTTACGAGTCAATACAGGAAAGGTTAGGTGATTCACTAGACAATTAAGGGAAAGGGTAACTTGACTCAAGTTTTTGGTTTGGTTTGAGTGACTATATGCATAGTTGTACCACCAGATGAGATAAGGGAAACAGAAAGAGGAACAGATTGAAGCGGCAAAGGATTCATAAATTTTACTGTGACGAACCTATGGAACATTCAGGTGGAGATGCCTAGCAAGCACTGGGGAAAAAGGTCAAGGTGGAAGATACAGACTGTGAAGCTTTCACACCTAGATGGTGATTAAAACCACATTAAAGTATGAATAAGGAAAAATAGTGGTGTAAGGACAAACCAGTTAAGAATACCAACCTTTATAAGCACAAGGAAGATGATATCAGGAGAAATGAGCACATGCAGAATCACAGGACGAGAAGTGGAGAAAATTCTGAAGAAGAACAGTGATGAACACAGCCATGTGCGCAGGGAGGCCCAGGGTGACAGAACTGAATGGTTTCCACCAACTTAAGTCAGCCTGGTAGCCCCCGTGACTTTAGGAAGATAAAGCTGAGTGATGAGGCAGAAACCAAAATATAAAAGCTGTAACAGAAGTCACTGGACAAGCCACTCTGAAGAGGCCTGCTTAAGAGGCCAGAAGAAGAGAAAGAAGATGCAAAACCAAGCTTTACCATTTTGGTAAAACCTGAAGTACGTTTATAAGGAGGGGAAGAAGCCAGAGAGAAACAAGGAGGAACAACCAAAGAAGGTCTGGAGGAGAAATGGAGAGAATGGAGACAAATACAAGATGGTGCCCTTCTTCCACTGGAGCAGGATGACACCTCATCCTCCAAGAAAGAAAAAGAGAAAGGAAAGCAATCATAGAAGAGTTTAGTAACAGGGAAGGAAGGAAGGCTTCCCCACGATCCATGTCTGGATTAGGGCCCTACCTTTATGCTTCAGTAATACCTTAATGCCTCACCATAGCACTTACCAAGTGCTGTAACTGCCTCGTTTATCTGCCTGCACGCAGCCCTAGACCAAACACTCCAGGAAGGCATTGGCTGTATTTGCCCTCTATCTGTACTCAATGTCTAGCATAATGCCTCACACAAACTAGGACCCAATTAAATGTTTACTTGACTAAATGCAGACAGAAAATTCAAAGAGATTCAGCAACAAAAGCTTCAGTTTTTCTAGCAAAACAGGAAGTGAGGCCAGTTGCTGAGAGTTTATAAAATTGGGTTCAGTGGGGTGGTTCTGGAGAGCCTGGGGGGTACAGGATAGCTTTTGAGAGGAATGGAAAAATGAACATCTTGCAAAGACAAATTTAAATCAGTGGTTCTCAATCTTGGTTGCACAATGGAATTACCTGGAGATGAAGAAATACTGATGTTTGAGTTCCACCCCAAAATTTCAGATTTACTAGGCCTTGGCAGCCCAGGCATTTGGGCTTTTTAAAGTTCCCAAAGGTTTCTATTATGTAATCAAGGTTGAGAGTCACTGAGTGAAAGGATGAGGTAATCGGGGGTCAGAGTTAAACTGAGACTGGAAACCATGAACCAACAGATTCACCATCCCACCCAACTTTCTGCAATGCTGTTTAGATGCCTGGATATATGTGCAGAGGATGGCTGCAGGGTCAGTTTGGAGTTGGTGCTTTGCCAGATACATATGAAAGTGAAACAAGTTTATTGTTGAGAAACGGAGGGAAAACTAAGGACTCTCTGAACATGAACAGAGGGAGGTGTAGGATAGCTGAAGAGAGGGTTACTATGGTCGGAAGAGGGGTGCAACAGACATGATCACAGATGGGTCAGACAAGGAACTGACACACTGGTATCATAAAGGATTCTTTAAGTCCCCCAGAGTGACAGTAGGTTTGGGGATAGGGAGGTGGGCAAGTCAGATGTCAAAATCCACAATACATTATTGGACTGAAGAGGAAAATGATAAACAAAGAGGGTTAGGAAATACAGAGTGCAGAGAGCCTGAGAGGGAGACATTCAGAAAAGGCGAGTGTTATTTTATCATAGAAATGGAAAAGTAACAGTTTGATTCAGACGTGGCAATGGGAAGAGAGGGGAATTCTGGCCAGTCTCCCTTAGTACGTTTCAATATGGGAGAAAGTCTCCATTTCTCTCACCTCCATAACAAACCCATCAGGAAATCCTGACAACCTTGTCTTCTAACTATATTCTAGAATCCAGCCACTTACATTCCAACTGTCATCCAAACCACTGTTGTCCCTTATCTGATAGCCTCCCCAACTGGTCTTCCCAATGTCACCTTTGTCCTTCTTTAATATATTTTTCATACTAGAGAAAACAAAACAAAACAAAAAATACCCAAGTCCTATCATTTTTCTGCCTAAAACATACCAATGTCTCTCTACCTTACAATGGGCCATACAGCCCTCCACAATCTGGGCGCTGACAATCTCTCTGACCTTTCCTCCTTCCCAGTTCTTTTCTTAGATTCAGCCACATTGGGTTCCTTGCCCTTCTGTGAACACGTCAAGAATGCTCTTGTCTCAAAGCATTTGAAACCACTATCCCCACTACCTGGAATTCTTGTCTTCAAGATATCTGCCATGACTGTGGCTTTACTTCCATCAGATCTCTGCTAAAATGTCACCTTCAGCACCCTACCACTATGCACTTCCCTATCTTTATTGCTTTATTTTTCTCCCTAGCACTCTTCAACATTATTTATCTATATTATCTATATCTCACCAATGTTCTATATTTATTTGTTTGTGTGATTCCCCCTACTCCTCCATAATATTCTAGAATATAAGCTCTTCAGAGGCAGAGATCTTTATCCATTTTTTTAAAAGATTTTTATTTTTTTTGACAGACAAAGATCACAAATAGGCAGAGAGGCAGGCAGAGAGAGAGGAGGAAGCAGGCTCCCCGCTGAGCAGAGAGCCCAATGCAGGGCTCAATCCTAGGACCCTAAGATCATGACCTGAACTGACTGAGCCACCCAGGCGCCCCTCTTTATCCATTTTTTTCATTGCTGCCTCTCTAACACCAAGATAGCACCTGAGATATGGCAGACACTCAAATATTTGTTGAGGGGATGAATGGATGAACCTTCTCATAAGCAGTGTATGGACATGGGGTGGGGAGAAAGAGCCATATTCAATTATACATAGAAGGTGATGGGACAGAGGACCGAGGGGAGTTTGTGAACACAATGGAAGATGGGTTCAAAGGATAGAAGACAGAGATGAAAGTGTGGGTAACAGTAGGAGACAAGAGAAAGGCTGTAACCAAGAATTACAAGAATGAGAGGAAGAGTGAGAGTCAACTGGTCTCCAATACCCTGCCTTTCAGACAAACCAGAATTTGCAATAACAGATTCAGTCCAGGTAGGAAGAGGAATCAGGCAGGAGCTACATTAGGGGAGGGAGATGGTACCCAGAGGTGGGCCGTGTGGATTGATGAATCCTAGAGAACACAATAATCGAAAACATGGGGAAAGTATTATATAATACATAATAATACACATCCATGAAAGGTACAGATAAGCCCATAAAATGAAGAAAAACAAGTGGTCCCAAAGAAAATTGTGAATAAGAAAATTAACCAATAGTAAGATTAAATAACTTCATCCTGCTTTTCTGTTTATGGGTACAATTCATTTATTCAGCCTTATCCATTGGAATGCAGTGTTCCATGGAAATAAACATTTTAGATAACAGAAATGCTTATCTGTAGGTATAATTACTTTAAAAAAAGTACTTCTGAAAAAAAAAAAAAAAAGAAAACATCTTTTGAAAGATTACAATCATCTTATACCCTGCACTTGCCTAGATGATTTGGGGATATTACTGAAAGCAGTGCACTCTGTGACTACCAGAGCTAGAGCTATGACCTTTGCCCTACACTAAAAAATTCCAAATTGCCAAGCATTTCAAATATCTGCATCTGCTTTTAATAGATTCCCTGTCTCTCCCCATCAGCTGGTTAGCCACCACACTTGGCTTGTTACCAGCATTCCCATTTCTATAAGATCATACTTTTTCTCATTTGATGTCCTTAATCTGCTATGGGACAGGCAATAAAATAACCAAGGATGTTGGAATATTTAAAATAATAGTATACAGTCTACAATTAAACACGAGAGGCTCTCCCTATGGATCAAATACAGATTTACTCAACAGACTTCAGGACACAGTTTTTTTCTGCTTGGGGATGATTTCTCTGCTTTCTTACTGATTTCCAACAGCATTTTAGGTACCGAAACTTCATGATAAATGTCTTCTGAGTTAGCAGGCTGTTCTTGTATCTACACAACCTTCTTCATTCAGTTTTAATAAAATAGTTATTATTAAGGTGTCTCAGTTTTGTTTAACAAATTAAAAACTAATACAATGTTGAGACAAGATTTGCATTTATTCCATGTCTGCAAAAAACATCTCCAATTGAAAATGAAATATATAATTTGGTTATTTTAACCAAAGAAAAGATTTTCCAAAGAAAAGTGCAGTTACATTCTTGGGCTAGTAAACATATTGATTTAATGCATAATGTATATAAAATGTATTTGTAATACAAGATAGTACTGCTAAATAGCATTAATTAATTTTTAGGTAAGATAATTTTGGTATGAAAGATTCCAGAAGCAACAACTTATACTAATATTTCCCCCCACTATTTATCTGGAGAGAAAAATATAGCATAGTTCAATATTGTCTCAGTGTGAGTCTCTCCAGCTACGGCCCTTCCAAACAATAGGCCAGCATCTGCAAACAGAAATGGCAGGTAACACAAGATAAGAACAATGACTGCCCTATAAAAGGGGTCATGGCGAATATTTACAAATGTATTTCTAGGTAAACAAAGAAAGACTTTTCTTCCTAGAGAGTTTTACATGAGATACTTAAATAACTTCCATGGATTCTCCTCTTGGTGGGAGAGGAGAGAGGCAAGAGAGAAAGTCTAGTTCTTCTCGCTTCAGTTACCATTATGAGTTTTAATTACCTGATTTGTGAAATATCTCACAAGTACAAGGCCACCTTGGTTAGAAGTCTCGAGTTCTGGGGCGCCTGGGTGGCTCAGTGGGTTAAGCCACTGCCTTTGGCTCAGGTCATGATCTCAGGGTCCTGGGATCAAGTCCCACATTGGGCTCTCTGCTCAGTGGGGAGCCTGCTTCCCCCCTCTCTCTCTGCCTTCCTCTCTGCCTACGTGTGATCTGTCTCTGCCAAATAAGTAAATAAAATCTCTTAAAAAAAAAAAAAAAAGAAGTCTCGAGTTCTACAAATGAGCTTGTTTACTTAACCTGCAATGATTATCAAGGAATAGAAATGAAGAAATTTCCAGAATCTCAAACAAAGCATTTTCCAACCCAGTTTCCCCAAGACTGATTTGGGCAATCTACCCATGTTTCTAGGCTTGGAACCTTGACCGCCAACTTTCCCTCATCCAGACTTTCTTCACTTTTCCTGCACTGTCCCTGCCCTTCTCAGTCACCGAGGCTTTGTGCAGCTTCAAGGGATCAACCTCCTCCATTGTAAACCCTACTTTTCTCTCCACTGACAGTGCAACCAGCCAGCAGTCTGAATTGCCCAACTCAGAACACTCTGACCAGGTCTTTCCTCTTTTCAGAACCCTCTAGCAATATATAATGGAGTTTTGAATCAAGGGGGAATTCCTGATCATAGACTAACTGGACCCCACCCAACCTTGACCCTCCCCTCTTACTCTGATTCCTGATCAAATACCCTCTTGGCCAAATAGATGTTCTTGCTGTTCCCCAAATTCTCTTTGATATACCCTCACAATAATTGAAACAGATATTAATTATTCAGAGATTCTCAGAATTTTGCCCTTTTTTTCTTTATAAATTATCATGTACCTTTAAGAGCATAAAAATTATTTTTTTATTGCAAGGTATAATAATTGTAGTAACTTTTTTTAAGGCCTTATCTTTGGAAGACATACTGGAATATTCACAGATGAAATAAGATTAGCCATGAGCCTGGGTGATGTGTTCATCCAGTTCATTATATTATTCTCTCTACACTTATAAATATTGGAAATTTCCTTAATATGAGTTTTCTCTAAAGGAAGAAATAAAACATCCATGTTGCAAATGCTTGTAAAAAATTTTTTTTAAAGTATACTAGGTGACTCTTATTCTTTTTTTTTTTTTTTTAAAGATTTTATTTATTTATTTGTCAGAGAGAGAGAGGGAGAGAGAGCAAGCACAGACAGACAGAATGGCAGGCAGAGGCAGAGGGAGAAGCAGGCTCTCTGATGAGCAAGGAGCCCGATGTAGGACTCGATCCCAGGACGCTGGGATCATGACCTGAGCCGAAGGCAGCTGCTTAACCAACTGAGCCACCCAGGCGTCCCGGTGACTCTTATTCTTTACTTAAATAGTTGTCAATTCTTTTCCCTCAAGAAAAACTTCAACATTTTAAAAATGACTTTACAGGCTGCAGAGCAATTTATCAAAATGTTAGCAATGGTAATTTCTGGTTGGTAGGATTCTGGGTGAGGTCTTTTTTTGTTACAAGTTTTTCTGTTGTTGTTATTTTTTGTTAGCTTTCCAATCTAAAATTAGCATATACTATTATCGTAGTCAAAAAAATAATCTGATTTTTCTGATTATGTGAAAGTATGATTTTTTACAGTAGGCACAGAAAATGTGTCCATATCATATTTCTTTATACTTTTTTTTATATTTGCCATGAAAAATATTAATAAAAAAACATGAACATAAACTCCAGTTATCTACAAAATGGCTTGTAGTTTGACAGCAGGATGGAAAGTGTAAATTTTGATCATCATTGGGGAAGTGTGTGCTAGAGAAGATAATTCTGGAATCATAAAAAGATTGGTAAGATTATGGATTCATTTTGGCAGGACAGTCTTATTGACTAATATAACTGAAGACACATAATGGACACTCAAAGAGCAAATGGTCCAGAGGAATCAAGCATTTCTGGGAATGTGATATATAATATCATATACAATTTTCATTTTAAGCTTGGTTTGGGCAGGGTTCATGCCTGGATACTGATATATAGCTATAGTTTTGTTCTCTCTTGTGCTTTTTTGGTTTTGTTTTTAGATGTTTGTTTTGTTTTGTTTTTAGATGAAGAGGGAGATAGAAGAGATGACAAGTTTCTCTCTATCCTTGAATGAGAAAAATTAGTTCGTGTGTTTTTTACTCTTTTGGCCCCAACATCATTCTCTCCTCCTCCTTCCCCACATCATTTTGCGCAGACCTAGCTGCCCATTCTTTATGTGAGACCTAGTTGAGACGCTCTCAAAGACCTTGCTCAGAATCACAACTGAGACTGAGAATCAGTAACAGAAACTGCAAGGTCCTTAGGGGAAGGGACCATATCTCCATTCATTTATTCAATAAATATCAAACAACCTACTATGTGCCAAGCACCCTTCTCCACACTAAGGATACAGCAAGATCTCTACTCTCATGCAGTCTACTTGTAGGGGAAGATACACAAGTAAACAAACACAAACATAAATAAGACAGGTAGTGGCAAAAGTTCAGAAGAAAATGAAACAGAACATAGTGATAGGACAGGGTCACCCAGGGCAGAGGGCTGCAACAGTACAGGGGTAGTCAGAAAGAGCTAGAACATTGAGAAGATCTGGAGGAAAAGTGGTCTTGGAGAGGACAATAAGGGCAAAGACCTGGAGCCAGGAGCAAAGTCACTAAGTCAGAGGAACAGAAAGCAGAGCACAAGGAAGAGAGTGATGGTGGATGCCTCAGGGACATGGAAACACAGGATCTTGAGGCCTCAGTTAAAGAGCAGGGGTTTTATTCTAGGTCCATCTGGGGAAACCACCAGAGGTTTTTGTTGTTGTTGCAGATTATTTATTTTCCTTTTCTAAACTTATGGTAAAATACTCATAACATAAAATTTATCATCCTAACCATTTTTAAGTGTATTGTTCAGCAGTATTTGATATATTCATATCATTGTGCAAACATATCTATCTCTCAAAGTCCACATCTTACAAAATGGAAACTCTCATTGGAGGCTTTTAAACCAAATAGTTTAAGCAAAGGAGTGACAGGACTTATGTTTTTAAAAATTAACTTGGGTGCTCAGTAAAGAATTGACTGTAGTGAGACAGAACGCTTAGGAGTTACTGAAGTAGAGAGATTCAGTATAGGCTTTGTGGACGTAACTGACACAATTGCTGCAAATTTGGATGTGGGCATAAGATAAAGACAGAAATGAGGAGAGTGACTTCTATATTCTTACATCTCCAGTGTCCAGCCCATAGCAAATAGGCAATGTTTAGTTCAAAAATAAGTAGAGGCCTTTATTCCCAGAGAGTTGGGACAATGGAAATGAAAACTTATCATGCATGCAGGAAATGATATCTTCCTTCGAGGGTCCAACTATTTGTACTAATTGCATCCTTGTAACATGGATAAAGCCTACAGAGTTGGGGCACATCGGCATTATATGCTTAATTCCACATTTACATTAAAGGCAAATCCTTTTCCATGTACACAGTTAAATTTTATTAAGCATTTTACTTATGAAATATATTATATCATGTCTTTCCTAAATCGATAACTTTTATCCTTTGAGACTCAAGTGCTATAGGGCCATCTTTCTGATCACATGTATACATAATTATATCTGATGTTTTGGACAGTTACGGACCCTCTGAATTCCATCCATAGGCCAGCCTTAGATTAAAAAGCCCTGCTCTACCTCATGTGAGGTATAATTGTCTATCATTATGAGAATCTAGACTTTTTTAGATGGTTTAATCATCTTTGTTAATATAATGTATTTTTCTTCCTTTACATTTCATTTACACTTTCACGTCCTTTACAAGTCATAGCTTGGGGCTGGGTTTTATAATACATGGGCCTGAGGACATCACTGTGTTGCTTTGAGCTTTAGGTTTTCCACATGTAACACAAGGGGAAACATGACCCTTGCCCCTTTCATATTCTACAGTAAGATACATGGAGTTATCAATATTGTTACTTGTAGACAAAGATGGGGTGGGGTGATTCAGGTACTTCAAAATTCAGTAGTAAAGTCGTGTTCAGAGTAAGGCTAACGAAAAAAAACAAGAAGGTTAGAAAAGCACTGGACTCTGATAAGAAGAATTTGTTTCTGACCCCAGTATGACCAACAGGCCTGTGGTCTTGGCTAAATGACTTGGTTTTACTGGGTGTCAGTTTCCTCACCTGTCATGGAAGAGGTTGGCCTAAATGATCATGGAGGTCCTTTCCAGGTCACAACACTTTAACATGTTAATAATAATCCATATGCTTATGTCCCAGCAAAGGC
The DNA here is from genome assembly GCF_902655055.1 of Lutra lutra. Taxonomy (NCBI): domain Eukaryota; kingdom Metazoa; phylum Chordata; class Mammalia; order Carnivora; family Mustelidae; genus Lutra; species Lutra lutra. Next base: position 91,500,676 of record NC_062282.1, read on the forward strand.
TCTACCTCTTCACCCCTTAGGTGCAAGGACAATGATGAGGCATAACCCGGTGGGAGTGAAGCAGGAAATGGAAACAATATAACCTTCCCAGTAGGGCTCCTATGAAGATTAAATGAGATAAGGCATATGTAAAAGTCATTCTAATGCTTGGCATATAGCAAGTATTCAATAAATGTTATTACTCTAAAAATGTACTTTTATTTTTTCTATTTTACAAGTTTCATCTTTTTTCACTAACTTGTAATTCTTCAGAAAATAATTATTATACCTCTAAAATGAGTATTTAAATCTAGAATAAGTTACACCCTGTCTAGTTCAACTGGTCTAGCTTAGTAACACTCAGAAATTTATTAAGTTTAATAGACTCTAGCTAATACTATACTATGGACTTTTTTTTTTCAATTTTTGCTTTCAGTTTTTACAGAAGTCACTTAAAGGAGACAGAAATCAGCCCTAGGATCTATATACTGGTACACATTATTAAAATAAACTTGAATGTTATATGGTCGCTAAATGTCTACTTAAAAATAAGAAATATGGGTTATGTGCCATTAACATGATATGGTAAGCAAAGAAAAAAATTCTCCATGTGCCCTGCTTTTCATACTCCCAATGCCAAAGTTGTCCTTTGTTAATGTAGGCCCTTGAAGTAACAAGAGAGGCAAAGGCTGTGACTGTTTACTACGCGATGGCATCAACTGTTAGAGTCCGACTAACAGCAGCAGCAATTTTGACTGGTTCTAGTTGGTTCATCAAAAAAATTGTTTGGGCCTGAGCATCTGATTCTTGGTTTTGGCTCAGGTCATGATCTCAGGGTTGTGGGAAAGAACCCTACATCAGGCTCCATGCTCAGCAAGGAGTCTGCTTAGGATTCTCTCTCCCTTTCCCTTTACCCTTTCCCACCAGGCATGCACTCTCTCTCTCAAATAAATCAATCTTTAATTAAAAAAAAAAACTTTGAAGAATCAAAAAATTGTGTATACCCATAAATGTTTACTTTACCTTAAGGTACATAAATATGCATTAATTCCCCAATTTCCCAAAGTAATTCCAACATTTTTCTCGAAGAATTCCTCCCCCCAATTTTTCTTACAGAAAACACAGAATTTATCTTCTACAATTTCCAGTTTTAATTTTCTAAGTGGACTAAAAACTAAAAAAACAAAGACAAAACAATAAACTTGTAAAGCAAGGTCACGATATTTTCTTTTTTTTTTTTTTTTTTTTTTTAAAGATTTTATTTATTTATTTGACAGAGAGAGATCACAAGTAGACGGAGAGGCAGGCAGAGAGAGAGAGAGAGGGAAGCAGGCTTCTTGCTGAGCAGAGAGCCCGATGCAGGACTCGATCCCAGGACCCTGAGATCATGACCTGAGCCGAAGGCAGCGGCCTAACCCACTGAGCCACCCAGGCGCCCCACGATATTTTCTTTCTAATGTTTACAATTTTCTCTCTAATCTTTTACAGTTTTCCTGACCACTTTTTTGTCGCTCACTTTTTATTCTTTAGAAAGAATTCAATATTCCTTTCACAGAAACAATACCCTTTCCTCTTGCACTGGCATCTCATAAACTGACGCAACTATTACTGGTATTTTAATGATCTCATCACAATAACAAGTGTAACTGGCACCAACAGGTTTTTTTTTTTTTTAAAGATTTTATTTATTTATTTGAGAGAGAGA